>NW_028274814.1:50692884-51295384 GCF_037043125.1 Eumetopias jubatus | reverse complement strand
CTCTGTTGGCTAATTTTTTCAAGATTTTATTTATTTATTTGTCAGAGAGAGAGAGAGAGGGAGAGCACAAGGCAGAGGGGGAGCAGCAGGCAGAGGGGGAGCGGCAGGCAGAGGGGGAAGCAGACTCGCCGCTGAGCAGGGAGCCCGATGCGGGGTTCGATCCCAGGACCCTGAGATCACGACCTGAGCTGAAGGCAGACGCTTAACTGACTGAGCCACCCAGGTGTCCCTCTGTTGGCTATTATTATAAGATATAATCAAATAAGTTTGCAACCAAATTCAGTGTTGCAGTTTTTTATTGAATCTATTAATTATTACAATAAACTTTATAACTTTAGATAAAATATATAAAGAGAAAAAAATCACACCTGATCATTTTCAGCCACCTGGATATTTCCAGTGTCTGTTTACATGCCTCTCAGTTTCTTGTTTTTAAGAACATGGTTGGGATCACTATGGTGTAGAAACAATTTTCTATCCTTCTGATTTTACTTCACATTATTCTGCAATTGACTTTCCTATAGCTGCATAATCTTCATGTGAATCTTCACATCACGTGAGTGGATATATACTATTCCTCGGAGTAGATGTCTTCCCAAGCCATCTAATTATTCCCTGCTGTATGATTTCCTATTGTTTTTAAATTTTCATGATTATTTTAAAATACTACAATAAGCATTTTCATATATACATATACATCTATTTATATGTATATATACACATACATATGTATAATGTTTTTTTTTCCATTCTTGAGACTAGATAGCCAAAAGTATAATTACTGAGTCAATGACTATATCATACATCTTAATGTTTGTTTATGGTTCTAAAGAGGGTATGTCTTAATTTTCTGTATTTAAAATTCTGTGGTAATCAGCTCTTTTCTAGTGCCTAAGCTGCATGGTTTCATCAGGCTCAAGCTCTCCTTGCCATGTGGCTAGCACAAAGTGTATGCTCTATGTTATTCGGGTACCTCTGCCAATGACTGTACATAGTGAATGGAAGGTATTTAGCCTCATGCTATACATTTCTGTTTCTAGATTAGATGTGTGTGTTCTAAGAAGTTGTCATAAATAAAATTTGAATAACCACTAAAAATACAATAAAATTCTATGGTAATAATAGCAAGAGCTATCATACATCACATTTGTGTAATAACTTTCTGCTGTGCAATATACATTTCTCTCAGCCTTGCCTGAGACCAATTCAGATGTAAATAGATGGATCTGATCTAGAACTATAATGGAACTATAAGGTCATTTCATAAAATCCCTTTATTTACCAAGACTGTGGCATCATGGAAAGAACATTTGATTTTGAAATCTAAGGATGTGGATTGGAGTCACTGTCCCACGGCTTTCTCTCTTTGTGACCCTGGGTGAGCAATTTCCCTTAGTTTCTCTGAGTCTTGGTTTCCTTGTTTATTGAGTACCTGTCATGTCTTAGGTAAGATATATATTCTCTTGAGTCATCACAGCTCTGTAAGATTGGCATTATTGACACAGTTTCACAGTGGAGGTTTAATAACTTTGCTGAAGTCATACAGGTTGCCTATTTGGAAATGAGATTCCAACTCATAACTGTTTGGTTCCAAAGAGCGCATCGTATTGCCACTGTAAGATCTTTACCCACCATGAACTAACTTTCTCATTAAAATAAGGCAGTGGAACACTGTGTTTAGAAGCAGAGATTTGGAATCAGATCTTGGTTCATATTCCAGCTTTTTATCCAACCATTTATCACCAGTGACCTGGAACAAATTAAGTTTTCTGAGCCTCAATCCCCTTACCTTATAAAATCACAATAAAGAGTAGTTACCTCGTGTGGATATGGTATGAATCAAATGAGGAAATTCATATGAAGTACCTCATACACAGACTGAAACATAGTGAGAACTCGAAGACTGGTTGTTTCATTGTTGTCACTGTTGTGTTTTTGTTGAGGATGTTGTGTTATTGCTGTGGTGCTGTTACTTGAACAAGTTACCAGGTTATAAAATAAACAGGGGAGCATAGTGGTAAGATCTGATCTCTGGACTCATATAACCTGAATTTGAATTCCTGATCCATCTGTCACTAGTAATTATAAACGCTTTATTGGGTTGTTTCTTCTAAGTTCCGCTTATCTCATTTACAAAATAGAATTAGGCATGGTGAGGTGGTTGAGCAGATTAAATGAGTGGAGAATTTTGTGGGGGGTGAAAGAATAAAGAATGATGCCCAGATTTTTGCATGTGGTGATGCATTTTGTTAGATGGGTGTTCGTGCATAGGAAACTCAAGAAGTGCAGGTTGTGATGGAAAGAAAGGTTCATGTTCTAAACATAGCGAGCATTATTATTTGGGGGAAATTCTAAGACAATATACTTGAGGACTAAATTGAAGAATATTAAGAGTCCAAATGTGGCTGATGTCCAAATGGAAGAAAATGATATTTTTTCCTAGTACTTAGGAAACCTCTGTCGGTTTTGAAGACTAGGTAGGATTTGGTGGAAAGCATGAAAAAAGAGATTCCTTCAACCTAAGGACATCAGTTTCTCAAGGATGTATGTACCATGGCTCAGCATGGAACATACATACCCTCCAATGATCTCCAAATGATCTCATGTGCTGGGGGGGGGGGTCCCTTTCCTAGATTCCAGCACCTATGTTCCAATCCACTTTGGTCCAACACCATCCTCAAAGCCCTAGGTAGGAGAGAAAGGACTCTGAGATTACTCTATATTCTATAGCATTCCACGCATCTTCCCAGGACTGAGGTATCCTGGTGAGGTAGAGGTGCAGGCAGAATAAAGATGAAAAACTGCACTTGGGGGAACTGTTTATTTTAAAAGTTAAGCTTTGATCTGAAGTCATTACATGGTCTGAAAATTTTTCAGTATTTTCTTGAGAAATCACTTGGGATTTGGGAAGATAAAAGGGAACAGATCATCATCTTTCTTTTCCCAATTAAAAAACAAAAGCAAAAACAGTTCACATAACCATAAAATGTTGAGAGGCAGCAGCATACTACGTATGTTCTACAAAAGTGGCTCTCAAACTTTTTTGTCTCAAGACCTCTTTACTCTTAAAAATATTTGCAGGCTCTGTAGAGTTCTGCTTATATAGTTATATTTACCGACGTTTACATTTATATTTATAGTAAATTTATAATAAATATATTTTACATTTTACATTTACATTTATAGTAAATATATTTACTATATTGGAAATTAAGACTGAGAAATTTTTTAAATATTTGCTTATTGATTCATTTAAAATAATTACAAACACTTTGTTCACATAAATAAAATTTCTTATTAAAGAAAACCTATATTTCTCAAGCCAAAAAATAAAAATAGGTGGGGAAAATGGTATCCATTTATATTTTTGTACATCTTCAATGTCAGGCTTCATAGAAAATGGCTAGATTCTCATATCTCCTTCTGCATTTAATCTGTTGCGATAATACAATTAATATTATGTAGCCTCTCAAAACTCTACTATATGCTCATGAGAGGAGAGTGGAAAAAACAATGTCTTAATATACTTAGGATAGCTTTGACCTCCTAGCCCTCCTGAAAGAGTCTCGATGTACCTCTGGAGTCCATGGCCCACACTTTGCGAACTGCTGTTCTACAGCGTATCAGATTCTAGAATCAGACGGTCCTAGGTTCAAAACCCCAGCTGTGTAACCCTAAGCAAGTTAATCTACCTCTCTAGACCTCCATTTTCCCACTTTTAAATTAGGAAGATGAACTATTAATTAACCTCATAGGATTCAGGGGAGACTTAAGGTTTGAAATAATGCATGCGAAAATCCAGAGCCCAATGCTAGGCATATAGTAACAGAGACCATCCAATTCTGTTCTAGCTATAAATGGATGAGGACCTGGGGCCCCAAAGATGAAGTCACTTGCCTGAGGTCACACTCAATAGACGTTGGCTCCCCTTCTTCTAGCTCCTGTGCAGGATTTATACTTGGGTTTTGCTGTGCCCATCTGCCACGGGCTGCCTGGACCATTGGATTTTTAAGTGGGTCATCTTCAGTGCCCCTCATGGTGGCAGGAGGGAGCAGAGCCCTCATATGAGGCGAGGAGGAAGAGCTATCCTAGACATTAACGGCTGGGGGTGTGGCCATCTTCCCAAAGCCCTGTTTTCATAATGTGACTGTGTCCTGGTCTCCACTCCACTCCCTGACTCCTCTTGCTGCCTTCTAAGACCCATCTCCAGCACTATTTTCCACTGGTCCCCATCTGCACTCTCTTTTTCTTCTGAGCCCCCCCATAGCCTCACTCATACTATCCTCCTGGCTTTATATACCCTACATTCACCCTATTGCTATGAGAATTAAATAACAAAAGGGGAGTATAGAGCGTTTGGTATTAGGGCTGGCACATGACTACATTCAGTGTTAATTGCTGTTAAATCCATCACTGGCCCCACCTCTTCTATTAATTTTCTCTGACTGGTCTTATTGCATTGACCTCTCCCATTTGACTAGACCTACTGCCAACTCTTATTTAGATCTCTTACTGAACAAAGTATCAGAATAAGTGTTCTTGAATCAACCCTCCCTCCCCCAAAAAAGGCAAGGGGTAAAATGCTCCCTAGTCAATAGACACATCTCTGAGGTGACTATAGAAATACAGAGACTGTTTTATTCTCTGTCTTGAAAAACATTCTTATTTGGACGTTCAGAAGAACAACAACTTCTGTTGTTGATGTGCTTTACTTTTTTAAAGGCATTAAAATTATTACATTTGACAATTACGGTTTTAATCCCATTTTATCTATGAAGGCACCAAGTTAGAGAAATTCAAATGGCTTGTGCAAGAACCCACAGAAAGTCACTCATCCTGCAACCAGCAGTGTGACTAGCAGTTGAGTTTCCAGACTTCCTGTGTAAGGGCTTGGCCAAATGAAGGATGCCTCTGCTTAGGAATCAAACATCTGTCCTGAATATTTTTTATTGGAAGGAAACAAAATGGAAGAGAAAGAGCTTGGTCAAATGGTTGTGCTGTCTTTTTATTCCCTTCCTAGAAATAGTATCTAGCAATACCCAGGGATATCATCCTCAATGCTCTTGCCCTTATCTGATCCATTATCCAAAGACCCTAGACCCTGATGGACACAGTTCACTTTGGCTCTGGGGGCCAACCACAGAGGTACCAGTGTGCACATTGGCAGCAAACAGAATCAGCACCTCGGGAATGTGAAAGAACAGATATCATACTGTCTCTATGTTTGCTTTCCTAAAACTCTCCAGACAGTAGAAGAAACTTGCTGGGACTACAAGTGTGAAAGAGGAAGGCCATGGACAGAATGCAAATGTCGTAAACCTGGATTGTGGGATGGTTGCCCAAATATATATACTTACTAAAAAGCATTGAATTGTACACTTAAAATGGGTGATATTTATGGAGGGTAAATTATACCTCAATAAAGCTGTTGAGAGAGACAAGTAGACAGAAACAAGAGACAGAGACAGAGAGAAGAAAGAAGTGATGGGGAGTAATATAAGAACTCAGAACTCAAATATTCGTAGGCCTGAAGATGAATATCCATTTTTTTCCCAGGATCAACTGGCAAAAAGTAAACCTCATGGCTACACACTACTGAAAAATAACACATTTTCTCTTTCCCCTCATTTCTGGAAACAGGCATAAATGTGACTGTGAATGCTTCCTTTATCTATTCGGATAGTGTGATTTATAAGTCAAATGACTGCCGGAGTAGCACCTGTGAAGGCCTCGACCTACTCAGGACAATTTCAGTAAGTAAAGGCTTTTGTAGGTAGAGCTCACACTTCTTAGCACAGCAAGATCACAGTGTGAAACTTGAGGACCTGTCCATGACCATCTCGTATGTCACCTGTAGTCACATAGCTGAGTGTTTTGCAGAGAGGGTAATCTGACTTCAGCCCCATATATTTCCCAAGTGATGAGGGCCTTCTGGGAATCCAGGAAAGTGAGCAGAACCCTCTATGTTCTATTTGTACACTTTCAATGTTATGGAGGGGAATTCTTTTTTTTAAATTGTCTTCAAAACTTTTTTAAAAAATATTTTTATTTTTTATTATTTTTAAAAGATTTATTTATTTTATTATTTTTTTTATTATGTTATGTTAGTCACCATACAGCACGTCATTAGTTTTTGATGTAGCGTCCCATGACTTCAAAACTTTTTCTTCAAAACTTTTAAAAATTTAAATGTTGGCATTAACTGGTTTTCTTTTGTGTCCCTCAGGAAGTACCTGAGGTATTCTAAAGCCCTACACCAGAGGTCTCTGTTTCAAGTCGTCACCCTATATGGGGCCACAGGTTAATGGCTTCAGGGCTGAATCTGAAACCTAACTTTTAAAGTAGTAACTGTAATGTTAAAGGATAGAAATGGGAAGGGAGAGCTTCTTGCCTACTCCCTCCTCCCAACTCCCAACCCCAGTCAGGGCTTCCTGGAGTGAAAGAATGTTCCAAGCTCTCTAGAGGCAGGTGGATGTGCAAGAAGCCTTTTTACCACAGAAATCCAAGAAAAGGCTCTCCCAGAAGCAGAATTCTAGGTGTAGATCCACAACTTGAAAGCCTTAATCAATAACATCACCCGGACCAGACAGGTTGGCTCATGTCAGGAAGAGTGACTGATTACTGCAGTCATTCTCAGTCTTGGGAGGGCCAAGAGTGAGTAAGGGGAGTTTAACAGACTCTACTTTATGATGCCAGGAGTGTGTACTTCGTCCCTCCACCTCTACAGACAGAGGTATACCCTGGCTTTCTAAAGCCAGAGATGGGATGTTCCTAATCACGTTCTTTTTGAGAAACAGTATGAGACACCATCTATAATCACCTCGCTGGTCACATTGCACTTTGTTATCTTTAGCCCTGTTTTGTAGCTCTCCTTAAAACTGCAACTCACCCTCTTCCCCCAAAGCACCTCCAAGTCTAGTCTCCCCACAGTTTGGCCCACAGGTATTGCTCACATTACAGTCTGTCAGTCCTTCTTCCCCCACTCTTCATCCTCCTTTTGACAAAGAATCCAAGTTCACCTTCAGCAGAATCTCCTTCTCTCCGCCCGCAGCATCGTCACTTTCTCGGACTTCTTTACCCCTTAGTGCCCCTTGCCCAGCCCAAGGAACATGTTTTGCTCCTTTCTTGAGAGGCCCACCTTCAAACTTTCTGGGGCCCTTTTCCCTTGCCACTTCTTTCCTGTCCATTTATTCATTGTTTTCATTTTTTTTTTTTTAATTTTTTAAAGCTTCTATTTATTTGAGAGAGAGAGTGAGTGAGAGAGAGAAGGAGTAGGGGGAGAGGGAGAAGCAGGCCCCCCACTGAGCAGGGAGCTCGATATGGGACTTGATCCCAGGACCCTGGGATCATGACCTGAGCCGAAGGCAGACACTTAACCGACTGAGCCACCCAGGCGCCCCCATTGTTTTCATTTTAGGGATTCATATTTCTTTCTTTCTTTCTTTCTTTTTCCTACAGAACAAGAAACAAATGGGCTGTGTCCTCATGGGGCCCTCGTGTACATACTCCACCTTCCAGATGTAGTAAGTAATTTGGTTTGTTGTTGCTTTAATGCCACCGTAAGTTGAAGTCAGGGCATGATACCACTATTTAAATGATTTATCAAATAGCAGTCTAGTCAAGGTAACCCAGCCAGAGGTGTTGGGGCCCTCGTATTTTGCTACTTCTCCATAAGTGTCATTCTCTTATCCAGGTAGCTCGACCTTTGCTTACCGTGGGGTGAATGACCATAGCTGTTCAGGGGTTACTAACATCTGAGCCTGAGAGGCAACACGGAATAGGTAAAAAGTTAGAGTCCTGGCAGGAGACAGAGAAGACAATGAACTTGGGTAATCTGAGGAGTTTAATAAAGGAAATCTTCACTAAAGTATGAGCCGAGTATATGGAAACACACAGGAAAGGTACAGCACTCAGGGGATAAGCAGGGCTCTGTTCTATTCCTTAGGTCCGAGGAATAAGCAAAGTAGCAAGGTACTTACTTCACAGCATTGAGGATTATATAATTAACACATGAAAGTACCTTGCCCAGTGCCCTTACCAGCTTAGGAAAAAAAAACGCTTCCAATATATTCCACAATAAAAATATTTCTCTGCCTTAGGGAAAATCACCCTCATCCCTTCCATCATTTCACTCAGTGTAATTCTCATCACCGCAAAACATTTTGTTCTGCCAGATCACACCTTCCCCAAATCAAAATCCCTCTTCCATGCCTTTCATTCATCTGCTCAGTCTTCCCCTGAATCAAGGATCACCTTTGACTACACAGAGAAAACTACACTGCTCTTGCAATAGATTTTGGAAAAGGTAAAATTAAATTTCTGAAATTTCTGTTGCAAAGGCTGCTTCTGACACCTCCTCCCAGCTATACAAACACACTCAGGTGTGCAGACCCACTAGGTGCCACAGACACACCACAGAAGCACTTTCTCAGCTCACCTTCTAAACCAAAATACGGGCAAATTCAGACTCTTACTCTTCCTTGCACTCATTCCCAATTGTTGTCTTATTTGTCCACTTATTGATTTGCTGTAGAATCGGAAGGTGCTCGGAAGGAAAGGAGGAGCGGGAAAATTGATTCACTATTTGTGAGGACCTTCCATGTGCAGAGAAGCATTTTGGTTTTGTCGGAGTAGAGAGCATTAAGGAAAACACAGCCCTTACCCAGTGAAATAGAGAAGGTAACAAGAGCCCTGGGGACCAGTACAAGACAGAGTACGACACACTCCGTTGAAGAAACATAAGCTGCTGTGGGGTGCACAGAAGGAAAGGGCCCCCGCTGGTTGGGAGAGTAAAGCTCAAGAGGGGAAAAAGGACTTCATGCAGGAGATAGTATATGAGTTGAGTGTTGAAGAACAGGTGAAATGTTGATGGGTAGAGATGAGGGCTTAAGCATCCCAGCAGGCAGAGGGAGAGGCATGTATAAAAGCAAAGAAGCAGGGGTGCCTGGGTGGTTCAGTCGTTAAACATCTGCCTTCGGCTCAGGTCATGATCCCAGGGTCCTGGGATCGAGCCCCACATCAGGCTCCCTGCTCCACGGGAGGCCTGCTTCTCCCTCTCCCACTCCCCCTGCTTGTGTTCCGTCTCTCGCTGTGTCTCTCTCTGTCGAATAAATAAATAAAATCTTTATAAAAAAAAAAAACAAAGAAGCAGAGAAGTGTAGGAATTTTGTGAAAGTCTGTATTAGCTGGAGTGCAGGAGATGAGCAGGGGAATAAGAGAGAGAAAACTGGAAACATGAAGTAGGGCTGTATTTGGGAGGTCATGAGTTCAGGCGAGGGAAGTGTATTTAATTAGATTTGTATCAGAAGCAATTAAGATGATGCAGAGAAGTGGCTCAACTTTGGGAAGAACAAGTGTCAACACTGTACAGGAAGGACTGGAGCCCACAGGAGACACAGATGGGGAACGTCATCAGGAGAGGAGGAGAGCTGAACTAGCATGCAAGCGGTCGACGTGGAAAAGAAGGATAGCCTTTAAAGATACTTAAGGGTAGAATCAATAGCATTTGATAACTGGATGTTGGAGTGAGGGATGGAAAGCAGACAGAAAACACTAAAAGAAATAGGGAAATAAGGATAAGGAACAGTTTTGAGAAATACATTGGATACATTTGACCATGAACATGGGGAGTCAGAGATGCAAGCAGGACACTTAGTGAAACCCTTCAGTGCAGGGCTCAAGATGGAAAAGGGGGTACTGCTTTGCTTCTTTTATCAAGTGCACATTGAGGGCCTACCTATGACCCCAAAAGACTGGAGATATGGAGGTGAACAAGCCAGCCATGATCCCTGCCTTCATGGAGCTGGCAGTCTAGTGGAGGAGACAGATATTAAACACATACCCACTTCAGGTATCAGTGAAAAGTTCTCACGGATAAAGAGATATTTAATCCAGAACCCGATGGATGAGTAAGAGCTGGCCTGGCAAAAAGGCAAGGGGAACAGCATTTCTGGCATATGTCAAGGCCCCGATGGAGAATAAAATTGATATGTTTAAGGAACCGCAAGAAGATCCGTGTGCTAAACGGGGGAGGAAAATTGTAAAATCGTCAGGTGATGTGTATCTGAAAGTAGTCCATAGAAGAGCCAGAAGTAAGGCAGTGCACTGAGGGAAAAGTATGGAGGACATCTTTGGGGCTTTACAACATCTGTGGTAGTTGTGGTGGCCATCCTCTGTTTCCTTAGCCCTACGCCCCAGAAGCATATGTCCCAGCCTAGATGCTATGACAACTCATTTTAGAATAAATCGAAGTAACCAAGCCACCACGTATGCATAAAAATACACAGAGTATCTTAAAACATAACATATGCTCGATAAATATTGTTTTAAGATTTACCTGTGTGGAAGGGACACCTATTTAAGGTAGAAACCTGCTTGAACGACCCTATTTCATTCTTACCATTTATTACCAACCACAGGCTGAAACAGGTTAAAGAGGAATCATATTTGTGCTACTTAAATTAATCCTGACATTGGTTTCTTTCTCACCTCTTGGCATAGCCTTGACATAGACTTGAACTATCCCATGATTTCAGCTGGGAGTTTTGGATTGTCATGTGACTACAAAGAGACTTTAACCAGGCTAATGTCTCCAGCTAGGAAGCTGATGTACTTCTTGGTTAACTTTTGGAAGGTCAATAACTTGCCATTCAAAGACTTTTCCTGGAACACTGCATATGTTTTCAAGAATGGCACCGAGACTGAAGACTGTTTCTGGTAAGCAGGAGGCACTTGCCATAGAGAGAAGCCACAGAATCCTGGCAGGTTATAATCAGACGCACCTTCCATCTATAAAAGCACTGGGAGTGGACACCAGCCCGCTTTCTCACACACATGAAAGCGAAGGGGCCAAAGGAAACATAGTATAAATGTAATCAGCATGTGTGATATTTGCCACACTCTAGTTTTCAAAATACTTTCACATTACTTTTATTGATTCCTTACAGTAAATCCTCTAAAGAAAAGAGAACAAGTGCTATGATCTCCATTTTGCAGATAAGGACAATGAAAACCAGTGGTTACTGCTTTCACATGATTGTGCAAGATACAATACCAGAGAATATGCATTCTGCCAACACCTACCACTAGTTAGAAATAATTTTTCTCTCTCAGTTTTTCAGAGGACTAAGCGGGGTGGGAGGAGAACGGGACATTGGGCACCATGGCTAAAATAAAATTACAAGGTTCACACAACTCCAGAAGAGGTAGCAGAGAGAATCTTCTGGTTGGGTTACCACCTGCACCACCAGGATGCTGCTTAGTTCTGCAGTGTCTCTCCACCCAAGTATGCAAAAGACTCAGGGTACCACTGGAACACACATCTAGGGAATGGCAAGAATCAACCCTACGGTGTTGTCCTAGAAACTTTGGGGTGAACTTAGAACCCACAGAAGTCCATTTCACTGGGAGGAGGAAAGATTCCTATCAGCTCCGAATTTTTGTACTATAGACTAAAAGGTTTCAACTTATCTGTGATAATTGGGTTTATAGAGCAGAGCGGCCTTCCTCCTGCATATAGCAGGAAGCCATTATAAGGGACCTGCCAAATGTCCACGATTTGTATAGATACATGAAGATTTCCTAAAACTTCTCCTATACTTTTACTAAACGAGATGTCCGCAATCCAGACCACTGATATTATCGTGTGTATCATCTGTTGTGTTGATAGTGGAAATGCATTTTAGATGAACAAGTTCCAGGAGGGATCTGTAAACAAGGAGCAAACAACATGGAAGGCCATGAGGAAACTAGGCTGGTTTCTTAGAGTTTCTCTTTTATCTGCTCTAGGTACCTCAATGCTCTGGAGGCTGGAGTGTCCTATTTTTCTCAGGAACTTAGCTTCAAGGAAATGTTGAGGGGAAATGACCAGTTTCAGGATATCTTAATGAACCAGAAAAGGAAAAGCAATGGTAAGGAGACATGGAGATAATTTTTTGCCAACTTCTTCCTCACAACTACCACTTTTTTATGAGTTGTTTTGACAGATCTACCACCACAGAGCTGTCATCATTGCCTCCATATATTTTGTTCACTTGAGGAGATCTAGAGTTGCATGCAACTCCATCAGATTGTTCTTCCTGTTGATTAAAACCTTATCCTATGACAGCAAGGAGAAAGGTAATTAAACATAATGTGAAAGTAATGATGAAAGCCTAGCCTTTATAAATCAGAATGATATCATGACCCACCATCCATAAACTGCTTTTTAAGTTGACCTCAACGCAAGCTGTTATTGGATTTGTGACTAATCCTCACACATTCTGAATCCTGGTCCCATGATGACCAAGAGGATATGTTTATTGATATCTGGCCTCAATTAAAAATTACAAGGTTAGCAGATCATCTCACTTTTCTCTGTCCCTGTATCTCACAGGCCCAGCGATCTCCCAGTTACAGGTCAAGTATGGGATAAAATCATCCTTACTATGTTATGAGGTGATTTGTTTCACTTTCCAAGGATTCTCTTTACAAATAAGAATATATCAGGAGCAAAGGAATCAACAGTGGACCTTTCCTACAAGGGAAGGTGCTTGCTTGGCAGGAATTCCTAGTATGACTCAAATCATCATCTGCTGTCATTATTCAGCATTTGCCATATTAAGAACCTTCCATGTACAAAACATTGCCGAGATGTGGGGAGAAAAAGAAGTATAAATGTCCCTTAAAAGAAGTATTCATGTCCCTAAGCTGCTTTTTACAATTCAGTTGAACAACATAGTATATAAAAAGATCCAATGAAGTGTCCCCCAACTCCTCTTTCTCATAGCCATGCATTTGGAAAATCTGGTGGTGAAGAGTAGTAAAGCTCACAGGATCAGATTGGACTCTGCCACTGAAATCCCTAAGACTGAGTTCTGAGTTAAGAGGCTACAAACAAAGCCCAAGGAAAGTTGCTTAGGAACACTACATAAATTCTCGCATTCACTTGACTGTGTCTTTGTCAACCACTTCACAGTTGGTGAGGTGCACTTCACTTAGCAATGAAAATAGTTTTTGTAACTACTCCAACCTGGTAAAATGGAATAAACACCAAACCGGATTCATAAACTTGAAAATTAGAGCTCCGTCATCAACTCATTTTTAACCTTTGACATCTTGGCTTCCAGTCTCCTTAACTCAATAAAATTAAGGGAATGGACCAGAGGATTCTCTTTAAGATCCCACACAGCTCTACTCTGACTCTATGCCTGTAAACAAAACAAAACTAAACTAAAAGCAGAAGACAGAGTAATTGAAGAATTGATGTTAATCTTAAAACATAAATGTAGCATGGACACACTAGGTTCAAATTCAGGTTCCTGGTTCCCACCTGTTTGTATGTAGACCGTTGTGTATTTCCCTCCTTGTCTTGTTCTCTCTCCTCCAGTGATTGTTATGTGTGGGACACCAAGTGTCATCGGCAACCTCAAAGGGGACAGGGCAGTGGCTGAAGACATTGTGATTATTCTAGTGGATCTATTCAAGTACGTACAATATTTGAAAGAACTCTCCTCTTTTCAGAGAAGAAAGACGCCCAGGATTTCCAGAACATGCATTCTCTTTTCTCTTGCTTCGCACAGATTTACATAGGGTTCAGTATGATAATATTTTAATCAATGTTTTATTCTTTCATCACACCCTCATTTTTATTTAATTAATTGTAACCTTAGCAGACATGCCTACCTTTGACATCATGATCATGTCTAAAACAGAATTGTTATGACCCGTTAAACCCACACGTCCATCCATTTACAGGGACCCTGGTCTCCAGCCTGATTTTAAGGTATTTTTCCAGGCAGTGATAAATCAACTAACAATCCAATAGCGTTATTTTTGAGACTGTGGGCCGTGTCTGTGCCTTCTATCGCTAATGGCCTTTGATCCTAGATGATTTTTCCTTTGCCAAATTTGGTAAGAAGAAAGTTCTAGTTAAGTGAGTTTGTTTTTTTGCTGTCTGTGGTACAGTCACAGTGGTGATTTTATCCTCTGTAATTCTCTGGAACTAAGGGGAGAAAATTCTGGAGAATACAAACTCCTTTCCTTCCTTCCTTCCTTCCTTCTTCCTTCCTTCCTTCCTCTCTCTCTCTCTCTTTTTGTTTCCTTATAATTCAATTTTCATTTTTTTAAATTAGAGTATAATTAACAGTGTTATATTTTACCAGTCATTTTCTAATAGGGTTGGAGACCCCACAAACCATACTGATAAAGTATCTGAGTCAGAGTAAGCATATAGAAGGCGTTGCTGGTGCACCTGTGCCCCTTGCCCCTTCAGCTAGATCATATGACCTCAATTATCTGACTGCATTATTAATCATTACCTGTCTGCACTCAGACTGGATACTGTTACAGCACTGATATCTCCCATATTTGCCTAGGCATTTCACCCACACTCTATGTACTTGTCACAGTGTTAAGAGGAATAAAGCATAGGAACTGCAGGCCTATTTGACTAGGCCTTCATGAAGATAATCTAATCAATCAACTTAGCCTTTTAGCTGCAAAATACAGGAAAGAGGACAAAGTTATCAATATTTCATTCCTACAACCACATTGACAGCTGCTTTCAATAGTTACTTTGCTCTTTGGAAGGAGTCTTCAGTGTAGCCAGGTTGGTGTAACCCTACTTTTAGCAAATCCTCAACCAACTGCCAAAGTGTTAGCATTCCTTTGTCACTGTTCTCAAAGGACACCTGGCTATGTTTGGGGAAGATCATGAGATTCATTTGAAAGTTGACATTAACTGGGTATCAAATTCTAATTCTGACACTTTGGTTCATTTGACTCTTTTTTTTTTTTTTTTGACAGTTGATTAATTTCTTTTATTTCTTGGGTTTTCCAAATAACACCTCAGTTAAACAGTTTTTTAAAAAGCTATTCATCTGGGGTTCATTTGACTCTTGGGTGTTTCTTAGAATCTTGAGATTAAAACTTCTCTTTTGTAAAATGAGAATAAAGAGGCCCACTTCATAGGAGTGTTTTTAGGATTAGATGTGATAATATGAGCAAATTATTCAACCTAGTCCTCAGGGCATAGATGTGTTCACCTACTGTTTGAATAGTAAATGATAGTTATCCTAGTGATAGCAGTTCAAACATGTTAGATTCGTTGCATATTAAAACACTCAAATGATTTGGAATTTTATTTTATTTTATTTTATTTTTAAAGATTTTTTATTTATTTGACAGAGAGATAGAGAGCACAAGTACACAGAGTGGCAGGCAGAGGGAGAGGGAGAAGCAGGCTCTCCACTGAGCAGGGAGCCGGACATGGGGCTCAATCCCAGGACCCCAGGTTCGGATCATGACCTGAGCCGAAGGCAGCTGCTTAACCGACTGAGCCACCCAGGCGCCCCTCAAATGATTTGGAATTTTAGAAACTCTATGACTTGCAGCACAATCTTAGACAGTATTGAGGGTTCACAATGGGCCAACTATCGCGTAGGATTGAGGATACACAATCAATACACTAATGTCAAGGAGCTTACAGTGTTAGAGAAAATGTTTAGTCTTTTCATACTTAGTTTCACCATAAATTTAATTCATAAAATTTCTCTATATCCTATCCCAATATATCTAAACTATTATGAGCACATAAAGAAAAGAAAGTTTCCACATGTAAACCAAAAGTCAGTAAGCCTTGAAAGCAAGCATTAGCTCACATGTCCAGAGCCCAAAAAACCTCCCTCAAAGAAGTCTCTGTGATCTGATCTTCCTTTCCGCTCATGGATGTGAACCACAGCCCTCTTACTCAACTTAGCATCTTATATGACAATAAACCTATCTGGGGAAGCAGAAAGTTTTCCAGGTTACTGGAAAAAAAAAAAAAGATGTTTTCAACTATTTCAAGGCTGATGCTATAGTTTGTGGGAATTGCAGAAGCTCCATATGATTTTTGAAGGAATAAATTTTCATGAGGAATTTGTGCTTTTATTACAGTAACCACTACTTCATGGAAAATGTCACAGCCCCTGACTATATGAAAAATGTCCTTGTGCTGACATTGCCTCCTGGGAATTCCACCTCCATTAGCTCTTTCTCCAAGGGTTTATCACAGGTAAGTTTCATGGTTATGTACTACTCTTTTCTTTGTCAAGGGTAAGATGTTATTCTCCTATGTAGGACCCAAATTCTAAGGTAACAATTGTTTGTTTTACTCCCATTCACTAAACAAATGTTAACTGAGACCAACTATGTGCAAGATTACTGATATTAAAATTCTTACTATAGGTCACTGTGCTGGGCTCTGGACCAACACAGCAATGCACACTCTGTTACATTGGAATGGAAGTGACAATATGGCAAGACAGGAAGAAGCCCCGCTAATTTAGGGAGGGTAGAAACTAAACAATGTAAAAAAATGAAGTTCCTTACACCCTAAAGCAACTTTCTGCTATCACAGATATCAAAATTCTACCTTTAGAGATATATATTCCTAGGTTAAGACATTGTCCCCTATTATAATTAAGTTGACCATTGTTTAAATTTGTCCACGAGAGTCTTAGCATCATATCTGGTTTAGCATTTATCCCAGAAAAAAAGAACCTCTAACTGGACATTAAATCCTGGCCACCTTATTATAATGCAGGGGCCCCTGACCCTAACACCACCTTGGGCTTTGTCAGTCACTGCACCTTAGTGTGACTAAATTCATCAGATGTATTCTGCCCTCAGAGTCAGTTGAGAGCAGGTTTGGACTGGGAAGAGGAGGGAAGGAGCAGTCCTGAAGACCATGAACAACCTTGGGATGGCAAGCCAGGCCCAAAGAGCTCTAAGGGAAGTTGGGTACTTTGGGGAGTATCACAGTTTTTTCCCGGACTAGCAGTTCTAAACCCTCTGTTTTACAACCCTGCCCAAATTAGGAGCTGTAACCACTTTTGGGGTTGGGACTTAACTGGATTCTTTTGGTTTCGTGAAATGATGATTTCAGCAAAAGACACTGAAACCAATGAGAGGTGTTTTCTTTTTTCTTTTTTATATTTCTAGCAAATATACTTCTGGGTGTAATATTCAGATATCACTCACCCAGCTGCTAGGCTCTGGCAAAAGTGTGATTCTTCACAGGTGGACGGTCTA
This sequence comes from Eumetopias jubatus, assembly GCF_037043125.1. Taxonomy (NCBI): domain Eukaryota; kingdom Metazoa; phylum Chordata; class Mammalia; order Carnivora; family Otariidae; genus Eumetopias; species Eumetopias jubatus. Next base: position 51,278,332 of record NW_028274814.1, on the reverse strand, counting down.
AAATGCCCAAGCTGACAGAATTTACTTGGTCTCAGGGGGCATAAGACTTTTAATCCACAGCCCAAATCTGTGAAGACCACCATGCAACTATCAAGAACCGTCTTCAAAGCAAGTTCAATGGTATCATCCAATCAACTCTCTTCCTGCCCTATTCAGGGTGCTGAAGGACAGAGAGTTGTTTTTACTGTTGTTCTCTTTTACTCTTTGTGAAAACACTACACTACAAACAAACATTTTTCCTATATAAAATCTCACAAGAATTATGACAATGCTGCATGCTGTTCTTCCTGGTTGAAATGATAGATTTTGCCATCATGGGAAGAAAGTATAATTGCTTTTCGTTACTTCCCTAAAAATAGTGTTCCAGGTTTATTGATTGCCAAGGAAAGGCAGAATTTTGACACAAGGCTAATAAAAGAGCCCTGGCTCAAGGACATATTTTCCAAAAGACTTCTTTAATACCATCCCTACAATTCTCCTAACATCCCTTTACCTTTCCAGTTACTCTGCAGACACCAAGAATGTTTTGCTCCAGGCTCAAGACCAGAATCTCTTTTTGGGGAACTCATTTTAAGATTTTTCTTTCTCATTCAGGCAAAAAATAACTTTGCTCTTGCCTACCTGAATGGAATCTTGCTCTTTGGACACATGCTGAAGACATTTCTTGAAAATGGAGAAGATATTACCACCCCCAAATTTGCTCAGGCCTTCAGGAACCTCACTTTTGAAGGTACTAGTTTCCTAAGAGCAAACAACAACAGCAACAACACTTAACTAACACTTTCTACAGAAAGCTAAAGACATTCGGGCTTTGTGGATGGACTTTGGGAAGCAAAGAGGGGGGTTGGCCATAGACAGACCAACAGCTAAATATCTTTAAACTTACTTGGAGGCAAATACCATTGCATACATTTGAGGGTTTCTATTAGCGATATCTGGACCCCAGTTTATGCTTTAAGATTTCAGAATCTTTCGATATCAAAGAAAGAGCACATGGCTTGGACTTTGTACTTTGAACAAACTCATCACAGGGCGTTTGGGGCGGTGATGTCCTGACTGTGCTTGGAGACTAGCAAGAAGAGAAATCTCTACAGTTTGGTTTTGGTCCTTCCATATCTCCTTTCTATCCTTTAGGGATCTGGGACCCTGTGTTACCCCTCAAACTACCAGAACCTCTCATAACAATATCATCCCAAGGTTCCCAACACATGTTCCTGAATGTGAAGTATGGTATCTTACTGTAATTTTGATTTGCCTTTCCCTAATGAATAGCAATATCAAGCACCTTTTCATGTGCTTATAGGCTATTTGTATATGTTCTTTAGAAAATGTCTCTTCAAGCCTTTGCCCCTTTTTGAATTGTTTGGGTTTTTGTCTGGATATTATTGGTTAATCAGATATATGATTTGCAAATATTTTCTCCTATTTTGTGAGTTGCCTTTTTACTCTGTTGATAATGTCTTCATGCACAAAGTTTTTAAATCTTCATGAAGTCCAATTTGCCTATTTTGGTTGCCTCTACCTTTAGTATCATATGCAAGAAATCACTGCCAAATCCAATGTCATAAAGCTTTTGCTCTGTGTTTTTTTCTAAAAGTTTTATACTTGTAGGTTTACATTTAGGTCATTTTGAGCTATGTGGATATCCAATTTTTCCAGCACCATTTGTTAAAGACTCTCTTTTCCCCCAGTGAATGGTCTTGTCACTCTTAGAGAAAATCGTCTGACCATGTATGTAAGGGTTGATTTCGGGACATCCTATTTTATTCCATTTGTATATACATCTGACTTTATGCCAGTACCATACTGTTTTGATTACTGTAGCTTTGTAGCAAGTTTTGAAATTAAGAAGTGAGTCCTTCAGCTTCTTCTTTTTCAGGACTGTCTTGGTTATTTTGGGTTTTTTGAGATTCCATATGAATTTTAGGATGGCTTTTCCTATTTCTGCAAAAAAAATAATTTTTTTGACAGAGATTGTGTTAAATCTGTGGACTGCTTTGGGTAATATAGATTTATTGATGATGTTAAGTGTCCCAATACATAAACATGGGAGGTTTCCATTTATTTATATCTTCTCCAATTTCCTGCAGAAAAGCTTTGTAGTTTTTTTTTTTTGTACAAGTCTTTCATCTTGGCTAAGTCAGTTCTCAAATCTTTTATTCTTTTTGATGCTATCATAAATGGAATTGTATTCTTTTTATTGAAATATAGTTGACACACAATGTCACCTTAGTTTCAGCTATATAACATAGTGACTCCACAGTCTATAATTTATGCTATGCTCACCACAAGTGTACCTAGCATCTGTCACCATAAAATCCTATTACAGTACCGTTGACTATGTTCCCTATACCTTTGACTATACATTGATTCTATTTCCTCTACCTTTTATCCCTGTGACTTATTCACTCCATAAATGGAGACCTGTAACTACCACTGGAATTGTACTCTTAACATCCTTTTCTGAATGTTCACTGTTAGTATATAGAAATGCAACTGATATTTGCGTGTTTACTTTGTATCCTGCCACTTTGCTGAACTCTTTTTTGGTGGAATCTTGAGAATTTTCAACATGTAAGATCATATCAGTTGTGAATTTTACTTCTTCCTTTCCAATTTGGTTACCTTTTATTTTTTTCTTGCCTAAGTGCTCTGGCTAGGTATTCCAGTATTATGTTTAATAAAAGTGGCAAGAATGGGCATCCTTGCCTTGTTCCTGATCTTAGAGGAAAAGCTTTAATTCTTTCACCATTAAGTATGATGTTTGCTATGGGTTATCCATAGACGGATTTTATTATGTTGAGGTAGTTTCCTTCTGTCCCTAGTTTGTTGTGTTTTATCACGAAAGCATATTGAATTTTGTAAAAGCTTTCTCTTCATCAAATTGAAAAGATCATGCATTTTTTCCTTCATTCTTTTAATGTGGTATATTATATTTATCAACTTTTATATGTTGAACTATTCTTGCATTCCAGGAATAAATCTCTCTTGGTCATGATGAATACTTCTTTTAATATGCTGCTAAATTCTATTTGCCAGTATTTTGTTGAAGACTTTCATATCAGTGTTTATTAGGGATATTGATGTGTAGTTTTCTTAGGGTCATTTTCTGGCTTTGGTATCAGAGTAATTCTGGCCGTATAGAATGAGTTCGGGAATGTTTCCTCCTCTTCAGGTTTTTTTGAAAAGTTTGAGAAAGGTTGGTGTTAATTATTCTTTAAATATTTGTAGAGGGGCGCCTCTCATGTCCAACTCTTGGTTTCAGCTCAGGTTGTGATCTATTCCTCTATTTCCTCACTTCTGTCTTATTATTCTATCCATTATTGAAAGTGGAGTATTGAAATTTTCTTTTTTTTTAAGTTTTTATTTTTTATTTGACAGAGACACAGTGAGAGAGAGAACACAAGCAGGGGGAGTGGGAGAGGGAGAAGCAGGCTTCCCGCGGAGCAGGGAACCCAATGCAGGGCTCAATCCCAGGACCCTGGGACCATGACCTGAGCCAAAGGCAGATGCTTAACTATTGAGCCACCCCGGCACCAGGAGTATTGAAATTTTCAACTATTATTGTAGAACTGTCCATTTCTCTGTTCAATTCTATCAATTTTTGCTTCATATATTTCGGTAGTCTGTTATTAGGTGCATAAATGTTTATAATTGTTATATCTTCTTGCTGTATTGAAACTTTTATTAATATATAGTGTCCTTTTTTGTCTCTTGTAAACTTTTTTGATTTAATCTATTTTGGGGCGCCTGGGTGGCTCAGTTGGTTGAACGACTGCCTTCAGCTCAGGTCATGATCCTGGAGTCCTGGGATGGAGCCCCGCATCAGGCTCCCTGTTCAGCGGGGAGTCTGCTTCTCCCTCTGGCCCTCCCCCCTCTCATGTTCTCTTTCTCTATCTCATTCTCTCTCTCAAATAAATAAATAAATAAATCTTTAAAAAAATAATAAAAAAATAAAATCTATTTTGGGGGTGCCTGGGTGGCTCAGTCGGTTAAGCATCCAACTCTTGATTTCAGCTAAGGTCCTGATCTCATGAGTTGTGAGATCGAGCCCCACGTCAGGCTCCACGCTCAGCAGGGGGTTGGCTTGAAGATTCTTTCCCTCTGCCCCTCCCCCAACTTGCACACGCACTCTCTCTCTAAAACAAATAAATAAATCTTAAAAAAATAAAGTCTGTTTTGTCTGATATTAGCGTATGCAATATACTACTCTCAGTCATTCTCTTTTAGTTGCTATTTGCATAGAATATCCTTTTCCATCCTTTCTCGTTCAACCTATTTGTGTTTTTAAACCTACAGTGGATCTCTTATAGATATCATATAGAGTCATTTTTAAAATACAATCTCTTAATCTCTATCCTTGACTGGAGAATTTAATCTATTTTATATTTAAAATAATTACTGATAGGGGAGATTTATTTTTATCATTTTGCTCTTTGTTTTCTATTGTCTTATAGCTTTTTTGTCTCTGATTTTCTGCATTATTGCCTTCTTTTGTGTGTAGTTAATTTATTTTGTAGTGAAATGTTTGAATTCCTGTCTTATTGTTTTGTTTATATTCTTTAACTATTTTGTTTGTAGTTACTATGGATATTACAGCTAACACCCTAGGTTATTATATTCTAATTTGACTTTATACCAGTTTAACTTCAATAATATCTGAAAACTGGACTCCTTTAATACTTCCATACCCACCTCTTTCAGACATTGACGCAAATTGATGCAAAATTACATCTTTATATGTGTGTGTCCAAAAACATAAACTAATGATGTTTTAAACATTTTAGTCTCTTAAATTATGCCAAAAACAAAATGTAGGGTTACAAACCAAAGTTACAATAATACTAGTTTTTAAAAACACATTCATCTCTTAAATCATGTAGAAAACAAAAAGTGGAATTACACACCATTGTTATATTAATGTTAGATGGTATAACTGCCCATGTATTTGCCTTTACTGAGATCTTTATTTCTTCATATGGCTTCAAGTTATTGTCCCGTGTCCTTTCACTTCAACCTATAGGACTACCTTTAGCATTTCTTGCAGGGCAAGTTCTGGTGGTTACAAACTCAGCTTTTGTTTATCTTGGAATGTCTTACTTTCCCCTTCACTTTTGACAGACAGATTCATTGGATAAAGAATTCTTGGATGAAAGTGTTTCTTTTGGCATTTTGAGTATATCAGGCCAGTGCCTTCTGGATTCTAAAACTTCTAATGAGAAGCCTGCTAAAAATCTTATTGAGTATCTCTTGCATCTGACAAATCACTTCTCTCTTGCTGCTTTCAAAATTCTGTCTTTTTTTTTTCAGTTTTTTACTTAAATTCAATTTAATTAACATATAGTGTATTATTAGTTTCAGAGGTGGAGTTCAGTGATTCGTCAGTTGCATACAACACCCAGTGCTAGTTATTTTAAGTGCCCTCCTTAATGCCCATCACCCAGTTACCCATCGCTCCACCCACCTCCCCTCCAGCAACCCCCAGTGTATTTCCTATAGTTAGGAGTCTCTTACGGTTTGACCCCCTCTCTGTTTTCATCTTACTTTATTTTTCCTTCCCTTCCCCAATGTTCATCTGTTTTGTTTTTTAAATTCCATATATGAGTGAAATCATATGGTATTTTTCTTTCTCTGACTGACTTATTTCACTTAACGTAATACCCTCTAGTTCCACCCACATTGTTGCAAATGGCAAGGTTTCATTCTTTTTGAGGTCTGGCTTTTGGCACTTTGTTTAGAATGTGTCTCAGTGTGGATCTCTTTGAATTCATCCTATTGGAGTTTATTGAACTTCTTGGATATTTATATTCATGTACTTCATCAAATTTGAGAATTTTTGGCTATTATTTCTTCAGATATTCTCTCTACCCCTTTCTCTCTTCTTCTTCTTCTTCCTGGACTTCTACAGTGCATATGGTGGTCTGCTTGATAGTGTTACACAGGCTCTGTTCACTTCACCTTTTTTTCTGTTCCTCAGACTTGATAATTTCCATTGTCCTATCTTCAAGTTCAATGATTCTTCTGCCTGCTCAGATCTGCCTCTGAGTCTCCCTAGTGAATTTTGCATTTCAGCTATTGTATTTTTCAGCTCTAGAATTTCCTCTTGGTTTCCTTTTTAGGTTTTTCCTCTCTTTATTGATATTTCCCTTTTGTTCATACATCATTTTCCTTACTTTATCTATCTCTTCTTTTAGTTCTTTGACCATCTTTAGGACAGCTGTTTTAAAGCCTTTGTCTGTTAGATCCACCATCAGGTCTTTTTCAGGGATAGTTTCTGTTAGTTTATTCCTTTTTTTTTTTTTTGATTGAGTGACGCTTTCTTGTTTCTTTGTCTGCCTTGTCATATTTTTTTGAAAGCTAGATATTTGAATTCTAATAATTTGAATCTAATAATCCTATATATCACATGGTAAATGGGGAATTTTTACTAGTTTAGTGCATATTCTTAGCAAAAACTTTTCACTAACAATTAGATTCAATGGGCTGATTATATTTTCATCCTAACTGCAGTGGCAAAAATTTTTGCTTCTAGCTAAATACTAAATAGCATCTCTCTTTAAAATATCCATCAGAGATCTCAGGGCGAAGAGCCAATGGATATTCCCTCTGATTAGCTCATTAAGATAATTTTTCAGTAAAATAGAGCAATTGGAAACTATTTTATACCCTCTGTAAGGATCTAACTGGTTTTTCAGTCAAAAAGTCAAAAATAACCTCCAACTCTTTCTGATTTTGCCCTAGGGCATGCAGGTCCTGTGACTTTGGACGACTGTGGGGATATTGACAACACTATGGTGCTTCTGTATACTTCTGTGGAAACCAACAAAGTATGTCTGACTTCTTATCAGGAACTTGGGGTGAAGTGACTAGGTGAGGAAGGATAACTACAAGGCGAGTGATAGCAAAAGAATTAGAGAAGTTGTGTTTAAAATATGCAAGTTATTTATTTCAGATTCACGATTGTGACCTACTTAGGACTGTATTCTTTAAGCATTTTGACCCATACCTTATTTAGAACATCCACACTCTATTGGCTATATATAAAATACCCACCCAGAATACATTGATATAAAGACCAGACTATTGATGGGATACTAACAAGAGGATGACAGTGCTCTCCTAAGAATTGTTTATTCATTTCCACAGCTAAAATTTTCAAAGAAACATTCTCTATTCTCTCCATCTGAACTCATGAAAATCATTAATTGTGCTATCTTTCTGACACATATAAACAGTCCTATAATGTCATGCTCTTATTCATGTTATGTATCTTTCTCCTCACCTACATATAGGTTCTTTAAAGAAAGGGAGTGGGTCTTACTTCTCTATGCCTCCAGTGCTTAGCTTCTTATATGGCATATAGTTGATGGCTGATCATCATTTAATTTAAAAACAAATCACCTGTCTTTATGTCACCCAAAGTAGTGCCCATCACAAACAATGAAAGCCACTGTTCTGCCAACCAAATGGTCAGTAGAAAGTTTCTCTCTTTAAGACGTCATGTCCTGACATAACTAGGAATCTAAGAGAAAAACTTTTCTTTTTCTTTTCTTTCTCATTTTTTCATGTAATTTTCCAATTGGATCATTATGACATCTTTAAGTCATATATTTAGTGTATATATTAACCCACTTTCTAAAAAGATATCTGTAATGAAAATGTGGAAAGCTAGGAGAAAGATGTCCAGATTGAGAAAGTTAAGCCAGAAGTTTGGGGGCAGCATTTCAGAAAAGTACTCCATAGTTTTCAGTTACTATAAAAACCTTGAATATAATGCTATATTTCACATACACTTCATGGGAATACCTTAAAATAAAGTGTCATCAATGCTCCAGTTATTATAGTAACTTTAAAGAGAACTATACTCCTAAGTTATTTGTACCGGGGATGATGCTCTTGGAGAGAAGCAAATAGATGTGGGAAGATCCTACATCAGCCTCATAACTGCTCTTCAATATGAAAAATGTTCTGTGCACTTATTCTCTCTGAAAGAAAATCTAGCTGAATTTTTCCATAAAGGCTAATCTGATTGTATTTTTCAATAATCTAATGCCATCAGTTGTGCTATATAATATGTACATATAGGGAAACCAGGGATTAATTCTCAAAACACAGGGATATAAATAAGTTATTCTGTATCCAGAGGAAGTTTCAATAGAGATTCGATGTACTGTCTCCTAATATTAGGATATTTACTACCCTCAATATATGCAATTATAGATCATGCTCTCAAGTTAAAAGTATGTTCTAAAGATGTAAAACTTTTGTCCAGAAAGTTTTGAGGGAATGGTGTTGAATTTAGAAAGATGATCATTATATGCAGCAGTAATAAAGGATATATTAATATATCCTATCAGCAGATTGCTTGAAAAAGAAAACTTTTATCTTAGAAACCTAATTAGTATCGTGTACAAGACAGCACATTGGAGCAAAAGGATAGAAGAGATTTGAAAATTATGTAATTGACAGAATTTAAATGTGAATTATTTCAGAGCCCCTCGACATGTATCAAAATGGATAATGAATGGATTTTAGCTGTAGTGCATTTTCTCAAGATATTATCTTCAATAGCAACTTAATATTGTGGAGAACATTGGTACTTCACTTGTCGTGTGACTTGGACCTAACCATTTAATTTCTTTTGGTCTCTATTTTAACATTTTTGTAATATGAGAGACTTGAACTAGTTCTCTAAAGACCCAAAGAATCTATGTTGGGTAGGAGATACTGGTATGAGCATAAAGTAGCATATGGTCATAAAGAAACAAAAATAATTGACCCAGCTGGAGCTTAAATCTACTGTCATGCTGTGAACCAATAAATGGATGCTAACTAGCTAGCTCCTGCCTGCTAAACATTACCTGTTTCACTGAGAATTGTTTCTATGAAATTCAGATGTCATTGGGCAGGACAATCTCATCAGAAGTCATTCTAAAATGTCTTTTTCTGTTCATCCTTCTTCTTTTTCATGCCCTGACACAGTACACGGTTCTCTTGAGGTATGACACCCATGTAAATAAGACTACCCCAGAGATTAAGAACCCCATGTTCATCTGGATGAACCACAAACTTCCTAATGATATCCCAGGCCAGGGTAAGAGATCCTTTAATGAATTTTGTTTCTGTGAAGTTTCTTTTCTGGTAAGGTAAGTACATTCAACGGTTTATGCAATTAGCCTGCGTTTTTATGTTTTCATTTGTTTTGTTTATTGTCTGAATTAGATTTGCCAGGTTTGCAAAATGTGGGCTTTAATTCCCTGCCTAATGAATGATATTACAGTTCTGATTAAATGCTGAAAATATCCCTATTCTAATGTAGCTATACCTCTCTTTAATATGTGTCCTACCTACCCACTGACAAAAATTATCCTATAGAAAATTAGGTTTGACAACTGGCAAAATGAACACAGACACATGTATTCTTAATGCCACTTATTCCATTTTATTACAATGAACTCAAAGTATACATATTTCAGCAAGGAACACAAGATGCCATCAGCCATCAGTCATCAGTGAGCATGGCTTCAAAAGTCTCCCGTTTCCTCACCGGACACATAGTTGGGTTATAATGATGGCTACCCACCTACTTAAGATAAGGTCCTATCATGTCATGGAAAGCCCTACCATGACCAGGACTTCACCCATGCAACTTCCCATACAACCATATAACATTGGCCATCCCTGGACAGGACCAGCCAGGTATCTCCTGGGCAACAAGGTCTCAGGACAGTCTGGCTTAGCCAAGGCTTATGACAATGAATAGTAAGTAATTTCACGTTACTAATCTATTTCTAGAGAAAGAAGTCTAAATTTGGACAAACATTTATGCCCAAAGATGCAAAAAAAAAAATGTAAAGGCGATACTAATAAAATGATTTAGCAAATGATGATACATCTGTAAATGGAGCATCATAAGCCAATTAAAATAATTATTTACAAAGAATTTTAAATGACATAGGAAAACTTATAAGGTAAATTAACAGGAAAATAAACAACTTTTTTATTTAATGAGATTCTAACTTTGTAAAACAATGTTAGAAATAGATTGTAAAGAAATATGCTAAAATGTTAACAGTGGTAGCTTCTGAGTAATAGGATCCTAGGAGTGGTTTTTTTTGTTTGGTTGGTTGGGCTTTTATTTTATTTTTTTGTTATTTTATGCTTTTCCTAATTTTCCAAATTTTTCCATAATGACTCTGTATTAATTTACCACTTTTAAATATTAAAAAATAAACTAGAAATATTTCTCTCCCAGCCCTGGTCTATAGCCAGAAACTGAGGTTGATATGACTTAAAGAGAAAAGTTCTGGTTTGATGCACTTCCTTCTGTTAATGTGTTGGATGCACTTGCTAGGTTTTCAGTCCTCTTGTGTTCAATGAGTCACATATGGTTAAAAATGACTCCTGTATTTTTATTCAGGAGCCATGAGCAGTTGACTAAAGCAAAGAAGCAAAGAGGGAAGTGGGAAGTGAGGTTCCCATTCTTCTAAACAATAAGCTATCCTGAGCTGATTTCAGATTTACTGCTATCATTTTTTAAGTTTTTATTTTAATTCCAGTTAGTTAACATACAATGTTATATTAGTTTGAGGTGTTCAATATAGTGATTCAACACTTCCATACATGCCCCTGTGCTTATCACAGCAAGTGCCCTCCTTACTCCCCATCACCTATCTCACCCATCCCCCTACCTTCCTCCCCTCTGGCAACCATCAGATTGTTCTCTATAATTAAGAGTTTGTTTCTTGCTTTCTCTCTCTCTCTCTCTCTTTTTCTCTCTTATTTTTCCCCTTGGCTTGTTCATTTTGTTTCTTAAATTCCACATATGAGCGAAATCATATGGTATTTGTTTTTCTCTAACTTATTTCCCTTAGCATTATATTCTCTAGCTCCATCCATGTCATTGCAAATGGCAACATTTCATTCTTTTCTATGGCTGAATAATATTCCATTAAATATATAAAGATGTGACATATATAAATATATATAAATATAAATATTATATATATATATATATATCACATCTTCTTTATCCAGTCTTCAATCGATGGACACTTGGGCTGCTTCCATATCTTGGCTATTGTAAATAATGCTGCTATAAACATCGGGGTGCATGTATCCCTTTGAATTAGTGTTCTTGTATTCTTTGGGTAAATACCCAGTAGTGCGATTGCTGGATCATAGGGTATTTCTATTTTTAACTTTTTGAGGCACCTCCATACTGTTTTCCAGAATGGCTGCACCGATTTGCATTCCCACCAACAGTGCGTCAGTGTTCCCCTTTCTCCGCATCCTCGCCAACGCTTGTTTCTTGTGTTGTGGATTTTAGTCATTCTGACAGGTGTGAGGTGGTATCTCCTGTAGTTTTGGCTTGCATTTCCCTGATGATAAGTGATTATTATAGCATCTTTTCATGTGTCTCTTGGTCATCTATATGTTTTCTACGGAGAAATATCTATTCGTGTCTTCTGCCCATGTTTAACTGGATTAATTGTTTTTTCAGTGTTTTATAAGTTCTCAATATATTTTGGATACTAACCTTTTATTAGATATGTCATTGACAAATATCTTCTCCCATTCTGGAGATTGCCTCTTAGTTGTATTGATTGTTTCCTTCGCTGTGCAGAAGGTTTTTAATTTTGATGTAGTCCCAATAGTTTATTTTTGCTTTTGTTTCCCTTGCCGGAGGAGACATATCTAGAAAGAAGTTACTATGACTGATGTCAAAGAAGTTACTGCCTGTGCTCTCTTCAAGGATTTTTGTGGTTCCAGATCTCATCTTTAGGTCTTTAATCCTACCCCAAATAATAAAATACCTAGGAATAAACCTAACCAAAGAGGTGAAAGACCTGTACTCTGTAAACTATAAAATACTGATGAAAGAAAGTGAAGATGACACAAAGAAATGGAAAGACATTCCATGCTCATGTATTGGAAGAACAAATATTGTTAAAATTTCTATATTAGCCAAAGCAATCTATACATTTAATGCAATCCCTATCAAAATACGAGTAGCATTTTCCACAGAGCTAGACCAAACAATCTTAAAATTTGTATGGAACCACAAAAGACCCCCAATATCCAAAGCAGTCTTGAAAAAGAAAAGCAATTCTATCATTGCTTTTTTAAAGTTGATTCCTTTTCATTAGCAAGCTTTTTTTTAATTAAGCAATTTTTAAATGATTTTATGTATTTATTTGAGCTAGAGAGAGAGAGCACAAGTGGGGGAAGGGAGAGGGAGAAGCAGACTCCTCACTGAGCAGGGAGCCCAAAATGGGGCTCAATCTGAGGACCCTGGGATCATGACTTGAGCTGAAGGCAGACACTTTTTTAATTATCTCTAGAACCATCTGCAAGCTTTGTAGGTTTAAACCAAACTTACCTTTGAAATATATCTCTTTTCTTGTGGATTTCTGCAACTTTCTACTTCTTTCTTTTGTAACTTTTTGAATTACAATTATTTTTTCTTTTCCCTTAATTATAGTGACAATGTTAGTTTGTATTTTTAATATATTTCTTTAAGAGTTTGTAGGTTTTTTTATTCAATAGAAAGATCTGTTCTTTGTAAAATGCTCAACTTCTAAAAAAGCAATTTTTAAATGATTTTATGTATTTATTTGAGCGAGAGAGAGCACAAGTGGGGTAGGGGAGAGGGAGAAGCAGACTCCTCACTGAGCAAGGAACCCGAAGTGGGGCTCAATCTCAGGACCCTGGGATCACCTGAGCCGAAGGCAGACACCCAGGCATGCTTCAAAAAGTAATTTTTGAGAGAGCTCTCATTATTTACCTAAAAGAGATCACATTAAATATTCATGTTGTATTATTCTTATTACAGGGACATTGTATCATTCTGAGCAACTTCACTTCATCCTCATTTAACCGGAAAATTCAGTTAGCCAGAGCTTTTCATTACTCAACTGTTCCTACATTTAATTTTAATCTTTATAAATAAAGTAACTCAATCTTTCAAATAGTATACAAATCAGATATTCATCTGGTCTTTTATCTGGGTACACCGCTGCCCCCTAAGTAACAGAATGTCTCATCTGGAGATAACACCATCACTGTCATTTCATTCATTCTACAAAGATTTGCTAGCACCAGGCAGTGTTCTCAGCACCTGGAACACAGCAATGGACAATGCACATGTGTTCCTGTTCCTCATCCATGCCATCATCATCTGCCTCCTGGGTTACAATGACATCCACCTGACTTCCTGCTTCAGTCCTGCTTCCTGCCCACCTCCAGTCCAACCAACTTTGCCACCAGAATGAAAGCATGGATCTAGTCATATTGTCACACTATTGCTAACACTCAATTGGCAGCTCCCCTTTATCCATAAAGTCCAAATGACTTATTATAGCACAAAATGTCCATGATCTTCCTACTTCTCCAGCCTTATCTTTCTTCTTACTTAAAAACCCTTCCCCATTTCCTCAATTTCCACCTACTTCCTTAAAAAAAAAAAAAAGGAGGGGGGTCTTGCAACTTCATGCCCCTGTGTCCTTAGTAATGCTACTACCTCTGATTAAAATGTGTCACTCCCCCATATGACTGGTAAACAGCGACTCATCTTCAACATTTAACTTGAATTTCATTTTTCTAAGCTTTTCTTAGCCTCCCAGGAGGCTATTGATCTTGCCTACATCCCACCCAATTCTAGCTTAGAATTTATTTGATACTTATATGTTTATGCATTTTTTTAAAACCATACACTGTTTAAGTGTAGGGTCTATTCTTTTTTTTTATTATTTAAATTCACTTAGCCAACATATACTACATCATTAGTTTCAGATGTAGAGTTCAATGATTCACCAGTTGCATATAACACCCAGGGCTCATCACATCACATGCCCTCTTTAATGCCATCGTCCAGTTACCCCATCCCCCACCACCTCCCCCCCAACAACCCTGTTTGTTTCCTATAGTTAAGAGTCTCTCATGGTTTGTCTCCCTCTCTGATTTCTTTCTGTTCAGTTTTCCCTCCCTTCCCCAATGATCCTCTCCACTGTTTATTACATTCCACGTATGAGGGAAACCATATAACAATTGTCTTTCTCTGACTGACTTATTTCACTCAGCATAATACCCTCCAGTTCCGTCCACATCGATGTAAATGGTAAGATTTCACCCTTTTTGATTGCTGAGTAATATTCCATTTTATATATATATATATACCACATCTTCTTCATCCATTCATCTGTCGATGGACACCTTGGCTCTTTCCATAGTTTGGCTATTGTGGACATTGCTGCTATGTAGGGGTGCAGGTGCCCCTTCAGATCACTAAATTTGTATCTTTAGGGTAAATATCTAGTAGTACAATTGCTGGGTTATAGGGTAGCTCTATTTTTAACTTCTTGAACCTTCGTACTGTTTTCCAGAGTGGCTGTACCAGCTTGCATTCCCACCAACAGTGTAGGAGGGCTCCTCTTTCTCCGCATCCTCACCAACATCTGTTGTTTCCTGCCTTGTGAATTTTAGCCATTCTGATGGGTGTGAGGTGGTATCTCATTGTGGTTTTGGGTCTATTCTTTATTCACCTCTGCCCAACAAAGTACCTTGGAAGGGATGAAGGAAGAAAGGAGGGAAAATGAGATAACTATAAATCCGTTTCTACTCAGCACTTATCCACACTGTGTTAATTTTAGTCAATTTACTTTTCTAAGTGTGACTTTCTTCCTTCTTCAGATGAGGAGATTTGTTAACTGATTCCAAGATTCTTTTCCAACTATCATACCATATGACCTAGGGTTATAAACTCATTCCACCATCGCTGTGAATCTAATTAGACTGTGATAACCACAGCAGCCACCAGAAGTTAGCAGAAGCTTCACCTTTGAACTAATATAATACTGTGACTTGATAACTCAAGCAAAACTGAAAACTATGTTGAATTAACCACCTCTATATTTAAATAGTATACAGCATATTTAAATATCATAAGTATGGGGCGACTGTGTGGCTCAGTTGGTTAAGCGACTGCCTTCGGCTCAGGTCATGATCCTGGGTCCTGGGATCGAGGCCCACGTCGGGCTCCCTGCTCAGCGGAGAGCTTACTTCTCCCTCTGCCTCCGCCTGCCGCTCCCCCTGCTTGTGCTCGCTCTCTCTCTGTCAAATAAATAAATAAAATCTTTAAAATAAATATCATAAGTATATTTAGCGCAGTGAGATGTTCGTGCTGTGGGGGGTAGACAGGAATTGAGATGGGGAGGACCCAGCAGACAGAAGTCCCCCTAGTCCCTCCAGTTCGTGCTCTAGTCTAGGGGATGTGTCATTTCAGTAGACTGATGAGTAGAATCGTTGATGAGTGAATTATATTTCTCATACCGATTCTGAGAGTGGTGGTAATGGCAATGGCGGGGTGATAGGAGTGATGATCACAGTAATAAACAGAATTCACACCGTCAGATATGCCCATCCAAATCCAAGATACTAATCTGTTTCTGCCCTGATGAGAACAGAAATCCAGAGCTCACATTTTCATGGTTAAAAATTTCCCTTAGCAGGAAACAAGATAAGCAGAGGTAAAGTCCTATGTTAGCAAAGCATAAACCCTTCAAATCACCCCTTATAGAAAGCATGGAGACATTTTTAGTGAAGAAAATTCGTGCATGTGATGTTAAAATCCAATAGTAAAAATATTCATAATGGAACGTGAGTATGCCTGGCCCCTCCTCTGTCAGCTCTGGTCTCTCAGTCACTTCTCCCTTTAGTTTGTTGCATATTTCTAAATAATATGCATATATTTCTTGATTCATAAGCTTTGGATGTTATCTGTTTATTTCTTGTATTGATAAAAGATTTAGTTCATCTTCACTAGCCCTACTTTTTTCTAACCTTTTCTCAAATTAGTTATATCTTTTTGTCAATACATTTATTGGGTGCCTTTGTAATTTTAATTGATATGCATAAGCTTCTAGTACTGTTCTCTACCAACTATATAAAAAACTTCATGGAACGCCTGGGTGGCTCATTCAGTTAAGCATCTTTCTTCGGCTCAGGTTATGATCCCGGAATTCTGGCATGGAGCCCCATGTTGGGCTCCCTGCTCAGTGGGGAGTCTGATTCTCCCTCTCCCTCCACTCGTTCTCTCTCTCTCAAATAAATAAATAAAATCTTAAAAAAACAAAAGAAAACAAAAAATAAAAACTTCTTGCTTCCCAACTTGGTAAGATGAAGATGTTTCCTACTACCTCCTTCCTACCTCCCAGATTCTCTGTATTTTTCTTTAATTTGTCATAGCTGATAATATTTATTTGGCAGTCATATAAACCCTCTGTCATTTACCTATAAGTTGATTCTATAAGTTGAAAATTAGTAACATTTTCATCATTATTATTTATATAAAGCAAAATAGTACTCTATTGCTTAGAATCCATTCCATTTTTCCTTCTTGAACTCACCAACTTCCTATTCTAATCAGAATCCATTGTGGCATATACAAAACATGACTTTCTTGTACAGTTTTACTATTGTTGTTGTCCTTCTCAGTCGAGGCCTGTTCCTCTGCATATTCAGTTTCTGTTTCAAAGCTTCCTTGGGTTGGATCTACATTTTCCTGAATTCCACTTACCCTTCTGTCAGTCTTTTAAATTGCTTCATCTTTACAACTCCACCTACACACTTGTGCTCTAATAAATAAAATCACTTACATCCTTCACTGACTTCCATCAATGACTTTGTAGCACTTGGGAAGAACCAGCAGGCAACACTGTCATTTAATATTCCAAAACGACTGGCTTTTCCTCTGATTGTGCCTGGTATTAAAAAATAGTTGACTCTGGGGCCCTGGGTGGCTCAGTTGGTTAAGCGTCTGACTCTTGATTTCGGCTCAGGTCATGGTTCAGTGTTTTGAGATCAAGCCCCAGGTCAGGCTCTACTCTCAGCAAGTGGAGACTGCTTGTCTTTCTCCCTACCCCCGTTTGCACGGTCTCTCTCTTTCTCTTTCTCTCTCTTAAATAAATAAATAAATAAATAAATAAATAAATAAATAAATAAATAAATAAAATCTTTTAAAAAAATAGTCGACTTTCTTCCTTTGTGAATCCTCCTTAGGTATATTGGTTTCAAGGACATCAGGTGGGTTTCCCACCAAAATTATTTGCATACTGGACACTATTTTATGTTTTTCTGACATTTGGTGATTCCCAGTGAAATGCAGTATGCAGTCTATAAGGACCACTGAAATTAAACCACTTCCCCTGGCACATTCCAGGTAGTTTTCCTCAGAAACCACAAATACAGGACCTATATTACCAATGAAGAGATGAATAAAAGATAAAAGTTTTTTTTTAAACGTCTCTCCTTTTCCCTCCTTCAGATGAGATTATACAACTAGAATCTTTGAAATGATTTTATTCTCTTTTCAAAGATCCTTACTAATGCATTTTTCACTGTCTTTTCTGCCACAGGCCCTCAAGTCCTGTTGATTGCAGTCTTCACCCTCACAGGAGCTGTGGTTCTGCTCCTGCTCATTGCTCTTCTGGTGCTGAGGTACCTACCACCCCCTTTGTCTCGCTGTGCTCATCATGCAAAGAGCGGGGGAGGGGAGAGGGAGAAGTCTGATGTCGTCAATGATAATATATATCGACAAGAAGGTGTCTAGACAGATCTAAGATCATGAAGGCATTTTGCATCAAAGACTACATCGAGGGCAGAATAGTATTGAATGGATCAGTTAGAGACACCTGAACTCATATCTATCTCAGTTCTGTGACTTAATAGTTGTGCGGGTTTTAGTGTGTTATTACAGGTTACTTAACTTCAGTATCCTCATCTGAACTGTTGTGAGAACTTGATATAAAGTGTGGATAGTGACTGCCATATAATAGGCATCCTATAGACAGAAACAGCTCTTCTGCTGTTTTATTGGTATTTTGTGGGACATTTCAATCTCTATATTATATAGTGTTCAGGCTGGAAGAGTCTTCAGAAATCATCTACTTCACACCTCCCATTTTAGCATGGGGAAAGAGACCCAGAAAACCAAATGGCTTGTCTGGAGTCACAACACCAGATAGTTGTAGGGCCAAAACTAGCACTCAAGCCTTCTGACCATCAGTTCCATGGTTGTTCTACTCAATTTGCACAGATGAAGTGCCCCGCACAGTGTTAGAGGCATACTGTATGCTCAGAAATATTTGTTGAATATATAAATGAATGAGTGAATACCACACTATGCTAATCTGTGTATGTTAAACACATAAAACTTTCCATCCTATTATATTGTCAGGATCACCCCTATTTCCCAGCTGAACCAGAGAACAACTTTTCTCTTCGTATCACGTGCTTTTATCAGTGTGGCACTGTACTTTCTCATGAGAGAATCCAGTCTGTTGTATGTCAGTTAAAGGTTTCTCCAGGAAAGGAAGTAGAATGTTCTGTTCAGTCTGAAGGCAGAACTTGACTCCTGTAACTCTGCATTAACCCAAATTTGAGCTGTATATACACATATATAGTGTATGATGGCCATTTAGTTGAAGATAGCCAGAAACCAAAATTTGAGGAGAATAAAGCCAGTCAATAGCAAGGTCACAGATGTGGCTAATGCCCTTCAGGAACCGAGTCCAAATGAGTGTCAGCTTAAGATCAGGGGGAATCACAAGGTAAAAGACAGTAACAGATGGAAACAGGCAGAAACAGGTGTGTCCTGTCTGGCTGGAGGAATGGTGTGTCCACAAGGAGATCTGGTAGACAGATGTTATTCTTATAGTTTTCTATTACAACTGCCTAAATAAGGAAAATAGTGAATGATTTATGGCATCTTCTGATTCAATATGAATGGCACGTGGCTCTGTAGGGTCCCAAGAGTCTCTTCGAATGCAGAGATGAGAGCTTTTAAGGCTACAAAGCCTTCTTTGCCCCAGGTCCTAGGATAATCATTGGTCAATAATATGCTATTTTATATGTATTTAATAGAGGAATACTCAGAGTTAGATGGAAGCATAGGAAGAAAATAGTCATTTCTGCTTAGAATCCAGTAAGAAAGGCATCATGAATGACCTAAGAAGGTGAGTAGAAGTTTGTCAAATAACCACAAGCAAAGATAAACTCAAGGACAAATAGGTCAATGGAAAAATTCAGATTCTAGAACCAGACACAGCAAGCACGAGAATTTGGAATATGCTAGAGGTGACATTACAAGTCAGTTGGAAAATGATGGCATGGTAGGCTTGCAACATGGAAAAAATGAAATTAAAATCCTACCTGAAACCATACACAAATATAGAGTTCATTCCATATGGATTATAAATGGAATAAAGACTTAAATGTGAAATTCAAACTTCAAAACTTAGAGGAAATTAATAGAAAAGGACTTTATGATCTCAAGTAGGAAAATATTTCTAAGAATATCAAATGTTAAGAATCCGGAAGAAATGGGAATTCTCATGTTGGGAAGGTGTAAGTAGTATAACCACTCTGGGAAATAATTTGACAATATCTGTAAAGTTGTAAGTGTTTCCTATAACCCAAGGATTCTGCTTTATCTGTACTATCTGGGGGAAACACTTAAAAAATTGACATTTTGAATGTTGAAATACATGTTACATTTTCTCTATGCTTTTCTATTTTCTTTATACACATATTCTTAAAGGCACAAATGCATAAGAAGAACTGGCTTTTGGGGCACCTGGGTGGCTCAGTCGTTAAGCATCTGCCTTCGGCTCAGGTCATGATCCCGGGGTCCTGGGATCGAGCCCCACATTGGGCTCTCTGCTCCGCGGGAAGCCTGCTTCTCCCTCTCCCACTCCCCCTACTTGTGTTCACTCTCTCGACGTGTCTCTCTCTGTCAAATAAATAAATAAAATCTTTTAAAAAGAAAGAAGAAGAAGAACTGGCTTGTTTAGGAATCTGGTGTATTCTCTGGTGGCTTAAAAATTAACATATTTGCTTTCCAAGCTTACCAGTTTTGAATTGTTTCTGTTTTTTCCTTACTCTTCCCATGTCATCAGTTCAGATTCTTTATAATAGTGAAGGGCTGCCTTAGTGAAGGACCTGAGAAAATGATATGGAAAGAAAGAAGGGAAGAAAAGAAAGAAAGAAAAAGTTAAACCACCATCAGAAATCGTTACAGCTGACCTAATGGCCAGCATTCACCAGTTTGGGGAACATGGAATCACACCACTGGGCTAACATCTCTCGCCACATATCTACCTAAGAATGTCAGCGTTCTAAATTTCTCTTAGTGTTCAGAAGCTAAATGACATGAATGTTAATAAAAACCTACTGACTGGTTCTATTCCTTTCACAGAAAATATAAAAAAGAATATGAACTTCGTCAGAAAAAATGGTCCCACATTCCTCCTGAAAATATTTTTCCTCTGGACACCAATGAGACCAACCATATTAGCCTGAAGGTAAGATGAACCTCACCTGTTGAAGAATGCTAGGGCTGGTGCAACTTGCCAGGTATTTGACAAGGCTGGTAGCACGGTAAGAAATGGGCCAAGTAGGGATCCTCTGCTTGAGAATCTAAGACTTGGACATTTTCTGATTCTCAGCTTCCCATCTTTCCATTGATCCTCCAGTGTCCTAAATGTCAGCTGGTTGATCCAATGAACACTTCAGTGGAAGCTGAGATTTGGTGTGTTACTCATTCTTTGCCTCTGACCCAGAAGGGAAATGCATATGGTGTGCATTTGTCATGGAAGCAATGTAGAAATAAGTAGAGCATTTGAGCCCCCCTAAGCCTTGGCTACTACTCGGCCCATGCTAAGGATGTATGCTTATCTTGCTCATTGCTGAAGAAAGAGGCCTCTGTTGACATTTGCCTGCATTCTCCCTCTGCTAGGACACATCACGGCAGCCAGGAATAATCACTCCCCTTGGGCACAGCCAGTGGGCTCCAGCCCAATCATCTCATCTGCAGTGCTTGCCACAAGTTAAACTTGCCACGAGTTAAACTTTATCATAACTTTGCTGATGAGGAAACCAAAGGATGTGAGGTTAGGAAACAGTGCAGGGTCACGCACAGCTAATGAGTAGGATTACCGCAAATAATAAGAGTTGACACTTACTGAGCACTTCTCCCGTGCCAGGGGCATTGACCCATTTCATCTTCCCCCGACGAGCCCTGGGAGGTAACAAGGCTAGAACCTGAGGAACATGGTCACAGTTTGAACCTAGTCTGTCTGACTGTGAAGTCTAAGATCCTAAAACCTACCATTCACCATATTCTTACAGAGTTTTTAGACCAAAGCACACTAAGAGAAGAAGGAGACCCAGAACCTCCACATGAAGGGCATGGTGGGGTTCCTCAGCCTAGGGCCAAGTCGATAGGATAGTGTGACTTGAGATGCCTCCCTGCCTAAAACCAGCAAAAGTAAAATTGCAGCTGGGTCAGGTGTGTCCAATTCCTGCATGTCGTGCTCTAAGAGCTAGGATCCCCTCACGCTCTACAAGGACTAGATCTCCCTTGCCTCCAGTAATGCTCCTGCTCTGACTGACCCTCCTGTTGCACTGGGAACCTTACACATAAGACTTCTATTTGCAAAGACCACTCTATCTCAGGCAAGCATCAGGATAAAATCCATCTTGCGGTAATTCATGGAAAGGTGCAAATGACCGTAAGACTATCGGACTTCCCAAGAGAGAATTTTTGGACCTAAATGACTAATTGACAGTACCCCAGGAAGAGGGGAGGAGACCTCTAGAAGGAGTGAGTGCTCCTCCACCTCTGGTATGACACCAGGATGGGCTCCCACGTGGCCCACCTCTGCGCACATCCAGCCATGCCTCCACTCCTCACAAGCCTCCCCCACTGCCTCAAACCCCACATTTCATATTTGTTCTTTTTGATGAATCCTAAAATACTGTGTCTCTGTTTTCTTCAAATGTAGATATTTCTAGAAATATAACCCTTCCATCCCTCATCAGACATTACACAATTTTTATGCATGAATCCATCAGATTAGCCAGTCACCTGGCTAGACTAAGTCTTTGGGACAATAAGTTTAAGAGAGGGACCAGAGAGGTGATTCGAGGCATGGAGGGTCACAGTCACACAGAGTTTCAGGCAGGCTGGGAAGCAGGTGGCCAAGGACTAACTGTCAAGAGAGGTCTTCCAGCACTGTGAGTCAGGTGGAGCAGGGAGAAAGCCCAAGGAGGTCAGCCAAAGTCAGCCAGAGGTGGAAATGCCGCAACACCAGACAGGAAATGGTTCAAGTCCCGGATGTGCATATGCGCTGAAGGCAGAGATAAGGAAATAAGACCACGGGATGGGATGAGAAAGAGTACATCCCTGTGTGAGGACAGAAAGTGGCAGAAAACCAAAGCAGACAAGGAGAGAAGTCAGGAAGTTCAAAAGGATGAGTAACAGATGAAAATGATGAAAAAGATGAATATAACTCGTTTGAGGATAAAAGACTCAAATTTGCAAGAAAATTTCACAAACTTTATTGCATTTGATGCCCAGGACCCCTGTCAATTAGAATTTCCCAGATGAAATACTGAGGTTCAAATAGTTTAAATGAACTAATCGAGGGCTCAGAAAAAAGAAAGAGACAAGGCAGCAAGCTCAGATTTTGGCATGCCCATGTGTGACACTTAGTGTCATTTAACCCGTATGTGGCCCATTAGTAAAATGAGAAGAGGAAGAGAAGACATCTGACATTTGTTAATCTGCATTGTGCCAGGCATCATGCTTGGAATTTGATAGAGTTTATTTTGCTCACATTTCAAAAGGTCCTACGAGGTAAGTTTTAACCAATATCATAATACATCACAGGTTTCTGTGAGAACCAAATTAAAAGATGCACTATTTCTCAATCTCAAGGCGACCAGAAGTCTGGCAGACCAAGAGCCATATCTAGCCTGCAGGTGTGTGTGTGTGTGTGTGTGTGTGTGTGTGTGTGTGTGTGTGTGTGTGGTTTCATTTAATATTTAACATCTTCTAAAATTAATTGCCAAATACAAAAATTTTGGAATGGCATAGGAAAATCCATATTACCAGCTTCTTTTGACAGATCTGATGATCTGGTAACTCTCCGCTGAACCCAGAGCTGATGGGGCTGCCCCCCTTAGGCACCCCGCCCAGTGTCCTCACTTGCATTGCTAATTGAACCCTGAGGTGTGAGTTTGCAACTCAAGTCACAACAGGCTCCCCTAGGAGCACCTGTCTCTAGCTACAGACAATGATTCCCAGCAGAATGGACCAGGAGAGAAGGAAGCAAAGGAAATCCCTGGCTGACAGGCCTTCTTAAGAAGGGAGGAAGAGGGAGGAAGACCCAGAGGTAAGGATGAGAGGTAGATATCTGGAAAGAAGACCCTGGTGGGGAGGGAAGATGAGTAGTGACAGGGAAACACAAGGCAATTGTCAGTTTTGCCAGAAGCCTTCCCAGCGTGCTGTGAACCAACAGATACACCCACCTGGCAGACCCTCTCTGCCTTCACAGTAGATGTGACAAGATATGAAGTGTCTATAATAATTAGCCTTTTTTTGTGCCAGATCGATGATGACAAGAGACGAGATACAATTCAGAGACTCCGACAGTGCAAATACGACAAAAAGGTGACTAGTCTCCTCTGCTTCTCTGAACTCTCAGTCGGGCCGTGTTCCAGGCCTTCTGCTCATCCTTGCCCTGGCTCCTGATGTGGACCATGCAATGGTGCAGGCTGCCTCCAAGGGCTGTTCCTGGAGCTTTTCACAGGGATGGGCAGGGCTCTGCTTCAAGGGTTACAAAACTCACAAGCCTGGACAAATTGAAGGACAAACAGAATTTTTAAGGGGGGTAGAGAATAAGAAGGAAAGGGAGAAATAAAAGAGTTCAGAGCTGTCCAAAGTACCCTAGTATGATATTGTGGCTCACTGCCGGGCGAATACAACAATCCCATATGGGGGTTTTGTATCTTCTTTCCTCCCTGGGCCCTCCCTTTTCATTTAGTCATTCTTAAAGAAACATTCAAACCTGAGCTTATGCCAGGTACTAGGCACCCGGGATATAAATATCAATAAAATCGTGTCACTGCTCTCAAGAGCTTACAGTGTATGGGGAAGATAGACACACAACAAATTATCATAATATGCACAGAACTGGTCATGCTACAACATTATCTCCTTAATTCAAATGATCTTTGCAGCAAGTGATTCTAAAGGATCTCAAGCACAACGACGGCAATTTCACTGAGAAACAGAAGATAGAATTGAACAAGGTATGTGTCTCTTACTTGAAATCCTTAAAGGAGAAATAGCTTCACTCCATCTTCCCTGAGCACTGAAGTCCCTGGTGGATCCAGATGTTATGGGGGATGGAGACAAAAAAAAAGCCCTCAGACCAAGAAATGGGAGACTCTACTTCTTTGTTGAAAATTCTACCAACAGAAGTTGAAGAGTGGTGTTTGATGGTGTAAAAAATTTTAGACATCTATTAGCATGTCCTAGAAAATGGCCCTGATATTATTTGAATGTAGTCAAAGGTTCGTCTTCCAGGCTCCTTGCTGATAAAAGAAAAACTGTTGAGGAACATGTAGTGTCAGTGAGGAATGTACTGACATTCCAATGTATCAGGAATAATACATCTTCCCAAAGACCTAAAGCACGGCATGTTTTATTAGCATATTAATTTTTACTGTGGCCCTGCTCTCTGGCTGACTTGCTTTATAACTAAACATGTTATCTTAGTTGCTTCAGATTGACTATTACAACCTCACCAAGTTCTACGGCACAGTGAAGCTTGATACCATGATCTTCGGGGTGATCGAATACTGCGAGAGAGGATCCCTCCGGGTAAGGAACTATGATCATTTCCAATTTCCTAACTGGCCAGCCATATGGGAAGAAAGAATAGTTAGTAGAAATGTTAAATGTTTACCCAGTGAAATAACATCAGAGAATTATCAGGAAAAAGTGGTAGGTCCATATGCTTCCTAACTAGATCACTTAGATTTTGTCAACCAGTCTTACTACATCTTTACAAAAACAAAACAAAAACAAAAAACAAGCCAAAAATAGGAGTGTAGACTTGAAAAGCCAGAGAACAGATGTGGGAAAGTGAGTGATTACCTCTAAATTCATTTTATTTTACTTACCTACTTGCTTTTGCATTAAGAGAAAATTGGATAGTCAACCCTAACCAAATAAGCACTGGAGACTTGTCCATAAGTCCTGGTTCTGCTATAGTCTGAATTCCTACCCTTCTCTCCTTTGGGAGAGATTGAGGATGGCCCAGGAGTTGCCAGATGTGATCAGGCATTCTGGTTGAGCAAGTCCAAAGCAGAAAGAGAAAGTAAGACAGGGCTGAACCAAGTTCTTGGGAAGAACAAAGCTTCAAGCTAGGAATATCAAATCACTGGGTAGTTCAGAAGGCAGGCATACACGAGAACCGTTTACATACAAGAAACAAAGTCAGGTTTCAAGCAGAAACAGGACTAGAATGGGGAAATGGGCAGGAGCAGAAAGGAATCCAGGATAATTGCATCAAAGAGCATTGAAATATTTGCACCTCACCTTGTGCACTTTCTGGGCATCTGTTACAAGAGCTTTCAGCCTTTTAAATACCTTTGGGTAAGGTGACCATATAATTTATCAGGATACTTTGAGAAGGAAAGGGGTACTATAGCAATTATGTTGGAACAACAGATATAAACTGCAACTGGGTCCAAGCAAACAAGGACGTGTGATCACTGCCTTTGGGCTACATTCAGACCCAGTTTCTTAATTTTCTTAAAAATAACCCCATTGTCCTCCCTACAACAAAGTCAAAATATGAAGAATCGGGGCAGCAGCAACATCAAAGAGGTCCAGATATTCACAATACAATAAAATTTTTAAATACTAAAATTTTTAAATTAATCTCTTAGACTTTTTTTTTTTTAAATAAGCTTCAATTATAGAAAGAAGAGTAGCTTTCAAAATGTGTGGCATAAACTTAAATCTAGCTTCAAGGAAAAAAAAATAATAGCCCTAAATGCTATTTTCTCTTAAAAGAATAATCTGTTCAATGCAAAATTTAGAAGAATAACTATGGCCTAAGGAAAGGAAACTTACAAAGTTTAATTATTACTAAAAAGATAGAATTTTAAAGTGCTTCTATGAGTTTTTTTTAATATAAAACATAAAAGCTTTGACATTGGCCCCAACAACTTCTTAATAGACATGTCTCCTGAAGCAAGGGAAACAAAAGCAAAAATAAAGCATTGGGACTTCATCAAAATAAAAAGCTTCTGCACAGCAAAGGAAACAAGCAGCAAAACTAAAAGGCAACCTACAGAATGGGAGAAGATATTTGCAAATGATATCTCTGATAAAGGGGTAGTATCAAAACCTATAAGGAGCTTATAAAACTCAACACCCAAAAACCAAATAATCCAGTTTAAAAATAGGCAGAAGACATGAATAGACATTTTTCCAAAGAAGACATCCAGATGGTCAACAGACAACATCACTCATCATCAGGGAAATACAAAGCAAAACTACAATGAGATATCACTTCACACCTGTCAGAATGGCTAAAATTAACAACACAAGAAACAACAGTGTGTTGGGGAGGATGTGGAGAAAGGGGAACCCTCTTGCACTCTTGGTGGGAATGCAAGCTGGTATGGCTACTCTGGAAAACAGTATGGAGTTTCCTCAAAAAGCTAAAAATAGAACTACCCTATGATTCAGCAATTGCACTACTAGATATTTACCCAAAGGATACAAAAAAAATACTAATTTGAAGAGATGCATGTACCCTGATGTTTGGCAGCATTATCAACAATAGCCAAATTGTGGAAAGAGCTCAAATGTCCATCGACAGATGAATGGATAAATAAGAGGTGGTATATATATATATATATATATATACACACCATGGAATATTATTGAGCCATAAAAAAGAATGAAATCTTGCCATCTGCAACAACATGGATGGAGTTAGAGAGTATTACACTAAGTGAAGTAAGTTAGAGAAAGACAAATACCATATGATTTCACTCATATGTGGAATTTAAGAAACAAAAATGAACATGGAGGGGGGCAAAAAAAAGACGAAAACCAAGAAACTTTGAGGTGAGAGAACCAACTGATGGTGACCAGATGGGAGGTGGGTGGGGGATGGGGTTAAATGGGTGATGGGGATTGAGGAGGGCACTTTTTTTGATGAACACTGGGTGTTGTAAATGTTGAATGTTCAATGCAAAATTTAGAAGAATAACTATGGTCTAAGGAAAGGAAATTTACAAAGTTTAATTATTACTAAAAAGATAGAATTTTAAAATGCTTTAAATTTAAAGTAAATTCTACACCTGAAACTAATATTACACTGTATGTTAACTAACTGGAATTTAAATAAAAACTTGGAAGGAAAAAAAACCCATAAAAGCCTCTCATACTTCTAATTAAAATTTTTAAAACAAAAATGGGAATAAAAATAAGGCTATGGAAAAGATATTTTCAGTTGTGAAAGAATACTTCGTGACTATTAAATTATGAAATCTTAAAAAAGGAAAAATAAATTTCAGAAGCAATATAACCATGAAAGTTTGACTCAAAAACTAAAAACTTAAGTAGGACAATAATGATAGAAGAAATTATAAATTCCATTATAGAGAATACCAGATTCAGCTTAATTCTTTAAAACTTCAAAAAGTAATTCTCATTGTCCACATAAATACTATCCTAATGTTAAATGAAAAATGAACATCTTCTAAATTCATTTAACATTCAACAAGGCTAGCATAAAGTTGATAGTAAAATATGATTAAAGACTAACCACATTTATGAAATTAGAAGGAAAAATTATAAATAAAATACTAGTAACTCTAAGCCAGCTACATGTAAAAAGCATAATATAATCAGATATGGTCAATTCTATGAAAGGAAAAAATATTACTATAACACATCATAACAAAAGGTCATAGAAAACGCATATGATCATTTTAATTAATGCTGATATAAAATAAACACACATTCCTAACAATAACAATTTCAGGTCTTTCAAAATTACAGCCCTTCCTCGATTTACAATGGGTTACATCCCCATAAAGCCATCATAAGTTGAAAATATCCTAAGTCAAAAATGCATTTAATACATCTAACCTACCAAACAGCGTAGCTTAGCCTGGCCAACCTTAAATGTGCTCAGAACACTTATGTTAGCCTACAGTTGGGCATAATCTTCTAACACAAAGCCTATTTATGATAACAGGTTGAATATCTCATGTAATGTACTGAACACTATACTGAAAATGAAAAACAGGATGGCTGTATGAGCAGAGAATAGTTATAAGTGTATTGGTTATTTACTCTGTAATCGAGTGGCTGGCTGGGGAGTCTGAGGCTCATTGCCCAGCATCATGAATCGCCAGCCCGGAAGAAGATCCAGGTTCAAAATTCAAAGTGTGGTCTCTACTGAATACATATCACTTTCACACCATTGTAAAGTAAAAAAAATTGTAAGTCGAACCATCGTAAGTCAGGGACCATATATAGAAATGTTTTTCATAAGAGGGCTAGACCAAAGCTGATTCATTTGATTTCCGTGAGATGAAATTTTAGAATACCAATTAACAGGGCCTAGTCAGAGGGTTTCACATGGCCTTTTAATCCCTAAAATGCCCAGTCAACATTTAGGTAGTGTTTTTTGGCTCTCTGCCCCAAGGTAGGAAACCTCTGTTATCTGAGTGGTCCTGGGCCCGCTTCTGGTATTGCTTACTCCTGTTGGGAGCAGACAGCAGACCCTTCTACAGGAAACCACTCCTTTGTGTGTTGAATCTCAAAGCAAAGCCTGTGCCAATGCAAACTTTATAGGCCCCTCCCTGACATAACCCCTTTAGGCTTCAATCCATGGCAAATCCCATTGGAACCTACTTTTGTAAGGAAACAAATGAACCAGTCTCTCCCTAAATAAAAACAATATGCTTCCCATCTTATAAATATACAACAACATTGGCTAACCTTATTAGGAACAATTGACTCATTTATGCATCAAATATTTATGAGCCATCTATACGTGCCAGACTTTGGTTTAGATATTGCAGATAGAGAACAAAAATTACCACAGAGTTTACATTTTCATAGGGAGAAGAGATCATAAATAAAAATATAAAATATGTCAGGTGCTAAGGGAAAGAATTACTGTAGAATCTGTCTGCTCATAATTTCCCTCTCTTAACCTGGCCTGGTACCCACAGATAACTCAGCCTTATCTGAAATGATTAATGACTTTGGACCCTTCTTTGGAAATTATTGGTGCAGTGCCTGAGTTAAAACTAAAGGTCAGTGAAGCTGTTGTTAGGTTGTTCGAGTTTTACTGTGAAGAATAGTTACCAACTTCGCTAAAACCCTATATCTTGGGGTGCCTGGGTGGCTCAGTCTTTAAGCATCTGCCTTTGGCTCAGGTGATGATCCCAGGGTCCTGGGGTCAAGCCCCGCATTGGGCTCCCTGCTCAGTGGGAAGCCTGCTTCTCCCTCTCCCACTCCCCCTGCTTGTGTTCCCTCTCTCCCTGTGTCTCTCTCCGTCAAATAAACAAATAAAATCTTAAAAAAAAACCTGTATCTTGATAGAACCATCATTGTATTAAAATGTTGAGTTCAAAATTCTAGGTGATACAATTCACACAAAATACAAGAACTTGCTCTTATTGACAGAAGACTTGGTAAATGTAAAGAAAACTTAGGGGGCTGTAAGCTAATGGATGCAAGTGATCATAAAACATAAGCCTAAGGAAGGGGTTCCTGAACAGCAATTCCTGGTTGAAACACACTAGTGGAATTTCAGTGAGCTAGTACCTACAACCCACCTGTGAATCAGGCTGACAGCTCATGCTTCCGGCAGGTGTCTGCTCATTCCTTTGTCCCTGGCTGGTGGAAGAACCAGGATTTGGGATACTAGGGGTATCTCCTGCTCATTTCATTGCAGTGAGAGCCACCCGATGTTTCATAAGAAAGAAAAGAAATACATATTCAGGAAAATCAGGACGATGGATTTTCAGTTTGTTTCTGAGCCCCAGGCCCTGTGATTAGAAGATCATTATTAGCCTGTAGTTGTCTCTCCACAGTACCCCTCCTTGCAACTTCTTCCTTTCTTTTTCTGCCGTTCAGGAAGTTTTAAATGACACCATCTCCTACCCTGATGCTACATTCATGGATTGGGAGTTTAAGATCTCGGTCTTATATGATATTGCTAAGGTAAGAGACCTGCAAACACAAAGGCATTTATGAAAATGAAATATAGGAAAACAGATCTAGCAGGCTTTCAACCTCTCTGACCATTGGTTTCTTCATCTGTAAAATGATAGTAAAAATAGTACCTATGTCAGAGGGTTGTTGTGAGGATTTTGTAAATAATACGTGTCCTTCATAGGATGCTTGGTACAAGTAAAGGTTCGATATACAAGCTATTCTTTTTATTATTATATTTTTTCTACTCTGAGTTTGGGGCACACATTTTCGTAGACTTGCTGGAAAGCAAAATATATAAAGCTGCAGGCAAGACAACAATCTTCAACTTTTTATGAGAAACTATGAAGGGCAGGCAACCCTCTTGCGCGAGGCAATAATGAATTTGAACATGAATATTCCCAGATAGGATATGAAAAAGGAAGTGGATACCGCTGACCAGGACCTCATTCAAGAATGAAGAAAAGTCAGTCCCCAGATGGAGCTGTTTGAAACAGTCTTAAATCACCTGAAAGTCATCTAGGATCAGAATCACCCCACTCTCTTTGCCACTATTCACTCCTGTGATCCGGGATGAAAACCAATTTCTGCAAGGACACCTCTGGCCACCAGAGGGAAACACAGCAGCCCAAAAACCTAGGGTTGGGGGTGGGGGACTTCCCCTTTCATAACGGAAGGAAACATCCTCTTTCAACATAGAATGAGACCAATTATATTTTAGGAAATAATAAGGCTAGCTCCTTCTTTCAGAAAGGCAAGGCTACTATTATTCATATTTTTTTAATTGAGGTAGAAGACCAGGGATATACCCAAGATCACAGATTGAATAAGTGGTCAGCAGAAACACTTAAAAAAAAAAATTAGGATCAACACTTTGTTTCATATTAGATGTAACTATTTAACTACAGTCCTTAGACGACTGCCTCTTAAGATACAGTGCTGAGACAAATATTAGGGCGTTAACAGTATTTTTCAAGTAAAATTAATGGAACTAAATTTAAAACCTGATAGTGTGATTCTATCTGCGTGCTGAAATGGTTTCAGATTGTCATTTCTTCCTTTAAAATAATCAAGCAGCTGAAGAGTGTCCTATCTCTGTTTCCCTGTCATCTGAAAAATTACAGGGCATGTCATACCTGCACTCCAGTAAGACCGAAGTCCATGGCCGCCTGAAATCCACCAACTGTGTGGTAGACAGTAGAATGGTGGTGAAGATCACTGATTTTGGCTGCAATTCCATTTTGCCTCCCAGAAAAGGTCTGTAATGAATGACATTTTTACTGGATTTCCACTTAAAAAAAAAAATTCTCCCAAGTCCATGTAAGGTGGTCAGGGAGTAGGTGATGCTGATCAGAAAATAAAGACTTGGAGCCACAAGAGGAAACAGTTGGCTCATTCTCCAGCACTTCACCCTTGTCGGTTTTTAACAAGTGCTTCTTGAGTCGAACAAACCTCCTCTGTGGGTTTCCTTCGTCCGTGTGTTTCTTGATATCAGTGAGGAAATCATGAAGAACTTACTGGCTGAGGAAGCAGAACTGGGTGAAAAAATAGACAAGGTTAGAGTCGTAAGAGACATAGAAGTCATCTGCCCTAACCCTCTTCCTTCATAGAAGACAGAATTGAGGTTCCAAGAGCCCAAGAGATTTGCCCAAGAAGATAGAATTCAAGGCTGAAGACCTATTTCCAAACTCTCATTCATTTATCTGTGATAATGATAAAAAAAACCCTCTTCTTAGTAAAATATATTCTTACCTATCCCTTTCTGGATTGTGCTAAGGGTCAAAAAAAGTAACAGAAAGAAAAGTGATTTGCAGTGTTTAAAGGGTTTTTCATGTTGAACATTTATCCATTTTTTTACTATAACTCAGGGTCAAACAGCCTCAGAAATCTAGCGCTCATATATAATGCCTCAATATAAAGTCCCACCTAGATCCAAAAACTGAAATTCTATTTCTAATTCTACCTGGCAGTCCTTTAGATTTCCCTTAATAAAAGAAAAATTGTGGGGCGCCTGGGTGGCTCGGTTGGTTAAGTGTCCAACTCTTGATCTCAGCTCAGGTCTTGATCTCAGGGTCGGGAGTTCAAGCCCTATGTTGGGCTCCACACCGGGCGAGGAACTTACTTAAAATAAATAAGTAAATAAAAATACATTTAAAAAATAAATAAATGAAAGAAAAATGACAATTCTGCTCCTACTTCTTCAGTCACATCAAGCATAAGATGACATTGGACTCAATCCAGTAAGTGCTTGATGAATATCTAGCACGTGTCAAGCATGGTTCATCGTGTGGTGGAACAAACCCCCTTCATTAGATGACTCACCACAACACAAAATCAGATGAATTGCTCTTCAAATGCTTTCTTCTTGGACATCACTCAGTTATACCTACCTCTCTGTGCTGTTGGTTACCTGAATTGTTAGCATATGTGGATCTACTTACCTTTCCTACTACCCCAAACCATTAGGATCAGTCATATGTATATGAATCACAAGTCACATAAATTAATAAGACATAAATTCAAAAAGGTAATGAACATTTGGATGGCAAACCAAACGTGAGGAAAACGTGCCTCAGCATAAGCATGCCACTGGACCTCACAACGTGAATCTACAGATTTTTTTTCATTGAAACTGCTGAAGACAGAAATCACAGAAGGTTTAGAAGGAGCTAGGTGATCCTAGAAAACTTACATGGGATGGAGGAAAATTAATGGAATGCCCTTATTGTTACTAAATAAGCTATGTGATAAGATTCAAAACCCAAGTGTCTGTAGGAACCAAACATGGAACACAGGAGCACTTCACTTGTGTGAAGTGGACTACATGGAAAGCATTAGGAAGTAGGCACAGAGTAAAATTACTGTATGCAGTAATTTTAAAAAATATTTTACGTATTTATTTTTGCAAGAGAGGAGTGAGAGTGAGCACGAGCCGGGGGGCGGGGGAGAGGCGGCAGAGCAAGAAGCAGACTACCCGCTAAGCCGGGAACACGATGCGCCGGGCTCGATGCGGGGCTCAATCTCAGGACCCCAGGATCGTGACCTGAGCTGAAGGCAGATGCTTAACCGACTGAGACATCCAGGTGCCCAAATTGTATGCATTATTTTTTAAAGGCTACTGTGGGAACCCAAGAAAACACATCTGTGAGAATAGCGGATTTAGAGGCTGCCAATACATCCCACCTGCAAAATATCAGTGATAGGCTCTTTATTTAAATGCTTTTAAACATGTATGCATATATATTAAACATAATACTTTATGTGACAAAGTATATAAATGTATTTTATAATAAAAATACATAAATTTATATTTTTTATTTATGAATGTTTTCATAGAAGTATGCCATATGTCCCAAAAGCTGTTAAATCCTCAGCCTCTCATATTCTACTGCACTCATTCTACAAATATTTCCCGAGTACTTCCTATACACCAGGTGCTATTCTAGGTAGGCTTAAGGGGTTTTTTTTTAATTTTTTTAAATTTTTTGATTGTTATGTTAATCCCTATACAGTACATCATTAGTTTTTGATGTAGTGTTCCATGATTCATTGTTTGTGCATAACACCCAGTGCTCCATGCAGTACGTGCCCTCTTTAATACCCATCACCAGGCTAACCCATCCCCCCACCCCCCTCCCCTCCAGAACCCTCAGTTTGTTTTTCAGAGTCCATCGTCTCTCATGGTTTGTCTCCCCCTCTGACTTACTCCCCTTCATTCTTCCCCTCCTGCTAACTTCGTCTTCTTTTTTTTTTTCTTAACATATGTTGCATTATTTGTTTCAGAGGTACAGATCTGTGATTCAACAGTCTTGCACAATTCACAGCGCTCACCGTAGCACATACCCTCCCCAATGTCTATCACCCAGCCACCCCATCCCTCCCACCCCCCACCACTCCAGCAACCCTCAGTTTGTTTCCTGAGATTAAGAATTCCTCCTATCAGTGAGGTCATATGAGGCTTAAGGGTTTTCAGCGCTATGATCCTAGAAGTTTTAGGGAAGACGTTGCCACGTGACCTCCCCCAAATCCTGGCATTACACAGTCAGCTTAAAAGGCAAGGGTGTGTTCTCCCCCCATCACCAGCATTAGCATAAATTCCTCTAAAGTTTGGGACATATAAATTCAGGACCACTCGGATTCAGGATGCATGGCATTGAGACTTAAAGAACAAAAGCGGGTTGGAGACCTATGGGCCACTCATCTCCCTCGATTTTCCAATCTCCATGCTGAACGCACAGACCTGTGGACAGCCCCAGAGCACCTCCGCCAAGCCAACATCTCCCAAAAAGGCGATGTGTACAGCTACGGGATCATTGCCCAGGAGATCATCCTGCGGAGAGAAACCTTCTACACGTTGAGCTGCCGGGACCAGAACGGTAAGAGTCAGACTCATTCATCTGCCCTCTCTGGGAGCCTGTGTTCTAGGCTGACCTCATCTCTTTGTGACCACAGCTCAGTCCCCTCATCTGCAAAAATTAATGGCATATCCACCCTGCATGTCCCATAGGGGTATTAGAGGGGTTGACAATATGAATGTTAGAATGCTCTGAAGAGCATAACATACGAGATGTTGTCATTGTCATCGTTGTCAGTTAAAGACTCTTTCCTTACAATCCCCCCCCCCACCTTCTGATTCTAATAAAAGACGAGGGTCTGTTTAACCCCTGAACTAGATCACTCCAGTGGGACAACATACATTTTGTAGTTCCTACTGAGAGAAGATCTATAGATTTTGTCACACGTCCTCTCTGGGTCGGGGGGTGGGGGGCTGGGGGGGCGGCAAATGCTTCCTTCCATTCATCCAATCCATGCTCACTGAGCAATTATGTCCCAGGTCTCAACGCTCTGGAGGGTGAGTGTCTAAGGGATGTAGGGAGGGTGTGCTAGGGTCTTAGAAGGAGCCTACTAAAGGTAGTGGTATCCGAGTTACGTTTTAAAGGCTTAGGAACCTTAACTTAAGCTAACCTCCTGGGTATAAGTGGGTATCAGTCCCCTTCACCTGGTGGCTCATTCATCCTATTGAGTGCTGGCCTCGGCTCTGCAACATTCTCACTGGGCACCCATCTGGGAGGAGGGGAGAGGGTGAACCAATTCAGAGTCTGCTGCTGCTAAAATGTTTTCATGCTGCATTCTTTCTTGTAATTTCAATTATTCTCATCCCATCAGAGAAGATTTTCAGAGTGGAGAATGACAACGGAGTAAAACCCTTCCGCCCAGATCTATTCCTAGAAACAGCAGAGGAAAAAGAACTGGAAGTGAGTGCATCTCCCTCCATGAGTTTCTGGGCTGCTCTAACAAATTACCAGCAACTTGGTGGATTAAAACAACAGAAATTTATTGCCTAATAGTTCTGGAGGCCAGAGGTCTGAAATAAGTTGTCAGCAAGGTCATACTTCCTCCAGAAACTCTAGGGGAGAATCCATTCCTTGCTTCTTCCAGGAGCTCCTGGGGGCTACTGACATTCCTTGGTATGTTGCCACAACACTCTGATCTCTGCCTCCGTGGTTACAATCTTGTCTCCTCTTTGGTCTAATCTCCCTCCACCTCCCCCCAGGATAAGGATTCATGTGACTGAATGCGCCTACCAAGATATTCCACAATAAGTTTCCCATCTCAACGTCCTTTACTTCATCACATCTGCAAAAACCCTTGTTCCAAATAAGGTAACATTCACAGGCTCCAGAGGCCAGACCTCAGCCATTCCCTTTGGGTGCCATTATCAGCCTGCCACACTCCCCACATCCTTTCTCACCTCTCCCAGCTCAAGAAAAAGCTGGCTCCTGAAGCCCATATCCCATTCTCAATTTTTAGGACCTAAAAGATCAAGGTGTTCATGCGATACACTTATTAGGCTTATAAATCCTACCCATTGATTTACAATCGAATATGTCAGCATCTAGAAACAATCGAGAAATGTACAGGATACATTCCAAGACCCCCAGTGGATCACAGATAAGCCCTGAATGTACTAGGTTTTTTCCTATAAATACATACCTGTGGTAAAGTTTAATTTCTAAATCAGGCACAGTAAGAGATTGACAACAATAATAATAGAACAATTGTAACAATATACTGTAAGAGAAGGTATGTGACTGTGGTCTGTCTCTCAAAATTATCCTTTCAAACTGCACTCACCCTTCTTGTATTGACATGAGATGATAAAATGCCCACGTGATGAGACAAAGCTAAGTGAATAACATGGGCGTTGTGAAGTATTGTTAGGTTACTACTGACCCTGCCGATAGGTCAGAAAGAGGAACATCTGATTCCGGACCGTGGTTGACTCGGACAAGGAGGGACTGCTGAAGTCAGAATCTCCTGAGGTGGGGCCTGGGCATAAAAAACTGGAAACCTCCCCACATGATTCCGCTAGTAGCCCTGGTTGGAAACCCTTGTGGAAGAGCCTCCCATTACAGTCACTGCCTCATATCCACTGACCCCAACGATTTATTGTCCTCGGCAACAGAAACGCTGCAAACTTCTGTAGAGCATTTTGTCTCTCCCAACAATCCAGCCTTGTCCAAATCGGTATCACATTTTTGATTAACTTAGCATGTGTGTCAGTTTAACACCTGAACTAGACCACTCTAGTGGGACAACCAACATTTTGCAGTTCCTACTGAGAGAAGATCTGTAGTTTTTGTCACATGTCCTCTCAGGGGGGAATGCTTCCTTGCCTACCTTCCATTACAAGGATGAGGCCCGATGGTGCGGGGCCGGAGCAGAGACAGACTGAAGGGAACCCAGCAATCGCACCCTCTTTGTCAGAGTTGAGTTGTTTTATAAAATATTCCCTGCTTCAACGACTCCCGTGGAGGGAAGACAGTAGGATTGGAAACCGCCCCCTGAGCCAATCGACCCCTGCTTTCTTTCAGGTCTATCTACTCGTAAAAAACTGCTGGGAGGAGGATCCGGAGAAGAGACCGGATTTCAAGAAAATTGAGTCTACGCTGGCCAAGATATTTGGGTATTGTTGAAATGTTTACATTTCCTCACTAATTTCAGATTTTTCTAATGACAGTTGACATTCAGTAGCACCTCAGAATGGAATGCCTGTTCTAATGAAAAACCCCAGACCACAACATCTAGCTCAAAAAAAATTACAAGGAGATGGAGACCAACAGACCGTTTTCTCAGGGAATAATCACTTGAAAAGTTAAATACTCAAGGGCAACACTTGCCTGATTAAAAAATAAATTCTCACTGATCATAAATATGTCTGTTAAAAATATAGTTCCCTGGGGTGCCCGGGGTGGCTCAGTCAGTTAGGCATCTGCCTTTGGCTCAGGTCATGATCCCAGGGTCCTGGGATAGAGCACCCCCGCCCCCCCAGGCCGGTCTGGCTCTGTGCTCAGAAGGGAGTCTGCTTCTTCCTCTGCCTCTCCTCCCTACTCATGCACTCACGCTCTCTCTCATAAATAAATAAAATCTTTAAATATATATATAGTTCCCTGACCCTTCTGCAGGTAATTAGGATTTAGAAGTCTAGCATGAGTCCTATGAATCTGCAAAGCCACCGGATAATTCTTAAGATCAAGAAGTTTCTTAAGATCTTAAAACCAGCAACGTTAGCCTTCGGTACTTAAGACTTGTGCCCTGAATCAGATTATAATTCAGGGTCCAAAACAAAAACAAAAACAGAAAAGCACACAATTACCCAGTAAGGTTGAATTCTCTATTTTCTCTGTTTCAGTTACATACAATGCAGAGTGAGAAAAATAACCATGAAGTAAGAGTTAGGAGATCCGATTTCTAGACTAGGATCTAGTAATAGCTTGCTGCGGGACATGGGGCAAAGTCCTTACCCTAACTGGATGTCAGTTTTCTTTTTAGTAAAACTGGATTTGAATAGGACGATTTTGGCAACTCCTTCCAGCTCTTAATCTTCCATAGTTGTCATTAAGTCAAAGATTCAGATACTTAATGAGCCGAAAAGCCCAGGGCTGAGATGGGGTTGAGTGAAATCATGAGAGGGTGGTCATTGATTGGTACATCTAATTCATCATTTGTGTGAAAGGAGCAGAAAATAATGAACAATGTAATTCTTGCCCATTTTTCATTCCTTCACAGACCTTTGACTAAGATCAGCTGAGACTGTATGTGTGACAGATGAAATGTAAACTCATGAAGATAAACTGGGCCCCCAGTACTTAGCCTCGAATAGGGTGGTTCTCAAACTTGGTTGAACATTGAGATCGCCTGGGCGTGCGGGTGGGGTGGGGTGGGGTTGTTAAAAAGACTTTCTGGGCCACAGTCCTGCCCCAGAGAGTCTGATGCCATTGCTCTGGGGAGCAGGCTGGCATGAGGAGTTTTAACAGCTCCTCCGGTGATTAAAATAGGCAGTCAAGGTTGAGGAAACTGTTTTAATTGAATCAATTCATCACGAAGGAGGATAATCTATCTTTATCCCTTACACCTGCTCCCTCACCCAACTTGATTCTATACTAGTGGCTTTAAGGAAGAACCCCCTGGGGAACTGGTTAGAAAATACTGTTTCATGATCCCAAGCTTAGTGGTTTCCAGGGATTTAGGTCTGTGGTAGGACTCAGAAATGTATTGAATTTTTAACAAACCTCCCTCCCCACCCCAGGGGACTATGACGGAGGCCATCTTCTCCTTGAGCTCCGAAGTGGTAACTTACAGTTGTTGTTGTAGTAAATGGTAGGGTTTATTCAGCCCCTTCAGTGGCGCCATTTATGTTATAAACATTATCTCGATCCTGAACCACCCTGCAGGCACTCAGTGTACCTCCTGACGGAGCTCTGCACCAAGGCTTGCCAAAAGCTGTCATCTTGTCTAAGTCTCCTTGGCCTAACAAATCATCCGGAGTTAGGTTTTTTGCTTTAGAAGCTCGGCTCTCTGTTCTAAGGAGATAATAGAAGGCTCACCTTTGCTTTTTTTTTTTTTCCTAAATACTGTATTTATTTGACAGAGAGAAAGAGGGAGAGAGAGCACGAGCAAGGCAAGCAGCAGAAGGAGAGGGAGAAGCAGACTCCCCACCCAGCAGGGAGCCCAATGTGGGGGCTCGATCCCAGGACCCCAGGATCATAACCCGAGCTGAAGGCAGACGCTTAACTGACTGAGCCACCCAGGCGCCCTTCAGCTTTGCTTTTCTTGATTCCTCTCTTATCGTTGCATTTATCACACTCCTAGAGCCGTTAAAAAAGTCTCACTTTATTGTAAATTATTATTAAAATTTCAGAAAACAGGTATAAGCAAACAAGAAAGAAAAAACATCACCTATTCGTCAGTAGATGACCACCTGGTTTTCAAAAATTAAAAATAATAATTTTTGCCATTTTATCAACTTTTTTGTTTAATATAGAGGTAGTGTCTTTCTGTACATTTAACTATTCTAACTGTGTTTAATGATACATTAATATTCCATTGTATCATAATATTTTAATTATGTTTTGTTACACATTTGGGTTATTCTTGAATGTTTGCTATTATAAAGAATGCTGTGGCTTTTTTTGTAGTTACTTTTCAGCACATTCATGTTGCTTCCTTTGGATAGTTCCTAGAAGTAGTGCTGGTGGACTGATCAGTGAGTGTACTTTTCAAGTTTATGACACATTTTGCCAGGATGCCCCTCCAGGAAGGTCATAGTGTATGTTTTTCCTCTTTACCTCCATTGATTACCATTGTTCTAACATTCGGTTTTGTTTAAAAAAAAAAAAACTTACATCTATTTATTTCTGTTTAATTTTTCCTGAGGTTAATTTTTTTAAATGTGTTGGCCATTTTTATTTTTTTCTTTAATTAACTGTCATATCATATTTGCCCACTGTGTTACTAGATGTTTATGCTCTTTATCTTTTACCACATACAGCCTATTTCATGACCAAAAAAATGAAAGTTATATGGACACCTTGATCCGACGTCTACAGCTGTATTCTCGGAATCTGGAACACCTGGTGGAGGAGAGGACTCAACTGTACAAGGCAGAGAGGGACAGAGCCGACAGACTTAATTTCATGTTGCTCCCAAGGTAAGGCAAGTGCTCCTGCAGGATTCCGCAGCTGTGCTTTGTTCCTTCCAGCTGAAACTGTCAGCACTTTTGTCTAGTATTTTTTTTTTCCTTTTTATCTATATGGGATCACTCCCTTTTGCACATTCTTCAGCAAATTATTGAGTTTAAAAAAAAATACCTTGCTAAGACTTGGTCTGGTTCGTACTCTAAATATCTAGAAGAGGGACACCTGGGTGGCTCAGTTGGTGAAGCGTCTGATTTCAGCTCAGGTCATGATCTCAGGGTCCTGGGATCGAGCCCCGTGTTGGGCTCCCTGCTCAGTGGGGATTCTGCTTCTCCCTCTGCTTGTGCTCTCTCATGCTGTCCTCTCTCTCTCTCTCCCTCTCTCAGTCAAATAAATAAAATCTTAAAAAAAAAGAAAGAAAGAAAAGAAAATCTTATTTAAAAAATAATAAATATATATATATCTCTAGAAGAAAAAGGCTATTTTCTTTTTTTTTAAGATTTTACTTATTTATTTGACAGAGAGACACAGCCAGAGAGAGAACACAAGCAGGGGGAGTGGGAGAGGCAGAAGCAGGCTCCTCTCTGAGCAGGGAGCCCGAAGCGGGGCTCGATCCCAGGACCCTGGGATCATGACCTGAGCCGAAGGCAGATGCTTAACCGACTGAGGCACCCAGGTGCCCAGAAAAAGGCTATTTTCAAGTGGCTATGTGGTGCCCCAGAAGGAGCATGGGCGGTGGAGTTAGAGTGACCAGGGTTCTAACACCTCTTTGCCACTTTTACGAAGTCTGGGACCTTTAGCAAGTCACTGGCTGTCTCTCCTTAATCTCAAAGTGGAAATCAAAGTTTCCCTATTGAATCTAGGAGCTATGAGGCTCTTGCAGGCACTAAATGCCCATTTCCACCTCAAAGTAGAAGCCAAATTACAAGAAGTAGGGGCAGTCGTGAGTGGAGGAGGTGGGGGCCACATATCAGATGCTTCATCACAGAGGCATCTATGAGCTGACCTTTGTTTTGTGAAACAAAATCACAGCCATGGACATAAGAGAAAGGAAGTAAGGTTGAAATCCCCAAACAGTTTAAGGTTTTCTGAGTGCTGGTACTCAGAAAATAACTAAGCAAAGTTAAGAGAAGCAAGAAATTAAAATGTGAAGAGCTAGAAAATAGGCTTGGGCCAAAGGGAGCAGGAATGTTCTCCTGGCATTAAAGTAGGCTAAACTGTTCTATGAGCTGAAGACTAAGCTAGGAGTCTAGCATTGGGTGAAATCGTGGAAGCTGAGGTCAGCAAGGCCTGACTTCAAACCATGGTTCCACCACCAACCTGGACAAGTTACCTACATGAGCCAAGCCTCAGTTTCTCATCTACCTCATAGGCTGGCCCTAAGAATTTCCTGACATAATGCCCAGGATATAAGGTAGTCAGCCCAGAGCCTGCAAT
This sequence comes from Eumetopias jubatus, assembly GCF_037043125.1. Lineage (NCBI taxonomy): Eukaryota > Metazoa > Chordata > Mammalia > Carnivora > Otariidae > Eumetopias > Eumetopias jubatus. The sequence goes on along the minus strand of NW_028274814.1, from coordinate 51,236,815 downwards.
GCCTATGGTTTTGAACCCATGCTTCATTTGGAATATCAGTTCTACATTACTAAAGGAATGATTTTGAGACCATGGGAGCTGTCTTCTAAATAAAGAGACAGTTTCTCTTTGACAAACCTGGGTGTAGAGGTGGGAGTGACACACATGCTCTGTTCAGTCATCCGTGCCCGAAGGGAGCCTACTGCAGAATCTGTGTGTCCTCAGAGTGCCAAGGAACAGCCTGGGAATGGTACCCTGGAAATAGGCTTGAACCCTTAATATTCCCATCAGAGATTTTTTTTAAATATATTTTTTTAAAGATTTAATATAATTTTTAGAGATTTATTTATTTGACAGAGAGAGAGAGACAGTGAGAGAGGGAACACAAGCAGGGAGAGTGGGAGAGGGAGAAGCAGGCTTCCCGCCGAGCAGGGAGCCTGATGTGGGGCTTGATCCCAGGACCTGGGATCATGACCCGAGATGAAGGCAGTCGCTTAACGACTGAGCCACCCAAGCGCCCCAGAGTGGGCAATTTCTATCAGAGCTTCAGAAATGTTAGTTATACGATGCATAATTCCTTCTCTGGCCTTTACTGCTGAGTGGTGACAAAAACAACATCCAGATAATCTGGCTGCCTTCCTGGGGTGTCATCGTCATGGCTTTAACCAATAATGTTACTCAAACGATTAGTTTGAGAAACAGCTAGCTCTCCACCTCAGATTTTTAATCTTACCCTTGGTGTAATGTGCCCCTTCGACCACTAGATGGTAGATGTTTTGTTTGTTTTGAGTATAGTTGACAGTGTTATATTAGTTTCAGGCGTACAGCGTAGTAATTTGATGATTCTATACATTACTCAGTGCTCACCACAATAAGTTTAGTTACCGTCTGTCTCCATACAACGTTATTACAACAGTATGGACTATATTCCCTGTGCTCTACTTTTCATCTCCATGGGTAGATGTTTTTACTGGATTGCCAAAGGTTATATGACACCAATCACTTCAATAGCTGCAATTCACCAGGCCTCCAGTGCAACTCACTTCGATAATTTATGTAAAAAGTATGTATATTTGTAAAAGAAAACTAAAACATACACCAACAATAACTACAAGGATCAAAAAGAAATATTAATGGCAAAACTGCAAATAAACTCAGACTGCATGTAGGAACCAGATACTACTTAAACTTATTTAAACAGTGCCCCTTGGGTTTTGAGACAGTAAAATAGAAACTTTTCTTCTTGTGGGAAGCCTTTCCAAGACATCTACTGTGTTCGCTGATCTGTCTGTGTCAGCAACAGCCTGTTACCAAAGCTCGCCAGGCTGTCACAGCTCTTCATTTATCTACCAACATTAGTTTCTCTCTCTGGATAATACACTAGTTTCCAAGCTCATATGACTTTTCAGATATAAGTAGTAATAGGAACGGTAATGATGGTGAAATATCCAATTTTATCATTACATTTATGTAGCCTTCAAAAAATTTGCACCCTTATACTGGGCAGGTCAAGAACAACCAGCCCAGAAGTGCCCTGAGAATCCAACCAGCCACATCACAGGGGTGTTTCTCAAAGGTCCCAGGCTTTGTCATTGCACCAATTGAAAAGGCTTTCCTCGATGCTTTGGAGGTTCTCACAACGAGTGTTGTGTGTCCTTGTAGTTAATGAACTGTTTTCTGGGAGAATGGCAGACATTCCTCCTTCGATACGATCAGCATACCTCCAGATCTTCCTCACCTCCATGAATACCCAAGGTCTGGGTTGTGGAGGAGATGCCTGGAAAGAAAAAGACCAAAAGGTGGGATGTTGCTGAGTACTGGCTCTGCCCTTGGTGGCTGTGTGACCTTGTGAAAGTCGTACTTTCTTTTTAAGCCTCAGTGTTCTCAGTGATCTCCACGGCACCTCCCAGCGGCCATGTTCTGATTCTAGTGGTTCCATACTTGGATCCTTTACAGAGGGATCCCAAGGGCAGACACGGAGAGGCTAGCCTCATGTTGGCCCCACCCATTTTCTCAATGAAAAGGCAACTTGGCCCATCAAGGAAGTATGGTGTGGAATTCCTTCTTTGTGGTTCTCTCTTAATTCTGAGTCTGATATACTACTCCTTCCATGTCTGCAACAAAGATATTCTAAGTTGCTTCTATTTGACTTCTGCAGTTCTACCATAATTTTAACTTGACTGACTGACTTTGCTTTTTAAAAGACCCAAATCTGGTTCAAAAATATATCAAATAAGTTCTTGTTCAGAAAATATCGAAGTTAATTTTTAAATGTATTGTTCCTTTATAGTGATATTAAACAATACCAAGTAAAACATGCTTCAGAGGCAAAACTGTCGGCTCTGATGAAAAAAGTCAGGTGTGACAGCTGTAGTGATTCAAGCTCTTACATTAATGACACACCCTCCTCAGCTTCCTGACGTAGAGCCATAGCTAGAAGAAGTGGCAAAAAGTGGGCAAGTGTGTATCTATATGAGGGTTATATAGGTACTAGAGTTATATGCACATGTTGATTAGGGTTAATAATCAAGTACCAAGTTAATGCTAAACCTGCGTGTATTCCTCCGAGTTCAAATGCAAGTATCATATGTGTATGTAGGTAATATATTCCTACAGTCAGTATGTGCGACCGGTCTTCGCTTCCTGGTCACCCCACCCAAATTCTAGAATTCCCTGTGGATCGTTACTACTGTCTCTAAGATTTATGCAAGACAAAAAAAATAATTACTGAAGTCAAAGTCATTTTTTCCCCCTTCCTCATCCAGGCTAGTGGTAAAGTCTCTGAAGGAGAAAGGCATTGTGGAGCCTGAATTGTATGAGGAAGTTACAATCTACTTCAGTGACATTGTAGGTTTCACCACCATCTGCAAATACAGCACCCCTATGGAAGTGGTGGACATGCTCAATGACATCTACAAGAGTTTTGACCACATTCTTGATCACCATGATGTGTACAAGGTAACCACTTCACCTAACAGGCTGAAATGATTGTACCACCCTTGGTCAGCAGAGCCAAAGTTGGTTGGTTCCTATTATTACTCAGATCTTGTCCTAATTTAAGGTTTAAGGAATTCATGATTGAATCTGAGCTGAAAATGAAGGGAAGTAAAAGAGTAACAAGGGTCGGAAGTCAAAATGCCCAGGTGACTTTAAGAAGCAGTTTGAAAGAAACAACATAAAGCTCATCAGGAATGAATTTTGGGTACTAAATTGAGAGAAAATGGCATTCTCTCGAATCATCTTTTAAAAAAATGGACAGTGTGTGGACTAATTGCAAAGGAAGCAGAGAAGACACTGGAGTTATAATAAGTAGAATAGGAATCTGTTGTTGAAATAGCAAGCATCGTTCAAAGAAGACTAAAGAAGAACAGGGAGAATATTCTGTAAGTTCAGCACTCTATCTGAGTAGAGTGCGGACCCATTTTGGGCTCATAATGTCTGAGTCAGAAGAGTAAAGGAGCATTGAATTCCCACATTTTCATGTTGGAAAAGCAGCAGAGCTTATGGAGCAAGTAACTTAGAATTGGAGCTCTTTGTTCATATCCCACCTGGCCCTCCCTGTGTGACCTCATAAAATTCATTTAACTTTGTCAAGTTTCAGTTTGCCTATCTGTAAAACGGAATGATAATAACACCTAACTCGGTGGATTATTGTGAAGGTTATTGAGATAGAATACTGTATGCTCAAGTAAAGTTTAGAGGTCACTCATGTAACAGCCTGTCATAATGGTTATTACCCACAGAGAAGATGTCTCTTTTAGGGTTTGTCTTAGCCCTGTCTTCACTCTATGTAGGTCAGTAAAGCCATACGAACAATAGTTCTTGTTGGATAGGAAATGATTATGCGTTTTAGAGATGGTTGGCAAAGGGAAGTTAACTACTCAACAAACGTGAACTATAGGATTATGAAAATAAAATTAAAAGAGAGAATAATGTTTACAGGACACTGTTGATACAAATATACTTATTACAAAAAAAGTGTTTGGAGTCACCATACCTATAAGAATGTGCATTACATCCCGGAGGAGGCTACAATTATTTTTTGTCAAATAGGACAGGAGAAAAAAATGTTAAGTGCTAAAGGTGACTTTTCTGGTAATTACAGGTGTTCCTGAAATTATATACAACCATTCAGACTATGTAAACATTAGAGAAGGGTCACCACATCTGGATGGTTTACATTATTATGAGGTACTTTCATATGGTTAAAGTCTTTTATAGCTGTTTTATCATTCATTTAACTAGACTCTAAAACCATGAAGAAATTAGCAGAGACCTGGTCTTGAGCTAGTCCCAGAAAAAGAAGTATGGGGCTGTGCTCAGAACTGAGTTCTCAAAAGCTTTTGTTTTGATATGCCATCAACTGCTTGTTTTTTATTTCTTCTGCCTTTTGAAGGGGTAGGACCACTAATGAACAACTATTCCCACAGGTGGAAACCATTGGCGATGCCTACATGGTGGCCAGTGGTTTACCCAAGAGGAATGGCAACAGGCATGCAATCGACATTGCCAAGATGGCCTTGGACATCCTCAGCTTCATGGGGACCTTCAAGCTGGAGCATCTTCCCGGCCTCCCCATATGGATTCGCATTGGAGTTCACTCTGGTACGGAGTTAAGCAATGTAGCAAATGGGAACCATATGAACCTCTGTGCACCAACTAAATCAGAAAGGATAAAGGGTCTCCAGATGTGATCGATTTTCCCATGAAGTTTACTCTTGAATCTGCCGACCACATATGACATCCCATTACATATCCTGACATAATTAGACCCAGTCCCAAACCCTAATGAGGTCCCATTACGTGTCCTGACATAGTCGACCCTCCTTCGAGAGTTCTAGGGAACAATACCTTTTACAGCACCTTTGACTCCTAGTATGATAAACACCAACTACAGACTAAGATGACAGCCTCCAGACTTCCTCCTATTTAAGTCCCCATATTCCCCTGTTTCATTTATTTCCTCCCCATTCCCTCCCTCTCCCCCCACCCCCAACATCTGTTTTTTGTTTTGTTTTGTTTTGTTTTGTTTTCCCACTACACTGTTATAGTACCTTTCACGGATTGGATTATCTACAGGGGAAAAAAATGGCTGGTAAAATTCCTATAATGAAAGGGCATTTATGTCCACCCCACCCCCCTCTATGGTACAGAAAGTACATAGACTTCAAAGACCATGAAAGATACTCAGCCTAGAATGTAGAGATTTGAGAAGATGAGCTACAAATGTTATAGAAAGATGAAGTTGGAGAGGAACTCAGAAGTCATCTGAATTAATCCCTCATAGGGCACAACTTATTTTTGTAGGTTCCAAGACAAGTAATACTATAGCTACCTTTGGAATAATCCCAGGATTCCCTGAAAACTCACTGTTTCCAAAGCCAACTCATTCCATTACTAGTTATAATTATTAGACAGTCTTTCCTTGTGTTAACTCACATCTCCCTATACTTTCTTGTCATTGCTCTTTTTTCTGCCCTCCATGGCTCACAGAAGACTCAAAATACAGAAAACCCAACATCACTCCAGGGTTTGTGATGAGGACCAGACAACTGCATTTGCAAAAGTCATCCTCTAGCCACGATGCCTAGCAGGCTGGCAGTAAACATTTATTGATTTAGTAATGAGCCAGTGAGATTCTCAAAGTAAAAGTAAAAAGAAGTTAAAAATTTCTGCCACAGTCATGTCCACAGCCATATATCAGAGATGTTTCCATATACACATGAGGAAACTTCTCAGGTGTTTCCCCAGCCAGCAACAGCATGCTGTCCCTTTTCTGACCCATCACAGATTGCCAGACCTGGAGGGAGGGACAGTGGCATGGCTGACTGAGCCGAGTCAGGGAGGACGGAGCTCTGGGTCCCGGTCCCATCTCTTTCCCCCATGACCAACTCAAGACTGAGCCGACCGCCAGGGCCCCAGGTGTCACCACATTGGGCTGGAGTGAGCATAGATATTAGGCACACATACCTGGAGGGGTTTAGCCCTCAGAAATTAAGAGGTTGCAGTTAAATATTGATAGTTGAAAACAAGACTTCATATCTGCAGGAATTTTCACTACCCGGCCCTTCCCAGCTTCACTCCAGTGTTGAAGTGAAGAGTCACCTATAATTTGACCTAGAGGACCTCAGGCCCAGATCAGAGAGATCCTCTGACACAGTAGAGGCCTCTCCAGCTCCTTCCCTTGGGTAGGCTGCTTCTGCTTCTGTTTGTTTCTTGTTGCCGTTGTTTGGTTATTTTGTGTTGTTTTGCCTTGAACCTAACAAAGAAGGGCTCAGCACTCAAAGGAAGAGCCGGTATTTTGATTTTCTTTTCAATGTTCATAATCATAGAGAATCTATAGGATAAACCTACAAAGAAACTCATGGAGGTCAAAACCCAATAAGCCAACTAGAAAATCAAGTTCCCTTTATCCAAAACCGGTTTTGCAATTTCTGAGTTAGTCTTTAACGTCTAAAATCTGTAACTCCTTGCGTTCAGTCACTCCACACAGAGACCTGATTAACAACCCTTCTTCTCTACCCAGTATGCTGCTGTGCCCAGTCTTGCCTTGGTTTCTGTGTTCTTGCGAGAATGTCCTTGCACCGCAGGCTCTTTCATCCCTCTGTGTTCACACGGCGCATGAGGTGTGCCAAGCCCTCATCTTCTGGGTCTTCCATCATTGTGTTGCCAGTCCGAGCAATGCTACTCTGAGTAAATAGAAATAAAACACAATTTGGCCACTGAGCCTTTGAGCTAAGAGCTCGGGGCTGTGCGGCCTGGCACAGTAAGTGAGCCGTGGGGGAGTCTTCATCCTTCCAGAGAACCTTCTATTGAACATATTAAGAAGGACTTTCCACCTCTGCAGCCTGGATCTCTGGAAACCTTCTTGTTTTGTGCAAATGTACTTTTCTGTGCTATAGCAAAATATATTCTGGAAGCTTGTCTTGCGAGAACAGTGCTTTCCTCATTGAATACATCCATTTAAGAAAAGTCACGGCTCCTTTTCGCACCTACATCAAATGAAGGATGCAGCACTGTGCCCCTGAGAAAAGCCTTACCCACCCTAACTCCGCAGCGTGATTGCTGCTGCTTCCACTTCTTGCTTTCTGTGCATTCCAGGCCCCTGTGCTGCCGGAGTCGTGGGGATCAAGATGCCTCGTTACTGCCTATTTGGAGACACCGTCAACACAGCTTCTAGGATGGAATCCACGGGCCTCCGTAAGAAAGATCACTTTCTTAGAGGAAGAGTGTGTCTTCCAGCAGAGGGGAACTAGAGAACAAAACACACAATAAGGAACTACAAAGTGCTAGTGAGATGAAAGAATGACCTTTCACATTGACTGGACATGAGCCCGAGTCCATCCAGTCCTTGCGACATTTGCTTTTGTCGCCACCATTTCCTGGGAATTACTGTGTTCTTCCTTTTTAGCTCAGTAGTAGACTATTTCTATTCGTTTGGGTTCATTTGCAATGCATTCAGGCATGCTTTCCCTGGAATGGTCATGAAATTTAGCATAGACCCATGGAAGTTAAAAAAAAAATTTCAGGGGCGCCTGGGTGGTTCAGTCCATCAAGCAACTGCCTTTGGCTCAGGTCATGGTCCCCACGGTCCTGGGATCGAGCCCTGCATCAGGCTCCCTGCTCAGTGGGGAGTCTGCTTCTCCCTCTCATTCTGCCCCCCTCCCATACTCATGCTCTCTATCACACGCTCTCTAATAAATAAATAAAATCTTTAAAAAAAAATTCAGTGGGCTAGATATGGAGCATACGCTGGCTCGCTTTCCTATTCCTCTTTTGTTTTCCTGAGAATTGGTTTTAGTAAAGAAAAACATAAGTATTTATTATATGCAGAAGCCTCTATTGCATTTGCCTGACAGGGTAGAGGCACTGGGAGCTACGTGTAGTAGATGCTCAATAAATAGTGGTGACAGTGATAGTAACAGAAATCTATATAAGAGAGAAAGCAAGCTTTGGTGGGTGTGGGTGGGGCTTACAAGAACACAGGTGGTAGAGTGGTATCTTGGCAGTCCCTGACCACCTGATACTGGTTTGTACTAGAAAATCATGGTATAACGGAAAGGGCAGATTTGGGTTACAGTTATAACTATACAAATCACTGTCTGTATAAGCTGAGGGAAAGAAAGTTGCCTCATCTTCCTAGGCATCAGAAAGTTGAAGGAATAAATTGAGGATGGGAACCGCAGGGGCCACCACTCTGAGCAGGAGGGAGAATCTATGGAGCACAACCTGGGGAGCCCCTTCACTCAGGACCCCAAAAAGCAACGTCAGACCCTCTTTCATCCCATGTGTGATAGTATTTATCTCACAGATTGTATTTTCAAGTGTCCTTTCACTAAAATATCTCAGCTGTCAAGAACTCTTATAACAAATGCCCTGAATCAAGTGGAAACAAATGTGTTCGTATAACAGACTTCAAAATGGATGAAATTTTCATTGATTGTTTTGCATTTCCAGCCTTGAGAATTCATGTGAGCGGCTCCACAATAGCCATCCTGAAGAGAACTGAATGCCAGTTCCTGTACGAAGTGAGAGGGGAAACGTACTTAAAGGTAAGGGATCCACAGAGAGAGGACCCAGAAAAAGCACTCACTCGGGGGTCACCTCCTTGGAGACAGGACATCCGGTGGTCAATAATGTTGAAGAGCACAAAGATGAAGAATCCTTTTCTGCACTCCCTGCGGTGATCACCCATGACCCCCTGTAGGAGAAGCTACCTACCCCTGAAGAATGTGAACTCAGAGCCTTTTCCATATTTTGAACTAACACCAATATGTTATAAAATGCTACCACCATTTCTTCCACATACCTCCAAGTTTTGTGTCCATGTCCTCCTGCAAAGCTGAGAGCTAAGGTCTGTGACAGAACTTATTTATTTATTTATTTATGGTGTATTTATTTATTTGAGAGAGATCGAGAGAGCGGGGGTGGGGGGAGGAGCAGACGGAGAGGGAGAGAAAAACTCAAGCAGACTCTGCATTGAGCACAGAGCGCAACATGGGGCTCGATCCCATGACCCTGAGATCATGACCTGAGGTGAAACCAAGACGCTCAACCCACTGCGCCACCCAGGTGCCCTGGGACTTATTTAGCTTAAGTCAAAGCTCCCATCTCCTACCTTACTTCTTGCCCTCACTGCAAGATGCTGCTTCTCTCTAAAACCACCTCTCCAGGGTTTGCTTTACCATTCTGAAGCTCTGGACCCGTGAATTGCCACCTGTGGCCCCAGACTTCTGATTCAGCATCATCTTGGTGCTTTCGAAAATGTAGATGCCTGGACTCTCCATCAGGCTTGCTGAGAAAGACCCTCTGTGGATGTAGATCAGGAATCTATATTTTTAAGGAGTAGTCTAAGTGATCAGGATGCACGCCAGGGATGGAGAATCACCAGTCTCTCCTTTCCAGGCTGTTTCTCACATTCATAACAGTTGCCCTCCAGGGCCACCAAGGGTCTCCAGTTGGCCCTCAGGCTGCTTTTCAAAGGTCATTCCAGTCCTTTCAACAACTGGTCTGAAGCCAACTACCGACCGTAAGATGATCTGTCTCCAGGAGCCACGGTGCTTCTAATCTTAACACTGTGACTGCAACTTGGAAAAGCCTCCTTTCCTGTAGACGTGCCCTGTCACACTATCAATACACTTTCTGCACAGAGCATTCCCCCCGGCACAGAAGTGGTGTATGGATGACTGCAGTCCAAACACAGCCAGCAAACTACTCACTAAAGATGAGTGATTTGTAGGGTGCCCAGGTGGCTCAGTCCGTTAAGCATCTGACTCTTGGTTTCGGCTCAGGTCATGATCTCAGGGTCATGAGATCTAGCCCCAGATTGGACTCCACACTCAGCATGGAGTCTGCTTGGGATTCTCTCTCTCCCTCTGCCTCTCCCTATCATGTGTGCTCGCTCCCTCTCAAATAAATAAATAAACCTTTAAAGATGATTTTTAAGTATGTAGCCATTCCATCTCCTTTTCAAATACAAGCTTTAGCGAAAATAGGATTTCCAGTACATTTCCATTCATTTTATAGCCTCCAGATGTGCCCAGCAAATGTCACTTAATAAGCATCTCTTAGGGTGTACATGTGTTTGTAATTTACATGCTTAAGGTGGGGAAACTGTGGCAAAAGGTTTGTGATGAAATCTTGTGGCAAAAGGGGCTAGAAGAAAAAGTGGGTGATGAAAACCAGTTGGATATCTTGGTGTAGCAGGATTGGACACGAGTTTTCTTCTTTTTTCATTTAGAGTTCTTATGATGTTGCTATAGCGACACTTTGAGATGTCTTTTGGGGAAAAAAGAGAACTCTACTTCGAAAAAAAAAACACATCTGGGGAATGAGAGACTTATTTTTTTAAAAGGCACTTGGAAAGAAAGATGTGTCTAGAGGGAATGCAAATCCCATCAGAACATAGGCTCTACTGAGGTGTGGACACTGATGAGAAGCATGGAAGTGAGGTGTCTCTTGGAGATGGATGTTTCTCAGCACCGTGGGCTAGAGCTAACCTCTCTCACCGGCCTCTGTGGCGCCCACCTTTCTTGTCTCCCCAGGGAAGAGGAACTGAGACCACCTACTGGCTGACGGGGGTGAAGGGCGAGGAGTACAACCTGCCGACCCCTCCTACTGTGTAAGCCGCTGGGTGTGGCAGGGCGGGACAGGGGAGTGGCAGGCCTGGCTTTATCAGTTGTGCTACCTACAGCCAATGTTAACTGTTGGCAAGTGCTCCGCCACTGGTCATGATATATTGACTACACGGCCAGGGACTACATACATGAGAAGTCTAGAAACCTCCCTTCTTGGCTGCCAGAAGCTGGTTGTTCCAGGCACGCTCAGAACCGAGGAGAGTTGACAGCTGCCCTCCTGGCAGATCTGGTTCAGACCAGAGGGGGGCCTGCTAGTGGCCAAGAGGCACTCTGTGACTCGGACCCCTGCCCACAGCTCTCTGTGGGGCTGCTGATGGAAACAGGGCCTCCCCCCCACCCCTGCCTCCCCCCAGGACTGTGGTTCTGGGTTTTCACATGGAGGCTATGTTCTCCCAGAGATGAGGAAGGCCAGGTTTCAGGTCTAACGAACAGGTTTCAGTTCCCTTCATGGTGACGGACAGGGTCACCCCATTGCACATTTGGTTGCTGCAATCAACCAATCGCATGGCTGTTGGGGTGGCTTTTGCTATTGTAGACAGACCTGTCTTGCAGACTCCCAGATGCTGGACCCAGATAGATGGCAAGCCTGTAGAGAAGCCAGCACAAGCCAGATCTTCCCTGGGCCACAGGGGGGCTGGCCCATTATTGGAGCGCCCAGGTCCATTCCAGACTCTTGAAACCCTCCATCCCTTTGGAGGCCTCCCCAGACAAGATCCACACCCCAGAATGTGTGGGACCCAAGTCCTCAGGGTTGGGTCGCCAGGGGCCTCATGTTGTCCTAGCTTCATTTGCCCTCCCTGAAGTGGCATGTGGAAACCTAACCACACTTCCAAATCCAAGCAGCATGTCATTCCACTTTGAAGTTGAAATAGAATTTTCTCCTTGAAATGTATCCTGCTTTCTCCACAAATGCACAGAGCAGGGATGACAACTCTTGTAAGCTCATCAAAAGCAAGGCTCAGGGATGCCTGGGTGGCTCAGTTGGTTAAGCGACTGCCTTCGGCTCAGGTCATGATCCTGGAGTCCCGGGATCGAGTCCCACATCGGGCTCCCTGCTCAGCAGGGAGTCTGCTTCTCCCTCTGACCCTCTTCCCTCTCATGCTCTTTATCTCTCATTCTCTCTCTCTCAAATAAATAAATAAAATCTTAAAAAAAAAAAAGCAAGGCTCATTCTGTATTCTCTGGACTTCCCGTGTTTAGCACGGACTAAGCACTCAATAAGTATTTGGTAAACAGAACTGATTGTTCTGGAGCGACGGCATATTCTGTATGAATTGCTGAGAAGTTCCATTTTCCCTCCTCACTCTCTTTCCAGGGAGAATCAGCAGCGCTTACAAGCTGAATTTTCCGACATGCTCGCCAACTCTTTACAGAAAAGGCAGGCGGCGGGCATAAGCCGAAAACCCACACGGGTGGCCAGTTACAAAAGGGGCACTCTGGAGTACCTGCAGCTGAACACCCCTGACAAGGAGAACACGCAAGCGAATTAAGTAGAGCTGCACTCTGGTGGCGGCCTCGAGTGTCCCGGGGACCTCAAAGTGACAGAAGACTTAGCTGCGCTCTGCTTAGCCTTGGCTGCCTTGGCTGGAACATAGACTTGCTTCTGTGAATCAGATGTGCACTCTCAGTGCAAAAATTACCCTCTACTCTGAAGTCTGATCTCAGGAGTGGCTCCAGGGAACTTCCCCCTGGGAAAGAAGAGGAATGGATGGACTGTCTCTACGTTGAAGAGATTGTGTTCTTATTTCATTTATTTTGTTTTTGTTTTGTTTTGGTTTGTTTGCTCGCTCTTTTTCCTTCTGTATTCATGAGAGTTTTTGAATGGTCACGATTATATTTTAAATACCCTGTCTCCATTAAATTATATTTAACTCATAATTTTTGCAGAAAATATGCTATATGGGAGGCAGGAATAAAAGTTAAAAATGTCCTGAGTCTGCGTTTGTGTTTCCAGCGACTCCAGCCATTTTCCTGAAATGCGCTGGCCACCGTCTTGTGCTTGCTGGACAACGGATTACAGTCGCCAGCACAGAAGCAAGGCAAAGCCGGCATTGTTGTTCAGGGCTACGAACTTGGATGTTCAGGATCGCCAGCTATGCACAAGGGGATTTTATGCCTAGCCTTCTACCACGGGAGACAGGGCCTACATCTGTCTCCAGTCTGAGATAAAGGTCAGATCTATTTACTGGTAAAGACAAAGTACTTGAAACTCTGCAAATATCCCCTTCCTGCCATCCAGCAGTCATCTTCTGCCCCCCTTCTTATGGCACCCCGAAATAAATCATTTGCTTGAAATCTCGGGGGAAATGACAAAGGGCAGTGTGGAGTAGATTAGAATCAGAAAGGCAAGAATGTAACACTCTTGGCACTAATCTGAACTAAACTGCTTCGACCACTTTACTCTCCCCACCCTCCAACCCACCCCACCACAAAAACCACTCCAGAGATCAGAAAACACGTTATGTTTTTTCCATCACCTGGAAAGGGGTAAAATCAAAAATATAAAGTCTCTCCTGATTTATAGGTTTAGCCCTTCATATGCAGCAAGAGTCCTTACCTGGCATCTGGAGGTTTGTAATTTGTGCCTCAGCATCTCTGCTGCAATGGCTTCACGATTCCAAAGAAATATGCTTATAAAGCAAGAATTATTTGCATACATGCAAGATAGCTTAGAAAGTTTGTAACCCATGAGTTCTATGTGAAAAAAGTACAAGAGGAAGTACTGTGTGGAAACAAGAAATAAATTCAAGAGGAATACAGGAAATCCTAGAATCAATTATTTTACCTTTGCTATATACTCCTCTTGAAACATGCATGATCTGACTTAAAAATATTTTAGTAATGGGGCACCTGGGTGGCTCAGTCGTTAAGCATCTGCCTTCGGCTCGGGCCATGATCCCAGGGTCCTGGGATCGAGCCCCGCATCGGGCTCCCTGCTCAGCGGGAAGCCTTCTCCCTCTCCCACTCCCCCTGCTTGTGTTCCCTCTCTCACTGTCTCTCTCTCTCTGTCAAATAAATAAATAAAATCTTTAAAAAAATATTTTAGTAATAATACAACTAAATCAAAGCTATGTGTTTTGTCTGTTTAGTCCCAGATATCCAGTATCGAAAAAGGAATTACAATTTAAATGAGAAAGGCAATTTTACCTTATTCTTTTTTTATAATTCCCCTAGAAAACAATGAAAATAACAAATTATAGAGGAGACAACTAAAGAAACAAATACTCAAGATTTTAAACTTCAATTTCAATTAAAGATGAGTGATTTTTAAATATACAACACGTAGAACAGCATGCCTGTTCTAAAACTGATATCTGGGATAAAATAAAGGAGAAACCTTGAGCAGCTCTTACTTCCTCAGACCTCAAGCAGGAAAGAGATTTCCCTCCAAGTTAATATCATATCCTAAAAGTCTAGTCTGCTGATTAGGTGACCAGATTGAGGCCATGATCAAGCAGGAAATGACCTTGTAAATATTTTGAAACCCTCAGAATGGCAGAGAAAATAGAAACTATGTTGATATAAGGTCTTCAACATAATATCCCATTGGAAAGAGATGCCAGAAGTAAAGCAGAGGAAGGAGTAGAGAGGAAACCAATAATTTCCATTGCGATTTTAAGGGGCTCAGCTATGAGTTACATTAACCATTCAGTGGAACCACTCAATGCAGCCCAATAGAAATATGTCAGCCTCATATGGACATTTCTTAGCTTTTTATTTTGAAAAAATAACACATTCATAGCAAGTTGCAAAAAAAGAACAAGAGGGCATCTGGTCCAGATAAGATGGCATAGACTCATTTCTCCCTGATCTTCCTCTCTCAGTACAACTGTAAATCCATGATACAATGCAAGACACAAGTAAAGTAGAACCAAGGAGGATGAGAAGAGGAAAACAGACTTGTTAGGGACCCCAAGACTACTGGAACAACATTGCAACAGACTGTCTTACTCTCCTCCACGCAACAAAAGAAGGCAAGTCAGACCCAGCATTTTTCAACTTTGAACCAGTCAACAAAACTGCTTCGCAACTTTGTCAAAATCAACTGTCCATCCTTGGGTGATTCTGTTTCTGGGTTTTCTATTTTATGCCTTTGATCTGTGCATTTATCCCTCATCCCATGCCACATAGTCTTGATTATTGTAGCTATATAATAAATCTCAGGTGGAGTACTTCATTCCACTTTATCCTTTCGCAAAATTGTTTCAGCTATTACAGTTTTTTGCCTTTCCATATAACTTTTAGAATAAGCTTATATACAGCTCTAGTAAAACTTGTGAGGGTTTTGATATCATTTGCATCAAACCAATATGTCAGTTTCGGGAGAACTGACATCTAGGCTATGTTGAGTCTTCCAATCTATGAACATGGTATGTCTTGCCATTTATTTAGATCTCCTTTTACATATGCAATTTAAATATTCTAATAATCACATTTTTTAAAAAGAAACAGGTAACTTACTTTTTTTATACTTTTTTTAAAGATTTTTATTTATTTATTGAGAGAGAGAGAATGGTAGAGAGAGAGCATGAGAGGGAGGAAGGTCAGAGGGAGAAGCAGACTCCCTGCTGAGCAGGGAGCCCGATGCGGGACTCGATCCTGGGACTCCAGGATCATGACCTGAGCCAAAGGCGGTTGCTTAACCACCTGAGCCACCCAGGTACCTGGTAACTTACTTTAATAATATCTTTAATTAAATCAATATATTCAAGTGTTATTTCTGCGTGAAATCAATATAAAATTATTTAGATATTTTTCTTTTTTTGTGGTAAGCCTTTGAAAACAGTGTATATTTTAGTTACAGAACATCTCAATTCAACCTAATCATATTTAGAGTGCTTA
Source organism: Eumetopias jubatus (assembly GCF_037043125.1). Classification (NCBI taxonomy): domain Eukaryota; kingdom Metazoa; phylum Chordata; class Mammalia; order Carnivora; family Otariidae; genus Eumetopias; species Eumetopias jubatus. Next base: position 51,221,357 of record NW_028274814.1, on the reverse strand, counting down.
ATAATCACATATCACTAGTCATTACTAATTTGACAGCATCACTTAGCATGCCAAAAACTGGGGAACATAATTTTTCAGGGAAAGGAGAGGAAATTATAGATTAAGTGAGAGAGCAAGAGGATTTATTCACTCTCTCAAGAGACACCCAGATACACACATGACATAGGTGTTGAAACTATGCAATGGGGAATTTTAGACAACTATAATTAGTATGTAAAAAGCTCTGAAGGAAAACATGAGCAACATGTAAGTTCAGATGGGCAATTCAGCACACAGTTGGAAGCAATAGGAAAGAATCAAATGGAAATACTACAAATAAGAAGCATAGTGACAGAAAGGATGTCTTTAATGGCTCATTACTAGACTAGCTGAGGAAAGAATCTATGTACTTGAATGTAGCATTAAAGAAATTCTGCAAACTAGCCAAAGAGAAAAAGTAAATAAATCAAAACAGAACTACTAAGAACTGTGGGACAATATCAAATGGCCTCAGGTGTGTAAGTGGAGTCCTAAATATACAACAATGCAGAAGAAACATTTGAAAAAATAATGACTGAAAATCGACCAAATGTAATGACAGACACCAAATCACAAATCCAAGATAACAAAGAACACCCAACAGCATAAATGCCCCAAACTACACTTACATTCAAACTGCTAATAACAAAGAAAAAATTGTAAAGGTAGTCTGGGGCTGGTGGGGGTGAGGGGATGAGGAGAGAGACACACATTACACACAGAAGAACAAAGTTAAAAATTACAGCCAACTTCTCTTCTGAAACTATGCAAACTAAAAGACAATAAAAGGACGTCTTTAAAGGGCTGAAGAAAAATAGAATTCTATACCCAGCCAAAAAAAAAAAAAAAAAATTCAAAAGTGAATAAAAAAATACTTTCTCAAAAAAAGAATACGAGAATTTATTGCCAGTAGACCTACTCTACAATGCATGTTAAATGAATATGATACCAGATAGAAACTTGGCTCTTTAAAAAGAAAACGAGGAGTACTGGAAATGCAATATAAAAAAGTCAAAATTTTTTTCCTATTTTTAATTGTTTTAAAACCACTCTTGTGTTTACCTTCTTGTTTTCAGTTTCCTGTTGGATGGCACAGATTTAGAAAAATTGCAGCTTTATTTTGATTTGCTTTTTGACTTTGCACCAAAGGAGATATAAAAATGAAAAAAGTATATGAAAAGATGTAAAACATCATTAGTGATTAGTAAAAGTTTATTAAAGTCACAATGAGATAACACCACATATATTAAAATGGCTAAAGTTAAAAATCTGACAATATCAAGTGCTGACAAGGATGCAGAACAAATGAAACTCACACATTGTTGGCAAAAATGTAAAATGGTACAGAAACTTTGGAAAATAGTTTGGCAGGTTTTATAAAGTTAAACATTTACCATAGGGTCCAACAATCCCACTCCTAATCTGTAATTATATAAATGAAATGAGAACTACATTCACACAAATACATGTTTCTGAATGTTTATATTAGCTTTATTCATAAGCACCAAAACTGGAAACAACTGAGATTTTTTTCAATAGGTAGACTGATCAAGGAACAATAGGAAAGCCATTCAATGAAATACTACCCAGTAATAAAAAATAATGAACTACTGTTTCACATGACAACATGGATGAATCATAAATGCAACATCTTAAGTGAAAGAAGCCAGACCCAAAAGACTCTATATTGTATGATTTCGTTCATATGATATTCTGGCAAAGGGAAAATGGTTGCAAATTGTGTGGAGGGGGGGTTGACTACAAAAAGATAGAACAAATGAACTGGGGTGAGGTGGGGGGTTGTAACTGTCCTATTTGATACTGTGATGGTAAATACATGATTCTGTGCATTTGTCAAAACGCCAAGACTGTGTTGCACAAAGGAAAGACTTTTACTGTGAGCAGTTTTTTTAAAATGCATCCAGATGTAGATTGAACCCAAGATGGAATGCAGATTGTGACAAACAAATGTGTTCTACAGAATGGCATAATCTCACTAAAGAAGGTGGTAAAGAAAGGAGCTGACAGAAGTAACTTTGGAAAACTGTTTTGAGTGGATGTTGTAAGGCTAAAAATGAAACAACTGTACAAAACACTGTGGTCTAGTTGACTGGTTTGTTCTTTAGAAAAGCATGGATGGGTTAGAAATTTTGAAACTCCTTTGAACAGATACTAAATTGGGGTATATAAGGAAATATGTTTTAGATATGAACAACTGGTTTCACATTCAGAGAAAGAAGTCATAAATAAAGAGGTAATGTTAGAATTAACCTTGAAGAGCTAGATTGGATCAGAGGTATCACTATGAATAATCATGTTGATTTTTAAGATAGAGAGACCATGATAGATAGATAGATAGATAGATAGGTAGATAGATAGATAGATAGATAGATAGATAGATAGATAGATAGATGATAGATATGTGTCTATATACTAACCCACTGCTAGGACCTAGAAGTGGTGATACCCAAGAGCAATGAACATAACTAGTGTCCAGATTATGGGTTGTAAACCCCATTCACAAAAGCAATCAGGGCTCCTTGGAGAAGTGATTGATTTCAAGGTGAGGGCAAGAAAAATACAAAGTAAGCCTAGAGGATTTTGTGTTGTAATGAAGGGCTCAGAGGACAAAAAAAAAAAGAAGAAGTTGTGGTCATGTCAAAATGACACAGCAACCAACCTGAAGAAACTCCCAATAGTCAAACCTGGAAGAAATTTAGCAACTGAAAAATAGTGAAGTTTTCGATTATAACTTAAAGAATAAAGTAAATATCCATGATTCCATACTGCTATAAATAGCTGATTAAATATATAAACTATGGAGAAGAGACAATTCTTCCTTAGAGGAGAATCCAATTAATAAATGTAGAAGAAATGAAGAAAAATGAGAATGACTAGGAGAACACCAGAGTAATAATTGTTTCAGGCAACATCTGAAATTACTGCTAAAATTGATGGGTGAAAATTTAAAGAAAAACTGTACTTGCATAGTTGCAAAGTATCTCCCCTCAGATATTTGGTACAAAGGAAAAACTAGTGATCGATCTAAGGCAGAAAAGCCTCAGACACCACCTCAATCAGACAATTAAGACTAACTTCACCAGTATTAAGACACATTAACATTATATACCCCATGATATGATGCACTGAGAGGGTCCCATCACACATGTGATATTCTTCCCTAAAATATAACCTCAATCTAATCATAAGAAAATATCAGACAAATTCAAATCGAGGGACATTCTACAAAATATTTAATCAGTTCTTGAAAGAAAGTCAGAGGAAAGAGTGAAACCCTAAGAAAATTAGCTTGTAAGTTGAAGGACTCAGAAGTGACATTTGTTTGAAGTCACAGTGGTGACCAATACAGGCACTGATCCCCTTGGTAATAGAAGGAGGCAAGAGAACAAGACAGTGTTACAGGTGAGCTGACTTTCCATCTTATTAGGAAGTCAGATAACGTCTGAGTTGATAAAACAACAAGAGTACAGGTATCCCCCGCTTTCCGAAAGTTTGAGATAATGCCACTTGCTTTTACAAAAGCCCTCCTATATTCATACCTGTTTTCACCAACCAAAGGAAATTCAAAGAGGATTTTCGCTTTTATGAAAAAAGCTGTTATAATACTAATACATTCCTGTCTGAGAGCATCTGCTTAATGACCATATAGCTTTATTTTGGTAACTGAAAAAAAAAAGAACAATAACAAAAGTAATGTGGGAAATTGTGCCCTTTGTGCCTGACTCCCACACATTTTTATCCAGCCAGCAGATGATAGGCCAGATGTTGGACGATGTGTTCTGAAAATGACCTTGTTCCATCAAGTGCTGATAAGTTAACCATTCCAGAAAGAGAAGAATTTCCGGTCTAAAACCCACGGAGAAAGACTTTGTATCTGCAGTCACAGCACATTGTTTTCACGTTTGCTAAAGATGCCATTATCTTTCTTCTGTACTTTTACAGAATATAAGGCTTTATGCGTGTGCTTACACATACACATATACCATACAATGCAATCCCAGTGAAAATACATTTTATCCTATACCTATAAATAATTGCAACTTAACCTTGTGGAGATTATTCCAATATCAAATTATTTGATGTATTAAGATAGAGCTCCTGGCTTACTGTTGGGCAGACGCATGACTTCACAATTCGCATTTGTTACCAAAAAACATGATTTATCACTGTGAGTTCTATACTTCTTTGAAAACGAATAAATCAGATCTTGTGGCTTGTGGAAAAAGGGATGTTTTGCAAAAGTAGGATTGCACAAAGCCTTCCACAGCTTCTAGAGGGACCCTAGACTCCCCAGTCACCTGTTCAGCTTGGGAACAAAAGGGGTAGAGAGTAGGGTTCCTCATGTGATGGACCTCCCCCATTTCTGGAAAAGCCCAAGAAATGGCTTACAGGCCACAAAACCAGGAGACTGAGGAATGATACCTGGATTGTCACAACAGAGACCTGTTTCAGCAAAACACCGCAACAAAACCGTGCCCTGTTTGCCAGAAGTCCCACCAGAGGCCTCTGTCGCGTGCACCTCACAAACATGGCGGCCTCCTCACACTGCTCCAAGTTCTCCAGGATTATCTGCTTCATTTTCCTGTGTACGTGCCCTACGCCACCACCCACTGGGCTGTGAGCGTCCCAGTGAGAAGGAAGCTATGGTGTTCTGAGAAAAACGAACAAAAACAAAAAATTAAACCCAAGCAGAAAACCCATCCCATGAATGATAGGTAGGAGGCAATCAATAACATAGGTTGATGATTTCACTGCTGATATGGATAATGACTTCGTGCTGATTCCACTGCCTAGGACTCGGTCAACAAAGATTCCTGAAATGCAGAGTTGGTCAGAAGCAAGCGCAAGTTTTATTGCCATGGAGTCTGCCAATGTGGGGAGACACAGCCTTTGGCTACAAACTGAAACGTACTCTCCAAACCAGAAGCGTTAGGGTCGGGGTTAAATAGGAAAAATCCACAAAGTCTGTGCCCTTTATCGGGGATGGTCAGACTCAAGTGCCAATCTGCAGGAGCGCAGTGACAAGCAAGCTACAGCCCACTATTTCTGGTGGTGGTCTCAGGATGTGGCAGCCACTGAGGAGCATGATAAGATGTGCTGTAGGGGTCTTTCCAGGAATTTTGCTGAATTTTGTGAAACTTGTCATCTCAGGCTGTGGTGACTGGTTTTGTTGCCCACGGTCTTTCAGCCTGATTAAAATTTTAGTTTTTCTCTCTTGACACGAGGGCACCCCTCTGGTCTGTTAGCTGTTGCTGTCTAATCAGTGGGGTCTTCTGTTCTCACATCTCTCCCACATTCTTCACTTACACTTTGAGATTCACCTCAGATAGGACCTCCTCTTGTAGGACTCCTTGAAGCGAGCCTTTCCTTTCTGTGTTTTGGGGTTCAGGGCAGGCCACCCCAGAATATGCCACTTTGGCATATTGCTTCTTTTGAATGAAAGTTATTTGAGAAACAGCCAGTGCAAGAAGGACGCCCTGACTCCCCCTTTCTGTCCCCCTAAAAGCAGGAAATAAATCTCTCCTGAGAAATGTAGCCTCCCTGCCCGGGAATGTAGAGAGACCTTTTTATCACCAGAGATAGGAAGTTCAGGGCGGAGAGGTTGTGTAAACAAAATCTGCTTGGTTTCTTCATTAATTATTACCCAAGCTGAAGTTTCTGTCTTACAGTTCTTCACAAATTTATTCTTTTTTCTTTTTTTTTAATTTAAATTCAAGTTAGCTAACATATAGTGTATTATTAGTTTCAGAAGTAGAGTTCAGTGAGTCATCAGTTGCGTATAACACCCACGTGCCCTCCTTAATAACCGTCACCCAGTTACCCCATCCCACCACCCCTTCCCCTCCAGTAACCCCTAGTTTGTTTCCTATGCTTGAGTCTCTTATGGTTTGTCTCCCTCTCTAATTTTGTCTTATTTTTCATTCCCTTCTCCTATGTTCACCTGTTTTGTTTCTTAAATTCTATATATGAGGGAGATCATATGATAATCGTCTTTCTCTGACTGACTTAACAAATTTAGTGTTTCTTTGTCTAAAAGGTATATAAACACCTTGGGTGTCCTATCTTTGAGGCCCCCATACATACAGAATTAAATTAAATTTGTTTTTTCTCCTGTTCACCTGATTTGTATCTATTTAATTACGAGGGGTAGAAGGAAATTTCCCCCCCTCCCCCTGACATCTGACTTGGTGCCCATCCTCTGTGCCCCTAAAGCACTTACCACACTGTTGAAATGAACTGTTTACCTTCTAGGCCCCTTTGGACCATGAACTCCTCAAAGGCAGAGACTATGATCCAGTCATCTCTGCATCACAGAGCCTAGCACAGTGCCTGGAAAACAGTAGGCACTTCACATATGTTGATGAAAGGAAACCATGGTTTAGTAGATTTGAATTTTAACTATCGTTTGGTTTACAGTGACTTGAAATTTGTCAGGAACTGGGCTGGGCTGAAAAAAACAGCTGAGCTGCCTGTTGCCAGGGTGGCTGATTAAAGCAATAAGCCAAAAGTGAAAGAATTAAGGCTCTGACCATTTACAGCAATGGTATGAGCAAGAGTCCCAAACCAGAGAAAACTCTGGCTCCCCCTGTCCATTTTCCCCCATGGAACAGCACACCAGTTGAGAGTCAGGTGGATCAGCACAGATGTGGAGTTTCTCATTGTGGAAGGAGCCCCAGACAAAAGGCTCTGGCCGTCCTATGGACTCTGGGGTCAAGTGGAAGTGAGGGAGAAGGGCCAGGAGTGGAAAAGTACTGGGTACTAAATCAGAGTGGAGGAAAGTATCTTGAGATTTTCTTTCTCCTCCTCCTGCAGGTAAGGAGGCCTCCTCCAGAGGCACCGGAAGAAGACTTCTGGCCAAGGCCTCACATAGAGAGACCTGGGAATGAAGGCACCAGGGCTAGGAATGATAGTAGGCAAAGAGCAGGACTTCCTGGGTCCTTGCTTACACCTCCCTCCAGAGACGCAGTGCACGGGCCGGGCACCCAGGCTGGCGTGGAGAGGGCAGCTTTCCCCATGAGCCTTTTTAATGGCCTCTGGTCAGGCCTGAAAAAAAGCACATATAGGTGATTCACCAGGAGCCGACCTCCGCAATATTAAATATTAAGGTGAAAACACAGAAACAATGAACTAGAAGGGGCAGCAAAGCTGGGTTTTCCAAGGGAGGCGCAGAGAGCTGACATACATGGACGTATGTCCATGACAAATTCCTAAGAGAAGGGTCCAAACCTGGGGATCAGCTAAAGTGAAGCAGGAATGCCCACTCTTCTAGTAAATTAGGAAAGGCCAACAATACTATGACCTAGCAGTTATCTATACCCTTGAAAAATTGGTGCAGTGCTTTTGTTAAAAGCAAAAAAGAAAAATAAAACAAAAGTCAATGTGGGACTTTTGTCTTCCCCACACCAAATACCTAATGTCCTTTCCAACACCAACAACCAATCCTCTGACACTGACTAGGTGACCAACAATTCAATTCCCTTCTTGCCCTAGTTACCCAGGGTTAGCATGGACCTGACAGGGTAAGTGCTCAGTCCCACAGGACTGTCCCCACTCCGGGCACCAGTCACATGTCCCCGAGGACCACCCATCCTTCTGACAGACACACCATAAATCGGGGCTCCCACAAACCCTTCCTCAGTTTCCATGATTTGCTAGAATAACTCACAGAACTCAGGAAGACACTTTATTGAATGACTACCAGTTTATTGCACAGGCTACAACTCAGGAACAGCCCATGAAGAGAAGCATAGAGCAAGGTGTGTGTGTGTGTGGGGGGGTCAGTGCACATGCAGAGTCTCCCTGGATCTCCAGATGTGTTATCCCCACAGCACTTTGATGAGTTCATCAACTCAGAAACTCCCCAACTCCCGCCCCCTTGTTTAGGGATTTTTGTGGAAGTTCCATTATACAGACATGGTTGATTAAATCCTTAGTCATTGGACTAATCTCTCAGCAGTGGGTGGGTGGCAGGTCTGAAAGTTCTAACTCCCTAATCCCATGGCCAGTTTTTCTGGCATCTGGCCCTCATCCCAACACTATCTAGGGGCAAACTCATTAGCACAAAAAAACACTCTTACCACTCGGGAGATTCTCAGGGTTTCCTCAGGAAATTCTCAGGCCAGGAACAGGGCCAAAGACCAAATATGTGTTTTATCATACCACAGTCAGGCAGACATGTTGGGAATAGCACGAGAAGCCAGCTCCTCACTTGCAGCTTCCAGAAACTTCCATTCATGCTCAACACAAAGCAACTATTGTTCTTAGTAGTACGTATACTCAATGATTGCTGTCGATTGGATACTGTATTGATTCCTAGAGCTGCTTGTAACAAATATCCACAAACTCGATGGCTTAAAATAATAGAAATCTGTTCTCTCACAGTTCTGGAGTCCAGAAGTATGAAATCAAGGTGGTGTCAGGTCATGCCCCTCCAAATCCTTCCTTATCTCTTCCAGCTGCGGGTGGACACCATGGCTCTAATCCCTGCCTCCATATGTCCTGGCCTTCTCTTCTCTCCATGTCTATCCCCTCTGTGTCTCTTATAAAAACACTTGCTATTGGATTTAGGGTTCACCCAGAGTATCTAGAAGGAGCTCATCTGGAGATCTTTTATTTAATTATCTCTGCAAAGATTCATCTGCCTTGGGGATATCTTGGGTGGGGGATGGGCATTATTCAACCTACTAGACACATTCTGCCCACCTCATACGCTCTCTGAAGGGAGACACAAAGCTTCCTCTTTTGCTTTCTTCATTCCCAAGGTGGAGAAGGTCTGAACACAGGTCTGAGTGAAAGCCAATGAGGAACTAGAGCTTTCCTGCAGAAGTGAATGCAGATTCTTGTTCTTCCTCTGTCCACTCTCCTGCTGAGACTTCTGTGATGAGGAAGGCCCAGGGAACAAGGGTGAAACCCACAGAAACAAACCATAGAGCTGGCTGCTGGAGATGGGGACTGCTTTAAGCTTTAGGGAAGAAGGGAAAAAGAAATTGATTCCTAAGTCTAGCTCAACTAAAAAAGAGTGGCAGATCAGATAGAAATTTGAGCATTTCTTTGGCACACTATCAACATTATCTCATAAATTCTTACAATGATACTGCATTTTGTAACAGAAAACTCTGGCTCAGAGGACTTAACACAACTTGCCACTACTCATTGGTGGAGATGGAATTTGAAACCACATCTGCCTGCCTACAAAGTCTCTATCCTTTCTGTCAAGCCAGCAGGGAAATAAAATGGCATTCTCTGAGAAATGGCTATACTCTGCAGAAGTAGCCATTTTTGATGCCTTTAGAGAAAACCTCCTAACCATCAGAGTTCTCAAACTCTTCCCTTTTCCCAGAAATCCACACAACTAGAAAGACCTTTTCCCTACTCATCCATTTCTGTCTGTGACCCCAATATTCTTCTATTCTCTGACGTTTATTAAATACCTACTCGGTGCTAGGGACATCCTTTAATTTAGCCTACAACAAATTCTGAAGTAACTGTTATCTCTGCTTTACAGACTCTAGAGCAATAAAAACGAGCGATTTTCCTATCATTACACAGCTACGAAAAGTAAAGCCCAGTATTGGGACAGAGGTTGGCCAGACCCCAAAGCCAATGATGCAATTGAAACCTTGTGGTTATTATTTACTTTTCCTTCTCAATACTACTTATTTAGTATTTGTATTTACTCTTTAGTCATATTGGAAATGTGCCTATACTTAATCATCATTGACTAATCCCAAAGTGTCTTATACCTTCTTCACCCTCTGTCACGCAGACATAGAAGGTTATAGAGATACATATTTTCTACACTTATCTGGGCTTGATATCTTTTTCCTGCCCCCCAGATCCAAACTTCACCTTCTTTACTCAGCTCTGTGTCCCCAGGAATTAGGCATTCAGCAAATTGGTTTCTTTGAGTTCTGGATTTGGAATTGGATTTGGCCAATGGAAGATTGGAAGGAGGGAGGAGAGTAGAGGCAACTTCATTGCCACGTGACCTGTGTTACCACACAGGATCCCCTGTTAGCAAGGCCTCATGCTTGGCTTAATGTTCCACTGTCACTATCTTGAAATCTTTAATAATTTTTGAGCAAGGAGCCCTGCATTTTCTTTCTTTCCTTTCTTTCTTTTTCTTTTTCTTTCTTTCTTTCTTTCTTTCTTTCTTTCTTTCTTTCTTTCTTTCTTTCTTTCTTTCTTTCTTTCTTTTTCTTTCTTTCTTTCTTTCTTTCTTTCTTTCTTTCTTTCTTTCTTTCTTTCTTTCTTTCTTTCTTTCATCTTTCTTTCTTTTTTTCTTCCAAATTTTTACTTAAATTCCAGCTAGTTAACATACAGTATAATATTAGTTTCAGGTGTGGAATTTAGTGATTCAACACCTACATACAACACCCATTTGCATCACAGCAAGTGCTCTCCTTAATCCCCATCACCTATTTAACCCACCCCCCACCCACCTTCCCTCTGGTATCCATCAGTTTGTTCTCTATAGTTTAAGAGCTTATGACCTCATTTAACCTTAATTTCCCTCTTTAAAATCTCTATTTGTTTTTTTTAAAGATTTTATTTATTTATTTGACAGAGAGAGAGACAGTGAGAGAGGGAACACAAGCAGGGAGAGTGGGAGAGGGAGAAGCAGGCTTCCTGAATAGCAGGGAGCCTGACGCGGGGCTCCATCCCAGGACCCTGGGACCATGACCCAAGCCGAAGGCAGATGCCTAATGACTAAGCCACCCAGGCACCCCATAAAAGCTCTGTTTCTAAATACAATCCCATTGTGGGTTGAGGAGCCCTGCATTTTCACTTCATATTGGGTCCCAAAATTATGTAGCCAGTCCTAGAGGGGAGGAGTTTGGAGTGCCAAGACTGCAGCTTCTGTCTCTTCTCCACACAGCTTTCTCCTCACTCCTTCAAGTCTGGGGTGATCATGGAGCCTCTGCTATGACTAATCCTGGGTTCCTTTACCTTGCACTTGCCCTACACCATGCCCAAACCTTTAGTAATCTCTTTGATTGATTTGCACGTACTAGCACTTTCCCGCCAGACTCCCCTGATAATAAAGAGAAAAATACATTCTTTTGTATATTCATTAAGTATTTGCTGAACTTATTCCAAGTCAAGCACTGTTACAGACTCTGGAGATACAGCAGAGGAAATAAAGCACAAAACAAACAAATGAACAAGACAGCTTTTCTGCTCTGTAGGAGTTTATATGCTGGAGGGAAAGGTGAAAGAGACAAAAAATACATACATGCCTGCATAAATGATCTATCGGATGGTGCTAAGTACTGTCAAGAAAATTAAGCAGGGAGGAAAGCCTGAGTGGTGCAGTCGGTTAAGTATCCAGCTCTTGGTTTCAGCTCAGGTCATGATCTCAAGGTCCTGGGATCGGACCCCATGTCAGGCTCTGCACTTAGCAGGGAGTCAGATTGAGATTCTCTCCCTCTGCCCTTCCTCTGTGCACTCGCTGTCTCTTTCAAATAAGTAAATCTTGAAAGAAAGAAAGAAAGAAAGAAAGAAAGAAAGAAAGAAAGAAAGAAAGAAAGAAAGAGAGAAAGAAAGAAAGAAAGAGAGAAAGAAAGAAAGAAAAGAAGAAAGAAAGAAAAAGATAAGAAAGCAGGGAAAAGGGCTGACATGTCCTGGAAAAGTGCTGTTTTGGAGAAGACAGCCAGGCAGAATCTCCTTGATGAGATCTGAGTAAACTGAGGTTGCCTGCCTGTAGGAGGAAGAAAGCAAAAGAAAGATCAATGAAAATTAGTGAAAGAACACAAAAGGTAGCATCATAAATACCAAAAAAAGGAGGATATTTGAAAATGGGGAACCGCCCAATTGAGCCAAATACTACAGAGGACAAAAAGAATCCAGATTTAAATTAAAAATTCAATGGCATGGCAATTAGGAGTAGGCTTAGGAACTTTAAGAAATTTCTAGAGAGTGGGAGATGGAAAGAATCAGATCAGAGGAGATTCCTGCCTGCCCTGAGATGTCTGTGAATCCTTAAAATCACGAAATTTAATTTTAGCAAATAATTCCTCCTGCAAAATGCATACCCACACAGAGAGTTACAAAGTCATGCTGAGCTGCTAGGACTGTTGGCCATTAGCTGACCTCACCCAACTCAGCACAACAGAGAAGCCCCTAAGGGCTACATGTCATGGGTATTTGGAACCTCGCTTTGACAATTTAAATTATGATTACTGAGTCCACAAATGGCAGAGGTCTTCTGTATATTAAAGGAGACCGTTGTGGATCCTCATAATTAAGATGAAATAGGGGTTGGGTAAAGCCTTTCACTACATGCCCACACATCTACAAAAGCTAGTGGTTCATCTGGTGGTTGTTAGAACAATTATTTGCAATACAGTCAGAACTTGTTGCTAGTGTTTATTATTTTAAAAATGATACCCTAAGAATCATGTCTACATTTCTGTTTTCTTAATCCAGTTTCAACCTTAGTCCAGTGGCCACTCTTTACCATGTCCTGTACACTTGTCCTCTTCTATACTAAAGAACTGAATGGTTTTCACTTGGCTCCAAAGTCCAGGAAAGGATTTGCAGAGAGAACAAAGGGTAGCCCTGAGGCCAAGGGGAAATCTTCAGCATGAGCTCAAGGATATCTCAAGCATGCACTCCATCAGTCCAGGGTCTGGGCCTGTCACACGGCTCTACTTGATCATTGGTCACCTACTTCTTCCCCAAGACTAGGATCCTCTGAGCTGAGCCCAGGTGTGAGGCCCCAGGACCCAGAGGGCCAGTGCAGGATTTACTGCATTGTCAGGGCTGTGTCTCATAGCCTTTTCCAACTGAGGTTCCACATCTGAACCATGAAATGCAGAAAATTATTTAAGTGACTATTTTCTTAATTCCCCCAAATGGTACATAACTAACATCCATTCCAGATGCGTAAGAGAAGTTAACTCGTTCGTTACATACAAAGAATGTCTCTGGCCATTGGGGCTCAGTTTTCTCAAGGAATTCTGTTAAGAAAGGCTGGAAAATGTCCAGGATACAACTTCATTCACTGACACTTCTAAACTCCTTCAAAGTGAGTCCTAAGACAGCATTCCTCCAAACCCCATGCCCAGTGACTAACAATAGTCATATATTGTCACACAACTTCTAGCTGAAATCAGAATCTGATGTGGATAACTGACCCTTAAAAATTCAGTTTGAATTTGACAAAGTGATAGGTACTAGGTTCTATTTCATAAATGAACATACATTCGATAGAAAATAAAAATGCTGTGGCCTAAGTAAAATGCCTAAGGCACAGGGGAAGCCCCACCCTCCAGCTTCCCTAGGGAAACAGACAGATCAACAATCTAAGGCTGAATCCCACAAGCGGTGAGAAGTAGTATTTTCAGTATCGTTGAGTTCTAAGTATCTTCAAAGTTCTCTTCTTATTTCTTCTGTCATCCATGAGTTATTTAAATGTGTGTTTTTAAATTTTTTTTAATGTTTGGAGGAGGTTGTCATCATCTTTTTGTCACTGATTCTCATTTAATTCCATTGTATCTATATACTAGTCATTCTCTGAAAGATGTTGTTGGCGGAGGTCATCAAGAGGTCGGGAGGGGGAAGGAGCAAGATGGCAGAGGAGTAGGAGACCTGGATTTCGTCTGGTCTCAGGAATTCAGCTGGATAGGGATCAAACCATTCTGAACACCTATGAACTCAACAGGAGATCAAAGAAAAGAACAGCAACAACTCTCTGAACAGAAAAGCGACCACTTTCTGGAAGGTAGGACGTGCAGAGAAGTGAATCCGAGGTGATATTTGGGAGGATGGATGGCGGGGGAGGGGGCCTCCATCGGCCGCTTCTGGCAAGTGATAGAACCGCGGAGCAGAAAATCGGAACTTTTAGAAGTCGGTTCCGCTGAGGGATGTCACTCCAGTGGCTAAGCGGGGGGTGGAACCCTCACAGGACAGTGTGGTCTCAGGACCCTTGGGGTCACAGAAAGACCAGGGGTGCCTGAGTGCAGCAGAGCTCCCAGGTGTCTGAGCGGGGAAGCCGGCTGCAGAGACGGAGCCAAGGCGCCGGCTCTCAGCTCGGGGTTGCCATAAACTGTGATCCGCGGCCCGGTCGGGCCACTGCTCCTCCAGCAGGGACCCAACAAGCGGCAGATCCGGGGAGACTCCCCTTCCTACCCCAGGAGGAGTGGCGTGGGAGCACACTGCAGGGATCTGCTGGGTTTGGAGACTCCACACGGTGTCGGGTGCCAGAGATAGAAACTCTCGGTCACAGGCTGGGTGAGCACGGAATGCAGCCAGAGACTGGGGAGATGGGAGTTATTGACTGCTTTTCTCTGGGGGCGCACTGAGGATTGTGGCCCTGAGTTCTTGGCTCCTCTGAGGCAGAGACTGTGAGGCCGCCATTTTCACTCTTGTCCTCCAAAACTGTAGGGAAAGTTTGCAGGGAATGAAAGCTCCCGAGAGCAATCCCAAGCAGATTACTTAGCCCGGACCCTGGCAAGGGCGGGGCAGTTCTGCCTCCGGCAAAGACATTTGGGAACCACGGCAACAGGCCCCTCCCCCAGAAGATCAGCAAGAACAGCCAACCAAGACCAAGTTTACTGATCAATGAGAATGGCAGAACTCCAGCGCTAGGGGAATACTGCACATAGAATTCATGGCTTTTTTACCATGATTCTTTAGTCTTTCAAAGTTAATTTTTTAAATTTTTTTTGAATTTTTCTTTTTCCCTTTTTCAACCAACATCTTACCAATCCCTTTTATAAAAAATTGTATTTATTTTTCATTTTTAGAGTCATATTCTATCCCTTCATAGTACTTAACCTTATTTTTGGTATATGCATATAAGTTCTTCTCTCTTTAAAATTTTGGGATACAGTTTCTTCTAACAGACCAAAATATAACCTAAATCTCTAGTGTATGGCTTTGTTCCAGTCTCCTGCCTGATCACATTGTGTCCCTTTTTTTAAATCCTCTTCTTTCTTTTTTCAACCAACTTCTTATCAATTCCTTTTATAAAATCTTTTATACTTTTCATCCTTACAGTCATATTCCATCCCTTCATCGTATTAGCCCTTATTTTTGTACATATGTAAGTTTTTCTTTCTTTAAAATTTTGGGAGGCACTTTCTTCTAACATACCAAAATACGCCCAAAATCTAGTGTGTGGCACTGATCTTTGCACCAGCCTGACAATACTTGATCATATTCTGTTTTTTTTTTTTGTTTTTATCTTTTTCTTTTTTCTTTTTTTTTCTTTTTTCTTTCTTTCCCTTTCTTTTCCCCCGGTTTCAGGTCTTTTCTGATTTGTTTAGTGTATATTTCCTGGGGACATTGTTACCCTATTAGCATTTTGTTCTCTCATTTATCTATTCTCCTCTGAACAAAATGACAAGATAGGAAAAAAATCACCTCAAAAAAAAGAACAAGAGGCAGTACCGACTGCCAGGGACCTAATTAATAAGGACATTAGTAAGATGTCCAAACTAGAGTTCAGAATGACGTTTTAAAGATACTAGCTGGGCTTGAAAAAGCATGGAAGATATTAGAGAAACCCTTTCTGGAGAAATAAAAGAACTAAAATCTAGCCAAGTCGAAATCAAAAAGGCTATTAATGGAGTGCAATAAAAAATGGAGGCTCTAACTGCTAGGATAAATAAGGCAGAAGAGAGAATTAGTGATCTAGAAGACCAACTGATGGAAAATAAAGAGGCTGAGAAAAAGAGAGATAAACAACTACTGGATCATGAGGGCAGAATTCGAGAGATAAGTGATACCATAAGATGAAACAATATTAGAATAATTGGGATCCCAGAAGAAGAAGAAAGAGAGAGGGGGGCAGAAGGTATATTGGAGCAAATTATAGCAGAGAACTTCCCTAATTTGGGGAAGGAAACAGCCATCAAAATCCAGGAGGCCCAGAGAATCCCCCTCAAAATCAATAAAAGTAGGTCAACACCCTGACATCTAATAGTAAAACTTACGAGTCTCAGAGACAAAGAGAAAATCCTGAGAGCAGCTCGGGAGAAGAGATAAGTAACGTACAATGGGAGAAACATTAGATTGACAACAGACCTCTCCACAGAGACCTGGCAGCCAGAAAGGACTGGCATGATATATTCAGAGCACTAAATGGGAAAAATATGCAGCCAAGAATACTATATACAGCTAGGCTGTCATTGAAAATAGAAGGAGAGATCAAAAGCTTCCAGAACAAACAAAAACTAAAGGAATTTGCAAACACGAAACCAGCCCTCCAAGAAATATTGAAAGGGGTCCTTTAAGCGAAGAGAGAGCCTAAAAGTAACATAGACCAGAAAGGAACACAGACAATATACAGTAACAGTCACTTTACAATACAATGGCACTAAATTCATAACTTTCAATAGTTACCCTGAATGTAAGTGGGCTAAATGCCCCAATCAAAAGACACAGGGTATCAGATTGGATTAAAAAAAAAGACCCATTGATATGCTGTCTGCAAAAGACTCATTTTAGACCCAAAGACACCCCCAGATTGAAAGTGAGGGGGTGGAAAACCATTTACCACGCTAATGGATACCAAAAGAAAGTTGGGGTGGCAATCCTTATATCAGACAAATTAGATTTTAATCCAAAGACTAAAATAAGAGATGAGGAAAGACATTCTATCCTACTTAAAGCGTCTATCCAACAAGAAGATCTAACAATTGTAAATATCTATGCCCCTAACATGGGAGCAGCCAATTATATAAGCCAATTAATAACTAAAGCAAAGAAACACATCGACAACAATACAATAATAGTGGGGGACTTTAACAAACCCCTCACTGAAATGGACAGATCATCTAAGCAAAAGATCAACAAGGAAGTAAAGACTGTAAATGACACACTGGACCAAATGGACTTCACATTAGTGAAGTCCGAACTTCAGAACATTCCATCCCAAAGCAACAGAATACACATTCTTCTCTAGTGCCCATGGAACATTCTCCAGAATAGATCACATCCTAGGTCACAAATCAGGTCTCAACTGGTACCAAAAGACTGGGATCATTTCCTGCATATTTTCAGACCACAGTGCTTTGAAACTAGAACTCAATCACAAGAGGAAAATTGGAAAGAACTCAAATACATGGAGGCTAAAGAGCATCCTACTAAAGAATGAATGGGTCAACCAGGAAATTAAAGAAGAATTAAAAAAATTCATGGAAACCAATGAAAATGAAAACACAACTGTTCAAAATCTTTGGGATGCAGCAAAGGCAGTCCTAACAGGAAAGTATATAGCAATACAAGCCTTTCTCAAGAAACAAGAAAGGTCTCAAATACTAACCCTACACCTAAAGGAGCTGGAGAAAGAACAGCAAATAAAGCCTATACCCAGCAGGACAAGAGAAATAATAAAGATCAGACAGAAATCAATGAAATAGAAACCAAAAGAACAGTAGAACAGAGCAACAAAACTAGACGCTGGTTCTTTGAAAGAATTAACAAGGTTGATAAACCCCTGACCAGACTTATCAAAAAGAAAAGAGAAATGACCAAATCAACAAAATCATGAATGAAAGAGGAGAGATCACAACCAACACCAAAGAAATACAAACAATTATAAGAACATATTATGAGCAACTATATGCCAGCAAATTAGATAATCTGGAAGAAATGGATGTATTCCTAGAGATGTATCAACTACCAAAACTGAACCAGGAAGAAATAGAAAACCTGAACAAACCTATAACCACTAAGGAAATTGAAAAAGTCATCAAAAATCTCCCCAGAAACAAGAGCCCAGGGCCAGATGGCTTCCCAGGGGAATTCTACTAAACATTTAAAGAAGAATTAATACCTGTTCTTCTGAAACTGTTCCAAAAAATAGAAATGGAAGGGAAACTTCCAAACTCATTTTATGAGGCCACCATTACCTTGATCCCCAAACCAAAGACCCCATCAAAAAGGAGAATTACAGACCAATATCTTTGATGAACATGGATGCCAAAATTCTGACCAAAATACTAGCCAATAAGATCTAACAGTACAGTAAAAGGATTATTCACCACAACCGAGTGGGATTTATCCCTGGGCTGCAAGGTTGGTTCAACATCCACAAATCAATCAATGTACTACAATACATTAATCAAAGAAAGAACAAGAACATATGATCCTCTCAATAGATGCAGAAAAAGCATTTGACAAAGTACAGCATCCTTTCTTGATCAAAACTCTACAAAGTATAGGGATAGAGGGTACATACCTCAATATCATAAAAGCCATCTATGAAAAAACCACAGCAAATATCATTCTCAATGGGGAAAAACTGAGAGCTTTCCCCCTAAGGTCAGGAACGTGGCAGGGATGTCCACTATCACCGCTGCTATTCAACATAGTATTAGAAGTCCTAGCCACAGCAATCAGACAACAAAAAGAAATAAAAGGCATACAAATCGGCAAAGAAGAAGTTAAACTCTCACTCTTTGCAGATGATATGATACTTTATGGGGAAAACCCAAAAGACTCCACTCCAAAACTGCTAGAACTCATACAGGAATTCAGTAAAGTGGCAGGCTATAAAATCAATGCACAGAAATCAGTGGCATTCTTATACACCAACAAGACAGAAGAAAGAGAAATTAAGGAGTCGATCCCATTTATAATTGCACCCAAAACCAGAAGATACCTAGGAATAAATCTAACCAAAGAGGCAAAGAATCTGTACTTGGAAAACTATAAAATACTCATGAAAAAAATTGAGGAAGACACAAAGAAATGGAAAAACGTTTCATGCTCATGGATTGGAAGAACAAATATTGTGACGATGTCAATGCTACCTAGAGCAATCTACATATTCAATGCAATCCCTATCAAAATACCATCCACTTTTTTCAAAGAAATGGAACAAATAATCCTAAAATTTGTATGGAACCAGAAAAGACCCCAAATAGCCAGAGGAATGTTGAAAAAGAAAAGCAAAGCTGGCGGCATCACAATTCCGGAGTTCAAGCTCTATTATAAAGCTGTCATCATCAAGACAGTATGGTACTGGCACAAAAACAGACACATAGATCAATGGAACAGAATAGAAAGCCCAGAAATGGACCCTTAACTCTATGGTCAACTCATCTTTGACAAAGCAGGAAAGAATGTCCAATGGCAAAAAGAGAGTCTCTTCAACAAACGGTGTTGGGAAAATTGGACAGCCACATGCAGAAGAATGAAACTGGACCATTTCCTTACAGCACACACAAAAATAGTCTCAAAATGGTTGAAAGACCTAATGTGAGACAGGAGTCCATCAAAATCCTAAAGGAGAACATAGGCAGCAACCTCTTCGACTTCAGCTGCAGCAACTTCTTCCTAAACACATCACCAAAGGCAAGGGAAACAAGGGCAAAAATGAACTATTGGGTCTTCATCAGGCTAAAGAGCTTTTGCACGGCAAAGGAAACAGTCAACAAAACCAAAAGACAACTGACAGAATGGGAGAAGATATTTGCAAATGACATATCAGATAAAGGGCTAGTATCCAAAATCTATAAAGAACTTACCAACTCAACACCCAAAGAACAAATGATCCAATCAAGAAATGAGCAGAAGACATGAACACACATTTTTCCAAAGAAGACATCCAAATGGCCAACAGACACATGAACAAGTGCTCAACATCGCTCGGCATCAGGGAAATCCAAATCAAAACCTCAATGAGATACCACCTCACACTAATCAGAATGGCTAAAATTAACAAATCAGGAAACGACAGATGTTGGCGAGGATGTGGAGAAAGGGGAATCCTCCTACACTGTTGGTGGGAATGCAAGCTGGTGCAGCCCCTTTGGAAAACAGTATGGAGGTTCCTCAAAAAGTTGAAAATAGAGTTACCATATCGCCCAGCAATTGCACTACTGAGTATTTACCCCACAGATACAAATGTAGGGATCCAAAGGGGTACGTGCACCCTGATGTTTATAGCAGCAATATCCACAATAGCCAAACTGTGGAAAGAGCCAAGATGTCCATCGATAGATGACTGGATAAAGATGTGGTATATATATATACAATGGAATATTATGCAGCCATCAAAAGGAATGAAATCTTGCCATTTGCAATGACATGGATGGAACTGGAGGAGGGTATTATGCTGAGTGAAATAAGTCAATCAGAGAAAGACATGTATCATATGACCTCACTGATATGAGGAATTCTTAATCTCAGGAAACAAACTGAGGGTTGCTGGAGCGGTAGGAGGTGGGAGGGGTGGGTGGCTGGGTGATAGACATTGGGTAGGGTATGTGCTATGGTGAGCGCTGTGAATTGTGTAAGACTGTTGAATCACAGACCTGTACCTCTGAAACAAATAATACATTATATGTTTTAAAAAAAAAAAAGAAGATAGCAGGAAGGCAAAAATGAAGCGGGGGGGAGAACGGAGGAGGAGACGAACCATGAGAGACCATGGACTCTGAGAAACAAACTGAGGGTTCTAGAGGGGAGGGGGGTGGGGGGCTGGGTTAGCCTGGTGGTGGGTATTAAAGAGGGCACGTTCTGCATGGAGCACTGGGTGTTATATGCAAACAATGAATCATGGAACTAATGATGTAATGTATGGTGATTAACATAACGTAATAAAATAAAAACAAAAACAGGTGGGTGGCAGGGATCCCTGC
The DNA here is from genome assembly GCF_037043125.1 of Eumetopias jubatus. Taxonomy (NCBI): domain Eukaryota; kingdom Metazoa; phylum Chordata; class Mammalia; order Carnivora; family Otariidae; genus Eumetopias; species Eumetopias jubatus. The sequence goes on along the minus strand of NW_028274814.1, from coordinate 51,200,721 downwards.
TTTGTGGGGAGGGGGTCCGGTAGGGTAGAGGCCTGGGGACCACGTGTGAGTATGGGGAAACCCCAAAAACTGCTTTATCGCACTTGTTTGAGAACGTGCACTTAGCATGCTGGAGCAAAGAGCACCCCGGGAAGGTAAGCAGAGTGACGGGGAGGCGTGATGATTGACAGTGCAGCCGATGGAACACCCCCGCCATCCCACCCCAAACACAAAGAAAAGCCCAAGCCCAGCAACAGCAATCCCAGCCAGTGGGGAGCCCCCAATTCAGGGAACGTTCATGAACAGAGAATCTACTCCCGCCGAGCTTATTGCTATAGCTGCCAAGTTCCTGCGAAAAGGCCCAGAAAAGTCTCCAGGTGTAGTTAGCGCAGCTAGGAGAGGCAGGGAAAATGAACAACATCGACCGCATCCACTGCCCTTGGGCAGCGCCACGGCACTTGGCACTCAGAGGTTTGAGGGCCTCACTCTTTAGAGATCAGATTAGTCTAGGCTGCAGGGAGGCTCAGCCCAATGAGGAGGAACTCCTTGGGCCCCTGGGCCCCTGGACATCTTTAGAGGAGGTACAAGAAATTCTCAGAGCTTCCTCTTTCTCTTCCCATCCCAGGTGCTTCGGGAGCTGGGAGCTTCAGTATGGACAGTGTGCAATCCAAGAACCACACCACCCACAACCAGTGCCGAAAATGGCACCGAAGTGACATCAAGAAATCCTATCACAAAGATATGAATCTCTTAAGAGGGTGGACCCAACTTCCTGAGGAACCTACACTTAGCAAAGAAACACAAGAAGGGCCTAAAGTAGATGGAGACCAACAATGCCAAGGCCATGAGGGTATGTGCCGAGGCTGTCAAGGCCCTGATAAAGCCCACGATCCCAAAAGGGAGCAGCCGAGAGCTCAGCCAACTTGCTTACATCACTTACCCCATGCTCTGGAAATGGGCTTGTCAGCCAAATTCCAAGGCCAAGGCTCAAACCAAGGCTCAGGCTGCTCTTGAGGCTCTGGCTCTCAAAGAGGCCCAGGCCCCAAAGAAGACTCCAGTGTAGAGGCTTCTATCTGCTGCTGTGAGGAGAGAAGGACTGGTATGACCCCTGGGCTTCTATCTGCAGGGGCTTGTGTCCTCCTGTGCTATTTGTATAAATGAACCTGAAACAGGCTCTGTTGGAAAAGAAAAAGAAAAGGAAAAGGAAATTCTTGGGAAGTTGGAAATGAGACAGACCATCCATGCCCCTGTCTTGGAAGGGCCTCATCAGGCCACATTCACTGCAGGAATGAAAACTAAGATTCTCCACCCCAGCATCTGGTATGGGATGCTGATATCTCTGCTGAGCCCAGCTGTGAGACAGACATTGATGATGGCTGATCCATTGCTGATCTGGGGGAGACTGACAAATCCCAGGAATGAGTATAGGGCTATGGAAAAACCCAAGAAAGAGAGGAAGTTGGAAAAGCCAAAAGGCTGTAAAGGGTCCAATGAAAGTAACCTGGAAACAAGTGTGGTTTGACCTTACTGTGGCAGGGATCCCATCTGAACAGATGGACCAACAACCCAATGTCGTGTTGGCTGTCCTGTGGAAAGCCTGAAAGCCAAAACAACAGTTCAGACCCGCGCCATTTGCCTCTACCATCCCTGACGCTCCACCTGCTCCAGCAGAGGCCTCAGGGATATAATCTTATTTAGCATGGGTGCCTCCCATGCCCCAGGGATAGGATGCAAGCCAAGATTGCCTCCAGGTGAGGGTCATTAGAGGTGACCAGAAGCCTCATGCAGAGCTCACTATTCACTGGTTCTCCAGAAATAAGCAAAGGGTGATGGCTCTGGTGGATGCTGGTACATGGTAACCCTCAGAAGTTTCCTGGCCCCCCTCAGCTCCATTGATGATTATGGAGGGCAAACAGTTATGGTCAGGGAGGTCCTTTTGACCCTGCAAATGTGGTGTTCCCCACCCCTGCCCCAAAACATGAGACTTTTCTCTCTCCAATACCAGAGAACATACTGGGCATTGATACCCTCCAAAACCAAATTCTGCGAACCTGTATTGGTGAATTGCACCTCTAGGTTAGAGTAATCAAGCCAGTGCTGAGAGCAAATGCCAACCAGTAAGCCTGCCACCCCCATGAGGGGTGGTAATTGTCAAACAATATAAATTCCCTGGGGGCATAGGAGATAGGAGAAACTATCCAAGAACTCCCGCAACTGGGTATTGTACTCCCTGCCCAGAGTGCTTACCATAGCCAGGGTATGGCCTGTAAATAAGCTTCATGGCAGATGACAGTGGACAGCTGAGAACTGAACAAAGTAGTGCCCCCCGACCATGTGGCTGTGCCCAACATGGTCGCCATCTTGGATACCTTGACTGGGGTCCTAGGAGTGTACTAAGCTGTGTGGACTCAGCAAAGGCCTTTTTCAAAAAACCCTTGGCACCCGAGTCACAAGATCAATTTACCTTCACATGGGAGGGGTAACAATGGGCCTTTCAAGGGCTTACCCAAGGTGACCTGTACCACCATAGGTCATGGGATGGCAGCCCAAGAACTGTCCCTATTGTCCTTCCCCACATCAGTACAATGGTCCCATTACATTGATGATATGCTGCTAACAGGTGAAGATTTGCCTCTGTTGCAGGACACCTTGCAGGCTTTGCTGGGACGTTTGTGAGGGAGAGGATGGGCAGTGAACCTAAAGAAAATTCAAGGTCCAGGTACCGCCATAAGGTGTTGGGAGTCATGGGGTCAGGTAAGACACAACTTGTCTCAGAAGCTGTGATGGATACGTTGCAAGCTTATTCAACCCCTAGGAATGTGAACGAGATGCAGACCTTTGTAGGGATTTGGGGGTGTGGAGGACTTTTATTCCCCACCTGGCACAGTGCCTCCATCCCTTATCCTGCCAAGTAAAGAAAGGGCACATGAAGGACAGGGAATCAAAGCAGCAAGCACCTTTGAGGAGGCAGAAGTTCTAGTGAAGCTGATGAAATCTCTGGGTATCTCCCAAGCAGAGCTAGCATTTGAATTACATGTGTCTGTGACTCCAGAAGGGATGGGTAGGCACTGTGACAGAGACAACAGAAGGAGAGAGTGCTCCTAGAGTTTTGGTCCTAGCACTGGAAGGGCAAAGAAACCTAATTTACCCCCAGAGAGCCCTAGCAACTGAGCCTTCAGTAGATACAGCCGATTGGGTGCACAGAAAGAAAGGCCACCACTGCACCTGGGTGGGATGGCATATTGCCAAGGATGCTGGATTGCCCTTGAAATACAGTGAGCTGATTAATGCAGTAACAGCATGTCCCATGTGTTCTGAACAATGCCCAAGGTAACTGCCAAAGGAGTCTAAGACCATCCACTAGAGTTCCCGACTGGTGAGAGTTTGGCAAATTGATTATATTGGTACTTGCTGCTCTGATCAAGCGTGCCCACATTATTATTATCCTATGCAAGAGGAAATATTTTTGGTGCTGGCTGTGTCAATGGGAGGAATCTTTCAAATTCCTCTACTAAAAATAGTCCTTTCCAGTTTTTCATCCAGACTGAAAAGAAATCCCTTTCTCTGTAGCATCATTGCCCCCCATACTCCTTTGAATGATTCCCCTTTCCATTCTCCTCCACAGTGTTACTCATGGTCTTCACTTGTTGGTGTCTAATGTCATCCATGCTACATTAATAATAGTTGCTCCAGAGAGTGTGGGAGACATTCAGTCTTTTATCTCTTATGTGAATTTTTTCTAACTTATGATTCTTTTATTGCATAAATAGTACATTTTTATTTCAGAAAATCTTGAAATCACAGATAAGGCAAAAAGAAAATAAAAACACTCATGTTTCCATATATGTTTTTTTATATAGGAAAACCACTCATAACATTTTATATATACTTCCATACCTTTTTTCTATGCATCAACATCTAATTATTTTATGTAAATGGATAATATGAGTAATACTCTGAATTTACATGAATATAATTTACCTAGCTCTCACAGATTCAGAGATACTTCACTCTCATAGCCAATATTGCACTAATCATTTGGCAGGCATATTCTCCCACGCAAATTTCTTTCCCCTGAAGTCTTACCATGACTTCAGTTCACGACACTGGCTGAACGTGTGCTATTTGTACCTATTTCAAAATGCAGTCTCATTAGGTGTTTCTCAGCCTAAGACCTGCCCCTGTCTCCAGATCTCATCTTTCAAATAATCTCAACAAGGAGAATGTGTGAATCTATGAAATCAAATAGATTAAGTTTTTGAAGAATCAGAACAGGAAATTGAGCCCATGTTGCTCAGACCCTTGTGTGAACCAGAGGGAGCTGCCCACTCTAGCTAACTCCTTTTGTTCTGATTTCAGTATCCCAAGAGACAAGCGCTTAGCATGCCCGTCTGGAGAAATGTACCAATCATGACAGGGTGAGTATTTGAGTCTGTACAAATTTCATATTTCTGATTATTAGTGAATGCCTTGTAGCCTATAAATTTATCTCTAATTTTTAAGTTGAACCAGTCCTCAAGGGATTGGTCATCTTCAAGGGGTTAGCTGATGGTCAACTTCCAGCACCATTAAAGCTGAAAACCATGGTGACATCACCCAGGTAGTTTCATCAGTGGTGGTAGCTTCTCTGGGCTCCGAGCCACCAGGTTCTTTCAAATACATTGTGTCACTCTGCCTACAGCAATTCCTATGTTCCACTCCCAATGCAGAAAAGTTTTGACTCATCCTCCTATTATCATGTAATACCTTGTTCTTTACGTATCATTCAAATAGGCCAATGAGTTTCAAATAACTTTTTAGGAGTACGATTTTTTTAAAATCAAACAAAGCACAAGATTCCAGAGTCTTTGAGTTGAACTGCATGGACAGAGGGACTTTCAAATCTTCTCCCTTCCTGCCCCTCCTCTCTTTCTTCTGCTAAATCTGTTGACTCACTTTAAGAACCAGCTCCAGGATGTACTTGAGCCCAAGCTGTATGCTTCCTTCTTTGAACTCCCAAAATACCCTGGGTTGATCAATCACTGCACTGAGCACACTATATTATAATTACATGCTTATGCTTTGACTGCCCTAAAACTGAGAGGTCATTGAAAGCAGATTTTTGTCTTACTCTTCTTTGTAATCCCTAATGCCTGGCAAAGTTTCTGATACATGTTTCTTGATGAATGAATGAATGATGAATGAATGAATGTCTAAAGCACTAGCCAACATGTAGTTCTGAGACAGCTGTATCACTTTATATTTATTTCTGTGTTGAATATGTATGCTTTCATATTTGGTTGGGCAGATCTGCCCATCTGACAACATAATTATAATTGCAAAAATAACAATAGGTAAAATTTATTGGGCATGTACCGTGACAAGTAGCTTTACACCCATTAGGTCATTTAATCCCCAGAACAATGCTGCAAAGTAAATGTTGTCATTTAAAATTTTCAAATAAAGAAACTGATTCCAGACCCACACATATGCCATATTGCTCATATTGCCCAGTTCATCACAGGCCGGCAGATCTCATGTGTCACCTATGGCCCCTGCCCCTTGGATTAAATCTAGCCACAAAGACCACGTACACTGTGGTGGTCTACAGCTGTCTCCATATTTTCTTCAGGCTCTTCCACTTCGCAGTGACTCTACACTTCTGCATCCATGAGGAGCATCTCTAGTTAGCCTTACAAAATCGAATGACTTAAGAAATTAGGCTATGAAGGAGAGGTGAGACATATGGCCATTTCTAGAAGGGAAAATAAGATGAGGAATTTTGTTGGGTTTGTTTTTAATGATAGGTTTCAGCAGGTTTACATGTTTTGCAAAAATGAAAGAAAAAAGAGAGAGGCCAAAGAGAGAGAAGAGAGAATAAAGAGTTGATAGCATTAGTTGAATTGAGAGTGAAAATGGGAAGGACGACAGGAGGATGAGACACATTGGAGAGATCGACCTTAGATAATGAGAGGAAGTGCTCCTCCTTTACCGGAACAGGCTAGAATGGAGATGGGTGGAAATCCAGATACTTATGAAAGTTGCTGAAGGGAAGATGAGTTCCCACTTTATGACTTTTGCTTTCTCTCTGTAGTAGGAGAGGGGGTCATCGGCTCAGAACAAGGACAATTACAGGAGAAATTTGAAGAGTGTGAAGAGAGTTTGAAGTAGTCTTTGCAGAAGGGAGAAAGCAAAGTGACCAAAGAAACAATAGCATGCCTAGGCCGAGTTGAGGGGCCATTCCAGATTGAGAGTTACGAATGCCTCATGGCACCAAACTTTTCTGCTGATTGGTTTTCTCCATCAGAGCTCAGCTGGTAGAGTGGAGGCATGGGCAAATCAGACAGCTGGACTCATGCAGGCATTTAGTCAACTGGGTTGAACTGGTAACTGTGATGCTGTTAAGAATGCCTAAGTAGGGGCACCTGGGTGGCTCAATTGGCTAGGTGTCTGCCTTCAGCTCAGGTCATGATCCCAGGGTCCAGGGATAGAGCCCTGCATCCAGCTCCCTGCTCACCGGGGAGTCTGCATCTCCCTCTCCCTCACCCTGCCTCTTGCTCATGCTCTCTCTCGCTATCTCTGTCACTATCGCTGTCTCTCTCTCAAAAAAAAAAAAAAAAATGCGTAAGTAGGTCCACTGTGATGCAAGGCTGTCTCGTTGAAACTTCAGTCACCCCATGATGCCAGTTCAGTCCTTTTCAAAGCAAACCATTACATAGCAAAGAGGTTAGTTTAGAAAAGTGTGAAATAAAATAGAACCATAGCAAACCCTCACCAGATTTAATACCATAGACCTAAAGACTTAGCTACTTTGACACGTATTGTTTAACTCTAATGGAGACACACATGCGCTTTCATTTATGTATTTATGTGAAATTTAAAACTATTTTCCTCACTAGATCTCCAATGCCTGACACAGAACCTGACATGTGTTAAATGTACAGTAAGTATTGAGCGAATGATAGTTTCAATATGACTTGCTACTGAGATGGTAAAAAGTATTCCTGGAAGCCATGGTCTTGGATAAGATGACCCAACGTCATAAGTATATTAGTTCTCCCCAAACTAACATAAGATTAACACAATTTCAATAAAATAGCAACAAAAGTTTTATGGAGTTAGACAAGTTTTTACTAAAGTTCATATAAAAAAATAAAAATTGCAAGGATAGGAAAACACAAAAAGAAACAAAGACAAAGGGGACTAGCTCAACCAAATATTAAAATATATTATAAAGTCTCTCTAAATAAAACAGTGTGGTGATTGGAACATAAATAGATAGGCCAGTGGAATAGAATAAACCCAAGTAAACATGGAAATTAGTATATGACAAAGATGGCATCTCAAATAAGTTGGGATGGACTTTGGTTATAAATGATGCTGAGACAACTGATTGGCCATTTGGGAAAAAATAAAATTATATCCATGACTAATGCTGAACATAAGAGTAAACTTCAAATGCATTAGGAAAATAAAAGTAAAAAAGGAAGCTATACAAGGATTAGAATAGAACAAAAGTGAAATCTTCTTTAACATTAACACAGGAAAATCTTTGAAATTATAAAAATTATTAAATTATCAAAATCCAGAGGCAATACATTAAATATTTATACATGTGACTGTGCAAAGATACAAAATTTTGTATGGCAAAAATAAAAATACTATCTGATTGGCACTTATTCTGTTGATAAGACTTTGTGGAAGCAGGCATTCTCTTATTTGGTGGTGGAAATACAAACTGGTACACCCTTTTGGTGGAGGATTCAGCAAACAAGTAAGCATAACAAAAAGACACATGTAAATACTTCTTGACCCAGCAATCCCACTTCTGGAATTTACCTTGAAGATACACCTATAACAATGTGAAAATATATATGCACATTGCAGGGTTATTTGTAATTGCAAAATATTGGAAAAAACCTAAATGCTCCTACATTGGAAACTGTTCCATAAAGTGTGGTAATCCAGAAAATGCTGTAAGAAATAATGGTCTCTATATGAACTGCTGTGGATATATTTTTAAATGAAAAGAGCAACGTGTAAAAGAGTATTTAGTATGATACCTTTCAGCTAAAAAGGGAAATAAAATATACATATATCATTTGTGAAAAAGAAACGGGATGGTAGAGCATCAAGTGGACCAACAGTAGGGGAACCCCAGAAGAAGAGAGAGAGAGAAAGGAGCAGAAAGCTATTTTAAAAACTAATGGTTGGGTGCCTGGGTGGCTCAGTTGGATAAGCATCTGCCTTCAGCTCAGGTCATGATCCCAGAGTCTTGGGATCGAGCCCCGAGTCAGGCTCCCTGCTCAGGAGGGAGCTTGCTTTTCCCTCTGCCCCCTCCTCTGACTTGTGCACGAGCTCTCTGTCTGTCAAATAAATAAAATCTTTAAACAAACAAACAAACAAACAAAAAAACCTAACGGTCAAAAACTTTCAAATTTAGGGAAGGAAATGGACATCCAACTCCAAGAAGCCCAAAAATCTTCAAAAAAAGGATGAATCTAAAGAAGTCCACACTGACACACATTATAATCAAACGTTAAAAGCTAAAGATAAAGAGAAAATTTCTAAAGCAGACTTACAAGAAATACTAAAGGGAGTTCTTCAACTTGAAACAAAAGGATTCTAAACAGCAACACAAAAGCATATGAACCATAAAACTTGCTGGTAAAGGTAAATATAGAGAGAAATGCAGAATACTGTAATACTGTAATGGTGGTGTATAAATCACTTTTAGTTCAAGTGTAGAAGTTAAAATACAAAGGTATAAACAACTATAACTATAGGGCACCTGGGTGGCTCAGTCGTTAAGCATCTGCCTTCGGCTCAGGTCATGATCCCAGGGTCCTGGGATCAAGTCCCACATCGGGCTCCCTGCTCAGCGGGAAGCCTGCTTCTCCCTCTCCCACTCCCCCTGCTTGTGTTCCTGCTCTCACTGTCTCTCTCTGTCAAGTAAATAAATAAAATCTTAAAAAAAAAAACAACTATAACTATAAAAACTATAAAAAAACTATAAAAATACGTGAAGTGAATACACAATAAAAAATGTAAAATTTGACATCAATAACATAAAGTGTTTGGGGAAGAGACACAAAAGTAAAGAGTCTTGTGACTGAAGTTAAGTTTTTATCAACTTAAAATAGAGTGTTAAAAGTGTAAAAAGTCTTATGTAAACCCCATGGTAATTACAAAGAAAATGCCTACAGAAATACACAAAACACACAAAAGAGAGGCACCTGGGTGGCTCACTCGATTGAGCATCTGACTCTTGATTTTAGCTTGGGTCATGATCTCAGGGTCATGGGATCGAGCTCCTTGTCAGGCTCCATGTTGGATGTGGAGCCTGCTTAGGGTTCTCTCTCTCCCTCTGCCTCTACCCCTCCCCCTCCTCACTCACACTCTCTCTCTCTGAAAAGAAAGAAAGAAAGAAGAAAGAAAGAAAGAAAGAAAGAAAGAAAGAAAGAAAGAAAGAAAGAAAGAAAGAAAGAAAGAGAGAGAGAGAGAAAGAAAGAAAGAAAGAAAGAAAGAAAGAAAGAAAGAAAGGAAGGAAAGAAAGAAAACACAAAAGAAAGTGAGAAAATGAGAAAGCAATCAAAGCATGTTACTGCAAATAATAATAATAAAAAAAAATCAATGAAGCCCAAAGGAAGACAGCAAGAGAGAAAGGACATGACAAAAGAGCTACAAGACAGATATTCAACAATTAATAAAATGGCAATAGGAAGAACTTCTCTCTTTACTTTAAAGTAAATACATTAAAAACCCCGATCAAAACACATAGAGTGGTTGAAAGGACAAAAAAAAAAAAAATGTTTTTTTCTTCAAGACCTGACTTTATGCTGCCAATAAGGAACTCACTTTAGATTTAAGGACACACAGAGGCTGAAAGGAAGGGCTGAAAAGATACTGAACAAAATATGAGCAAACTAAATCAACAGCGTATTAAAAGGATCATACCCTTGACCAAGTAGGAATTTTCCCTAGGATGCAAGTTCAGTTGAATATAAGCAAATTAATCAATGTGATACATCACATTAACAGGGTAAATGAAAAAAATACCTGATCATCTCAATAGGTGCAGAAAATGCATTTGACAAAATTCAACATACTCTCATGATTAAAAACTTGCAACAAAGTAGAAATAGAAGGAAATTACATAACAAAGGCTCTATATGAAAAGCTCACAGCTAACGTCATATTCAACAATGAAAAACTGAAACTCTTCCTCTAAGGTCAGGAACAAGACAAGGATGCCCACCCTTGCCACTTTTTTTTTCTTAAGATTTTATTTATTTGAGAGAGAGAGAGAGAGCATGAGCAGAGGGAGGGGCAGAGGGAAAGGGTGAGGAAGAGAATCTCAAGCAGACTCCGTGCTGGGTGTGAAGCCTGACACCAGGCTTAATCTCACAACCCAGAGATCATGACCTGAGCAGAAACCAAGAGTCGGTTGCTGAGCTGACTGAGCCACCCAGGCTCCCCTACGCTGCATTTTAGATGTATAAATTGTATTTTCCATGGTTATATTGTAGAGGAGGAAAAACTTTTCCTTGACCACCTGAGTCTGAAAATTAAACTGAGAAAGACAGATTAATAGGAGAAAAGCACACAAATTTTGTTGAATATGTACATGGAAGCCTTCACAAAAGAATGAAGAACCCAAAGAAGTGACCAGAACAGGAAGCTTTTATAACTATTGGACAAAGAAACAGTGAATTTGTGAACAGTTGATAAGACAAAGGGGTTTAGAACTAGGACTAGGTGGTCCTTATCTTTCTTACCTAAGAGTTAGTTTAACAAGGTTTGTTTGCAGATTCTTCTGGTGCTCTCTCTGTACCAATAAAAGTCTGTTGCCAGTAAAAGGATTTATTTCCTGCCTTCACGCAGAAAAGGAGGCCCTTTTTCTATCTTTATGGCTTCTTAATTGCCTTCAGCTCAAAATAATTTTTATTTCAAAGAGGCCTGTTTTGGGGTAACATTCTGGTTTCCTTAAGTATATTTCAGTTTGTATATTGGAATACAATAAAGTAAAAAAAACAAATTAAAACTAAAAAGATATTTTTCTACTGAGATTAGCTCCCATCTAAAGGTTAGTTTGAATTCTAAAAGGAATACAATTGGCAACATTTGTATACACAGAATTTTACAGGAATTGGGAATAGAAAACCCCTTTATAAAAAGAAAAAAAAAGGTAACACTTATAAGTACTTCACCTGTACCAGTTTATTTCATAATTGTATGACATTAGGAATGATGATAGGTTCTTTGGATGGCTAGGGGGAACTTGAATCTTCTGGGAAGTTTTGAAAATCCCAGTCCAGGTAAGATCAGATTGATAGGGGGGCGTGAAGCAAACATGAGCATTTTGAAAATGCTTCCTAGATGCTTTATACACCCAACTGTTGCTTTTGGCACTGGAGAGGCTTTGAAAAAGAGTGTAACAGTGGGTCAAAAAATAACATGAATGGAACTGTTAATCAATACGTTCATTTAAAGTGAGAAAGCTTGATCTAAAATATATTTTATGTTTCAAAGTATACAATAGCCAATTTAAAACTCTGGATTCTAGTTACAGTCTATTTAGAGGATTTGTTCAGTGAGGACACCTTCAAATATTTTAACTTTTTTATATAAAATGAGATTTCCTATGGATATTTTAAAATAAAATATAATTTTTAGCTGAGAAAACTTCTGGTCATGACAATTTTCAAAAAATACCAACATGGGGGAAAAATCACCCCAAATCCTACAATACAGAAACATCCATTATAATACACTCACATAATTCTTTCCTTTGCTTAGCTGGCTTCCCCTACCCCACCCCCATTTAAAAATTGTATCCATTTGGACATATAACAACTTACATACAAATATGCATGCAGTGAAACAAATTCAGTTTCTGATAGGACTGGCAGTTGAGGCCCATCCTTCTCACCACTGGCAATTGAGGCCCATCCTTCTCCCAGACACACTTCCATTTCATTAAACTTGCAAAAGCAGGTCCCTTGTATTAAACTGTTTCATTTTTGGACTCTGCTCATAGCATGACGGTGGGGTTTTACCATATGATGCATTTTATCTTCACAGTGTCAATGCAATTTGCCCCTCCGGGCAGTTTGTATTTAGTGAAGGCCATGCTGACACGGAAATCATTCTCTTCACCCCATCCCCTTCTCCATGGCTCCTGCTGTCATCTGGGCATCAAAACAATGATCTAATGGCCCCAAATCTCACAAACTCCTTGAAATTCTCTTTTTCTGCCTGTCTAAAGCCCCTTCTCTTCCAAGAGCTCAAATCAAGTTAACAAGGCAGGCAAGTTATGGTGGAGATGCCATGCTTTTCTCCCTCTCCCTTCTTCCTTCTCCCCACCCACTCTGCTTTCCCCCAAGTGCCCACAACACAAACCTACCTCTCCAGTTTTCTTCCTCAATACGAACCAACTTACGCAGATGGCTATCTATAGGCTCATGCATGCATCAGACACATCCAAACATGAATTCTGGTTTCACTCAGCCAAAGATCCCACACTACCTAAGCATAGTTAGGAAGATCATTCTCTAGAAGATAAACAGTAAGAGGATGGGCTCCGGGACTGTTAATAGATTGCCCCTGAGTCACTTGTTTTTCATAGCCGATTTTTAAAAGCATGACTCATTATTCAAGAGGAGTTAACAGGATGTAGAAAATCATTGCTCAATTTATTTGGCAATGAAGATGGCCATTATGGTTTTTATGCAACTTTGCTTCTGTTATGTAATTCTTGTTCACATAGTCTTCCAACCAAGTTGCTGGGTAGCAAGCGCTGAGCAGAAAATCACCTACAAGGGCTTTAAATGGTTATCAATCACAGCGAGGAATCAATCTACCCTGTGCAATGAAGCATGCAGCCTGAGAAATGCACCTGTGTCACAGTGCAAGAAGAGGAAGCAGAAAGAAAATGATGTGGAATGTTGGGGTTTGGGAGGAAACAGTCAAGAAAGAATTCTTAGACATCTTCAGTGCAAAAAGGGTGGTTTTGTTAAAACATGGGGACAAGACCCATGGGCAGAAAGAACTACCCTGGGGTTGTGAGGAGTGACGGATTATAGACTTTCAATTTGGGAGGGGGTTAGGGATAGTGTTAGTCTCTCAGGAATTTGGAAGCAAGGTTTCCAGGACCTTGAGGGGCTAGCAGCTGTTAGGATAAGGTTGCTAACTGCTGTCTAGTAAACCATGAGTCATGAGACCCTTTAGATGAATATCAGTGGGCCATATGCTTGGAAGATGAATGCTAACATATATCTTGGTGAGGGGAAGGTAGAGATAAAGGAAGTTTCCAAAGGGATTTTTTTTTTCTGGACAGCTTATAATTTTTATTTTAGGCAATATGTTTAATAGAGATACTGAGGATGACAGCAAAAGATGGGGCAGGGAGAATAAGCGAGAGGTGGTGTCTGAAGGATTCACCTTTGCAGAGTTGGAAGCGGTCCTTCCCAGTAGAAAGCTTGGAGCTGGGGAGGCCTAGGTTTGATTCTGGCTTTACTCCCCCTCCAGGCACTTGGGAAACAAAAATGAACAAAATCAACATTGCTGCTATAAACACTGGGGTGCACATACTCCTTCGGATCACTACATTTGTATCTTCGGGGTAAATACCCAGTAATGCAATTGCTGGGTCATACGGTAGCTCTATTTTCAACTTTTTGAGGAACCTCCATACTGTTTTCCAGAGGGGCTGCACCAGCTTGCATTCCCACCAACAGTGTAGGAGGGTTCCCCTTTATCCGCATCCCCGCCAACATCTGTCGTTTCCTGACTTGTTAATTTTAGCCATTCTGACTGGTGTGAGGTGGTATCTCATTGAGGTTTTGATTTGGATTTCCCCGATGCCGAGCCATGTTGAGCACTTTTTCATGTGTCTGTTGGCCATTTGGATGTCTTCTTTGGAAAAATGTCTGTTCATGTCTTCTGCTCATTTCTTGATTGGATTATTTGTTCTTTGGGTGTTGAGTTTGATAAATTCTTTATAGATTTTGGATACTAGCCCTCCAAAGGGATTTTTATATGTTAGAGAAGATGTACAGGATCCTGGAGGTCGGACCAAAGTTTGCCTTCGCCCTTAGCGAAGTATTAACAATCGAGGCAGTTGAGTTCCTGGAGGAAGGTTACCCTACCTGTCTTAAGTACTTGTCAGTGGGCTGCGAAGGAAATTTAATATTTTTTCTATATTTCTTTTGCCTTTGTTCTCCACTTGAGAAAATATAGTCCTGCCAGTGGAAGCACTGAGCCCAAGCTGCCCCTAAGTTGCAGAATCCAGCTGAGAACACAGGCAGTTTGATTCTGAATTTGGGATCTTGAATCACCAAACTGGGTGAAAGATGTCCCTCTTGATGGTTATTTTATGTCTTCCCCATAATTTTGACTTGTCAGTCAGTTGAAGTACATCAAAGTAATTTTTTCAAAAATGATTGATAAAAGTTCTATTTTCTGAGTCCTCGAAAATGTGTTACCTTAATACATGAACCAAAATTAACACAGTGTAAAATTTCGTGGTCACAAACTTTTCTCTTTTCAAAAACATGTAGATGATTCTCCAGTGGCAAAGTTAATCTGATTTTTAATGTTCTGTAGGTAACATCCCCTCCCACCATAGAATGTCCACTGTTTCTGTGTTTGTTTTTGCTTCTATACCAATTCAGAACCTACTATTTTCTTAGTAGGTGGTATGCAGTTACCCCCAAGGAGAGAACATTCTTTTTAAGAGAAAACTCTGATAAGCCTGAAATGTGGTCTGGCCTCAGCGGCAGTAGACTGATGGATTGAGGCTTGAGAGAATCTGTTTTAAGACAAGGAATCTGCTGGCTGCTGAGAGAGGACAGGGAAGTAGTACCCAGAGTTTGGGTATTGGAGGTAGCATGGGAAAGGAGATTCTGAAGATGTAAACCAGCTAGGAAGTGTTTTAAAAAGAGAGAGAGAGAGAGAGAGAGAGAGAAAACAACCTCAAAATGGAGTCACTTGTGCTGAGCCCCACATCAGTAAACCATAACTTAATATCCACTCTAAGCTTCTCCAGAGATGGTGATTTTTAACCAGTCAACCTGGAATTACCAGGTCAGTACTAGTGAGGCAATCCCCACTTCTCCTCCCCTCAGGAGGGCAACCTTTCCTGAAACAATGCACTCTATGCAGGAATAATTTCCTTTTCCCATTTCTGCCTTTTTCCCTTTCTGCCTTTATTTTTTTTTTAAAGATTTTATTTATTTGTCTGAGATAGAGAGAGAAAGCATGAGTGCACAAGCAGGGGGAGCAGCAGAGGGAGAAGGAGAAGCAGACTCCGCAATGAGTAGGGAGCCCGATGCAGGGCTCGATCCCAGGACCCTGGGATCATGACCTGAGCTGAAGGCAGACGCCTAACCAACTGAGCCACCCAGGTGTCCCCCCTTTCTGCCTTTAAAAGCCTTTCCTTTTCTACAGCTCAGTGGAGCTCTTTTCTATCTGCTAGATGGGATGCTGCTCAATTCATGAATTGTTGAATAAAGCCAGTTTGATCTTTAAATTTACTCAGTTGAATTTTTATTATTTAACAGAAGCCAATGAACAGCAAACAGGATGTGTTTCCCAACAGAGAGAGTATTCAAATTTCTCTTGGCACCACTCTCAGCCTACAGTTGTCAGAAAATTAATATGTACAATTTATAACTCAATTTCCTGTATCCAGGAGATGCTCATCTAGCATTTACTCAACTAGACTGAAATAGGATCTTTCCCTAGTAACATTTTCTGGAGTTTTGACCTGGCTTAATAATGTTAATTCCCAGCCATTTTAACTGACTAAAATTTTCTTCTTGTTGTCTTTGTTTAAAAATGTCAGTAGCAGCCAGATTTATCAAACATTTATCAAGCATTTTTCATTTATTCATTGTTACATCCATCAGGTTTAAATTCTTTCTTATAACCTGAAAGAAAAGCAGGGACATTTATCGCAGGACTATTTCCCATCTACAGTCAAGGTTAGGCACCACAGAAATGGTTCTGTTTGCAACTGTTTTTATTTGGCATTTATACTTCTGTCTGTAGAATGAAGATGATGCTAAAACATTAACAGTAGAGAAAAAAATAAGTAGAGGAAGCCAGTGGTAACCACTCCAGGATGTAGCCACTTAATTTAGGAAAGAGGCAGAAAAAGAGGTTTAGAAACATTTTGAAGAAAGAGCTGTCAGGCACCAAATTACATCCTTAAACAATGCAGAAAATGCTCGGCGCCCTGAAAGTATTTAGGAGTGACTTTTTCGGCCTCTTTGGAAGGAAAAGTGGGGATAAAATGCCTATCAGCAGGGTAAAAAGTTCATGTTTGTCATCTGTAGAAAAAATAATAACAAGCCACTGAATCAGTATTCAACTTGTACAGAAACTTCTCTCTTATCTCTCGTCTCTTGCTGTCCACCTCACCCGCATGCCATGACCCTAAAGCTAAGACATGTCAGTGACCTTACTTACTAAAATCACTGACCGGGACAGCCCCTCTTTTGTGTACCCAATTTACAAGACACTTGCAGTCTGGAAATTATAATGGGTGGCAGCTTATATAAAGGGCAGGCAAGTGAGTAGAAGAAAGGATGGGCAAACAGTACAGAACTGTGTTCTAAGCAATCAAAATGAGCTCTACAGGCATCAAGCCCAAGCCCAGGATTTCTGGGGAATATCTGCCCTTTCTTTGGTTCTGTAGCAATTTAAACTCTCTATTCTGACACCTATAGACCAATTGGTAAGTTTAACAACCAACACAACCTACACACAACGATGGAGGGAAAGAATACCAAAGAAAAATTAGTTATAGACGTAAATATACAGAATAGTTGGATCATAAGCTAAAACATTACCCTACACATTTTTCTTCTGAGAAACTGTTTAATCTAGTAAACCTTCCATCACTCTATTTATTCCAAGAATCTAAGGCTTAATGCTCAAGGGAGGAAAAATGAAAATATTGAAAGATCAAAGAGTAAAACGTGTGGCTGTTGAGGTCTCAAGTAGACATAGACCATAGTCTTCAAAGGCAAAAAATTGTAAGATCTCTGCGTCTGGGAGAGGAAAATATTTTAAAATATTCAAAAACTTGGTTTGGAAAATTGAAAGACACATTGCAATAAAAGGGCAACCGGCTTATTCAAGAATAACACATTGCAATAAGAATTGTAATAATGTTGAATTAGTTCCTACCCAAAGAAGTAAAAAGTCTGAAGAGCTGATAAGAGAATTGCATAGTGGCTTGTTGCAAGGGCCAACACCACCCTTCCCCCCAGGGGGTGAGTCGCCTATTTGATGGGTGGGGTGGTATGTGGAAATATTTGGTAATAGAAACTCAAGACAGGTCTAGAATTACCAGAGCAGAGGAGATGATGTTTAAGGTTTCCAGAATGTAGCTCCTGATCTTGGAAACCTTGTAAGGGAGTTATATGTCCCCATTTGGACCTGAGTTGTACAGTAGCGGCTGGGGGAAGGGTCTGGGGAGGTGAACACGTGGATAAGCTCACTGATTGACACACTAGACTAGAGTATCTATGAGTCCCTACTGCCACACTGCAGGGATCAGAGAGACCTGAGAATGAACCAAAGGACCCAATGGAAAATCCAGGTTGGGCTGGTGAAGTTGCCAATGGTACCGGAAACAGCTAGCTGCCTACTAAAAATCTTGTTTCCCTATGGAGAGGTGATGTTCCAGCCACTGGCCACATTTCCCAGCATCTCTGGAATATAAATATGGCAAAATGTCTAGATATTGCCAATGGAATACGAGCAAAAATGGTTAAAAAGAAGGAGTGTGTTCCCCATACACTTTCCCCTTCTTCTGGCTGAAAGAAAAGACTCCAAGGTCCTGGGGTCCTGGTTTCTGCATCCAGTTTGCCAACCATAATGAATTCACAAGGCATACCTAGAATATCTTAAATATTCACAGGAAATAGTAATATCAGTAGAACACACCATAATGAACTTTGAAGGGTATATTTGGGATATCATAGATTTTTGAAGAAAACATAGTGCTGTCCCAGGACATGGAACAAACTACTATTATTAAATTGTTTTTGGCCCTAACTACTAAATAAAAGGAACCATCAGATATTTCTTTTGGTCTGCAGCCCCAAGAACATATGACTGAGACTCTAGGGACACTGTTTACCAAGAAAGTTTGGGAACATCTGCCTTAGGGCATGGTGGAACCACAAGATGAAAGGAAGCGGGGCTTCTACATTTCTAAATGAAGGAAAGCCACATACATATTACGAACTCATGCATCGAACAGAGATATGAGCTGGACATAAACTTCGGTTGTATTAACCCACTGAATTTTTGGAGTTTGTCATAGTAGCTAGTATGACCCTAACTAAAAAAAAAAAAAAAGAATCTAGACCCAAGGCCAAGAACCACCGATAAAAGACCGGAAGAGATAAACCACATGTCAGTGGAGACCACCAAGCAAGAGGATGACTCACAGAGTAGATAGACGCCTCTTATCCAGCCCCAGGCCAATGCATAGGCCCCCCAAAACCAAGGTCAATGTCAAGGAAATGGGAAGATATGGAGGAGGCAAAGGATATTAAGGACTTGACCCAAATGAGACTGAGGTATCTAAAATTTGACACCCTAAAATCTCTACCACCCGTGGACAAGTGTTTGAATGCTAAGTATACCTTTTGAAAAAGAAATAGATTGACATTATGTACATTTCGTTCTGGACCTGTAACATTTGAATCCATCATAGATAGGTCACAGCAAGAAAAGAAATACAGAGGTCACTGTCTCTGTTTCTATAACTGGTCGCCCAGCTATATCCTGGGGCCAACATCTCAGCTGGTTGGGGTTGTGTATCTATTGGGCCGAAGAGCCCTAGTCCCTGGTGGTGCTGCTGAGGTGAGGAGCCAACACATTCACTAATCATTTTGGTAGGCCATGGTGAGACCAGAAACTTCCCTGAGCTCCTTCAACCACTCCCTCCTACTACTGTGTAGCTGTATTTCCATTCCGTTGTCAAGCTCAATCACTCTAACCAGCACTATAATCCTATTCATGCCCATTTTTTTTTTTTTTCCCGAAGAAGTCCAGTGAAGACCAGGCAGCAATTTCAAATTCCAATTCAATGAAACTACTATTGTGGCTCTTGGTGGAAACATGCTTCTTCCCTGGCTCACTGAAACTTCTAAACCAGGAGAGTCCAGATCCAGGAAAAAGTAGTATCAGGAATAAGGTAATGAATGGATGGTAAGCAGCCCCAAACCACACACGTCTAACTAGAAAAGTGATAAAACCATTTCTTAGTCCACATCTTCTGTGGCCCTCCTCCCCTCAGCTTTGGTGTGAGTTTTGCTGCTCATTTCCCTCCCAGACTTGTAAACCCCACCAATTTAAAGAAGGCAAGATTTATCATCATCCAATCCAGTGATTCTCAGCTGAGGACAATTTTGCCCCTTATGGGAACATTGGGTAGTGTTGAAGTCATTTGAAATAGTCACAACTTGGAGAGAGGGGTGATAACTGGCATTTAGTGGATACTGGCCAGTGGATGCACAGGACAACCCCCCACAACAAAGAATTGTATGGGCCAAAATGTTGCAATGCTGAGTGAGAAACCCTGATCGAATGAATTTGTCTATTTGCATAATTTGCTTCTCCCACTGGAATACAAGCTTTGTGAGAACAGGGGCTTTGTCCATCTTGTTTATTACTCTATGTCTGGAACATGAAGTCAACAAATATTTGATGACTACATAAGAGATGAATGAGTGCCTCATAGCTCACATCAGGTATTTTTATATACATGCTCACATCCAAACACTTGGCTCCTTGGATTGGAAGGGTTAGTAATGGTAGAAGGTAGCATGACTTAAATATCTGGGGTGGCACAACTTCTTTGAATGTCCTAATATAGCTCTCTTCCCAACATGATTTTCCTTCACTTTAATTTTCTTTTTTTTTTTATTTTTTAAAGATTTTATTTATTTATTTGAGAGAGAGAGAATGAGAGATAGAGAGCACGAGAGGGAAGAGGGTCAGAGGGAGAAGCAGACTCCCCGCCGAGCAGGGAGCCCGATGTGGGACTCGATCCTGGGACTCCAGGATCATGACCTGAGCTGAAGGCAGTCGCTTAACCAACTGAGCCACCCAGGCACCCCTTCACTTTAATTTTCTAACTTGAAGAAAAATGTGCAGTTTTTACAATGTCCTCAGTTCCTTCATTCATTAAGTGATATCATCATCCAGACACTGTAATAGGTGCTGTCTCCACACAAAATGACTTAGGACTTGTGTTCAACAATTTGCCCAGAAATTCCATGTAATTGTTCTAGATCTTTTCCAACAATTATAAATCTCTTTCGCCCTCTGGGAAAAGTGCTTCTCCTCCCTTTCCATCTCCCCTTGACACTTCAGTTAAGCTTGGAAGAAAGACCAGGAGAGAAGAGTGGGGTGCCTAGCCCCCCTGCTCTGTAGTAGTGGCTGGTCCCGTCCTGGGTCCTGGGTTCCCACGCTGTACCTTCGCCATAGCCCTATGACAGCACTAATGGGGCACCTGTTTATTTATACCGCTCTGTCCCCTCCCACCTGCGGGAGGTCATGCTTTCGATGGTCTTCATATCCCTGGCACCTGGCACACAAGATGGGCTCAATAAATGCTTATTGGAAAAAAAAAAAATGCCTTTGGCCTACTTCACAATGTCACCTAGGGCACGCTCTGCCAACTTCACAATGTCACCCAAGGCATAGTTTTGCCTACTTCACAATGTCAACCTACCCAGCACAGAAATGGGGACTTCGCAGGGGCTCAGAAATAGATCTAGTTTCAGCTCCGTCTGAATCAGTCTTGTGGTGGCTCCGGCCAATGAAGAGAAAAGCAAAGGCTGGGAAGTCTTGGGCTACAGCAAATGGATTTAGGTTACACAGCCTGAGATGGAGGAGCAGTAATCACTGAGGGATAAGGGACCCGTGAAGCCCACTGCAGAGTGGCCAAGAACCAGAGCTGCGCGTAGGCAGGGGCATGCATGTCACCGCTGCTCAGGGTGCCTCATCCCCGCCGATACAGACGAGTGGCCCAGTGGCCGACCCTGGCGACAGAGGCTAGCGGTGTTGACGCGAACGGGTTTGCTCAAACCTGGGGCCGCAAAACTGCCCGACGAGCGCGGACAAAGTGGCACGTGTCCTCGCCGGATCGCAGAAGCGCAGCTGGGGAACTTTTCTCAGCCCAGCCCCCAGGGTGCTAGAGGGTCAGAAAGGACCCGCCTTGCCCAGCGGGGCGAAGGTTGTTCCCAAGGCCACGTGAGGCTTCCTCGCCCCTAAAAGCCCTAAACCGGCAGGGCTAATGGCAGAGTAAGGACGCCCAGACATCGGACACGCTGCGCCCCGCTGCCGGCTCGAGAGCCGCTCCAGCAACAGCTACCTCGTCCAACCCAGGGGAGGTCGCGGCCGCCGAGCCATGCCCCCCCGCAGCCGGGACGGACACCCCGCGCGGCCCGCGCCGCCCACCCCGTCGCCCCCGCCGCTGCTGCTGCCGCTGCTGCTTTTGGTGGCCGCCGCGGTGCCGCCGAGCCTGGCAGGTGAGCCGTGCGCGCCCGCACGACCCGGGGAGGGCGAGTCTGGAGAGAGACAGGGCCCTCGGCGCCCGCCTGGCCCGCGCTGCGCCCGCCGCCGCTGCTCCGTGCGCTCCCGCCTGCGCCCCGGCTCGGCCAGGTGGACCGCCGGCGGGTGGCGGGGCCGGCGTTCCGGGTGGACGCGGCGGGCCGCGCGTCTGCGGGGGAGGCGGCACGGACCCGGCTCGCTCCCGCGCCGCCGTAGCTCGGGGACGGTCCCCGGGAGGGGCAGGGGCGGCCCCCGGGAGGGGCAGGGGCCGTGCGGCTGCGAACTTAAGAAGTGTGGGCCAGAATTCTTGGCGAACGAATCAGTGCGCTACGGCGCGACTCTTGGCTTGCGGAGCCTCGACTGGTCCGAAAAGCCAGCCAAAGGACATCTAAATATATTTATTCACATCACAGAGGGATGATTCCGGGCTGTCAGTTTGTTTGTTTGTTTGTTTCCCTTAACTGCCAATGAGTTTGGTTTAAAATAAGTGCAGCCTGGTATTGTCAGCTTGATACGGGCCAGGCAGCGTGCTAAAGGGCTTTTCATACAGTGCTTACTGTAACTCTAAATAGGACTTTTATCCCCATTCTACAGAACATTCGAAATTGAAATTGTGAAGGCAGAGCTGAATTGCCAAACTGTATTTACTTAACTACTTCCCTCTTCGTAAAACAGGTTCTATCCCTACAAAAAAAAAAAAAAAGTCCTGGATTTGTCAGTTTTCTTCCCAGTGGATAAGAGCAAGATTAACCAAACAAACTTGTGGAAAGACTTCAACAGTAATCTTAAGAGAGGATTAAGTTTGTTTTACTTCCTCAGCCCTTTTCTGTGCTGACTTTGTGCAAGAATAGGGTGGGGTTCAGGAGAGGGAACCCCTTCCCAAAGAGTGTCCAGATTCTTACTACACCACCTGCCATCAACAAGTAACCGCAATTAGCAGATTTGAAGGCCTTCGCTTTCGCAACTTGCCTGCTTACCACTCTTAAATCTTTCCGGTCTTTGAAACTGCCTGGGCCTCTGGGATCCATCTGAAGGCATGCACTCCTAGACTCTTGACTCTGGATTTACCTGCACATTCTGTTCCTTGCCTGCCCTGTGGAGGGGGTTTTCCGGCCACCCTTTTAGCCCAGGGAGCCTGCTCCTTCAGACATACCCGGGACAGGCTAGGAAGTGCTCCTGAAACGGAAATGGCTGTGTCCGGAATGTTGAATGAAACCCTCTAACTTTTCTGTTCTTTCTGATTGTGTGGATTGTTTTAAATGTTCCTTAGATGAAGGGGACAGACTTAGGAGTGAGGTGGAGATACTGTTTTTCTGAAGATGAGTCACTGTTCATTCAAGAAGAGAACACCTGGCAAGAAACAACTGCTTAAATTGAGTTCCCCCAGATACTCAGCTGATTCCAGGCCAGTGTGGTCAGGAGTCAAGGTAAAGACTGAGGGCATTTCTGTGGCCAGTGATCCTGACAGCACAGGGCTGGGCAATCCAGAAAAGACTTCTTATGGCCTTGGGGAACAGCTGGTGAAGCCCACGCCACTCTTTCAAACAGTCGTGAGCTCTGTCTCCTTTGTTGCACCCATAGTAACCTGTTTTCCAGGGCAACTTTTGGCTCTTTGTTTTACCCTTCTACTAGACTGCCAACAACATGCGGGCAGAGAACAGGGCCTTTGCCACTTCTTGCTTGTCATGTTTTCTCTGAAGTGCCCAGCTCCGTACTCTGAATTTAACCGGTACCCAACACACACCAAAGGGACTGCATTTTCATCTCCCTGGAATGATCTTTGTATCTACCAGTGTGCACCTATGAATCAAAAAACAACTTCTTTAATTTTTAAAGGTTACTTTGAAGTTTCAATTTTCCAGAAATATCGGCCAACAATTGTACATTCCTCCCAACCTGTCTTTCAAACTAGTATGGACTTCAGACATATAATAGCACTGCCTTTATCCTTCCAGACTGGAAAGCCCCATATTTGTTCTTAGGATGTCTTCTTTAATTTTTCTTGGTGGTGTGTATCGTGAAGTCACATCACTAGGGAAAGAGATGGGTTGGTTACCCAGAGACTTACAAGGTGCCATGTGCCTTGGAGAAAACTGGTTCCAAATCTGGCCCCTGGACTTGCAGGGCTAGATTCTAGAAATGCATACCTTCCCGTGCTCCAGAGCCAATCAGATACAAAGAAGCTGATTCACCCTGATATACATGGAAGTCTATTCACCAAAACACCAATAATGAATTTTAGTAGACAGGACATTTGCATAGCCTGCCCCAGCCACTTTCTTGTAACCAAATTACACAAGATAGATCACATCAGGGATTCTCAGGCTGGAGGCTTGCTTGATTTGCTTCCTAGGAGGACTGATGCTCTTTCAGTTAGCCTCTGGGTGCTCATACTGGATGGTGCTCCCTAGCACAGCTGGTCCTTGACTCTGGGACACTGCTTTTTCCTTGCTCCCATGGCTCACCAGTGCCCACTGGAGACTAACACTTTGCCTCTCTGGATAGGCCAGTACCCTTATGTGGTTGTGGAGGAGTTTGCCGACCTGGGAGTTGTTCAGTCTCCTTAAGGTGACTTGGTAGACCTTTGGTGGAGGCTGTTCTCAGTTGATCCTTTGACTTGGAGGGCATTCTCATTTCCAAATTCACTTTGAGGTGGTGGTTCATTCTTTCTGCGGCAGTTCATTTTTGGAAGTCTATACTAGAGAGTTAGGATGGAATTCCAGAAACAGAAAGCATGGAGCCTGACTGCCTGTGTTTGAATCCTGGCTCCAGTACTTACTGGGTGACCTTCAGCCAGTTACCTACTATCCCTACACCTCAGTTCCTCATCTGTAATGTGGGGATTGTAGTATCTGCCTCCCAAGGTGGTTGTGTGGAACAGGGCCTCGTATACAGTAGGGGCTGTATAATTGAGTGACCGTTATTATTGACCATTGGAGTTGCTTTTTCTCTGGAAAGGCAGCACGGATCTTTGGATAAGGCAACCAGGACTGCAGATGATAATCTTTGTGCTGTGAAGTAATAACTTGTTATAAAAGCAGGATTTTTCCTTAATTGTGGCCCAGCATTGCAGGGATTTGGAGTACACAACAGCACGTTAAGCCAGTGCTTGGGGAAACAGTGAGCAGAGCCCTAGGTCGCTTTCCTGGGTCACGACTGATTGATTGAAATCACCTTGATTTTTCAAAGTGCGGATTTTATCAATTATGCTCGCGTTAGCATTTCCCAACTCTTCTCAGTCTTTCTGAGCCCCACTAAATCTTCCTACAGCGCATCCTCATTGTCTTAGCGTTTCAGACCCAAAAGAAGTCAGTGCTGTCTATAAACCTGAATATTTTCTCGTGCTCTCCCTCTATCGGTTTGTTTATAAAAATGTATACAAGATAAGTTCCAGAACAATTTCTGGGGGAAGTGCCCATTCATTTTTATCCGTTAAAATTTGTTTCCTAGTCCTTCTAGAAATGTGAATCTGATGGCAAAAATCAAAATCTTTCTCCAGAAGAAAATTTAAAGGATCCTCCTTCAGTCTTTAAATTGAGGTAGAGCATTTAAAAAAAAAAACTTTTCATAATAGATAAACTGCAAATCACGTGAGCTTCAGCTTGGAACTTCTGACATGCAGAACAGAAATTATTGTTTTCACACTTTTTCAGGCATTATTTTAATTTTTGTCACCTGTTATCTTTTGTTTTTGTTTTTTATCCTAAATTATCAAGCATTAACTATTGAGATAGCAAGATAGGTAGGAGCACCAAAAATGGAATGCCTCGCAAAGGATTTATTTTGTTCAACATTTTAAGTTTTGTAAAATGCATTTATGCTTTGTCTTTTTTTTTAATGGAGTAAGTTCCAGTTGCTCCTAAAACTTGTATTTCACAATCACATGAAAATTGCACTTTAAGATGTAGCTAGAAAATTTGTAAATGTTTTTATGTTGTTTCTTTGCAGTACTGCAAAACAGGAACTTACTCAATGGGGTAGCAGATGAAACTAAGAGAGGTAGTGAAAATATGAGGAACCTTTAATCTAAAACTTGAAACTCTGTCTGCACCAACAACAGATACCATGTTACAATCTTCCAGTGGGAAATTGTGAAAGTCTCTTGATTTAGAGCTCGCTCTGAAATGTGCCAGTTAGCCTTGCAAATGAGTTACCATCCCAGCACCTGAGGTAGTGGTGAGTTATTCAAACCAGCATTTGCAAACACAAGATCGCACAATTCAAACCCACAATCGGAAATCAAGAACGAATACACAGAGACTCAATACCGATCTGTGTCCTTCCTAGCTGGTGTGAAAGTTTGGGATTTAGGCAAGAAAACCCAGTTCGGCCCAAAGGAGTCGATACAATGAAAGAACAGATGCCTCCCCCTGATTCTCAAGGAGCTTGTAATTAAATTTTTGAACCACACACATACAAATACATATAACTAAAGAGTGACGGGGATGAGTGAGCAAGGAGCACCGACTGAGAACGGGGCAAAGTTGACTTTCTGTGGATAGGACCTTTAGCAAGAACTCTGATTGAAGCTAGCAGTGCAGACAGAATAGTTCGTTCCGAGGGGGGTGAAGGAAAGGGATCATTCCAGATCCAAGCAAATCTCCAGCATTTTTCTGTATTAGCGTTTTGTTTCTTTGACGCTATTTTTTTTTAAAGCGTCATCCCTTTCTACTTACCTAATACACTGGCCACAGTATGCCGCCCACCTCACATCCTCTCACTGCTGTCTATGTGAGCCTCAGCGTCTGTAATGTGAGGGCCCTCACCCTAGCCACCCTGCAGGGATGCCTTGCCTTCTGCCTCAGGCTTCTCCCGCATCATAACCATTTCACACGGGAGCACCTGCCAACCTGGGAAGAGGGATTTTAACCCCTCATAGGGCAACTTCTGACCAACGCAGGATGGGTGCAGGTAGTTAAATGCTCCTCCTTGCGTCCCTGGGATGGAGTCCTCAAGGGCTTATCTGCACCCTTGTTTGGGCTATCTCAGATGGCACCTTTGAATTAGCTTTCCCTCCTTCCCTGTTTCACTTTCCCCACCCCCCATCCCTGTTCCCAGAATAATACCCCTTTCAGCAAGAGTCCTAGGCTCTGATTTCTGCTGGGAATGAGAGCTGAAACCCTTAGAATGTTGCTGCCTGGAGGTTGTTTGTCACGGATCAGTTATTTTCTTAGTGACTTTGCTGAAGAGTCACAGCAAATCTAAAAACCAGATATCAATTTACCAAGCCCTTTCCAAGAAGGAAGTGGAATGCCAAGGTACACTGAGAGATACGGAGACATTTTGTTCGATGGACATAAAAGAGAAATGCAATTCAAGGATCAGGATCAGAGAAGTGAGGGGCACCTGGGTGGCTCAGTTGGTTAAGCGCCTGCCTTCGGCTCAGGTCATAATCCCAGGGTCCTGGGATTGAGCCCCGCATCGAGCTCCTTGCTCAGCGGGGAGCCTGCTCCTCCCTCTCCCTCTGCCTGCCGCTCCCCCTGCTTGTGCTCTCTCTCTTTCTCTCTCTGTCAAATAAGTAAATAAAATCTTTAAAAAAAAAAAAAGAAAAGGATCAGAGAAATGTCAGCTAAACTCAATCTGAATAGATTAAGTTGTAGTCTTAATTTTTAAAATTTTCTCTCACATATTCTGTGTCTGCCCTCTCAGGTTTCTTCCTCTTTTTCTCTAACTTACTGAATATATTAGATAAAATTACATTGCTCCACGGTAAAAACCATTTACTCTATCATGAATAAAGTGCCCGGAAAAATAGGCTCCAGATATGGGAGACAGTGATTTAGACCACTTACGACTATTTTACAAATTCTAAGACAGGGTTAGGAATTTTTTTTTCCAACTAAAAACAACTCAGAGAAAATATTAGAATACACAAGTAAATTAATTTGGGCGTTTGGGTTTTTATGTTGAGAGAAATATAACAATGAGGAGGCTTCTTCCATCTTTATCTACGCGAGAAAAATACTCTGTTTTTATAAAGTAACATTCCCATTCATTCAACAGATATCTATCAAGTGTGTTGATTTTGAAGACGTTGCTGTTAAAGATTTTTAAATCTTATTTCCCTTTTCGCAAGTCTAGCGGGACATGGCATTTTGCCCCTTGGGCATCTGACCCATTCCCTCAGCCCCTTCCCTGAGCTTGAAGATATAATGACTTGAGTTATTTTAGATCAACTTCTGTGAATGTTCTGATAAACTTCACTTTCATTAGAACACACTCAATTACACTAGACTCATCCCAGAAACAGTACTGTGCCGGGTACGGCACTCCCGGGATATACGGCAGTAAGCAGGACCCGGATCTGCCTTCACAGAGTGTATATAAAGCTAGAGTGTGATTTGAAGTATGTGATCTTGTTCTACCTTTTTGCAGTTAAGCTTTCCACAACATCTGCTTCCTGATATGGAGATTAAAAAAAAAATAGAAAAGTGAAGTGGCTTAAACTGTTAAAGGATTTAAGAAAATCAGAAAGTAGTATGGTACCAAGAAATCCAGAAAGAGTTGATGCATGGAGAAAACATTGAGGGAGGGAGGACATAAGTTAGTTGTGGAGTAAGAAACTCAGATTTTGGCTTAATTCACAAAGCACTTGCTAAATTGGTCAGTTTGTTAGCAGTAAATTTTTATCATTGAATTCTCTTAAGGGAAAAGGACTTTTTTTTTTTTAATGCCTGGAGGCGCACTAATGTCAAAAAAGCACTGATTTGCAGAAGAGTATTATTTGTGGTCAGGAAATTATGTAGTGCCAACAACAGTGAAAACACAGCCTCTGATTGCTTGGATGGAGAGCAAGCCAAGGTTTATGGCAAATGGGGCCGTTGGAAGGGAAGGTGAAGTTAGGGAAGGCCATGGTGTTCAATGAGAAATGCCAAGATTTTGGAGAAGGGAACAAAGCTAAAATTGTGCCATGTGGGTAGAACTGAAAGGAAAGAGCCCGACTAGGCTGTTCACCATGCTTCTTCCCTTCACAGTTTCTGTTCATGACCCTGCCCGCCCCCACCTTGTTGTAGCAATTTGTAGCTACTATGGTTTCTAGTCAGCCATGCTTTCTTCACTTCCCTACAAGACTCACTGCGGGTGAGGTGGAAGAGAATGTGTGCAGAAAGCTGGGGAAAGGCTGAGGCTATGCCACTGTGATCCAAAATCAATTTGGAAGAAGGGACGTTTCTGTGGATGCTACCCACAGTTGTCAAATTGTGGCCAGTTGACTTTATTAACAATTAGACTATTATTTGTCACCAGAAGTCTGTTAAAATATTGTGAACCTACCTCTGTTTATGAACATCATTATTTCCACTTAGCCATTTTTAAAGAAAGCCCACTATTATGGTCATGACTTTGCTCAGAAGTAAATGGACTTTCCTGCTCAGGATCATTCTTTAAGGGTCATAATCAGCTTTAGCTTCTAAGCCTGACCAAATCCCAGCTAATCACCCAGCCCCTTTGGGACAAGGTGCTATGATACTCTAGTATTAAGATTATACCTTTAACACTTATTTGATAGACAATCTTTGCATCTAAAATGAAATAAAATAGGGGCACTGGGTGGCTCAGTCGTTAAGCGTCTGCCTTCGGCTCGGGTCATGATCCCAGGGTCCTGGGATCGAGCCCCACATCGGGCTCCCTGCTCAGCAGGAAGCCTGCTTCTCCCTCTCCCACTCCCCCTGCTTGTGTTCCCTCTCTCGCTGTGTCTCTCTCTGTCAAATAAAAAAATACAATCTTAAAAAATAATAAAATAAAATAAAATGTTGAGTCTATTTTTAATGTTGACAACAGATAACCATATATAAACATTTTATCTGAACTTTTTGGTATCTTAACCACTGAAAATAGAGTATGTCCAAAATTAAACTCCTATTCCCTCCCAGACCTATACCCCATCTGCTCCCTCTCTCGGTAAATGATACAACAACATCCATCCACTGAGTCTCAGTCTCGAACCTGAGAGTCATTCTGGCCTCTTCCCAGCTCTTTGATGACCTGAATGTAAAGTTGGTCTTTAACCTGAGCAGCTGTGCAGTAGTTTCTTAGGCCAAGAAACAAATGCATCACATAACACTTCTTTTCTCCATTTCTTTTTTCCTTTTTTCTCTCTCTTTCTTCCTAAGTCTTCCTAAGATACTTACTGAGTATCTGTGACAGGCTAGGCACTATACTAGTGCTGATTCTTTGGCCTCCAGGAGCTCATAGGCTAGCAGCAGCTGAAGACATGTGAGTTACAGTACAATGTGATAGGCCCAAAAGAAGATGTACCTAGAAGCAAGTTACATTGAGCTTGTAGAGCAAATCAGCCCTCACAAAGGGGGTGCTGCTTCCTGAGTTTTAAGTAGCACTTTTGAGAGAGCTACGTGGTTAACAGGAGAGAAACTCGGGCAGAGGAAATAGCATATGCAAAGTCAGAGGTGTCGAACCAGCTCATGGCAGGTTGGACAGTGGTATAGAATGGCTTCCAGATCACCAAGTGCATGGGGTGGCAGATGAAGCTGCATGGGGTAGGCAGAAAGCAGATTATGAAGGCCAAGAGTGTAAGCTGAAGAATTTTATTTCTAGGAAATGGAAGTCATTGAAGATTTTGGTAGGCAAGTAAACAAATCAGTTTTGCGTTTTAGAAAGGTCACTCTGGCGGAGTATGAAGAATGAATTACAGGTCAAAGGAACCTTGAAAAAGGCCTGTATTACAGTTAAGGTTAGTTGTGATACCGGAAGTGGCAGAGAAAGGTAGAGCTACAGAGGTAGAGACTGGAGGAGAGATGCTTAAGAGGCTTTGATTCAACATGAGTTTACAGGAGAGAGAGGGAGCCTGGATGGGCTTGGGTCTCAGGTGGAAAGATCACAGAGATAGAAAGCAGATGGAGGATGGGTGGGAGAGAATAGGAGTTCTCTTTTGGGTATTTGGAATTTCTTTGGTTTATGGAATCATCCAAGTGGTGTTATCAAGTGTGCTGTTGGGTGTACAAGATAAAGAGGAACCCATGGGGACAAAGAGGAAGACAGCAGGCAGAGGAGGAGGTACAGGAGATTCATGTTGAGCCAGATGCATGGAAGGGAAGACCTTTAAGAACAAGTGCTCATCAGGGTCAAATGCTCTCAGCAGTTCATGTGACAATAGGATTCAAGGACATTATTAGTGACCCAAGAAGAACAGTGTCAGTAGCAGGGTGGGCATGGAGGCCAGCTGCAGCAGGCTGACAGGAGGAAGATGAGGAAGTGGTGTGTGTGTTCCTCTTTCAAAACGATGAGGCCTGGAAATGGGCCAGTCATATTCACAGCTCTCTCACCAGTACCTAGCTGAGCCCTTGACACAGTGTGCCCTATAATATTTGTAATAATTTCATGAGAGGAGTGAGAGATTCTGGCAATGGCCAAATCTGGTCCCAGGATCCAGAGAGAGCTTCTGTGATTGGTTTGCCCTTGGCCACGAGACAATGGAGCATGTCAGTACACTAAAGCAGGGGGGCCACTGCAGGAAGAGATATTAGGGTACAGGAACAAGATACAGGATGGAACAAAGTTCCCAAGGAAAGTGCGAGGAGTCGATCCATAGCATGGGTAGAGGATTGAGGTGAACCAGAAGAGAGAGATGGCTATAGGATTTGTAAGGATGAATTCACAAAATTATCAAGAACTTGAGAGGCTCATAGGTGAGGTTTTTCTCTGCAAGATAAGAATGTAATGTCATGTGTGAAGAATGAGGCAAGAGATGGGCACCTGGGTGGCTCAGATGGTTAAGTGTCTGCCTTCGGCTCAGGTCATGATCCCAGGATCCTGGGATCGAGTCCCGCATCAGGCTCCCTGCTCAGTGGGGAGCCTGCTTCTCCCTCTGCTTCTCTCTCTCTCTGTCTCTCATGAATAAAAAAAAAAAAAAAAGAATGAGGCAAGAGAGATAGGATAAGATGCCTGAGAATATGGATGCTTTGGTCCAACTGACTTGGGGATCAAAAATGTTACGGACCAGGTACATGAACCCTATCCTTGGTTGAAGTAAGAGCTGGGCAAGGGCTCCAGCTCTGGCCTTGCCCAGAATCCCATCTCTAAGGATGAAGCATGTAGACCCACCTCTGTGATGCTCTAATTACCTCCCCCTACCTTTGACCTAGTTCACTGTGCTCTGAGCTTATCCCCCTTGATCAGGCTCTAGCTTTTCCCCACTTAAGAACAAGGACAAACTACAGTGGCAGATTTCCTGATGCTAATAGTGGCAGTTTCCCACTTATAATAGAATGGAATTCTTTAAAAGCAAATGTGTTGCAGTTGTTGGTTACATGGAAAAAAAATGCATTAGCAAATCAGTTAAATGGCATCCTATTATCATTGCTTCTTCTTTTCTTCCAGAAGTCTACTATGCAACCGTGTACTGGATGCCTGCTGAAAAAACAGTGCAAGTCAAAAATGTACTGGACAGGAATGGGGACGCCTATGGCTTTTACAATGACTCTATGAAAACCACAGGCTGGGGCATCCTGGAGATCAGAGCGGGGTATGGTTCTCAGACCCTGAGCAATGAGATCACCATGTTTGTGGCTGGCTTTTTGGAGGGTTACCTCACTGCCCTGTAAGTACTTCAGTCTTCAGTTGTGGTGGAGAACTACCAGGCAACTCTGTCCCTTTCTTTGTCCACCAGTGGCTTTGTCTTCCTGACATTGGACATTAGAACCGGAAAGTAGCTGAGGTCCCTCTCATGGGATAGAAACATGATCAGAATCCCATTTTTACCTCCAATCAGTACCTGCTTTGGAAGGAACAAAGCCCCCAACTGTGGCATTCTTCCATTCTTGTGGCACCTAAAATCTTTCTTTTTGTGAAGCTGTTTTAAAATACAGCTAAGCCATTTTATCCTACTAGCCATTTATTGTCTGGTAGAAAGAAAATGATAGGTGGAGTGACTGAGAAACACAAAACACAGAGGATTCGTTAAATTTAAAATGTAAGAACATTTTTTTCAACAGTCTTAAAACAATACTTTCAAGTGGGCAAAAATTTTAAATTGAAATCCTGATGTCTAATATAAACAGTCCTTCCAGTTCTGTTGTTACTTAATTCTTACATCTTTCCCTGTGTCTTATGAAAATAAGGATGTAGTTAATAATAATGCAATCAGGACACATCCTTTTCTGAGATAAGCTCTTTAAGAAGGTTGCAACTCATTTAATCAAGCCTCATCCCTTCTTTGATATAAAAAGTGTCTTGATGACTTGGCTTTTTTCTTTTATTATCTGTGACCTAGACGCTTGAGGGCAGTTTAACCAAACCCTATTGTGTGCTGTTACCACCTTTGTAAGGCACCTTATTAAGTGCAGTGCCTATCTTAATTTGTTTCTAAGTGCTGGAGATTATATCAAATGTTGAATAACTAGTTCTTGTGTTTTAATATCTCTTTTTTTAATGAACTAGAAATTCCTGTTTTTCTTTTTATACCAAATTTTTGTTACTCTACCATACAGGTCCCCCTAATGGTATACTACTCAGAGATGTATAAAGCTTGCTAAATGGATTAAGATTTTAAAAACATGTTTAGGGGCACTTGGGTGGCTCAGTTGGTTAAACATCCGATTCTTGATTTCGGCTCAAGACACAATCTCAGGGTCATGAGATTGAGCACCCTTTCAGGCTCTGTGCTGGGCGTGGAGCCTGCTTAAGATTCTCTCTCCCTCTCCCTTTGCCCCTCTCTGCACAAAAAAATAAAAAATAAAAAAAGTGTTTAAATTTATATAAATATAAATATATATAATATATAATCTGAACATTTCATCCTTCTCTATAAATCTATGTTTACTGTGTATCTACTAGTTCTGATTGCATTATTTAAATTGAGTTGCAAGTTTAGAGAAATAATTTGGGCTGAAATTGTGTGGCTATAGATACATTAGGTTATCATGAGTGCTATACATAATGGGCCTTTAAGGGAAACTGTGATTTGAGGGAGCAGCTCTAATCTGAGACTGTAGTAAGGATGAGCATGTCTTCTGTGGGTATGGGTATCACAACAGGAGCTTTAGGGAATTTGCCAGAAGGCTTCTGATGAAGGTGGAATGTCTGATATTCTTATGTCTCAGGAAAACATAAATTTTAACATCTCACTTCTAGAGGTAACTTTATCATTTTACCCTTCTTCTTTTTTTTTTTTAAAGATTTTATTGATTTATTTGACAGAGAGAGACACAGCGAGAGAGGGAACACAAGCAGGGGGAGTGGGAGAGGGAGAAGCAGGCTCCCCACTGAGGAGGGAGCCCGATGTGGGGCTCGATCCCAGGCCCCTGGGATCATGACCTGAGCCGAAGGCAGACGCTTAACGACTGAGCCACCCAGGCACCCCTACCCTTATTCTTAATATAAAGCATTGATCTATCCTTGAGTACCTTTACCCATTAACGAAGAAGATCCATAGAAATACGGGTTAATATCAATTCTATTAGTAACTTTTTTTTTTAAAGATTTTATTTATTTGAGAGAGAGAAAGCGAGCGAGAGAGAGCACAATCAGGGTGAAAGGCAGAGGGAGAAGCAGACTCCCCGCTGAGCCGGGAGCCCGACGTGGGACTCAATCCCTGGACTCCGGGATCATGACCTGAGCCACACAGGCAGACGCTCAGCCGACTGAGCCACCCAGGCGCCCTGTTAGTAACTTTTTAAATACTTCTATATTAGAGTAAAATTACTTAAATTTTATTTCTTAAAAGGAAAACAGCTATTATTCAGTAACTGGGTTTTTTTGTTTGTTTACTCTGCATTTTTGCCCAGTCTTTCAAAGAAAATTTGACATGTGTGAGTGTTTTAAGATGAAAACAACTTCCTGGGGTATCTGGGGGGCCTAGTCAGTTGAGCGTCCAACTCTTGCTTTTGGCTCAGGTCATGGTCTCAGGGTTGTGAGATCGAGCCCTCTTTTTTTTGGGCTCTGTGCTGGGTGCGGAGCCTGCTTTAGATTCTCTCTCCCTCTCCCTGTGCCCCTCCCCCCACCACCCACCTGCATGTTCCCTCTCTCACAGAAATAATAAATAAATAAATAAAAACAACTTCCTGCATATTGTGATCCATTTTGAGGATCTGGCAACTGAGTCTTCCCTCCCTTCAGGCCAGTAGTAGCACCTGTGAGCAAATGATCAGGAGTGAGGAAGGGGTGGGTCTAGTAACCTCAGTGAAAAATGGATCATTAAGGTAAAGTTGGGAGACTCTTCTTGGGAACATTTCTGCTGCAGACAACAGCCTGGAAAGAGGGCTTGAATCATAAATACTACAACAGTCCAAAAGGAAGGCACCTCATGGGCCAGAACAGTCAAAGAAGGCTTTGTGGAAGGAGTGAGTTGTGGGTCTGGTGATTGATGGGTGAGAACATTCGGCTTGGCTGGGAAGAAGAAGAAAATAATTCTGGGCAGAAGGAAACAGAACCAAGTACTGAAAAAAGGCAGTGAGTCTGAGATGAGTAAGTTGCATTTACAAATGAGCGAGGGTGGAGTAGAGGCTCCATTGATTAGGCAGAGGGCAACAGGTTTAAAAAGGTAGATGGGGGCCGTATCCTGGAAGGCTTTGGATGGAAGCCTGGCTATTCAGCAGTTGTCATTCTTCATTTCAATCATAGAGTGCTCAGAGGTTTCCTGAATTTGAAAGACAGCGTCTCTGTTTTGTATTCATTACTG
The DNA here is from genome assembly GCF_037043125.1 of Eumetopias jubatus. Lineage (NCBI taxonomy): Eukaryota > Metazoa > Chordata > Mammalia > Carnivora > Otariidae > Eumetopias > Eumetopias jubatus. The sequence continues at coordinate 51,165,548 of NW_028274814.1, read as the reverse complement.
ACAGTTCAAGGATATCACCTGCACCAGGGATGGGCTTCCCATAGATGCAGTACCAAGAGTCTTGAGAGGACCTCTGCCCTGCAGAGACTTTGATAGATCTCCTGGAACAGAAAATGTTGGTGATCAGGAAGAACCGTGACAAAGAGCCAAAGGGGCTGGATGGAAGAGAGAAGTCAGGTATTTGTATATTTGAAGAAGAAAGAGAAAAAGAGAAAGAGAAAGAGAAGGAGTGGATAAAAAGGGAAAAGAGGAAGGGAGCAAGGGAGGAAAGAAGGAGAACGAAACCAAAAAAGGAAAAGAAAGCATTGCAACCCAAACTGTTGTTAGAAAGACATTTCCCATGAGCACCTCTTAAGAGACTGTCAATCTAATCGCATTCCTGAAAAGTCAAATAAATAGGGAAGATTTCCCAGCTTGCATTGAAAGGACTTACTCTGTGCCTAGCTCAAAGCTCACAATAGTGGGATGTGACCCAGCATGCTTAGAACATCCCTGGCAATGGGCTGGAGAAGAGACAAGAAGAGAGGAGGCCATCGATTTCCTCCCTATGGTCCAGGAGAAGGCTTGTCATATATTCTGACGCCCAAGAGCTCATTTTGAAGGAAGGAGATCTTCGAAATGGAATGGGGAAGCTGGGCTCCCGGTGATAAGAGCTCCAGGAGGGAGACAGAACAGAGGGCATACTGGAAGGATTCAAGGATTGCAACTCCCAGGCTGGAGGCACCGCCAAGGACCTGCTGCAGTTGGCCGCACAGCCGGGCAGCCCACCGACACTCCTGACGGAGCTGTGAGAGGCAGGGTGGCTGCCTCTAAGCAGAGCTATTCGGCATTCTCTGAAGCAAAGCAGAGGAGCTTAAACTGTCAACCCTCGGGAAGCTGTGGCTAGAGTCACAAACCAACAGAGGAGGACTACAAGTCACAGGCAAGGGTTTTGTTTGTGTTTGTTTTCAGCTACACGTGGGCAACTGTCTGAGAAGCAATAGCATCTTCATACACAGACATCAGTTTTTCAATCTAAAACCTATACTCCTGGAGACTGTTACTTGGAGGTGTTTGCAAGGTGTGATTCCACTTACCAAGACACAGCTTTGGAGCAAGAGCATCTGCGGGGGCGCTTGGGCTCAGGTCATGATACCAGGGTCCTGGGATCGAGTCCCACATCGGGCTCCCTGCTCAGCGGGACGTCTGCTTCTCCCTCTTCCTCTGCTGCTGTGCTCTCCTGCTCTCTCTGTCAAATAAATAAATAAAATCTTAAATAAAAAAAAAAAAGAGCAGCTGAGCCTGGTTTGAGAAGGTGAATTTATGCTAAAGGCCGAAAGAAAGAGCCACCTTTTCTTGTTTTCCTTTTTTTTTTTTTTTTAAGATTTATTTATCTGAGAGAGAGAGAGTGGATGTGCGCGCACACAAGCAGGGGGAGGGGCAGATGGGAGAGAATCTCACGCAGACTCGGTGCTGAGCGCAGAGCCTCACGAGGGCCTCAACCTCACGACCCTGAGGTCATGCCCTGAGCTGAAACCAACAGTCCCAAGCGGAACCGACTGGACACCCAGGCACGCACCTTGTTCTCCTTTCAGCTTGCAAAGTTGCTCAGGCAGCTGCCAAGAGTCATGGGAAGTTTAGGGCTGCCGTGTTCTTCCCACATCACCACATTTAAAATGGAGTGATATTCCTTATATTCTCCAGAACCTTGAGGGGAGAGAAGTGTGTGCAAGGTTGGGTATGGTGGTAGGAACAGTTGAGATACTGTGATAAAGAGCTTGGTTTAACTACCTTGGAGGAAATAATTTGCTCTTTCCAACCTATGACATACTTGCGAGGCCAAATGAAAACAAAGAAATATCCTGAAATCCTTCATCATTTCATTTGAAGTGTTCAGTAATTGGTTGCTTCCTTGAACTCTTACAACACTCTCCAGAGAACAACTGGGCCCTGGGCCCAGCCCTCTGTGCTTTCTCACGAAGCCCCAGGCCATCTCCAGTCCTGCCGCTGCACCGTTATCCCAGGGGGGAGAGTGGAAGCAGCAGGTCTAGCCGGGCCACATCGTGGAGGCAGCTCTAGACATTTCCGGGGGCTTCTGTCACTGTCTTGCCCTTCCTCATGCTCTCCCGCCCCCGCCCATCTCCTGAGCAGCCGCTCCCTGCAAGACCCTGCCATTTCCATGCAAACATTCCTTCCAGGTGGGCTCCTGAGCTCTCCCATGCTGCCCTGTCAGCCTGTCACACATCCCTTTCCAGCAACTCTTAGCACTGCCGTTCTCTGAGAGCCAGACGCTGCCTCCCCCACATCAGTTGAAATACTGCTCAGCCCCGCAAGACCCATCTCACGTGCTAGCTCCTCAAAGCGTTCTCCGATTCCATTCCCACTGGATTGAGCTCCTCCTCTCCCCTCCACCATCTGTTAGTGCTTTGGGGGAGATCCCTGTCTTATTCATCTTTATATACCCCAGACACCTGGCACAGCGCTTCTGCCCCTAGCAGTTACTTAATTACATTGCTGATTAGGTTTAATTGAATCCTGTGCTGTTCCAGTTCTTTAGGGATGAACCAAAAGTGTGAGGTACATATTTCCATGTAATGCAGTGTCTAGCAACCGTGGCCAAATGGAGTTTCTTCCTTAGTTTTTTAACTTGATGGGCTGACTCCCTAATCAGAGTATCTCGTGTCTCACTAATGATGTAAAAGCTGATAAATAGTCCTGGATGGGTCTTAGTAAAATGAGTCATGAAACCTTTCTGCAAAGAATGATGATGAGGGTGTGAGTACCAGGTCTGCTCCAGTTTTTAATAAAGTGGCTGAGCCTGTGTGTGGCTGAGGCAGCGGCTGAAATATGTCCTCTGGAATTCTCTAGTTGGGGTGAGCCAATTCACTGCAGCAAACACATGTTACACTGCCTTGTAGGGGTCAGGGATGCTGCTAAACACCGTGCAATGCACAGGACAGCCCCCACAACAAAGAATTATTTGCCAGGCTCTGGGAAGGGGGAGAAAGGCCGGAGGTGGGTTAGCTCCTGAGCACGTTCTTCGAAGAGAACTCCATTTAAGTTGGTTGTTGACACAACAGTTGGTAAAACTAGGATGAAAGGAGGTTCTAGCAATATTATGGCACAAGTAGAGGAAGTCAGTCAAAGGTGGTCCCTTTTGTTTCTGACCTACTACCAAGAAATACCTCAAGAATCTCTTCCATAGCCCCCCGTTGCTCCTTCGATGCTAGAAACTCAACATGCTTCCCACTCAAGACGGTAGGCAAAGCAAAGTGAGACACATTCCCATCCTCAAATATATCAAATGGCCCAAGAACTAGTAATTATTTGGATCTTCCCATGAACACAAGGTGCTCCTCCTGATGATGATGACGGCGATGGCGATGACTAGCCCTTATATGGCATTTAAAATGGGCCAGACACTGTTCAAAGCATTTTACAAGTTAACTTACTTACTCCACAACACTGTGATGTACATATTATTATTCCCATTATTATTGACACGAACACTTGAGCACAGAGAAGTTAAGTAACAAGCCAAAAGTCACAAAGCTAGTAAGCAAGGACCAGTTTGTCTAGCTACAGAGTTTCAGTGCACATATACATATATGCACGCAGGTGGCTTCGTTGCTATGGGAAATTCTAGAGGAGCTTGTTATGGTCTCAGGGCCAGAAAGTTAAAGCAAGTAGAAAAGAGAAGAACACAGCTCCTAACAGGTGCTAAATGATATGGTATTAACGTGATGCAGAAAGACTCAGGGTAGGGTGGGAGTATGTGTGTCTTCATGATTTTCACATGCGCATGCATGTGAGAGAAGTAAAGGTAAGCAAAGTCTTCGCCAACTTAGGAGGAAACTTACTGACTTTACACACCGGAGAGCTGGAATCAACATAACACATCCGTGAGGTGGATCCTAGTGTTGGCTCTGCGCGATGCGAATTTGGAAGCATGGAGAAGTTGGGCAGCTTGCTTATGGTCATGCCGCCTAGAAGTAGTGAAGTCAACCTTTGAACTCAGAATTCAAAGTCTCTACCCTTAACTGCTGTCCTCTATTTCTCTACCACACAAAAGTGTAGAATCCCAGACCCAGGGATCAGAGAAGGGCCTCAACCTGAGGAAAGTGGACTGTATTCCTCAGGGCTCCTGAATGGGGCAGGATATGTTATCTCAAGGTGGAGGTGTCTCTTCCCCTGCTCTGAATGTCAGAATAGAAAAATCTGGTCTCCTCACCCCCAACCAAAAAAGAGAAATAAATGCTCCATGATTCCAGTCCAGTTACCCCTCTATACCTCCAAATGTCCTATCTACTGTTATGTGGACATCTTCAGCAACCACCCCCAAGTCAAGATCCATGTTCCTCTGTTTCAAAGTGTCTCAGCCTCGGCCCTATTGACATTTTGGGTCAAATAATTCTTTGTTGTGGGGGCTGTCCTGTGCATTGCACAGTGTTTAGCAGCGTCCCTGACCCCTACCCACTAGATGCCAGCAGCACCTCCCCCCACACACCCCCTAGTGTAACAACCAAAAGTGCCTACAGACATTGTCAAATGCCCTGTGGAGGAAAAAATCACTCCAGTTGAGAAACCTAGCTCTATTTTGAAATAGACTGAAAAATTGAGAGGATCTAGAACTCAGGATGGAGGGTAGACAGCATACAGTGATGAAGACTTTGGGAAAGAATTATGAAGGCCTTTTTTGTTTCTTTACCTGAATGAGCCTTGTGGCTTACAAATTATTTTTTCCAAAATAGAACTTTGTTTTTATATGAAACATTTAAATTTTAAGAAACTCCTGATGGCAGAACATGTTACCATAGCCATTTCTATACAAACAAATAACTTATTATTTAAACTGAGTCAATTCAGAATGTTTCACTCCTCTTCCAAACACTTTATCTCAGAATGGACTGGTATTACTGCAGCATCTTGGAGGGAGGGGAGATGTTTAATCAGTGGTTGTCCTTTGTCCTTCTCCGGCATCCACTGAATTGGAACAATCTTGTTCAGTCTTTAGCTTGGATATTTCCCTGTGTGACATCTGATGAGGTTTCTGTGGTGTCCCTGGTCTCCAGCTGTATAATCAGTGCCACCTGAGTTGGCAGTAGTCACCACAGCTGGTCCAATGTCCACTTATTCCACATCGGGCCATACAAAAAAAAAAAAAAAATGTTTGACTTCTCCCCAGAGCTCACTGAGGTATGCAAGGCTCATGAGCCCAGACAGCCCAGGCAGCCATCTCCACTTCTCCATGAAGCCCTGGGGTGGCAAACTGTGGGTTGTTTCCTCCCCAAGCAACTAAATCACGTCATCAGACTCACAGGGAATTTCTGTATTCCATTCACCTGGAGTATGAGCCCAGGCAGAGGGTCCCTTTCTTGTCACCCACAGACCTGTCTAGCTTTATTGCTGTTCTCTCCCTCCGTTTTAGAGGTGGTAGTTAGAGAAACGTGATGAACTTAATAATATAAATGTGGCACCATAAAAAAATACGTGAACAAAAGTTAAATGGGATAACTCAGTTTTTTAAAAGATTTAGAAATAATTTGAAGGAAAGGCTCTCATGAAGTGAATTTATTGAATTCAAGGATCATAAAAGATTTCAAAGGATTTTAATGTTGTTTACCTAACTGGCAATAGAACTATTCTCATTTTATCAGTTTTAATTCTGGAAATTACTAAAGGATATCTAAAGTTCCAAAGTATGGTGAGCCAAATTCCTGTTCTTGGAATCTGAGTCACCACCTCCTGTTTACAATGCCAACCTTCCTCAGTCAGTAAAAAGCATCAAATAAAAACCAGAACCAGGACCTTAGATAAATTTTCAGTCCAGAGAGCATTGCTCCAAACTTAGAGTAAAAGGTACATAAAATATATAGAAAGCATTATAGTAATATAGTGGGTCCCAAAACAAGATTAAACATCTTTCGAGCCAGAAATAGAATAGAAAACAGTGATGAAGTGTGGATCTGCTGGGCTCTTGGCATGAAACAGGCAGAGACAGCCATCCCCGCTGACGGGTGAAAGCCTCAGGACTTGAGTGAGTTGAGTCGAGGCTAAACCGAAGTTACCTCGATGCTTTTGACAGTTTATAAAATTAAGAGGCTCTTATAATCTGTACACTAGGATGCACATCAGAATAATTTATACTGATGTGCATCCTAGTGTACAGATTATAAGAAACCATGAGCTTGCGATTGGGGGGGGGTTGGGGTGGGCCAACAAGAACCAAATCATCCATGTGCCGGTTCAATTACAGATATATCTGCAATATCCCCATAGGAAAGAAGTCCCCAAAAGCCACTATAAGATCTGTTTTTCACGGAGTCAGATGCAGTCATTTAGGGAAAAGTGAGAGGAGGGTGGTGGAAGTAGGGAGATAGAAAAAAAGAGAGAGAATATGAGAATAGAAACAAATAACTTGAATAACTTTGCATACCAAAGTTCCAAAATACGCAAAGAAATTGACTGCTAAGTAAAACAGTCAACAAGGGACGCCTGGGTGGCTCTGTCATTAAGCGTCTGCCTTCGGCTCAGGTCATGGTCCCTGGGTCCTGGGATCGAGCCCCGCATCGGGCTCCCTGCTCCGCAGGAAGCCTGCTTCTCCCCCTCCCACTCCCCCTGCTTGTGTTCCCTCTCTCGCTGTGTCTCTCTCTGTCAAATAAATAAATAAATAAAATCTTTAAAAAAAGAAAGAAAGAAAAACAGTCAACAAAATCAACAATGTCGTGAATACACTCCAGATTAATTTCATAGAATGGTTTAATAAAGTCTTTAAATATGCCTAAGACACTCTTAGTTATAAATGATGTAAAACTTGAAGAATTTATGAAACAAAAAAGGAATAAATAAGAGGACAGGTAGACTTTTAAAGAAACGGTGAAATATTATAAATGAAAGTTATGGAAATTAAAAAAAATGATAAACGGGCAAACCCTGAACTTGACACAATCAGAGAAAAAATCCGAATCGGAAATTAGTATTGAGGAGTTTACATAAAATATTTTCCAAAGAGATAAAGGGTAAAAATAATGAGAGACCTGCTATTACAGCAGTTTGATTAAGAGACTCCAACATACATCTATTAGGAATCCCAGAAAAAGTGACTAGAGGAAATTGCAGCTAAGCAATAGTTGACAGGGTAATAGTTGAGAATTTATCAACATTTAGAAAGACATGAGTCCTTAGTCGGAAGACACATCTATTAAGTTGCTACAACATTGTGGGCAAAACTACAGAAAATTGGGGATAAATAATCTTATAAAAATTGTTTTTTGGGGGAGAGGGGCAAAGGGAGAGGGAAAGACAGAATCCCAAGCAGGCTTCACGCCATGTGGAACCCAACACAGGGCTCAGTCTCACAACCCTGAGATCCTGACCTGAGCCAAAATCAAGAGTCAGACACTTAACCAACTGAGCCACCCAGAGACGCCAGGGATAAATAATCTTAAAAGCTATTAGGAAGAGGGACGTCTGCCTTCAGTTAAGCATCTGCCTTCAGCTCAGGTCATGATCCCAGGGCCCTGGGACAAAATACCACATCGGGCTCCCTGCTCAGTGGGAAGCCTGCTTCTCCCTCTCCCACTCCCCCTGCTCGTGTTCCCTCTCTCGCTGTGTCTCTCTCTGTCAAATAAATAAAATCTTAAAAAAAAAAAAGCTATTAGAAAGAAAAGACATTGACTACAAAGGAATCTCAGCTAGATTGGCAACACACTTCTCATCAGCAACAATAAAACCAGATGATATGAAAATAATATTTTAAAAGTACTACGGGAAAATAACTAAACTCAAATTTTATAACCATTTAAGTCATCTAAGAGCAAGGGCAAAATAAGGATATTTTCAGATACATAAATTAAAATGTTTTACCACCCACAGACTTCTATTAAACTATAGTAGGATATACATTAACAAAAATAGCAGGAGGGAAATTTGGGATATAAGGAGCAATAGTTAATACAAGAAACAAAAAAGTTAATAAAATTTGATTGTAAAAGTTAAAAATATTTTAATAGAAAAATTTTAATTAAAAAAATAAAACTAAATCTTTGAACAATACTACGATGGGGGTGTCAATGGGCAGTTAAAACTTCCTAAAATATGAATCATGTTTGGAGGAGGAGAGAAATATAAAATTCACTTAGACTTTATAAGGAAATTCATAGTTATGAATGTTTCTAAAAATTAATGATAATCACTAAAAGAATAGAAATAGATTTTACAGCTTTTAAATTAGCAGAAGTAAAAAGGATGATAATGAAAATGTTAGCTAAACAAGGGAAACATAAAAAGGGGGACAGAGAAAGAAACGGTAAATGGAAAACAGAAAAGATTGTACAAACAGTTCCAAACATATTAAATCAAAATAAATATAAATTGATTATTTTCATCAATTAATTGGGGAGATGTTTAATGGTACAAATTTGTAACTAGTAGATAAATGAGTCCTGGAGATCTATTGCACAACGTAGTGATTATAGTCAACAATACTGTATTATAAATGTCAAAGTTGTTAAAAAACTAGATCTTAATTGTTCTCACCACACAAAAAAATAATTTTGTGATGTGATAGAAGTGTTAACTAATGCTACAGTGGTAATTATATTGTAATCTATAAATGTATCAAATCAACACATTATACACCTTAAACTTACACAATGTTATATGTTAATTATATCAATTAAAAAATATTTCCAGCACGAGACACATTAAATTAATTAATTAATTTATTTATTTATTTGAGAGGGCAAGAGAACTCATGTGAGTGGGGATGGGGGGTGGGGGCAAGGGCAGAGGGAGAGAGAGGGAATCTCAAGCAGACTCCGCACTAAACACAGAACCCATTGCAGCGCTCGATCTTACGACCCTGAGATCATGACCTGAGCCAAAATCAAGAGTCGGACACTTAACTGACTGAGCCACCCAGGTGCCCCAACACATTTATTTTTTTTTAAGATTTTATTTATTCATTTGAGAGAGAGAGAGGATGAGTGGGGGGAGGGACAGAGGAAGAGGGAGAGGGGAAGTAGACTCCCCCCCGCCCTTCGCCCCGAGCGGAGAGCCAGACACGGGGCACCATCCCAGAATCCCAAGATCATGACCTGAGCCAAAGTCAGACACTTAATCTACTGAGCCACCCAGGTGCCCCAAATTTATTTTTTTTAAGTAAGATTTATTTATTTATTTATTTATTTTAAAATAAAGAATCCCAAATAGCCAATAATCTGGGGGGGAGGGGGAAGAAAATTAAAATAATGAGAAACCATGTAAACACCATCTAAATTGTCAAAAATTAAAAAGTGTGATTATACCAAGTGTTGGTGAGGCTATGGAGCCAGAAGAAGTCTAATCCGTAGCTGGTGGGAATATAAATGGGTACAATCCCGATGAACAACAACTCGGCAATATCGAGTAACTATAGATAATATAGGATATTCACCCCCACAATTCTACTTTTATATATGCCAAATATATTCCAGAAGAACATGCAAATATGTAAGAAGAGACATTTACAACAATGTTTGAGGTTGCATACATGAATTCTTATGTAGTAATACGATGGAATACTATCAGCAGATGCAAATAATAAATTTAAACTGCAGATGATAACCTATGTTTGTGGTGAGAGAATTAAATGTTAGAGTGATAGTACGATCTTGTTTATGTTTTGTTCAGAAACCTAAGAGGTACTGTACATTATTTATTATTAAATCTATATCTGGGGCGCCTGGGTGGCTCAGTTGGTTAAGCATCTGCCTTCAGCTCAGGTCATGATCCCAGGGTCCTGGGATCAAGTCCCGCATCGGGCTCCCTGCTGAGCAGGGAGCCTGCTTCTCCCTCTCCGACTCCCCCTGCTTGTGCTCTCATCCTGTCTCTCTGTCAAATAAATAAATAAAATCTTTAAAGAAAAAAAAAGATAGCACAGGTTTGCAATAGGGGGACTTTATAGTTAGTCCAAAAAATTGTATAATCTGCTATGATGGACTACTCTAGGAAGAAAAATAGAAATGTAATCATTTTCTTCTGTTTCAGACACATGTATGACCACTTCATTAACCTCTACCCGCAGTTGATTAAGAAACCTTCCATCGTGGATAAAGTGCAAGATTTTATGGAGTACGTATAATAGCTTTCCTCTTGTTATTGAGACTGCAGGGCCTGAATCTGTCATTGCAAACAGCAATTTTTCCTTTGCCAATTTGCTTTTCTATCTCTTAGGCAGGACTCCAGAGCTGGTCTTGCAGTAAGGTTTAGCACCGTTGGGTAATGACATGAAAACTGGTTGTAGACAACATGTCTTCTAATTTGGGCTCTTTCAAAGGTCAGGTTGAATGTCATTATCAATTACATGTCTGGAGGAAGACACCATCAGTGTAAGGCAGGCAAAGTTAAATGCCTGGACTGCTTCCACCTTCCTTAGGGATCCCTCCTCCTCCCTCTGAGGTGCTTCTGTGTCATGGGCCTGGTTACTCATCTTAGTTGAGTACTACTGTCTGTTATTAGTCTTTATTCTGAACATCCTCAGAGAACATGGTCATTGTAATCAAGTCTTCTGGAAACTTAGTAATTCTCAATATTCAGAAAAGTTGTTTTCTCTTTGTTTTATAGGTGGGATTTATTTTGTATTTGTGACTGTGATTAATCTGGGGACAAAAGGGCTCCTGGTTTGGCCCTCCAGATCATACATTGAGCAACCTCTTTGTCGAATGCTGAAGTCCTACAGAGCATCGTTAAAAATTACTGGGCTAGATCCCGTGAAGCGATGACCTTGTATTCTAAGGCTGATCTGGAGATAGGCTGAACAAATCAGAAATAACTTTCAGTGTACAAAGTTATGTTAAGTCATCCCCTAGAAAGTGCAGAGAACTAAAAGAGGAGAGACAGAATGGAAGGACTATAAAAAACAAGACTCTCTTGCTAAGCATGCTAGGACAGAGGTGTTGAGGCAGTTACTGGCAACAACTGAAAGAGAATGAATCATAAACTATGAAAACGATTGGAGAGAAATATAAACGTATATAAACTACCCTGTCCTTAGTAGTTTTTGTTGTTGTTGTTGTCTAACTTTACGACTTCCATATACAAAAAAAAGTTAATGACTTATCCGTACTGATTTAGTGAGACATTGTGGTTTTATATGAAATGCATTTGATGGTCTATCCTTGACTTTTGTAGATTTCAGTATCACAAGAGGCTAAATGTTAGACCTAGATAGAGCATGCAGGAAGCTATCAAGGAAGAGAAGAGTCATAGTCCTAGGAAGAAATTGAAAATCATTTAGGATTTGCCCTGAAAGCCTTTCAAAATGATTGGAATGTTACAAGATCCAGAATGTAAATTACACTAGCATAAGTATCTGAATATATAATCTCTAAATGTCTGGGTTTAATTTAGCTTTGGATGAGCAACCATGGAGATCTCTAGAGCAAATCTAATTTCTCTTGCAGGAAGCAAGATCAGTGGACCCGGAAAAACATAAAAGATTACAAGGATGACCCATTTTGGAGACATATAGGCTATATTATGACACAACTGAATGGGCTGTATGTAGGAGCAATGAGGAGGGCTAAGTTAGAAAGGACAAAGGTAAGATTTTTTAAAAGCTGCTCAGAATTTATATTGGCATTTGGCAATATTATTGCCAAGAATATTGAATATTGAAAGTTATCTTTAAAATATGACAAGAGTATTGAAAGAATGGCAAGAATACTGAAAATTACCTTTAAAATAACATTGCAACCTAGAAGCAGATCAAATTATGACTAGCACATAAATTTCTTGCACACAAGCACTGTCTTGTTATATTGCTAGCACCTGACTCAGTGACACAAAATTCAAGCTTAACACACAGTTTCTTTAGCTCTTAATCTCTTCATAATGCTGTGCTCTGGAGTAGGTTAAAGAATGTATTGAATGAATGTACTGGCTGTTTAACTAACCTAATAAAGTTAGTATCTTTGGTGATATAATTGTTAAGGCAAAATGTCTAAGAGTACAAGTTCTATGCTTCCCACCCTCTACGACACACATGCGCGTGCACACACACACACACACATTGGACAAAATAAACAAAAAGACAGTTTACAGAAAAGTGATGCAAAAAATTCTTAATCATATGAACCAAGCCTTACTCATAAGTTTAGAAATACACATTAAAACCATCCTGAAACATACTTTCTCTACTTTCTCGCTTGTCAATTTAGCAGAAATTCCAAAATGTGAATGTCTACCCTGCTGGCAAGACTAAGGGGGAAAAAAAGCCCTTTCCCTAAATACTGGTAGTAATACAAAACGGTGTATTTGCTATGGAGAGAAAACTTGGCACTCAGTACCCAAATCGCCTACTCATTTACCCTTTGATCCGGGAATCCCACTTTTACGATTATCACCAAGGTTCACAGGCAAAAATTCAATATGGCTTATGTGCCAGTCTCTTCATTGCAGATAATTTGTAATATCAAAAACACTGAAAACAGCCAAATACATAGAAGACTGGCTGCGTAAATGATGTGGCTATAACAGGAATGAGGTAGATCTCCAAATACTGTTATGGAGTGAGGTTCAGGATCTGGTATGAAGTGTAAAAAAGTAAGGTGAAGACCAGTGTGAATTGTTTGTTGCCTTTTATGTAAGAAATGGAAATAAGATGATAGATAGATAGATTGATTGATTGATTTGCTTAACTTGCTAAGAATAGACAACAATGAAAGAATAAATCTAATACTTAAAAAAAAAAGATTACCTACCAAAAAAGGGAGAAAAGAAAAGGGAGGGAACAAGAATGAAATATACATTTCTCTGAATGTATCTTTATATATATTTGACTTGGGAACCATGTAAATGCTGTTCATAATTATAAAACAAAATTTAATTACATGGAAGAAAAACAGTCCTTAAAATCTTAAAATGAATTGACATGAATATATCTAACTATATATCAAGTTCATGGCATAACCACACAGAAAGTGGTTATTTCCAGTGACCTTAACACAGTTATCACTATACATCCTTAAGGGGGTACATCCTAAGGACAAGAACCACCACCATAAAACAAAAACAAAACAACCTTAAACTGTAATTCAGTAATCTCACTTTAGCAATAATATTAGTGTTGTTATTTTAAAATTTTATAAATATAGTAAGATAAAGCAAATAAATAAATATATTGAATATCAAGATTTTCAGCATAAGAAAAGTCAATGAAGTTGAGACCTTGTAGTTTTTAGTTATAGAGGCACAAGACAAAAAAAAGTACTAGCCATGAAGAAAAATATAAATTCAGCTAATTCAATTTCTTTTCATCAGAAGACACTATATAGAAAGTGGAAAAATAACCTACAAACCAAGAGAAAATATTTGCAATACATTTAACTAACAAAGGGTTTGTTTCGGAAATATGTAAAGAATAACAAATAAATTAAAAAAAAATACCCAATAGAAAAAAAAGCAGTGGGTAAAAATATCAACAGGAATTTCACAGAAAAGGAAACAAAAATGGCCCATAAAAATGTGGAGAAATGCTTAATTTCAATAAGATACACAGATTAAAACCTCGATGAGGGGGCCCCTGGGTGGTTCAGTTGGTTAAGCATCTGCTTTCAGCTCAGGTCATGATCCCAGAGTCCTGGGATCGCCCCAGAGCGGGGCCTCAAATTGGGCTCCCCAAGGGGGTCTGCTTCTCCCTCTCCCTCTGCCACTCCCCTGTTTGTGCTCTCTCTCTTGCCCTCTCACTCTCTCAAATAAATAAATAAAATCTTTAAAATAAAAGTAAATAAATAAATAACCTCAATGAGATTCTATTACACACTGGAAGTGGGAAATCTTAACCACTGCTGGATTGAGTAAATTGTTCCAGCTGCTTTGGAAAAGGATTGGATGTTACTTGAAACATTTAAAGATAACATATGTTCTACAACCTAGCAAATCCACTCAGAGAATGTCTTTAGACATTCTTGTACATTGGGGGGTCTGTGTACATAAAAGTTCACAGTACCATTGTTTTGCTGCAAACTGGAAATACTCCAAATGTTCATCGTAAGTATATCATGGTACCATATATTCATGTAACTGAATACCTTATAGCAACGAAAATGAATGGGCTGTTTCTACACTATCAACATTGATGAATGCCAAAAAAATCATGTTGAGCAGAAGAATGTACACAATATGATTCTATTTATACAAACACAAAAGCAGGCAAATTTAAAAATACACTGTCTGGGGATGTATACACAGATGACAAAGTAACAGAAAAGCGGGTAATGAGCCACACAGAATTTAGCAGAGTGGTTACTGCTGGTAAGGAGGGCGATGAGATTGGAGGCTTCCAAGGCACAGTTAATGTTTTATTTCCTAATCTGTCAGGTTGGTTCATAAGTGTTTTGTTTTTCTTCCTAAAATGTGCATATGCATCTTTATTCTTTCATATGTATGGTATCATTCTTAATTAAAAAAATAAAGGCGTGGGGAGCCTGCTTCTCCCTCTGCCTGCCGCTCCCCCTGCTTGTGCTCTCTCTCTCCCTCCCTCTTTCTCTCTCTCTGACAAATAAATAAATAAAATCTTTAAAAAAATAAAATAAAGAAATTAAAAAAGCAAAAAATTAAAGGCAAATTAAAAACTGAAAAATAGTATTTGCAATTCATATCAGGCAGTGAACTAATCTTCTTAATATTTAAAGAACTCCTAAAAGTTGATGAGAAAAATAAATAAGGCATATGAACAGTTTGCAAAAAAAAAAACACAAACAGAAAACAAAGGTTTTTAAACATGCTCAGCCTTATTCCTCATAAAAGAATTGCCAATATAAACTATAATGAGATACTGTTTTTTGCCTATCCAATTGGAAATAAACTCAATATGTTGTTGAGGCTGGAAGAGTGTCTATTAAAAAAAGCCCTATGAAGACAATTTGGCAACGTCTATTAAAATCAAAACCAGTTCTAGGTATCCATCCTACAGGTGGACTTACACACATACAAAATCATGGGTCCAAGATGGATGCAAAAGACTAGAAAGCCCCTGAAAGTCCATCAGTATAATCCTGGTTAAAATATAGGGTAATCCATTCAGAGTTTTACATCTAATATGGAAAGATTGCCAAAACAAGTGAAAAATATTAAGAGGAAAAAAAAAATCAAGGTGAAAAGTAGTGCATATAATACACTACCATTTGTGTAAGAATGTATTTATAAGACATGTTAAAAAGTCTGGAGAAAGACACAGAAACAAATAAAAGTGGTAAACTGGAGACAGGGTGGTGCCCGAGCAAATGGAGGATAGGAGTGAGGAGCATTTCCACTACAGATCTTATCATAATTTTTTCTTAACGATTTATTTATTTGAGAGAGAGAGTCGGGGGGGGGGAGGTGCAGAGAGAGAATCCCAAGCGCGGAGCACGATGTGGTGCTCAATCCCACGACCCCGAGATCATGACCTGAGCTGCAATCAGGAGTCTGATGCTCAATCAACTGAGCTACCCAGGCGCCCCATCATAATTTTTTAAATTTTGAATAATGAAAGTATGACTTAGTCAAAGGACAACACAAAGAGAATATGCATATAAATAAATAATCAGGTTCTGGTTTTTGCTTTTTTTGCTTTCGTTTTCCAGTTAATATGTCATTGGTGTTTGTCTTTTCACCAACTCTGCCTAAAAGCCAATTTGTAGATGCTCAGCCCCAGGCTACTCTGGTGGACTGACTTTTGCTGGCACAGTGCTCTCTAGTTGGCACAAAGTTCATGTTCAAGTCTGATCTTTGCTTTGAGGTAAATGCTGTCGAGCCAGTTAGTCCTACCATGAAACCCACAATCAAAATCAAAAAGTATCTTCATTGAATATTTTGCTGTAAAGCAGTGATTCTCAACTGTGGGCAGTCTCCCTCCAGAGCATAATCGGCAATGCCCGGAGACATTTTTGGTAATCAAAACCGGAAGGGTGTTACTGATACTAATGGGGAGAGGCCAGGGATGCTGCTAAATATTTTATAGTGCACAACCCCTCTCAAGGAAGAACTATTTGGCCCCAAATACCGCTAGTGTTTTGGATATCAAAACATGCCAAAACATCTCTTACAAACCGTAAGGTGGTAATTATTTTGTAAGCTACAATAAAATCTAGTGCATTTGTTCCATTAGGGACCCTTCCCAAATGAACAACTGAACAGATCCCTGACAACAGGAAAACAAGAAAATGACACCCAACTGTCATAAATCACTGTTAAGAGCGGTCTTTGTCTTTTCCCCAGCCCATGACCCTGTTCCAGATTCAGTTCCTGAATGCCGTCGGAGATCTGTTGGATCTGATTCCCTCGGTTTCTCAAACAAAAAATTCCAGCCTGAAGGTTTTTAAGAGATGGGACATGGGACATTGCTCTGCTCTTATTAAGGTGAGACACATAGCAGCCTCTGCCTTTTTCCTTGCTTCGGGCCACGCGGACTTTTTCTATATATCAACCCAAGTGTGGCCACATCTCAACCCTGGCTGGAGCCATCTATCAGCTCATGGGTCCTCTGTCTAGAAGTTAAGAATTAGAAGGAGCTGATGGAGGGAATTGAAAGTACATGATGTTACCCCTGTTTCTTCCACCATTCCTCATGCCATATGCACCTGCCACTCCCACCTCCCACGGCCTTCCATTTTGGATACTTGAAGGACAGAGTCTGTCTGTTTTGTGCATATTAGAGGTTAATGTTGTGCTCCCTGGCCACATATTCTGATAATAAATATAGCAATGAACACCCAAATTGACACAATCCCTGTACACTTTCTACACTTGTAGTCAGTTATCTGTATACCTCTGCGTCATTCACTATGCTTCTGGCTATAGGTTCTTCCCGGATTTGAGAACATCTTTTTTGCTCACTCAAGCTGGTACACATACGCAGCCATGCTCAGGATATATAAACACTGGGACTTCAACATCAAAGATAAAGACACCAGCAGTCGTCGCCTCTCTTTCAGCAGTTACCCAGGTAAATAAATTTAGAGGGACATCGGAGTAACTGAGTATTCTTTCAGAATGAAACCTTGGTGACTCAGAGTAACTGGAATAGGAGAAGAAACCTTTAGAGGTTAGTGTGCATGAATGAAAGTTGATTTTCAGAATGCCTTTTGAAGAAATACTGCTCTAGTGCTTTTATTTAATGGAATGGTGTAAACAAAGTTAATAGCTACCGAAAATTCACTTCAAAAAATGCCAAGTGAGGTACGAGGCACTTTCCTAGGCTCTGCGGTGGAAGCCAGGTCGGGCAACAGAGAGCCTGCTCTCGGTATCTCCTCGAGGGCCTCTTTTATTCGTCACAATATCCACAGCACTTAATCTAGTGTGTGGCACTTTGTACTTAATCAATTTTTGCTGAATGAATGGATGAATGAATGTGTAAGCTTATAAATCTTACACTAGCAGGATAAGTACAATACAGATAATAATGGTATTATTACTGGGTACTGTGTGTGCTACAGCCGAAATGTAAGGAATGTTGAGAGTATTCAGAAGAGGGTCAGCTCATATTGGATTGTCAGGGAAAGGAAAGAGAGGCTGACACTTGAGATGAACCATGAATGAGGACTAGAATTTGAACAGGTAGAGATGGGTGGGAAGGACAGTCTCTGTGGAGTAGGAGTTGCAAGCTCCTATGCTTGAAGGGGCTGGGCAGATGATGTAAAATGGATAAAGGGGGGCTGGTATAAGAAAAAAAAAGGGAAAACAATTGTAAGAAACACATGACCCATTGAAAGGGCGCCAAGTGCTCGGCTCCCACTGACTGTTGTCACTCAGCAATATGGAGGTAGCATTGCCAGATCCTCCAACTTCTGAAGATAGAAATAAAGATTTAACAAAACCCACCGTGTGAACCCGACAAAACATGTCTGCTAGCTGGAATGGCCCCCTCAGCGTTGGTTTGCTGCCTCTTCAGGGACCATCATGGGTAAAGGCAAGGGGAAAACTCTTACCAAACATGTAAGAGTCCAACACAGATACAAGGTGGACGCTTCTGACCTTTAATTCCATAGTTGTAACTTACAGGGTGGTTATACCAACCACCTGTTTTATCTATCTACCTTTGTCAGAGTCTCATCACCCCTTCTGGTATTATTATTCCCGGTAGCATTAATACCATCCTATTAGGAATTCTGATCAGTGGCATAACCCGGTGTCTCTCTGTCCTTGTGACCTGATCCTTCCTTTGAAAACACTGATTTCATCTTTGTCATTGCTTGCTGAATTGTTTTAAAAGTAGGGAGGGGGGGCTGGGCACTCCTCTCTCAGAGTTAGACTGTGTTTTGACTTCTTTGTATTCCTTCAAACTGAAATTTAAGGACAGCAAGAGACCAAGGCCAGTCAAATATTCATATTCTTCCTCTCATTTGCAGTAAAATGCAATGTTCAGATGTTACCTGCACTGCTTTGAAATCTCTGCAGAACGGTGTTCTTCCATAGTCTTAATAATCCTGGATCCCAGAGGTAGTGATGGGGAAGGAATTTCCTATGAAACGTATAAGTCTGTTCACATTTGCACATATGTATATATCTTTCCAGAATAGATACATAGATAATAGAGTTTTTTTAGAGCATTTGAGAGAAAACAAGACTTTTTTTTAAAACCCAAGATGTTTTGGGCGCCTGGGTGGCTCAGTTGGTTAAGCGACCGCATTCGGCTCAGGTCATGATCCTGGAGTCCTGGGATCGAGTCCCACACCGGGCTCCCTGCTCAGCAGGGAGTCTGCTTCTCCCTCTGACCCTCTTCCCTCTCGTCCTTTCTATCTCTCATTCTCTCTCTCTCTCAAATAAATAAATAAAATCTTTAAAAAAATAAAAAAATAAAACCCAAGATGTTTTTACAGGAGATACTGTAGCAATGTGATTCATATTTTCTTTAATTGGACAGTTTTGTTCTCAACAGCAAACATGAAAAACATGTAGGGTCTCATTTCTATTACAAAGAATCGTTTGATTAAATCAACGATTTAATCGTTTGCCCGCCACTTTGGATTCTTCCAATACATATGGAGCTAAGCTTTGCCGTGAACTTCATTCCCTGTGCGCTGTTGATCCTGGAACAAAGCTGGGGTGGCTTGTTTGTTTGTTGGTGGAGGAGTGCCGTGGATTAGGAGTGTGGTATCAGGACCTGGAGGTTCTTCATGATACAAGCAAGGGTGTTAAGAATTACTGAGTCAGAGCAGAAATAATCAAGTCATGAAATATTTGTGACTTGGCTGAGACCCATGTTAAAGATGACAACTGGGATAGTATAGAGACCATTATACTAAAGATACAAATAACTCTGAAGATTTCCAGAGCACCTATCCATACTTTTATAATACATCATGACCCCCCCCACTGCTGCCCGATTCTGTGGAAGTGACCACCAAGATGATTGCCCTGAAAAACACTAAAGCTTCAAGACACAAAGACTTTTTTTTGTTTTGAGGTTGTCCAAAAGGAAAATGATAGAGCTGGGAAGCTGTAAACCGTTCCTCCACGTACGAAATCCAACGATTTTACTTTGGGAAGCCTCAGTTTTCTCATCTAGAGAATGAGACTAACATAAAGGCTGACTTCATAAAGTTGTAAACATTATGTAATTTATTTATTCGTCTACAGTTTTCTATGAAATTGTGTTAGGCAAAGTATTTATGACAGGAAACACGACAGATGCAGTCCCTATTCTAATAAAATTTGTATTTCGGCAGAAGGGACAAATAAAAAAGCAATGATTAAAGTGTGATTTATGAAATAATAGGGAAGACTAGTTTGGGGATGTTGATCTTCCAAGACAAAGTAAAATTTAAGTTGAGGTGCAAAAACAAGTATAAATTAGCCAGCAAATGGGGACAATGGGGCAATAAAATGTTCCATGTGGGCCAAGCAGCGTGTGTAAAGGCTTGTAGGGCAAGAAAAAAATGTGGAGAAGGCCAGAAAGACGGAATGGAGGACAGTGAAGACCATTCAGGTGACAAGTGGCAGAAGTGACATTAATAGATTTGCATATTAGATTTACCTGGCCCACACGAGAGGCGGAGGACGAGACAGGTTGCCAAGAGAACATTTAGAAGCCTGAGGCAATAATCCAGGTGCCTCAAGCCATGTAATGTTTTGTAGATGGTCAGTCCGGATGTGGAGGGAAGATTGAGCTCCATCTTCAAGAAGAGAACAATATCAACAATGACTGCTGAATTACTCCAGCAATTCAGGAATTTCTATGGGCTCCTGTTGTCCTAGCCAGAATCTTTGAGATGTAATGACCTAAATGGGAGTTGTCAGAAGGGCACTCCCAAAGTCGTAGTCCAGTGTAGGACAATAGAAGAAACAGTAGTAATCCAGCACACTCAGATTTATCTAAGTCAGTCTCATGCTTTGTGTTCACCAGAGCCCCAGGTGACTCCATAAAAATGGAGGCGGTTATGTCAAGGAAACAAATTGATATAATAACTCCCATCTTAATCTAGAAAAGGTAAGGTGACTTGGTAGCTTAACAGTTTCCATCTTTTCCAGACTGTTTTTTTTTTTTTTAAGATTTTATTTATTTATTTGACAGAAAGAGACACAGAGAGAGAGAACACAAGCAGGGGGAATGCGAGAGGGAGAAGCAGGCCCCCCACCAAGCAGGGAGCCCGATGCGGGGCTCGATCCCAGGACCCTGGGATCATAACCCGAGCTGAAGGCAGACGCTTAACGACTGAGCCACCCAGGTGCCCCCAGACTGTTTTTTTAAAAAAAACTGAGTAGGACTTTCCTTTACCCTTGGGGAAATTATTTCACCTGAAGATACTAACATGAAATGCCCGGAGAAAGTCAAAAGTAGACCACAAGTGTGCCAGGTTCTAATAAACCTCGGGACTACCCTCAGGCTCAGGTGAGTGATGTTCCAGCTTTGAAGTGCTGTCCTCAAAATTTCCTAAGTGCCCCATCCGGCGCCTCGAGACCAGCCAGGTTGGCAGTACTAGGGTATCCTGGAGCCAGCCTGCGTCCCATGTGTCTTATTTAGCGGGCGCCTGGGTAGCTTAGTCAGTTAAGCGTCTGAGTTTGATCTCAACTCAGGTCTTGATCTCAGGGTCTTGAGTTCAAGCCCTGTGTTGGAGCCTACTTAAAAAAAAAAAAAATTGTCCCCACCCCATGTATGTCTTATTTAGGAAGCACTTTTTTTTTTTTTTTGATCTTTCAGTATTTCTTTCTTTTTTTAAATTTTATTTTATTATGTTATGTTAATCACCATACATTAGAAATTTTCCAAAATATCCTTCTAGGGCCCAGGACTAGCCAGAAGAGCAGAGCCATCCAGATGGGGCTAAGCTTAGACAAGAACCCGTGTGGCTCCTGGTCTTTGGATGTCCCTTTTTTGAGAGCTCTTCCCCTCCATCCTTATCCATACATTCAACAAGATGTTGCTTCTCAACATGGGACTCAAGCCGATGGGATGTCCTGGCGAGCAGATAGATCCTTTCTGCTGGCCGTCACAGTATATTTGCTGCCTGACTGAGCTGACAGAATGTTGGTGACAGGATGATTTGAGGTGGCCCTCATGTCAGACACCGCATGTAGTCAGGGCTCCAGGCTATCGAAGGTCGCTCTTACCCTCGGGCTAAAGCGTGTGTGTGGACCTGCCTCCCTTCAACACGACTGGAGCGTGGCTGAGGAGGCAACAAGGGAATTTACAGTAGACTCCAGTGCTGGCCCCTCAGGTGGTCACCTCACCCCCTGCAGCCTCTGTAGCACATGTTTGGCAGTCCTCTGTGGCTAGGCCTGGCCCTTACAAAGGCTTTGGAGAATCTCACTCCACGACACAAACAGACCTTTGCAGCAGATCTCATGCCCCCATGAGGTAACTTCCTACTCTTTCAGGCCAGTCTTCAGCTGGATGGATACTCCTTGGGAGACTGGGACCGCCCTTCTGGCTCTGCCCACTGGCTTCTCACCTGTCCTGCCCGCACGTGGGGGTGTGTGGAAGGCAGGGTAGAGTCGGTATGGAAAGAAATCACATTCTAGGAATGCAATGATTACAGCATAAGGAGTCCAAGAGAAGACAGACACAGAAGGAAAATACATTGATGTACGTTTGTGCTATAAAATTCTGAATGGCAGACATGAAGTATCATTCACACTTTTCTTAATATTCTGGGTAAGACTTGCATCTGTGGCCATCATTAACAAGAGCAGTAACGATTTTTGAGAGTTCTTAGAAGCCAGTGTTCACAGGTCGTATGATAGATTGCAGACTGGCGGAGTCATTAAGGAAATGGTGTTAGGGAACGGCAGAGGCAAAGAAATCTACGTTGTTTCAGTACAGACAGGTTGCAAAGAGTCCTGGCTTTATTAATAATAACAATATTGCTACCTTTTCCTCATGGCGGGTGATGTACAATTATTCAGGAACAATGCACTTAAATAATAAAGAATGTACACAGATGGTACCTGGACACTCTAAAGAATCTTCACATGTACTGATTGGACACTAGACAACTCTATTAGTATCTTCCTCTACCCATTTTTCTAAATCTTCATTTATAAGTGTTTATACCTTCTATGGGCCTATGAATTTTGCAATTTGCCTTTTCATCAAAGTGTTTATATAGGGAGGAGCCCTGCAAAAAATAACTCACCTGGAAACTCTAAAGAAGATAGCCCTGGATAATCTTGTTCTAGAAGCATCCCATCCGGTTTTGAACTGCCATGGTCTGTTTTACCGAACAACTGAGGAAGAGAAAAGCCCTGTGTTAGCCCTCTGGCAGGATACAGCCAACTATTGATTTTGGCTGTGCAGTCACAAACAAGGAAGTAAGACATAGAGAGAAATCTCACAGGAATGGCAGCACTAAAAAGGTAGCTAATACCATTGCAGGAAGACCTCACTGCAAAGGGCTACTGATTTCAATTACATTGAATCTTTAAATCAATTCAAAGTAAATCGACATGTCAATAATCCTGAGTCTTTCCATCCACAAATACTGCATCTCTGTTTATTTAGGTCTTCTTTAACTTGAGCGATGCTTTGTAGTTTTCGTTGTAAGGGTCTTATATACCTTTTAGTATTTTGATATCAAAATAACTTTTGATGCTACTCTAATCAGAATTGATATTTTATTCCTTTTCCAATTGTTCATTGCTTTTAGTTTCTCTATTGCTACATAACAAGCCACTCCAAAAATTAGTTGCTTGAAATAAAAATAATCATTTAGCATCTCATGGTTTCTGTGGACCAGGAATTTAGATTAAGGCACAGTGAGGATGGCTTGTCTCTACGTCTCTGTATGTGGGTCTTTAGCTGAGGACTCAAAGACTGGGGGGCTGAAATCTATGATAGCGTAACTGAAGCTAGAGAATACACTTCCAAGTTGACTCACTTACATGGTTGACAAGGTGGTGCCAGCAAGTTGGTTCTCCTCTCCTTGGGCCTCTCCGCAGGACTGCTCAAGTAACGTCATGACGAGGTGCCTGGCTCCCCGCAGACCAAGTGATCCAAAAGAACAAGGCAGAGGTAGCACTGCCTATTATGACCTAGTGTCAGAAGTCATACATTGTCACTTCCACCACATTCTATTCATTAGAAGCACATTATTATGATCAGCCCACACACAAGGAAAGGAAATTAGAATCTATCTTTTAAATGGAAGAATATCAAAGAATATATGAAAATTTTAAAACCATCACAATACAGAAATATAATTTATTTGTATATTTACTGTGTATCCTGGGACTTTTCTAAATTCACTTGTCAGTTCTAACAGCTTCTTTGTAGATTTCTTGGGATTTTTCTGTGTACATAATTGTGCCATCTCTGAGTAAAGGCAGTTTTACTTCTTCCTTCCCTTGTATGTCTTTGTTTTCTTGAATGATTGCACTTATAAGACCTCCAGCACAGTGTTGACTAGAAGTGGCATGAAAATCCTTTGCTAGTTCCTGATCTTAGGGGAGAAGTATTCAGTGTTTCACCATAAAGTATGAGGTTTGTTGTAGGTGTTTGGAGATACCCTTTATAAGTTTAAAGAGGATCCCCTCCCTTCCTATTTTGTTTAATGTTTTTGCTTAGCGCATTTTTGTGAAATTCTCAGCTTCTATTAAAATGATCATATGATCTTTCTCCTTTATTAATATGGTGAGTTCCATGGGTTGACTTTCAGATGTGAAGCCAACTTGGCATTCCAGGGATTAATCCCATTTAGTCATATTATTCTTTTTATTTATTTTTTATTCAACTTACTAATATTTGGTTAAGAATGTTTTCATTTATTTTTAAAGATTTTATTTATTTATTTGACAGAGAGAGACACAGCGAGAGAGGGAACACAAGCAGGGGGAGTGGGAGAGGGAGAAGCAGGCTTCCCGCTAAGTAGAGAGCCCGATGCGGGGCTCGATCCCAGGACCCTGGGATCATGACCTGAGCCGAAGGCAGACGCTTAACGACTGAGCCACCCAGGAGTCCCGGAATGTTTTCATTTATATTCATGAGAGATATTGGTCTATTGTTTCTTAGAATAGTTTTGGTGTCCTGGTATACCTGTCCTTATAACCTGAGTTTGGAATTACTTTTTTTTCTTCTGTGTTTTCTGAAAGAGTTTGTGTAGGACTGGTAATATTTTTTTTCCTCTTAAGCGTTTAATAGAATTCATCAATTAAGCCATTTAGACATGGGTTTTTTGTTGGAAAGTTTTTAACTATGAACTCAATTTCTTTCATTGATACAGGACTATTCAGGTTTTCTAATTGTTCTTGAGCCAGTTTTAAAAATTTGTCTTTCAAAGAGTTTTTCATTTCTTTGAAGTTATCATGTTTATTGACATAAAGCTATTTATAATATTTTCTATGAGCCTTTCAATGTCTGTCTGTAGGATCTGTGGTTAAGTCCTTTTAATCATTCATGATACTAAATCTTCTTTTTTGTTATTCAGTCTAGCCAGAGGTGTGTCAATTTTACTGATATTTTCCAATAGCCAGATTTTATTTTCATTGATTTGTTTCCTATTGTTTGTTCATTTTCCCTCCTCAGTGATTTCCATTCTTATCTTTATCATTTTTTCCCATACTTTTCACTTAACTTTTTTTTTCTAACTTCCTGAGGCAGAATCCTAGGTAATTTATCTTTCTTGCTTTCTACTATAAGAAAATAAAATTATAAATTTGCTTCTAAGCACTCCTTTCAGTGCATCTGACAGATTTTGGTGTGTTTTGTTTCCATTTCCATTCAGTTTAGAATATTTTATGATTTCTCACATGATTTCTTTAATCCATGATTCACTTGGAAGTGTCTTGTTTGATTTCCAAAAATTTGGAGACTTTCCAGATATCTTTGTCTTTTTTTTTCTTACTCAATTCTGTTATGAGTAAGCTGTCTTTCCTTTGAGCTTTCCTGGTACCCAATGCATGATTTCTTCAGAGCCCATATTCATATTCCGTATTCATTTATTCCACATTCTCCTGATGCACCAGCACATAGCCTTGCAATGATGGTAATTACTGAATAAATATTTATGGAAGCAAAGAAGGAAGAAAGAAAGAAAAAAAAGAGAAGGGGAATTAAAAAGAAAAGGAGGGATGCAGATAATGGATGACGCACTCCTGTGTGGACATGGCAGGAACTGCAAGGGGGACAGAGGGGTAAACAAAATGAAAGGTGGAGGTGAGGGCTGCCTGAGGCATCATCTTCTCACTGCATACTGCTCTCTCTTACAACTTGAGTTTGAAAACAGGAATCCAAGATGGTAAAGAATTATTACCGAGACATTTCAGATGCAATGCTGTATGTTCAGCCCAGAGGTTGGACCTCGAAGCTACTCCTCTTTAGCCATCCTGATTACAAATGACTTGAACTTAACTAGTTTTATGGGATTTAGGCAGCAAATTTTAAATAAATTGCTATAAACTTGTTTGTGCTCAACTTGTTCTTGAAATTAAAAAAAAAAAAACAACACAAAAAACCCCCAGCATTTATTTCCTATTTATGTGCCTGCCACTGGGACTGACACTAAGCTAAACATTTGGTGTGTGTGATGTCAATTAATTTTCATGAAAACCTCACAAGGAGGGTATCGTATGTGCATTTTCAAAAAAAAAAAAAACAGGTTCAGAAAAGTTAAATAACATGCTCAAAATCACTAGACTCAGGGGTTGGGGACTGAGTTCAAACGATATATCAGACTCTAAATATCCCTTGTTGTTTGTTGCTGTTGTTGTTTCAGAAATGATTCAATTTGCTTTTAAGTTAAAGGGTTAAGACTAAAAAAAGAGCTCCAAGCTCAAAGACCCTCGAAGCATGCCATGGGGGTGGAGCTCTTGCAGGGGAACAAAGCTGGAATGTATTCCAAGTGTTTTAAATGAGGATTCCAGTAACAATGATTCCTAAGAGGCTGAGTCTTCACGCTTAATTATCTGTAAGTGAGGTTCTCTGGAAGGCACTTAGGATGTCTCATCAAGCCTGCAGGTGCCCCTCCTTTGCATGACATCCAGGCATCCCATCACCTCCCCCACACACATATATACACACCCCTTAGACTTAAAGTTCCCAAGGAGCTTGCTAAAAATGCAAATTCCAAAGTGCCATCCATAGAAATTCTTATTCAGTTGGTCTGGGCTGGAGCGTGTGTAACAAACATGCTAGCAGGTGATTCTGACACACCGGATCCAAGCCACCCACTGAGATGCTGGCAACTCTACTGGTCTGTAGCAAAGACTTTGCTCAGCCTTTTCTCCTATGAAGTTCAAATCCTTGAGAGTAGGTGCACAGGAAGAAGAAAGAAGAGTCTCCGAGCTCCAGAAAATGCAGTTGCCTCCCTCATAATCCATAATGTTATTACCTTCAAAGTCACAAAATTCCCTACTTCGTGTACTATAATTACTTTTACTAATTCCACGTTAGCTCTTTTATCTCAGATACTTTCATCGTCAAGCTGAAATATACACACTCTGCGAGTTAATACATGCCAAGATTTATGTTTTCTGCCTTTTGAAAAGTAGAACCAAGGGAGGAAAAAAATAAAAGTAGAACAAGAGCACCTGTTTCGAAGGATTATAGATAGATTTTTACAGCACTTCATTTCTGTTTTCTAAAGTACCTTTCTCTTGTTCTCTGCACCGTCCCGGGACACTGATGTCTTCCTTTGCCCAGGCCCCACCTGTCTCCCCCGATCCCTGGCTCAGGAAATTTCCTTCTTCTATCTTATAAATCTCACCTTACTTTCCATACTTGTCCTAAGGTGATTTTCCCCTACTCCACCCTGTTTAAACCTGCAACTCCCCGTGACTCACTCTGTTTTTCGTCGTTTCCACTGTATTCGCTCCATTGCGTGTCATTAAGTCTTGTTGCTATTTCCAAGACGACACATCTGTTCTCATCACGTTTGTTAGGGATAGGGTATAGTGGAAAAGGCATGTGTTGAGAGTCAGTCTTAGATTTATTCCTGAAAACACTGTTTATTAGCTTTAAATACCTGAGTATTTAAAAAAAAATAGCTCATCAAAGTGCCATGTTTGTGAAGATCAGATGATGGTGTCCATCCTTCTAAAGCAAGGTATTTGGTGTATGGCAGGTACACAGTCAGTGTGAGTCACCACTATCTTCTCTTTCTTCCTTAGATTTAACAGTTACTTATTGAGCACCTACTATGTCAAATCTTCTTGGTGCTGGAGTGAACAAGACAGAAAAAGGCCCTACCCTCATGGATCTTACATGCTATGGGATAGATGGAAAAGAAAACAGGAAACAAATTAATATAAAGCAAATAAGATGACAATTCCGTTATGGAAGAAAAACCAATTTCATGTTGATGTGGATGATAACAGAATGTTGATGAAATATAAAGCCGACTTCTTGATAGTCACTCTAAATAGTCTTTAAGAGACCTACTCATTCCTTTATGTGGACCACAGCAGGGTACTCAGTCTCCACAGTATGGGCTCCTGTGCTGAAGCACACAGTAGTATGAATCCTCCATGGATCACATTCCCACTGCAGGATTAGGCAGAAATGGGCTCAATAAATACTTCCTTGATTGAAGAATAATCACTGAAGGAGAAGTGGAGATTGATTGCCACCAGTTAGGATCTTGGCAGGAAGACAAGCAAATGCCACTCTGGAAGGTGGGAAGACGGAGTCCCTTGTTGAGCAGGCAAAATAAATGGCTGTAGGGTTTTGTGTCCTGGGATAACAGGGAGCCCCACAGGCCTCCCTTCCCAAGAGTGAGAGGAGAAGAGCCACCAGCTGCAGGCAGCCGCCATAGAGCAGGGGTTCTGATGGAGGCGCTGAGGGGAGCCGAGGGGAGCAGGGAGCAGCTCTTCCCTCAGCAGGTCTGAGGGAAGAGCTCCTGAGGAAATTCTCATATCGTCTCTGAACTGGGAATTACTGCACAGTGCTTGGGATATACTCTGTGTGTAGTACACACTTACTGGCTGGTTGCCACACTGGCTCGGAGAAGGCAGACAGCCCAGCCCAGGCTGGTGCTCTCCACAGGGCAGAGAAGTGATACTGTCCCTCTTCAGTAGTGGGAAGAAGTTAAGCAGAAAGGCGGAGAGCATGGTACAAGGTTATTTTGCTTTTCGTTAAAAGAGGAAAGGAAGACCAGAGAGTTCCCCAAGGGTCATATCCACCTGTGTTAAAATCAAATGGCAGTAAGACCTTTGAAAACAAAATATGTTGTATAATTGGATTATTTTTATTATTGTATCAGTTTGCTTTTTCTGTATAAAAAATAACCTCCAAAACTTTGTGGCTAGAAATAATATGTGATTACTATTGCTTTTGAGTCCACAGGTCAGCTAAGTGGCTCTTTCTAGACACCTCAGCTACTCACGTTCATGCCTCTGTGGCTGTCTTTGGAGTGGGTGTGCGGCTCTGCTGAGGTTGGAAGAACTCCCTTGCACGCTTGGGGGTTGGCGGGCTAGAACTTGACCTTGGCTGAGATGGTTGGTCCTCCACGTGGCCTCTCACCTAGAGACCAGGCTCAGCTGGGCTTCTTTACAAGACAATACCAAGGTTCCAGGAGAGTAAGCAGAAGTGTGCAAGGTTTCTTGAGGCCTAGCCTAGGAATTGGCACATTCTGTTAGCTGAAGCAAGTTCCAAATCCAGCCCAGATTGAGGAGATGGGGAAACAGGCATCTTTTGATGGGAGATGCTGCAAGGTCACATTGCAGAGAATATGGAGGGTGGCGTGTGTGTGTGTGAAGAAATGCAGCACAGGCTATTTTTATAAACATGATCCATAGTCCTGATGCTGACTTGTGTGTTATTTACATTCTTGGTCAACACTGATTCTACTCTTTGGGGAAAAAATGAGGGCATTTGGTCTTTGGGGCTTTGCAGCTGCTAATTAATGCAATGTGGGAATGGGCGCAGTGTAAATGCACCTGATAGGACAATAAGGCTACATTTTTTCTGGTTTGTATTAAGCAATAGGTCTAAATGGCATCAGAGGGTAGTGGTCTCTGTTGTGATTTTGTGATTTTGTGATTCAAGTGATTTGTTTTAAGTCTTGAGATTTATTAACTGTCAGTGTTCCCTTTTATTTCTTAATTAAATTCGGCAATGAACTTACTATGAAATGTTATTTGCAGGCTGGCCTTCATACTTGAGTGTTTCACTTCCTCCTGATCTAAAATTGTCTGCCTTTCAAAGCTGCTAATGACAGATAAAAGCAAGAATATAATTTGACACTGCCAAAGAACCTTTGTTTCTCTTGTAATGTTTCAGGACTTTGTCCCCATTCGGCCTTTTCCTTTTTATTTCATCTTAAACTCTAAACTGTAGAATTAACCATCTTGACTAGAGTTGTTTTGCAAGCCAATTCATTCTCTTTGTTCCAGAACTCTGGGTGGCCTACATTTTTCCATCTGTAATAAACAGTCTTGCTCTTGGATGAACCACGGCTCCTTACATAGTAGTAGTCACTCACATATTAAAGAACGCCTGCCCTCTTGTGTTCATAGAGGTTGCTACAAGGAGTGAATTAGCAAGTTTATTATGACAGAAATACGACGTTCCACTCCAGGGATATCTTCCACCGGGGAGCTTGCCCAAGGCAGCCAAATATGGTTGTACAGTTTGAACACTGCAAAATGACCCCAGCCCGAGAGGTGAATGAAAGGTCATTGAAATCCATCCCACACTTTGCTTGTGAAGCCATGCATCCAATGTCCGGGCTGTATCTTCCAAGAGGAGTTGCCCATGAAAATTTCACTCAAGGGTGCCATCCACTCATCAAGCCTTACTTATCCCACTGGGAATGTGCAACCTTCTGTCATTTATACAAACTTCTGATAGGCCAATGACAGCCTTGTGGAGGTTCATTATGAGTTGGTTGGACACTACCCTTATCATGGAACTTTCCTACTCAGTAATTTCCAGAAATTAAAATTACACAGCGCTTCATGACATCACTTAGTCCCAGGTTATCAGAGGAAGGGAATAAGGAACAGAGAGATAAAATAAGAAGTGCCAAATCTGTTAGTTGCAGTGCAGGGAACAAAAATGCAGGCTTTCTGACTCCCACTGCGGCTCTGCGGTCTTAGCTTTAGCTTCAGGTGATCCCATTATTTGATAGCACCCCACCTATCCCTACCAGGCCTAGAGGAGATGCACAATAGTTTGTTCGTTGAATGAATAAATGAATGACTGTCCAACTATATTTTCTTTTCTTTTTATTTTAATTCCAGTGTGTTAACATGAAGTGTTCTATTAGTTTCAGGTGTACAATATAGTGATTCAACAATTCTATGCATTACTCAGTGCTCGTCACAAGGAAAGAATCCCGACCACCTCTTTCACCCATCCCCCCCACCCACCTCCCCCCTGGAAACCATCTGTTTGTTCTCTATAATTAGGAATCTGGTTTTTGGTTTCTCTCTTTTTTTCCCTTTGTTCATTTGTTCTCTTTCTTAAATTTCACATATAAGTGAAATCACATGGTATTTGTCTTTCTCTGACCTAATTTCGCTTAGCATTATACTCTCTAGCTCCATTCATGTCGTTGCAAATGGCAAATTCATTCTTTCTGATGGCTGAGTCATATCCCACTGTATGTACACACCACCTCTTCCTTGCCCATCCTCTATCGATGAGCACTTGGGGTGCTTCCATAATATGGCTATTGTAGATAATGCTGCAATAAACAGGGGTGCATGTTTCCCTTCGAATTGGTATTTTCATATTCTTTGTGTAACTATTCTGTAGTGCGATTCTTAGATCATAGGGTAGTTCTATTTTTAACTTTCTGAGGACTGTCCATACTGTCTTCCACATTGGCTGCACCAGTTTGCATTCCCCCCAACAGTGCACAAGGAAGGGTTCCTTTTTCTCCACATCCTCAATAACAGTTGCTGTTTCTTGAGTTTTTGATTTTAACCATTTTGACAGGTGTGAGGTGGTATCTCCTTGTAGTTTTAATTTGCATTTCCCTGATGACGAGTGATGTTGAGCATCTTTTCATGTGTCTATTGGCCATCTTGATGCCTTCTTTGGCCAACTCTATTTTCTAATGTTTCTTTCCTTCCGCCTCCCCAAACTTCCAATCTCCTATGCCACATCTATTCCTGCTGTACATCTTTGTTCATACCTGTGCTGCTCACTGCTCTCTACCTAGTCAACCTTTTTTTTTAAGATTTTATTTATTTTTGAGAGTGAGTTTGGGGAGGAGCAGAGGGGGAGGGAGAGGGAGGGGAAAAGAATCTCCTGCAGAGTCCATGCTAAGCACAGAGCCCCACACGGGCTTTATCTCACAACTATGAGATTATGACCTAAGCCAAAACCAAGAGTCGGTCACTTAGCTGACTGAGCCCCCAGGTCTCCCCTAGTCAGCTCTTACACAAGCTTCCTGACTCAGTTCCAGGTCTGCTTCCTCCATGAAGCTTTCCTCCTCCAGCCTTCATTAAGCCAGAAGAAGGAGAGCCATGAAGGCTGAGCATAGGGGTTCACACTTAGTGGAAAGAGTGCTGGACTGGGTCAAGCTGGCTGTATGGTCCTGGACAGGTGCCCTCACCTCTCTGAGCCTCATCTTATTCTTCGTGAACACAAAAGCTTCAGATCCGTTGGTGTTTCTCCAGGTGTGGCCTGCACGGTGCTGGTGAGGTGGTATTAGGTGGTCCGTGGGCAAGTAATTTTTGCATGTTAGTAAACATGTGTTTGTTTTATTAATGTGTTTCCTGAGGAAAAAAAGCCAAAACATGGTGTAAGTTGGGGAAGCTCCTCTGGTAAGTGTAGATGTTTTTCCTCTTTCTAAAGATCCGATAGACTCATTATGTAAAATTTGAGAAATACAGAAAAGTAGAAAGAGAAGAAAGAGGACATCCCTAATCTTATTATCCAGCCATGAACCCTGTTAGTACCCCTCCCTAACTACAAGTTCTCCTGCAAAATCCTAGTTAGTGGGGATCTATTTCTGTTTATCATTTTGGAAAATTGGAATAGTCCTGATTTAAGATATTTTTAGTGTCCAAATTATAAAACCAAAAAATATCAATAGAGAATCTAGGGTCAGAGGTCCACTGGCACGTTTTATAAGCAGCTGCTAAGTAAGCACACAGAGGTGAGCCCAAACCAGGAGAGGCTACTGCAATCAAGGATCAAGTATCAATAACTGATACTCTTTGCAAAATGCATTGTGTATGCAAAGCTCTACACCAGTAATGTTGGTTGAATATACCAGCTATATGTATACTGATTTGTATAACTGTCTCTCCTGTAGGGTTTTTGGAGTCTCTGGATGACTTTTACATTCTTAGCAGTGGTTTGATATTGCTACAGACCACAAACAGCGTGTATAATAAAACCCTACTAAAGCTTGTGGTACCCCAGTCTCTCCTCGCATGGCAAAGAGTTCGTGTGGCCAATATGATGGCAAATGATGGAAGGCAGTGGGCAGAGATCTTTTCAAACTACAACTCTGGTAAGTGGCCCGGCAGGATACCTCTTAGGCAGGTACGTATGTTTAGGTTTCGAGTTAACCAGTAGAGCCATACCCATACCCTACTTCATGTCTCCCAATATTTCAGGCACCTATAACAATCAATACATGGTCCTGGACCTGAAGAAGGTAAAGCCGAAGTACAGCCTTGATGCCGGCACTCTCTACATTGTGGAGCAAATTCCTACATATGTAGAATATTCTGACCAAACTGAGGTTCTACGGAGAGGTACTGTCTTTATGCTAGAAGTCTGGAAATCTGATAAGTCTGTGAGTGTGTATACATGTGCTGGGGAACGTGTGGTATGGGACTATATGATGGGGTCGGGGGTGGGGGTTGAATGGTGGGGAAGAAAGGATGAGAAAGCCATTGCTAGCTACACTGGGAAAGAATTCCCAGCTTCAGCACAACATGTAAAATCTGCACCTCAAACTCTTATAGGACATTGTATAGTTGGGGACAAATCCAGGCCTTTATAGTCTTAGGACTTCTCATAGCTCTAATATTACCTTCACTCCTGGGTTCCTGGGTAAAGCTTTTAGTCAACTTCAGCAAATATTTACAAAAGTGCTTCCTTGGCCCAGGGAGGGAACTGGAAAAGCATGGCTGCTGGTACAAAATCCCCGACCTTGAGAAACAGTCTAGTGAGGAAGCAAGGCACATAAACAGCCATTAGAACCCAGAAAGGGAAGAGCCGTCATAACGTCCGCAGCACCAAGCCCAGGGGGGGCTGTGGTCAGTGGGAGGATCAGAGAAGGTGGGTCTGGAGGGCAAGACCAGAGCCCCGACATTTGAAGCACCACCTTGATTTGAGTCTCTGCTCCTCAAAATCTCAGGCAAATGATCCACTCTCGCCAAGCTCACTTTCTCCATCTGTAAAACACGACAGTAGGGGTACAAGGTCCACAATCACTTATCTGTAATTTTGAAATCTCAAAAAAATTTTTTTATTGTTCTTTCCTAGCAAACTTAGTAGTTTGACCTCCTTTTGGTAGCAAAAACTACCTGTTTGGTAGTTCGGTAGACTTGAACTATTTAGTCTTTATTTCCTCTCCTCCAGGGAGACTATACATTAGGCTACAGAAATTTCAATGCCTTTGATTATGAAGTGTTGCCCACAGAGACTGCAATGTCATATGTGATATGCACACCCCATTGCTGTTCTAAAACCTGCAAAACCCTGAGTTCTGAATTATCTGGCCTCCAAGAGATTTTGGATGTGGGAGTGTGGACCTTTGTAATTTCACAAAGTGGTCACGAGAGTGAATTGGGAGAATTCTTGTAAATTCTGGAGCACATTGGCTGACACAAAGCAAGCACTCTTACCTTGCATCGATCATAGTGTTTGGCACACACAACATATGTGCATATTTCTTGAATAAATGAGAGTGAAGATGATGTCTGAGTGATGGTTAAAGGTCAAAAAAGAGCTCAGCAATTTGACAAGGGGACAAGGTCAAACAGATGGAGGCATGGAAACTGGTGTGACTGAGAGACTGTTAGCTCGAGATAGCTAGTGGAAGGGCTATGCAGTGGAAGGTGGTGGTGAGGGAAAAATATCAGCCTTTCTATCCTGCTAAGCAGTTTAGAAAATGGGAGTTTTTGAAAAGGGAGAAAAGACTGGGAGTCAGAGAGAGGGTAGGAGACTAATTAGGAAGCTACTGCAATAGATCAGCTGATAGATTAGCAGGAACAGAACCGAGGGTAGATACGGACCCCGGGAATCAGGGCCTGGTCCTCAGGCTCCCCGGTCCCCAGAGATTGTATAATGACGCCAACCAAATGCTCCTAACATGCAGAAAACAGTTCGTGAAGGTGGAAACTTCAGCTGCCCAGCCGATCAGATATCACGAAGTCAACAGAGAAGTCGAATCATTGACAGTCACTTGGTTAGGATGGCAGTTCAAAACTGAGAAGTCAGCTGTCTGATATTGAAGGCTGGCCCATCCAGCTCGTAAGAGCCCAACAAAATTAGCAGCCTCAAGGGGGAGATGTGTGTTAAAGGGGACAGGCTATTCAAGGCCTTTTCTTCTTTGGACGGCCGCTAATTATGGAATGGCAGTCCAGTTCTTTGTCATCTTGTTCCTAGATGCCATGAAGAAATCTACCCTGAGACTAAAAAAAAAAAAAAAAAAAAAAAAAAAAATCTGATGCTGATCTGTCTGTAGTTATTTTGCCAGAGGTGGGAAGAACAGAGAGTTCAATTCATTGTCTACTATATACTAGGCACTCTTTTGGGCCTTTTACTTATGTTCTCTTGTTTGATCTTCATTAAGATACTTCCGGATAAGCAGCATTGTTACGATTTTACTGTAAGGAAAGAAAGGCTCAGAAAGAAAGAAATGTGATTTGCCCAAATACTTACATGATATCATCTAGCCATTATCATAAAAGACAGAAAGTTCCACAAACCTAGAATTTGGAAGCAGCTGTGGTATATTGCTGGAAGCCCTTGGTCAGAAGGGAGGCATTGTACATCTCTGAACCTCTGTTTCTTTCTTTATAAGGAGGGATGGTAATGCTTATATACATAATTAGGTTGTTGTGAGATTATGTAAGATACTCTAAATGTTTTTGTAAATCATGAAGCTTTATGGAAAATGTGATGTGTAAAGCAGCCATTTTGATTATTCATTTGAGCTGCATTCATATAAAGAGAAGTATAATAATTATAATAGTTAATATTCATCTGATGCTTACCAAGCATAATGATTACCAAGGGGATCCTATAAAACAGTCAAAAGGGAGAAAGGCAGACAAAGGCCAAGACAATATGGAGGATGGGAAATAAACCCTGAATGGTGGAAGAGTCCCCGCGTTGACTAACTGTCCTATAGACAATAGCCCAGGCCACTGGAATCTGGGCTGTTCCCGAAATATTGACTGTACCAGAGCTGTGTCACATGTCTGACACTTAGTGATGAATGTGCTCTATGGACTTGGCACATTATGAAGCTGGGGATGAAGCTAAGCCTTAAGGAATGCTTACAAAAAGAAGTTAAAGCCTGCTGGAACCTTAAAGATCATCTCCGGTCTCTTCAAATTATGGATTCTTCCTTCTCCTTTCCCTGTTAAAAAGAGAAAATAAAGAGAGGTTAACTGCCTAAGACCTGGTGATTCAGCCTTGAGCCTAGAATTCAGGTTTTCTGAACTCTAGGTACTATATTCTTCCACTGTCCCATGATTAGCACCTGGCCTGTTCCGTTAGGGCCACACTGTGAAACTATCTCGGCATTTCAGGAACCAGGTTCACTTAAACCAGCTCCTCAGACCGCTCTGTGTTACACTTCATTTTGTTATCCAGATCATAAGGTTATTTTCTGGTTAATAGATTGCTTTAAGAATTTTGGGTGAAGGGACGCCTGGGTGGCTCAGTCCAAAAGCGCCTGCCTTTGGCTCAACATCATAATCCCAGGGTCCTGGGATGGAGCCCCGCATTGGGCTCCTTGCTCAGTGGGGAGCCTGCTTCTCCCTCTGCCCCCACTGCTCCCCCTGCTTGTACTCTCTCACTGACAAATAAATAAATAAAATATTTAAAAAAAGAATTTTGGGTGAAAACCAAAGAATTCTGATGCTCTTCTTTCCCTTATGGAATCATCTAGAGGTATACTGATTCTGTACATTTAAAAGGATCAGTTTGAAGGCCAGCGTTCACATTCAAAGCTTTATTTTCTTTATAATATCATTTTGCAATCACACACCTGTGCCGATTTTCAAAAGAAACCATCATTAATAATATTTCTTTTGTCCCATTTCTCTTTTCTGTCTCCCTGTCAATCTCACCCTTCCTTCCTTCCATCCTAAATCAGGATATTGGCCCTCCTACAACATTCCTTTCCATGAAAAAATCTACAGCTGGAGTGGCTATCCAATGCTAGTTCAGAAGCTGGGTTTGGAGTACTCCTATGATATGGCTTCACGAGCCAAAATCTTCCGGCGTGACCAAGGGGACGTGACTGATATGGCATCCATGAAATATATCATGCGATACAACAGTACGTAGCACATTTCTCAAGAATCATTCCTCAAAACTTTTCTTCCGCATGGATAAAGAATCCATGTATGTTTTCCCACGTTAAGAATCCATCTCAGTACTAGAAGGAATTATAAGAAGTTAAGTTTTTAGTATTCAATCAATACTATACATATTTTATACTCAACAGATAGAATTTTGTCTTTTATAAAATGACATGGAAGAAGATTCTACAGACTTTTTTCACTGAAAAAAACAATATATAAAACACAGAGGCAATAACCCATACAGAGTATTTTCTTTTTACCACTCCCCCTCAACCCTAACACAGGTTTTCTTCCAAGGACAGAAGCAGCTAATAAAACAAAAATTTTATTCACAAATACTTTATTTTTGATGAACAGTATCAATTTTGTATTTATTTTGTAGAAAAATAGTGATGCACATTTATCCTTTATTCTGTCTTCCATCCACTCTCACTGTGCAAGTTTCTTGAGAGCGGCTGGGTCAGTGAGGCCACTGGGGTGGACTCTCTTGATTATCTAGACTTGAACAGGTCCAGAGGCTTCCTGTGGGCAGGTGTATCTCAGAACAACCAGTACTCACCCTCTTCCCCATCACTGTTTCCTCCTAGATTATAAGAAGGATCCTTACAGTAAGGGCGATCCCTGCAATACCATCTGCTGCCGTGAAGACCTGAACTCACTTAACCCAAGTCCTGGAGGTTGCTATGACACAAAGGTAACATGCGAATTGGCTTTTGAATTTAATTTTTACCTGCACGTAGGCCTATCCAAAGGCAAAGCTGCAGAGATTTTTGTGGCATAAGACACAATATTGTCTCTGACCATAAGTTCAATTCAGGAATCAGCTTTTGCAGATTCTGGTAGTAGGTCTCATTGCCTAACTTTAATGCCCTGCCCTGCCACTTAATAGAAAATTCCATAATCTTGGAATATTTGTTTCCTTATCTGTAAGATGGACATAACAGTACTTGCCTTATAGGATTGTTGTGAAGAATATTTAGTATTGATGTTGTGTTATTTGTAAATGTACACCATGATGATGATGATGATGATGATGATGATGATGATGTTGATGTCTTAAGTTTTATCAGACTAGCCCAAAGTCCAAAGAACCTATTATTGGAAGCAGTGTGATTTCACATTAAGCAGGAACTGAATTTAGCTGAGGGAACAGGTTTATTGGACAAGCACTAAAGGGTTTTCACCATCTTAGAATTATTAAGTGCTGTAATGCATCTCCTAATATAGGTAATAAATAGGTATTACTTACTTGCAGTGGTGGTCTGAAGCCAGCTCATAAGGGCTTGTGAGAATCAATTGTTAAAATCCGTTGACATCATGTGGATAGCTTGAAATCAGCCATGGAGGAGTATTTACACCATGCAAATCAGCAAACACTACAAATCAGGGTCTTTTTTTCCTCTCAAGAGAGCTGGTCATTAAAAACTTTCCTGCACACTACTGGATTTGGGGTGTCCGAGGGTATGAGTTAGCCATTTGGTTGGTGGAAAAGAATCATTCTACCACGTCCTTTTGCACTCCTGGTTTGGGCTTGTCTTTTTGTTTGCACTTTCAATCCTAAATTCTGGGAGAAATCTGTTAGAAGTGGAGTTAACTGTTAAGAATGCTGATCCCCCTACACATAATTTTTTCTATCAGCCTAATGCCTAAACAGAAGATGCTTTAGAATAGTCTAGTTCCTACTCAAGCTACTTTTTAGCCATGATACCAAAGCGCTAGCTTTAACAAGTCCCAATATGTTGTGTAAAGTAAAATTCTGTGGGTGTAGAAAGCCTGACACCCATGAAACCCCAGTGAGTGCTTATTTCTTATTAATGGTATTTGCAAACATTCAGTAGAGTGTGCAAGAAGTGTTCTAGCCATTCCCAGATACACAGAGAATGACCTCTGCCGCCTTACCGGAGAGAACCCAAGCCAACCTTCCACCTGCCAAGTTCTACTACCTTCTGGAGAGAGGAGTCTGCCAATTTGTCATCAAAAGAGTTTCTGTTGAAGGATACACTTACTATCATTTTCCTTGAGCCATTCTGAATATGTGGAAAATCAGAAGCTATGAGACGTCTTCTTTTTCCTCTGAGGTTAAGATTTGCTGCTATCCAGGGTTTAGGTGCTTTTGAGAACTCATGGACCTTGTTTTTGAATGTTGAGTTCCTTCTACTTTAAAACTCTTGTTACAGTCCTGATTAGTAACAACTTTTGCTGAAGAATATATCCTAGGCACTGCTGCAAGCATTTGCTCTCATTAATCCCCATGA
The DNA here is from genome assembly GCF_037043125.1 of Eumetopias jubatus. Taxonomy (NCBI): domain Eukaryota; kingdom Metazoa; phylum Chordata; class Mammalia; order Carnivora; family Otariidae; genus Eumetopias; species Eumetopias jubatus. Next base: position 51,126,411 of record NW_028274814.1, on the reverse strand, counting down.
CAACTCTTCTATGAAGTATGGTTATTAAAACCCTTTCACAAATGAGAAAACGGAGTCCTATAGGGGTTATTTTTAAACAAGTTTTGGAGCTAGAATTCTGAATATGGGCATTCTGACTCCAGATCTCAGAATTTGGCTATGTTAATGCACTTCTACTCAATTCACATCTGAATACCAAATGGTTATGGAAGAGCATGTTGTGGAAGCTTGCAAGATTTTATTTTAAAAGGGGGCTAATATTGCGACTTTGGAAAAAGAGGACCAAAAAAAAAAAAAAGGAAAAACAGGAATCTTGTTTTTTCCAAATGCTTTTCTAAAATGTCCCTCTCCTCTCGCTTTCCAGGTGGCAGACATCTACCTCGCATCCGAGTATACAGCCTATGCCATTAGTGGTCCCACAGTACAAGGTGGCCTCCCTGTTTTTCACTGGAGCCATTTCAACAAAACTCTCCACAAGGGCATGCCAGAGACCTATGACTTTGATTTTATTACCATGAAACCAATTTTGAAACGTGACATAAAATGAAGGAGGGAGTTGAGGGAATAGAAAGTTGCAAATAAGATTCCAAAGGCACTATTTTAGCTATGTTTTTCCATTCAGAATTAGTCTTAATAAAGTATATTAAATTCAGCCTGTCACTTTCATTTTCTGTTGATTTTGTAGTTTTTTTACAACATTCTCTATAGGGTGACACACTGTAGAAGAAAGAAGATACATAATAATACCTGGCTTTAGCATACAAGTTCATATACAAGATGGTATGGCAGAAACTACTCACCCAGATCCATATTCTCCTTTCACATCTGGCCACATGGACCTCATCTCCCATGTTCCCCTAGATAGCTGTGCCATGTGATAGGGTTTTTGCCCAAGGAATCTGATGACACTAGTGTGTCACACTTCCAGGCCTGGGCCCTAAGAACCTGTACTCTTCCATGCTTTTTATCCTTCCCCGGGCTGGATATACTTAATGATAAAGCCCTAGGGGATGGTAGAACTTCGTTTTCAAAGGAACCTCTAACAGAAATACAGTTAGTGATTCTTCCAGCCATTAACAAGCACCAGCTGAGTCTTTTCGTGGTACAGACTAGGCACACAATATAACCTTAATGTGGTCTCCCATCAGTTAAAAGTAGCATATCTAATCTGGGAGCAACTCTACTAACAACTCCTTCAAAGCTAGAGAATGATATGTTGTTTGAGTGCTGTGATATTGCCCAGTGGGTTAAATAAACCATATTATACAGTATAATGGGTGATTCTTAACAAGGTGAGAGACTTCCAAAAGCAACACAAGGGCTGAGAATAACTAGAATGAATCAGAATACTCAAATGTTAAAAACCCAGTAGTTTATTTCAAAGTATAAATTTCAGGCTTGCTGGACAAAATCCCACTACAGTTAACACTTATACAGACACCACTCTACTGTACATTTAAAAAAGAAAAAAACCCCACAAAACCTTCAAAACCTAATAAAAATAGGGCAACTTGCTATAGCCCAGTTTGTATTAGACATTAGGAAGGTCTTACATTGTCTTATTATTTACACTTTCAACTGCAATAAAGAAAAATCAGGATGCAAGTTTCCTACAAAGGATTTATTTTTATATTTAATTTTGAAATAGCGGAGAAAATAATGAAGCCAGGATCCCCAAAAGGTGTTTGATTGCCCAGTTACCTTATTTACAAACAAAACTAAAAGAAAAACAACCCCCCACTCCCAGCATTTAAATATAAATGATGGGTACTTAGCTGACTCTAAAAGAAAAAAAAAAAAAACTTACGTAGCATGATAAAATGTTTGGAGAAGACAAAACATGTGTTTTATCATTCCTCCCCATTGGCTGGCTCAAGGGGAATGCATTTTAGGAATAAGATCTAAGTCCGCCACACTAACAAAAACACTTCATGAGATTGTTCTTTCTGTTTGTCCAAAAATGTTAAAAAGTGGGAGAGGGGCATCACTCAGTAAATAGTAAGGAAGGCAGAATCCTGCACTGATTTTAGGTAGAATTATTTCCAAGAATCCAATATTGGGGCATGGTTTTTCTGGAAATTAGAATAAAACAGGCCAACGACCGGTCAACAATGAAATTAAAATAACGAATAAATCATATGGTTCTGAAATAGCCCAAGAAGGAAGTTGGGGAGAACACTTGGAAGGTCTTTTCAGTACTCTAATGTGCTAAAATCACAGTGTACCAAAGAGAAGAGGATACCACAGGCATTATTTTGTTAATCTTGTACAGTACTGGAAAATCCATGGAACAAGGTAAATGCATATCATGCAATATTAACATTCACCTTGCTGCACAAATAATTTGGAAAATGTAAGCAAAAGAGCAAATGATAAAAACTAAGTTAACACTTACTCAATACAGTAAGAGAACTGTATAGTGCAGCCTGCCTAAGGAATTTTGCAGACAGATGTACCAAAAATTCTAAGCTCCTTGCTTTCGGTCATGTTTCCCAATTAAATCTTTCATTTACTATCCCAGAAATGGGGGTGGGCTGAGTGGGGAACACTCTCTGTGAGGCAAACGGCATCCCAATAAATATGCACTTTTCAAGGAAGAAAGCTGTATTCTTCAGTTCTCTCATGAACATCTACTGTGTTAAACAGTACACAGTATTCTGCATATTTTAAAGCAAGTCCAGGGAAACAGGGATATGGTTACCTCAGAAAGTTAACAGTTAACAAGAGATGTTGTCTTTGTATTTTATAAACTAGCTGGCAAGAACATAATTTTAAAAAGAGGCTTACTCACACTTAAAACAGGGTGAAAATCACTCTGACAAAGTGCAAAACATACAGCAACAAACATCACCATTACCTTCAAATGCCGTATGAACATCCTATATTTCAGGTGGAAATATCAGAAGCTTTTGGGATTTCCAATAAGGCAATACTTACACAAGTACTGTCAGGCTAAAACTGTTAACAAACTTGCATTCCCAAAATGGGATAATCAAACTTATTTGTAATACTTTGTGAAAAGGTACCATGGAGTATGAACTGCTACAATATAGTCTTGTAATCAGTAGCTATTTCTAGTTGAGTCCTCCATTCTCTCTCTCAAAAGAAACAAAGTCAGAGCTCATCAACAAAACCTGCCCAAAATAAATGCCTATAGTCCTAGCCTAGCACTTTTCAGTAAATTCAATATAGCTGTTGCCTATAAATCCCATGGCATGCTAATTTGAGGAAAGAATCTCCTAATATACACTTTCCTCAAATAATTACAGTCTCTCTTTGTACCTTCCTTCCACCATCTGGAATAAAAAAAGTTTTATTTTGCTGTAGTAAGTGTATTTTTAGGGTTACTATTTGAGAATTTTTTTTTTCTTTGACAGAAGACACACAATATAGGCTAAAATAATATTTTCATTCTACTGGGCTTTCTTCATCTGATTATATAATGCTATGAAAGCTTAAAAAAATGATTAGTGAATATAAATAAAAACATTCACCAAGGGAAGCTTTTCTAGGCTAGGTAAGCAAATTGTCATCACATGACCATAAAACCGGCCAATAAAGAACATTTTTAATTGAACACAGGCTTTCCATTCTGTAGACAGGAATGATCTTGAACACATAATCAACAATGCCACCACTGTGGGTAAAAACATATATACATGCAGATATAGATAGGTGTTCATATACGCTAGAAGATCATCAGTTTCTCCCTTTTTAAAATTTTCATTGGCATGACACTGACCACTTCTTTTACCATCATCATTAGTCCTAGAATGAGTAACATCTATGTGGTTGGTTGGCAAACTGGATTCATGAAAACTTTAATTCTCATTGTGGTCTCATTTTCTGAAAGTGAAAGGAAGGTTCTGGAGCACTTACATTTTGGCAATCTGTAGGCTTTCTTCAGCATCAATCAAACTTCACACCTAATGTGACAGTATACTGTGAAGTCTCTAATGAGAGTTTCTTTACAGCTAGAATGCTTCCCATTACAAGCCATCAAAGCTGCAAACAAAGCAGCATTAATAGAAGGGATAGCTCCCTCCTATAATCCCAAGAAAAATTAAAAATGTATTTATTTTGAGAAGGTAGGAATATGAATTCAAATATGGTAAGGGAAGATGCCTTGAAAAACTATTTCATAAACTCCATGAATTTCTTTCAAACTATTCCCAACCATACTCTCATCCCCCAACTTACCCCATCTCTCCTGCCCTAAACTACCTACACTTGAACACCTACCTGATACCAGTAGAGCTGGCACTCATACTGAAAATCCATGATCTAAACAGAATTTGATTAACTCTGAACAGGAACAGAGACACATAGAAAGTATTATCTAATTGTTACATAAAATAACCCCAAAGGATATACTTTAAATTCTGTCCAAAGTTGACAGAGGGTAAATCAGACAAAACTTGGCACCATCAAAACAAAGTTAAAAGGTTAAAACAGAAAAAGATGACAGGAGAATAATAAGGAAATAAAGCTTTCCCTTTGATATTTTAGCTCATTATTTTGTGAATTTTACTACCTATGAAAGAATACTACGCTTTGGGTGATAAAGTGAACTAGCACTGCTTTCCTAATCTCTAACACAGTATGCAGTATAAATTCTAAAATATGTTTGAAGGACAATTTTCTTTACACTATGGTCTTTCTTCTCTTGGTCCGTTTTACACAGTTAATTTAAGTAGTGACCAAAGATAAAAGCACTTATGTTCTTAGAAGAAAAGAGCAGTCAAATTTTTAGAGTTAAATGTAGTGATGCCACTGGTAAGAATATACCTAAAAGCCTTAAGTTTAAAACTCACTTGAGGGGAATGTGCTATATTTAGTAGAGATGAAGGAGAAATGAAGGGCAAAAGTCTGAAAGAGAAGATCAACAATGGATAAATGGTCATGTTTACTTTAGTAGTTAATCTTTAAGGCACAAAATAAATGTAAGAGCCAGATTAGGAAAGAGGGGCCAAGGCAGATCTTTTTCACCTAATTAACAACCAAGCAACGAAAAAAGATGAACAGATCCTTTCCTGTGTTCAAATTAACCTAGTTTAAACTATTTAACCATTTTGCTTTTTATTTCTTTCCTTGGGTTTTGTTTAGATTCATTTAGCTATGAACCTACAGATCCCCCAGAAGCAGAATCATGCCAGTTATATACCATACCTCGGATCCCTTGATCTACTTACTTTATACTTGAAGAGGGGTAAATGTGAGAATGGAAATGGGAGATTCCACTGCAGTAAACATATAAATAGGGAAAAACACACATAAACACCCACACATATTCCCCAGCCTTAAAACTAAAGCAAGGTGCACATTTACATTTCAAAACCCTGAAGCTTCAATTGTCCAGGAAAAGATTCTTGCTTTATGGGCTGTTTATTTTACTTCTGATTATAAACAAATGTAGTGTATATACACATCTGTCCAAGAAATCTTGCACAATGTGGCTTTTACAATGGATATCATGCACAAGATTAAAACAAGACCAAAAAGTGGAACTCGGAAAGAGGAAGAGATAAAGGCTCCTAGGTTTAACTGCTCTGGGAAGAAGAGATCACATCTGTTGACTGAGGATCACAGAAAGGTCCAAAACGTCCATAAATATCCTTGGCTCGTACTGCAAAGTAGTATTTGCTGCCAGATACAAACTGGGTGAGAGTGCATGCCATGGGCAAGGGAAGTGCCTTTACTTCTCCAATCTTCTTCCACTGTGAGGGCACTGTGGCACTGGGTTCCTCATGGTAAGCATAGAGATGGTAGCTGTCAACAGTGGCACAGCTTCGGTCTACCTCCAGGACACTCCATGACAGTACAATGCCATTTTGGCTCTGAACTCGTGCTAACTTCAAGTGTGGTTTCTGAGGCAGAGATGTGCTGGCAGCTTCTGGGGGCAGACGCTGTGGCTGTGGGGCTTCTGGTAAGGGTGCTGGGTGCACAGGGCGTGGGGGCTCCTAATAAAAGAAGAGTCATGTTGATTTAATAATGATCACAGAAAGGACTATTTCGGAATGCTAGAACTAAAACAACTCAGACATCATTTAAAGAGTTATCATTTTACATCAAGAATACTAAGAAATACCAATACTGTATCACATTTGGCTAGCTCTATTTGATTTGTGACCAATCATGCCATAAACAATATTGCTTGATTGCCTATTGATACTCCAATATACTTTCTACATCTAAAATACTAAGCTTTCCTTGGGAAAGGAAAGCCTTTGCTGATGGAAAATCATTTTGACAGAAACTAAAATAATCAACTATCTCTAACAAAATAATTTATGTTTAACTATCTATGCTATAGATTCTCATTTTAGAATAATATAACAGTTTTAAACATCATGTGTGACAGTCTACTATATGTATGTAATTTGAGTATTCAACTCTACTTTCATTTTTAAGCCATTTTTTCCACCTAAGGACAGTAGCATATCACAAATAAGCACATTTAAAGCTAAATGTACATATTATGTTCTTGGTCAATCTGCACAAAAAAGGTGATATTTAAGTTGGACTATGAAAGGTAAGATTTAGAAATGGAGAAATAGTGTGTAACCTTTCGGCCAACAGGTAAAGCATGAATAAGGGCATGGGGCTACAGGAAAGTAGGGGATTTATGGGTAAAAACAAGTATTAACTTTTACTAAGACATACGGCATATGAATAAGAAAAGACATTTGGAAAGGTAAAGGCCATATGATGAAAAAGCATGAATAGTAAGTGTATGAATTCAAACTGACTTGTTTCTAACACTGGACATTATTATTATACCTAGGGTTTTTTTTTTTCTTTAAAGATTTTATTTGAGAGAGAGAGTGCACGAGTATGGGGGAGGGACAGAGAAAGAGGGTGAAGAAGACTCCCGGTTGAGCAGGGAGCCTGATGTGGGACTCGACCCCAGGACCCTGGGATCATGAACTGAGCCAAAGGCAGACGCTTAACCGAATGAACCACCCAGGAGCCCTATATCTAGGTTTTAATAAAGATTACAGTGATGGTAATTTTTTTCTAAAAAGATTCAAGTGTGAGCGAGGAAAAAGGGATATGGAGTGATCTTTTTTTTTTCCCAAGTGAAACGTGTCATTTGCTCACTGACTTTAGACTGAAAGCCATGAAACAAGTAGGATTTCCTTAACTAAAATTCACTGAATAAGAACTATGTTTTAATATGCAGTTAATAAAATGGGTTATTTACATACACTAAACAATGAATTCTGTGAAGGTCTGATGCTATCTTTTTAACCTCCATGCCCTGTCAAAGCTTAGTAGCAGTAATGTGCGCATAGTAAGAACTCAAAAAGGATATGCTGGATAATTTCAAGGAAAGCAAATGTGTTGAAATTCATATGCCTAGTGGAAAAAATTCATATACATATCTGGAAAAAGGCAGAATCCACAGTTAAAAAGCTAAAATGAATATAAAGTTAGAAGGGAAAAAAATCAAATTTAAATAAAATATTGAAAGCTGAAGAAGTAGAAGTGATTTGAATGCTAGCCATTTTGCTCTATTTTCTCTCTAAAATTATCTCTTTTTTCCTTAAGTGATTTAGTCACCTAGGTAAATAACGTTAAATAAACATGTAGGTAGCAAGATCCAAGAGAAGATGGCTGAAGCCATGAATCCAACTGGAGGGAGCACAAGAATTTAAGGAGTTTGACAACAGCTTTAATGGCTGTTATGTCCCTTCTAATTCTTAAAATTCTAGGATTCTGAATCTGCTCATATCCTGAAACTTAATAATTAAGTCAACTGAGTTTTGTTTTTTTCATTTTTGTCATTGCAATGGAGGTTTTTGTTCAAGTTTTACAAATAAAATAATACAATAGGGATCTGCTTCAAAATAACCCCGTGTATACATGGATTGTCAAAATAAGTGGGTGGCATTATATATGAAAAAGATTAGCCATATGCTGATAAGTGATGAGTGATGGGTAAGTGGGAATCGTCATAGTATACTCTCTATTGATATATTATACTCTCTATTGATATATTTGCAAATTCTCATTTAAAAGCATTTTTTACATTAATTAAAATAAAATTTAAAAAAAGTTCCTTCTGAAAAAAAAAAGTTCCTCCTGTAAGATACACAGTTTATTATAAGACAATACACATGGGCTCCTGTTTTTTTGAAAAAAAGCTCTTGATAGGTCATCAAATTTGTAAAACTATGGGGCGCCTGGGTGACTCAGTCAGTTAAGCATCTGCCTTCGGCTCAGGTCATGATCCTGGGGTCCTGGGATCGAGTCCCACATCGGGCTCCCTGCTCTGCTGGGAGCCTGCTTCTCCCCCTCCCACTCCCCCTGCTTGTGTTCCTTCTCTCACTGTCTCTCTCTGTCAAATAAATAAAAATAATAATAATAATAATAAATCTTAAAAAAAAATTTTAAAAATTAAGAGATTTTTACTCTATATTTTTTGAAGGAATATGGAATGAAAAAAATTATTTGTAGCTGCAAACAACAGTAATGATATATTGACCACATATTCTAATTACAGGGCCAGATTTGAAACACTGAAAACACTGCAGGTGCTGGGATCAGACAACCTGTGTTAAAATGGCTCTGACATTAGCTTGGGTAATGACACTGAGTAACCTGAGTAACCACTTAACATCTTTGTGACATGGTATCCTCTTCTATCAAAAGGAGAATAATAATCCTCATAGGGATGTGAAAATTAAATAAAATAATACATGTACTTAGCAGAGTGCCTGTTATATAGTTAGTGCTCCATCAACATTAATTTTTTCATTGTAGTGGAGTAAGAAAAATAACAGCTATTAAGAGGATAGACTAGAAAGCTGGAATGCATGAGTTTTTATGAGGTATGACCTTGGGCTGGTTACTCTCTGTGTATAAGCTGCCATATCTATAATAAAGAATAAAAAAGGAGAGCAAGACTCCTAAAGGATTCCTGAGGACCAAGTATATTTACAGTGCCTGGCACATAGCAAGCACTCAAGAAATGCTAGTAATTATTATGCATACTTAAAAAGGGACTCTTTGCTTGGTGAAAAGTGATATGAAATCTCAATCTCCTCCCTTCTCATAAAGCCAGCATTTCCATTTACATGGTATACCATACCAAATACTATTATAATCATGTCACAGAATAATGTGACATTGTTTTGGAGCCTAAATCTAAGACGACATCTTTGATCTTCTCTGTCATCTCTTAACAAATGAATTCCCAATACCATTAGATTATTAAAAACAATAAAGTGATGGCAATATACCAGTTAGACCTGCTATAAGGTTTTGAGGAAAAGAATAAAGCTAGAACATGAACAACACTTTTTAAAATACTCTTTTAATGTAACCATGAATTAAAAAATGGTCTATTTTACTTCACATGCCCCAGGTATGGACGCTTCTTAAACACTGTATACCACCACAAGCAAACTCAGTGATCCTTGATGACTACCCTCCCTAAGATGGTATCCCTTCTTTAAAGAAGACCTGTCATTACCTCTTGATAAACTAGGTTGAAGGATAAATGCTAACTACAATAATATTTGATAGCTCTATGGTTGAAAAGTTTGGAAATCCAAACATCAACACTTACAGTATGCACTTGTGGTGGTCGGTGATGCACTGTGAGCTGAGGTCCTGTTGATCCCAGGGTTAGTCCATTGTTTACAACATATGTAGTTGCTTGAGGCACTCGAACTGTGACACCTACAAAAGAAAATTAAGACATAAAACTAGAATTCTAGGGACACCTCAGGGGCTCAGTCAGTTAAGCGTCTGACTCTTGATTTTGGCTCAGGTCATGGTCTCAGGGTTGTGAGATCAAGCCCTCCATCAGGCTCTGTGCTGAGCATGGAGCCTGCTTAAGTTTCTCTTTCTCCCTCTGCCCTTCCCCCCATCTCTCTCCCTCTCTAAAAAACCCAACTAAACAAACAAAAACCCTAGATTTCTAGTCTAAATTTGGTAGAACACAGATTAAACACTTGAAGCCAGCAAAGTGATGTTTTTAAAATTTGGAAGGAAAAACATTTCTAACCTTGAAGTCTACAATCAACCAAATAATAAGCATGAGGAGGAAGAAATGTTCCTGTATGCAAGCAACCAAAAAAAATCTATCTCTATAAACCCTTTCTCAAGTAGCCTTTGGAGGATGTGTGTCACCAATTATGAGAGTGAAAATCAAGAAAGAGGAAAACATGAGATGCAAGAAACAGTGGAGATCCAGCACACAAGAGAAATAAATGGAATCCCTACCAGGAGGACTATAAGCAAAAACCCTAGAACAGTAGAACACAGTGGTACACCACATGTAGAAGTCAAACAGGCCAGATAAAGGTAGACAAATTGAAGCTGTCCTCAAAAATACTTCTGCTTGGGCACCCTGGGTGGCTCAGCCAGTTAAGCATCTGCCTTCAGCTCAGGTCATGATCCCAGGGTCCTGGGATCAAGTCCCATGTCGGGCTCCCTGCTCACTGGGGAGCCTGCTTCTCCCTCTCCTCCACACTCGTGTACTCTCTCTCGCTATCTCTGTCTCTCTCTCAAATAAATAAATAAAAATCTTAAAAAAAAAAACAAAAAACCTCAGCTGTCTCATCTTTTCAACTAGAACAGAAATCTCAACTATAAGTTATCCTTGGTTCATGTTAATGAGGTTCCTCACTTTCTCTCCATGCCGTGAACAGCTGAGGATACTCAATTCACTGAAGAGAAAACTATTCTGACATATGTTAGGGTAACAGAAACAGACAATTTTAAATCAACTACTGCCCGGACCATATTACTGCCATATATTCAGTTCCTGGCCCATACTATAGTTCTGCCAGGTACCCTGACTATAGTGTGCCCAGTTTCCCAGAACTAAGTTCATGACCCTACTGACTGATTTCCCAGAAAACGCTCTTGTAAACTTGAGAAAAACTGAAGCCAGATTGTGAACCAGAGACTCTACTTAGTTTATTTTCTCCTCAAAATCATCACCTAATAATGGCAGTTTCTTTAAACAGCTAGATTTGCCCTTGCTATTAAATTTTGCAAAACTAAATATTTTTGGTGATATTTATTTGGTGGCAAAATCATACACAAAAGCAGAAAGTGAAGATGGTGGCTACCTCTGATGAAAAGGGAGAGGGATACAATGAAGGCAAATAGTAGGCTTGTAGGATACTGATAAAGCTCTATTTCTTAGACTGGTGGAGATTTCATAGGTGGTTCATTTTGTTAGTTTTCTTTAAACTTTACATATACTTTTTATATAAACTTGTTTGTATGCTATATTTTACCACTAAATACAGTATATATATAAAATTATATATGTGTGTGTATATATCTGTGTGTGTGTGTGTGTGTGTGTGTGTGTGTAGAAACAACAGATTTCCTTTAACATATTCCTGTCTTCTATTTCTCAACCATCTTCCACACCCTTAAGACTCTCTCTCATTGGAGGCTATCCTTAACCATCATTTCCATTATCTGGGTTATGCCACAATTAATCATTCCCACTTTAATTAGGTAAGGTATCTCTTAAGAGAGTGCAGACCACTATCAAAGGAGCATTGTGATAATATAGGCCATAAATAAAATTAAATTGAAGACAACACATGGAGCACAAATCATTTGATACACATGTCCAATTTTTCTGGTTAACTCTCCTAAGGGAAGAAGAAAAATTGTCAATAGTTTTAATATAATAAGCATTTTTTTTTTTTTGCTAAATCTAATGTCAGTATAAGCCCACTAAATGCTGAAGAACTACACGTAACTTTGAGGTCATACACAAGAAAAGAGTCTCTTACTATTTTGAGGATTGACCTGCCGAACAGCAGGAGCCTGCATAACAGTTCCTCGCAGGGGAGCCTGAGCTGGTGGTGCTGGGAGAGTTGTATAAACCACCTGGTGGTTTGCAGGAGCTCTTGGTACAGGGAGTCTTGTGGTCACCTGAGTTACTGGACGATGTGTTACATTCACTGTGGTTGGAGCTAATGAAAAGCAGAAAAACATTAAAATGCAGGTAAGTAAACAGTTATTAATGGTGATTAATTTTGCACAAAATCTAACTATAATAAAGAGAGAAATACAGACAACAGTCTCCTTTTGTAATCTTGACAGAGAAGAGTGTTATGGCCAACCAAAATTAATAGTAACTATTATTACAATCCAAACTTCAGAAGGAAAGAGTACCTCAACCATGTAAAATGACCTCCCCACTCTTCAGTTTGACTTGATGATAAGCATGTAAAGATAAAGACCTGAGAGTATGATCTTAAGGGAGTGACTTAAAAGAGCAAATTTTCACTTCTCAATGTTTAATTATTCTTAGTAGAGTGGGATTTGGGGCCCTGAAGGTCTTCTACTAATGGCATAAATCCAGGAGTAACTGTATTCCCACAGTTCAAGAAATTATCCTTAATTTTCTATCTGGCTGGCTATTGTAACAGACATTTTCTTTAGGTGAACCAAACCATCTCTTAATTCAAAACAATAAAACATCAATTAAAATAAAGAATTCTTCCTTCTCTATTCCAGCATTCCTCCTAATTTATGTTCCAGAGAACATTCATGCGTTGAGTGATGTTAACATGTATTTATCAAAAAAGTCCTAACTGTTCACTGGCAGCATAGAACTACAATAATTATTTTAGGAATTAATAACTCTCTGAATTATCACATTTTACAAATAACCACATAACTATATAATAAAAGATAATAAAAAGTCTACTTTCATACAGAAAAATGGGTTCCATAATAAAACAAATTTGGAGGTAAACACTGGATATGAGACATCTGATAAAAAGGTCTCTTTACTAATGACTTATTTACTAATGTCTTTACTTAACTTAGTCTTTACATATCTGAACTTTCAATGTGAGAAAGGGGAAGAAAGTACACAAGGAGGAATACTTACCCCTTCAACTCCTTATTACCCATTTCATTATCTATTATGCACATGGTTTGCATAATGATATTTCCTTCTAAATTATATAAATTGGCGACTTGAAACTTTGATTTCACTAGATACAATTCCATGTGAATTCAATGTTTTCCTTAATGAGAAAAGTCCATATATAATTTTGCAGATAAATCTCTAATGATGGGCTATTTTATTTAAAAAAAAAAAAAAAAAAGACAGGGGCACCTGGGTGACTCAGTCAGTTAACTGACTGCCTTCAGTTCAGGTCATGATCCCAGGGCCTTAGGATCAAGCTCCACATCAGGTTCCCTGCTCAGCAGGGGGCCTGCTTCTCACTCTCCCTCTGCCGCTTCCCCTGACTGTGCTCTCCTGCTCTGTCAAATAAATAAATAAATAAATAAATAGATAGATAGATAGATAAATAAATAAATAAATAAATAAAATCCTTAAAAAAAAAAAAGTACAAACTGCCTTAGGGCTCCTGGGTAGCTCAGTCAGTGGAGCGTCGTCTGACTCTTGGTTCTGGCTCAGGTCATGATTCAGGGTTGTGAGATTGAGCCCCATGTCAGGCTCCACACTCCACAGTCTGCTTGAGATTCTATCCCCCACCCTCTACACTCTTCTCCCCACTTGCATGTTCTCTAATACATAAATAAATAAATAAATAAAATCTTAAAAAAAAAAAAAAAAGACAAACTGTCTTGGTTCGCTTCCCAACAGTTTAGGAGATCTAGGCTACCTCTTGAAAATATATAGGATTTATAACTTCTTGAGAGGCAGTGTGTAAAACATTATCTCCAAATGGTGGTGTTAGGCCAGTTAAAACTAGTTCACATTAGGAATCATTTAAAATTTTTTTCTTCATCAGTCATTACTTTGTGGTCATAATCAGAATGAATCATTATAGCCATCCCCTCAAAAGAAACTATATTCATTCTGCTGCTTATAGTGGCAGATGACAAAAACATGTGATTTTTCTTCCTTATAACCACTCTGTATCAGTCAGTGGTGCTACTTAAGATGGTCAGCAAATCTAAGTTACACTACATTCAAAAAGATGCACTGTCCTCAAAATGACAGAGAATTACCCTTAATTTTCTATCTAATCTTTCCACTTACTTCCATAGTCCTATTTCACTGTAAGCAAAACTAAAAGCTTCAACTCAGTGATTCGGCAAGTTTACCTGTAGGTAGTAAATGTATGGTTGTCTGAGATGGTCCACTTGTTGGCACCCCAGATGGCTGAAGAGGTGGTGCAGGCTGGATGGGTTGCAATGGTCGAGACACAGGCTGAGAAGAACCCATGGTTGACACAGGAGTATGGTTTAGCTTTTTAGGGTCTATTAATTAAAAGTGAGACATGGTGATTACTGACAGACAAAAATTAGAAATACAGGTTTTTCTTTTATTTGTGAATTTTACATGTGCTTGCCACTTAGTCACATTTACCACTAAGAGAACAATTTATTTCTATTTTAATTATGTGCACATTTACCAGGTTAAAACATCACATCATGGCCTTAAAATAATTCACTGTTGATTCTACCACATACTCTAATTCACATTTATAGAAACATAATTGTACATTGTTTTTCATGAAAGAATCCTATTACTGAACTCAATTACAATATCCTGTCAATCAGAATAATTTCATTTCCTATATTCATACATATCTATGTATCTACTATTATCTATAGCCAGGACATTTTCCTAAGCAAACACCTATAAATTGATGAGTTTTTTTTATCAGTGATCTTGAACTCCGATTACTGCTGTTTAGGTTCTTTTGTTTGATAATATAGATGGTTGCTTATTTACACTATCCAGTCATTAAAATAAGATACACATAGAGTGTCTAATCTCAAAAAAGATATAGGACAGCCTATGGAATAAATGTTTGCATCTCAGACGAAGCCCTTAAAAAGAGTTAACCACTATATGGCATAATATAAAAACTCTTATTCTAAAATAGATAAAATAGATACAAACACATCAAGCATAATGTTGTAGAGATCTGTCTTCACTGATTACTACACTGGATTAAAAGGAAAAAATGTTATCAACACATTCCTTGGTACTGGTACAATTACTTATAAGTACCTTGTGAACCTCCACTCTCTTCATCATCCATTGTGAGATCAATGACACCACCTGAATCACTGCCTGTGGCTTTTCCACTCTGAAAAACAAAACTTCTGCATTTTGCAAAGGAAACTAGCAGACATAAAGGAAAAATGAAATAATACTAAGGGGCAACAAGGATAATGAATAGTCTGGTTCATCTGGACCACTAAATGGCATTCCTTGAAAAAACAGAGTTTGTCAGACAAATGACCCCGAATACTCATGAGCTATACATCTGTCATACAGAAAATAATTTTGAAAGACTTTTGCAAGAATTTCTAAGAGTTTTTCTTTTTAATTTGTCCATTGCATAGGGCTATTAAAGTGATTAGGTGCTTGATTCAACACAAACACCATTTTCCAGCATTTAAAATGTTGACCAATACTACACTAAATTATCAATATTAATTCACCAAAACACCAAAGGCAACTTCAAAGCTAGAATTAAGTTATATAAAATAATCTATGTTTTTCCCCCTAAAAAAAGGTATGCTATGGTAGGATATGGTGTGCTACACCATACCTCACTGACATCCAACCTGACCTAAGTCAACCTATTGTCCCCAATCATTAGAAATGTAATTTTAAAAAAAATTTTAACTACATAATAGCAACAACAGTACAATACAGACCTAAAGAACCAGTATCTTTAAGTCAAAAAGACTGAGGGCATCTTTTAGTTCCAGCTCATATTAACAATGTGAATTTATGTTAAAAGATAAGATCCTCAATTTCCAAACTCCAGATATGGGGTCTGTAATGAGGATCAAACCAAATATACAGACAAAGAGCTTAACACCAGGCATAACATGTGCTGTGTAATAAATACTAATCATAATTACTTTATAACATACTGAGATCAGCTCCAAATGATTAAGGTTTTCAACTGCAAAATTCAGACTTTACATAATTGAAGAAAATAATTCCTTGACATTGAAAAATTCAGGCCCAATCCAAAAATAATGATGTAATTCTAAATCTTACAATTATAAATCTTTCTATGATGACGACTTAATACAAAATGATTTGTTAACTAACACAACAATCTAAAATCTAAAATCTAAAAGTTAACAAATTCTTAAAGAATGTAACAGAATCTACTTGCTGCAATGTATTTATAAGGTCCAATTTTCAAAATTTACTAAATTTTAAATTTATCAAAAATTATTACACAAACATGCAGAACCCCAGTAAAGTAGAACCCAACTAAGGACAAAAGACAGTCAAAAGAAAATTACTCCAAGTGGAACCAGATGTTGAACTCAGCAAAGACTTTGAGCATCTTTTAAGTATATATTCAGAGAAATAAAGGAAAATATAATATTAATGAATGTACAAGAAATCTCAAAAGTAGAAACTGGAAAACAAAAATAGAAATTCTAGGTCTGAAAAGTATGATTACTAAATTAGAATAATTTTCATTGTATTAAAAACTATTGGATGGAAATCCATTATCATGTGGACTGTAATTAGAATTTTACTTTGAAACAAAGAAGAAATCTTACCTGTGATGTGCTATCAGCTGCTTTCTTATTAACAGAAGCATCTATTGTTTTGTTTGTCTGGTTTTCTGAGGAGTCAAAAAAAAAGGCCATTTTTAAAAACACCTACACAATGTGAAAGGTTTGGTTATCTTATATACAACAATTAATGTAATTATCTCCAATTGTTTTTTTTTCTCTTAACATGTCACATATGTAAATGAACTCTCTCATAGACCATTGCTACAGTAATTTTCAGAAGGGCAAATTCACAATAGACAGAAAAAAATTTCACATACTCTCATTGTCCAGAATATTTAACTCTATCCTAAAAAATATCTTCAGACAAGTAATATAGGATGTGCATAACTTAAATGTCCTAACATAAGTAAATGGTTAAAACATAATTATTCCATACTATATGCCTTTGGAGAAAAACATGAAATGACATGGCAAAAATATAATAAATTCATTAGCAAACTACACAGTGATTCTGAGAAAATATATATGCATAATCTCAGTAGTTCAATCACAGATGATATTTTAATGCATTTTTCAACTAATTTGTATTGAGTCTGTGATAAACACGCATACCCACACACGAATGTTACTTCCAGAACAGCAAAGAAATCAAGTATGTTTTTCTGCCTCAACTTCTAAAGAGAAGGTATTAAATTTTAGCAAATGTCTTTAGCATCTACTGAGGTGATTATGCAACTTTTTCTCTTTGGTAATGTGGTGAATTTCCAATGTTGAAACATCCTATCCTTGCTTCCTGTAGATAGTAACATTCGTGGTCAAAATATGGCATTTCTTTCATTTCAAATCTTCAGAACACAGATAAGAGTAAATCATTCATGCTAAAAAGAAAAGAAACAGAGGTAGAACTATGTATTTCATTATATATAAAACACACATACACACAAACTCCTGTACATCAAAAAAATATGGATAAACATCTACCTATTAAAAGAGGTTTTTTTCGAGGCTAGAGGAGTAACAAGGAGACCCTTGTAATCTCTACCTTTCTGAATTACCTTAGTTTTCTTGTAGAAAGAATATATTATATATTCTTTACTTTTAAAAAATATCTTAAAATTACTTCATTTAAAATGAATCAACATCTGTTCTGGACTGTGAAATTCCTGAAATAGTAGTTAATAAAAACAAATTTCGGGGAGGAGCATGATGGTGGAAGAGTAGGAGACCTAAATTTTGTCTGGTCATAGGAATTCACCTAGATAGTTATCAAACCATTCAGAACATCTACAACCTCAACAGGAGCTTGAAGAAAAGAACAGTAGCAATTCTTTTTTTTAAAGATTTTATTCATTTGAGAGAGAGAGAATGAGAGAGAAAGCACATGAGAGGCGGAAGGGTCAGAGGGAGAAGCAGGCTTCCCGTCGAGCAGGGAGCCCAATGCAGGACTCGATCCCAGGACCTTAGGATCATGCTGTGAGCTGAAGGCAGATGCCTAACAAATGAGCCACACAGGCGCCCCATAAAATCTTTTTAAATTTTCATCTTTACAGTTATATTCCATCCCTTCATCGTATTTACTCTTATTTTTCTCTCTCTATATATGTTTTTCTTTCGCTAAAATGTTGGGAGGCAATTTCTTCTAACAGACCAAAATACACTCAAAATCTAGTGTGTGGCTCTGTTCTATTCACCAGCCTGATCATATTCTTTTTTTTCCCCCCATTCTTTTCCCTCCCATTTCAGGTCTCTTCTGATTTGTTTAGTGTATTTTTTTCTGGGGTTATTGTTACCCTTTTAGCATTTTGTTCTCTCCTTCATCTATTCTCCCCTGGACAAAATGACAAGACGGAAAAAAATCACCTCAAAAAAAACGACAAGGGGCAGCACCGACAGCCAGGGACCTAATCAATACAGAAATTAGTAAGATATCAGAACTAGAGTTCAGAATGACAATTATAAAGATACTAGCTGGCATGAAAAAAAGCATAGAAGATACTAGAGAATCCCTTTCTGGAGAAATAAAAGAACTAAAATCTAACCAAGTCGAAATCAAAAAGGCTATTAATGAGGTGCAATCAAAAATGGAGGCTCTAACTGCTGGATAAATGAGGCAGAAGAGAGAATTAGTGATACAGAAGACCAAATGATGGAGAATAAAGAACCTAAAAAAAAGAGATAAATAACCATGGGATCCCGAGGGAAGAATTCGAGAGATAAGTGATACCATAAAGTGAAACAACATTAGAATAACTGGGATCCCAGAAGAAGAAAGAGAGGGGCAGAAGGTATATAGGAGCAAATTATAGCAGAGAACTTCCCTAATCTGGGGAAGGAAACAGGCATCAAAATCCAAGAGGCACAGAGAATCCCCTCAAAATCAGTAAAAGTAGGTCAACACCATGACATCTAATAGTAAAACTCACAAGTCTCAGAGACGTGAAAATCCTGAAAGCAGCCCGGGACAAGAGGTCTGTAAAGTACAATTGTAGAAACATTAGATTGGCAGCAGACCTATCCATCCACAGAGATCTGGCAGGCCAGAAAGGACTGGTATGATATATTCAGGGCACTAAACGAGAAAAATATGCAGCCAAGAATACTATATCCAGTGAGGCTGTCATTGAAAATAGAAGGGGAGATAAAAAGCTTCCAGGACAAAAACTAAAAGAATGTGCAAACACCAAACCAGCCCTAGAAGAAATATTGAACGGGGTCCTCTAAGCAGAGAGCCTAAAAGTAACATAGACCAGAAAGGAACACAGACAATATACAGTAACAGTCACCTTACAGGCAATACAATGGCACTAAATTCATATCTTTCAATAGTTACCCTGAATGTAAATGGGCTAAATGCCCCAATCAAAAGACACAGGCTATCAGACTGGATTAAAAAAACAAGACCCAATGATATGCTGTCTGCAAGACTCATTTTAGACCCAAACACACCTCCAGATTTAAAGTGAGGGGGTGGAAACCATTTATCATGCTAATGGACATCAAAAGAGAGCTGGGGTGGCAATCCTTATAACAGACAAATTACATTTTAAAACAAAGACTATAATAAGAGATAAGGAAGGACACTACATCATACTTAAAGTGTCTATCCAACAAGAAGATCTAACAATGGTAAATATTTATGCCCCTAACATGGGAACAGCCAATTATATAAGCCAGTTAATAACAAAATCAAAGAAACACATTGACAATAATACAATAATAGTAGAGGACTTTAACATCCACCCCTCACTGAAATGGAGAGATCATCTAAGCAAAAGATGAACAAGAAAATTAAGGCATTAAATGACACGATGGACCAGACGGACTTCACAGATATATTCAGAACATTTTATCCCAAAGCAACAGAATACACATTCTTCTCTAGTGTACATGGAACATTCTCCAGAATAGATCACACCCTGGGTCAGAAATCAGGTCTCAACCGGTACCAAAAGATTGGAATCATTCCCTGCATATTTGCGGACCACAATGCTTTGATACTAGAACTCAATCAGAAGAGGAAAGTTGGAAAGAACTCAAATACACGAAGGCTAAAGAGCATCCTACTAAAGAATGAATGGGTCAACCAGGAAATTAAAGAAGACATTAAAAAATTCATGGAAACAAATGAAAATGAAAACACAACTGTTCAAAAGTCTTTGGAATGCAGCAAAGGCGGTCCTAAAAGGAAAGTATCTGGCAATACAAGCCTTTCTCAAGAAACAAGAAAGGTCTCAAATACACAACCTAACCCTATACCTAAAGGAGCTGGAGGAAGAACAGCAAATAAAGCCTAAACCCAGCAGGAGAAGAGAAATAATAAAGATCAGAGCAGAAATCAATGAAATAGAAACCAAAAGAACAGTAGAACAGATCAACGAAACTAGGAGCTGTTTCTTTGACAGAATTAGTAAGACTGATAAACCCCTGGCCAGACTTATCAAAAAGAAAAGACCCAAATAAATAAAATCATGAATGAAAGAGGAGAGATCATAACCAACACCAAAAAAATACAATTATAAGAACATATTATGAGCAACTATATGCCAGCAAATTAGATAATCTGGAAGAAATGGATGCATTCCTAGAGATGTATCAACCACCAGCATTGAACCAGGAAGAAATAGAAAACCTGAACAGACCCATAATCAGTAAAGAAATTGAAGCAGTCATCAAAAATCTCCCAAAAAACAAGAGCCCAGGGCCAGATGGCTTCCCAGGGGAATTCTACCAAACATTTAAAGAAGAATTAATACTTATTCCTCTGAAACTGTTCCAAAAAATAGAAATGGAAGGGAAACTTCCAAACTCATTTTATGAGACCAGCATTACCTTAATCTCAAAACCAAAGACCCCATCAAAACGGAACTACAGACCAATATCCCTGATGAACATGAATGTCAAGAGTCTCTCCAAAATACTAGCGAACGGGACCCAACAGTACATTAAAAGGATTATTCACCATGACCAAGTGGGATTTATTCCTGGGCTGCAAGGTTGGTTCAACATCTGCAAATCAATGTAGTACAATACATTAATAAAAGAAAGGACAAGAACTATATGATCCTCTCAATAGATGCAGAAAAAGCATGTGACAAAGTACAGCATCTTTTTTGATGAAAACTCTTCAGAGTATAGGGATAGAGGGTACATAACTCAGTATCATAAAAGCCATCTATGAAAAACCCACAGCGAACATCCTCAATGGGAAAAAACTGAGAGCTTTCTCCCTAAGGTCATGAACATGGCAGGGATGTCCACTATCACCACTGCTATTCAACATACTATTAGAAGTCCTAGCCTCAGCAATCAGACAACAAAAAGAAATAAAAGGCATCAGAATCAGAAAAGAAGTCAAACTCTCGCTCTTTGCAGATGACATGATACTTTATGTGGAAAACCCAAAAGACTCCACCCCAAAACTGCTAGAATTTATACAGGAAGTCAGTAAAGTGGCAGGATATAAAATCAATGCACAGAAATCAGTGGCATTCCTATACACCAACAACAAAACAGAAGAAAGGGAAATTAAGGAGTCGATCCCATTTACAACTGCATCCAAAACCGTAAAATACCTAGGAATAAATCTAACCAAAGAGGCAAAAGATCTGTATTCAGAAAACTATAGATTACTCATGAAAGAAATTGAGGAAGGCACAAAGAAATGGAAAAATGTTCCATGCTCATGGATTGGAAGAATAAATATTGTAAAAATGTCTATGCTACCCAGAGCAAGCTACACCTTCAATGTTATCCCTATCAAAATACCATCAACTGTTTTCAAAGAAATGGAACAAATAGTCCTAAAATTTGTATGGAACCAGAAAAGACCCCGAATAGCCAGAGGAATGTTGAAAAAGAAAAGCAAAGCTGGGGGGGGCATCACAATTCCGGACATCAAGCTCTATTACAAAGCTGTAATCCTCAGGACAGTATGGTACTGGCACAAAAACAGACACATAGATCAATGGAACAGAACAGAGAGCCCAGAAATGGACCCTCAACTCTATGGTCAACTAATCTTCTTCGACAAAGCAGGAAAGAATGTCCAACAGAAAAAAGATAGTCTCTTCAACAAATGGTGTTGGGAAAATTGGACAGCCACATGCAGAAGAATGAAACTGGACCATTTCCTTACACCACACACAAAAATAGACTCAAAATGGATGAAAGACCTATATGTGAGACAGGAGTCCATCAAAATCCTAGAGGAGAACACAAGCAGCAACCTCTTCAACCTCAGCTGCAGTAACTTCTTCCTAGAAACATTGCCAAAGGCAAGGGAAGCAAGGGCAAAAATGAACTATTGGGACTTCATCAAGATAAAAAGCCTTTGCACAGCAAAGGAAACAATCAACAAAACCAAAAGACAACTGACAGAATGGGAGAAGATATTTGCAAATGACGTATCAGATAAAGGACTAGTATCCAAAATCTATAAAGAGCTTATCAAATTCAACACCCAAAGAACAAATAATCCAATCCAGAAATAGGCAGAAGACATGAACAGACATTTCTGCAAAGATGACATACAAATGGCCAACAGACAACATGAACAAGTGCTCAACATCGCTCGGCATCAGGGAAATCCAAATCATAACCTCAATGAGATACCACCTCACACCAGTCAGACTGGCTAAAATTCCCAAGTCAGGAAACAACAGATGTTGGCGAGGATGTGGAGAAAGGTGAGATACCACCTCACAGCAGTCAGAATGGCTAAAATTATCAAGTCAGGAAATGACAGATGTTGGTGAGGATGTGGAAAAAGGGGAACCCACCTACACTGTTGGTGGGATTGCAAGCTGGTGCAGCTACTCTGGAAAACAGTATGTAGGTTCCTCAAAAAGTTGAAAATAGAACTACCCTATACGACCCAGCAGTTGCACTACTGGGTATTTACCCCAAAGATACAAATGTAGGGATCCAAAGGGGCACCTGCACCCCAATGTTTATAGCAGCAATGTCCACAATAACCAAACTATGAAAAGCCTAGATGTCCATCAACAGATGAATGGGTAAAGATGATGTGTGTGGGGGTGTGTGTGTGTGTGTGTGTGTGTGTGTGTGTGTGTGTGTGTGTGTGTGTATAAAACAGATTATGCAGCCATCAAAAAATGGAATCTTGCCATTTGAAAGGATGTGGATGGAACTAGAGGGTATTATGCTAAGCGAAATAAGTCAGAGAAAGATAATTATCATATGATCTCACTGATGTGTGGAATTTGAGAAACAAGACAGAGGATCATAGGGGAAGGGAGTGTAAAATGAAAAGACGAAACCAGAAAGGGAGACAAACCATAAGAGACTCTTAATCTCAGGAAACAAACTGAGGGTTGCTGGAGTGGTGGGGTGGGAGGGATGGGGTGACTGGGTGATAGACACTGGGGAGGGTATGGGCTATGGTGAGCGCTGTGAATTGTCTAAGACTGATGAATCACTGACCTGTTCCCCTGAAACAAATAATACATTATATGTTAATTTAAAAAATTAAAAAAAAATTCCAGGTTACTGTTCCTACATGGTAGAGTAGTAAAATACATTGATGCCATTACAAAACTTTATCAGTGATTTACCACCAGAGTTTCTTATATATAATATTAGAATATATTCCCTTGGCTTTGGAATAGAGTTTTATTCACATAACTTTAATTATATTCCTTAATCCAGGTTTTTATTTAATATTCCCTGCTCCTTTATTGTAGACTTTTATCTTGATTTTTTTTTTTAAGATTTTATTTATTTGACAGAGAGACACACTGAGAGAAGGAGCATAAGCAGGGGGAGCAGGAGATGCAGGCTTCCCGTGGAGCAGGGAGGCCGATGAGGGGCTTGATCCCACGACCCTCAGATCATGACCTGACTCAAAGACAGACACTTAACAACTGAGCCACCTGGGCGCCCCCTGATTTTTAATGTAACATTTTACCATTTCACTTATAATATCTACTTCAGATAACTATAAATCAATCTATCAACCAATAAAACTGGTGAAGGTGAGAAATCAGAAATTATACCACAAAATCTTTCTATCATTTGGGAAACATCTCTAATTCTCATGATTGTTAAAACATACTGTCACTTTTAACCAACACTGCATTTTTACTGGAGTCATGAAAGGGTTTTCACAGGAATGTCCCTTAGTAGGTGCTGGATTTTCAGTGTATTAAATGAATTTCAAAACTTTTAAATCATTCTCACATCATTTCCCATCTAGACCACTACCAAAGCTTCCTAACTGGTCTCCCTAACTCTACCTTTTATCTCCCCCAAACCCTTTTCTTCACTGTAGCCAGTGTTCATGACTGCAAAATTCCCCTGCAAAAATCCTTTCATCCCATTGCCCACCATCTTTCCATTTATTATCAAATACCTTTTCCAGATCTCCAACATCCTCACAGAAATCTCCTATCTTAACATTAACCACATTTACAATTAATTACTTATTTAATGGCAAAGTTCCCTATTTGACTGCAAGCTTGGTGATAATAGGGACCATATGTACATTTCTGTGTGTCTGCAAGATTTTAAACCAATTACAGGTATTCAGTATTTCATGAATGAATGAAATTTTCCAAATTTTTATTTAAATTCTAGTTTGTTAACATATAGTGAAATATTGGTTTGAGGAATAAAATTTAGTGATTCATCACTTACAGATAACACCCAGTGCTCATCATTAACAAGTGACCTTCCTTAATACCCATCACCCATTTAACCCTCCATCAATCTTAGTTTGTTCTCTAACCTTAAGAGTCTCTTAAGGTTTGTTTCCCTCTCTCTTTTATCCCCCTTTCCCATATGTTCATCTTTTGTTCCCTAAATTCTACGTATGAGTGAAATCACATGGTATTTGTCTTTCTCTGACTGACGACTTGTTTCGTTTAGCATGATACTCTAGCACCCTCCACATCATTGCAAATGGCAAGATTATTTTTGGTTGACTGAGTAATATTCCATTGTGTATATATACCACCTCTTCTTTATCCTTTATCACTTGATGGACATTTGCACCTTTTCCGTAATTTGGCTATTGTTGACAATGCTGCTATAAACATCGGGGTGCATGTACCCCTTTTAATCTATATATTTTTTTAATATTTGGGTAAATATCTAGCAGTGCAATTGCTGGATTGCAGGGTGGTTCTAATTTTACCCTTTTGAGTAAACTCCATACTGTTTTCCAGAGTGGCTGCACCAGTTTGCATTCCCACCAACAGTGCAAAAGGATTCCCCTTTCTTTGCATCTTCACCAACATCTGTTGTTTCCTGAGTTGTTAATTTTAGCCATTCCGACTGGTGTGAGGTGGTTATCTCACTGTGGTTTTGATTTATATTTCCCTAATGATGGGTAATACTGAGCATTTTTTCATGTGCCTGTTAGCCATCTGTATGTCTTCTTTGGAAAAATATCTATTCATGTCTTCTGCCCTGTTTCTTAATTGGATTATGTTTTTTGGGTATTAACTTTGGTAAGTTATTTATAGATATTGGATAATAACACTTTATCTGATATGTCATTTGCCAATGATATATGTCAGAATATTCTACCATTCTGTAGGCTGCCTTTTAGTTTTGATCGTTTCCTCCACTGTCCAGAAGATTTTTATCTTGATGAAATCCCAACAGTTCATTTCTCCTTTTGTTTGCCTCGCCACCATCAATGTGTCTAGTAAGAAGTTGCTACAGACCAGGTAAAAAGGTTGCTGCCTGTGTTCTTCTCTAGGATTTTGATGGTTTCCTGTCTCACATTGAGGTCTTTCATCCATTTTGAATTTATTTTTGTGCATGTTGTAAGAAAGTGGTCCAGTTTCATTATTCTGCATGTGGTTGTCCAATTTTCTCAACACCATTTGTAGAAGAGACTTTTTTCCATTGGATATTTTCTTTCTTGCTTTGTTGAAGATTAGTTGACCAATCAGTTGTGGGTCCACTTCTGGATTCTATATTCTGTTCCACTGATCTATGCGTCTGTTTTTGTGCCAGTACCATACTGCCTTGATGATTACAGCTTTGTAGTACAGCTTGACATCTGGAATTGTGATGCCTGCCACTTTGGTTTTCTTTTTCAGGATTGCTTTGGCTCTTCAGCATCTTTGTGGTTCCACACAAACTTTAGGATTGTTTGTTCTAACTCTGTGAAAATGCTGGTGGTATTTTGATAGGGATTGCATTAAATGTGTAGATTGCCTTGGGCAGTATAGACATTTTCACAATATTTGTTCTTCCTGTCCATGAGCACAGAATATTTTTCCATTTCTTTGTGTCCTCTTCAATTTCTTTCATAAGTGTTCTACAGTTTTCAGAGTACAAATCTTTTACCTCTTTGGTTAGGTTTCTTCCTAGGTATCTTACAGTTTTTGGTGCAATTGTAAATGGGATCAAGTCCTTGATTTATTTTCTCCTGCTTCGTTATCAATGTATAAGAAATGCAACAGATTTCTGTACATTGATTTTATACCCTGCAACTCTGCTGAACTCACGTACTAGTTCTAGCAATTTTTTGGTGGAGTCTTTTGGGTTTTCTACATAGTGTATCATGTCATCTGCAAATAGTGAAAGTTTGACTTCTTCCTTGCTGATTTGGATACCTTTTCTTTTTGTTGTCTAATTGCTGAGGCTGACTCCCAGTACTATGCTGCATAGTAATGGTTAGGGCGTCTGGATGGCTCAGTTGGTGAAGTGTCTGCCTTCAGCTCAGGTCATGATCCCAGGGACTTGGGATTGAGCCCCGCATCGGGCTCCCTGCTCAGCAGGAAGCCTGCTTCTCCCTCTCCCACTCCCCGGCTTGTGTTCCTGTTCTCACTGTCTGTCAAATAAATAAA
Organism: Eumetopias jubatus; assembly: GCF_037043125.1. Classification (NCBI taxonomy): domain Eukaryota; kingdom Metazoa; phylum Chordata; class Mammalia; order Carnivora; family Otariidae; genus Eumetopias; species Eumetopias jubatus. Next base: position 51,099,637 of record NW_028274814.1, on the reverse strand, counting down.
TAAAATCAATAAATCGATAGATAAGACAGACAGACAGATAGTAATGGTTAGGGCAGACATCCATGTTGTGTTCCTGACCATAGAGGAAAAGCTCTGTTTCTCCCCATTGAGGATGATAATAGCTGTGGGTCTTTCGTATATGGCCTTTACAATGTTGACGTATGTTCTGTCTATACCTACTTTGTTAAGGGTTTTTATCAGGAATGGATGCTCCATTTTGCCAAATACTTTTTCTCCATCTATAGAGGGGATCATATGGTTCTTTTCCTTTCTTTTATTAACATGGTGCATCACGCTGATTTGCAAATACTGAACCAACCCTGAAGCCCAGGAATGTCACTTTATCATGGTGAATAATTCTTTTAATGTACCACTGGACTGGATTTGTTAGTTATCTTGTTGAGAATTTTTGCATCCACGTTCATCCAGGATATTGGCCTGTAATTCTCTTTACTAGGGTCTTTGGTTTTGGAATCAAGGTAATACTGGCCTTGTAGAATGAGTTTAGTAGTTTTCCTTCCATTTGGTATTTTGTGAACAGTTTGAGAAGAATGGGTATTAATTCTTCTTTAAAGGTCTGGTAGAATTCCCCTGGGAAGACATCTGGCCCTGGAATTTTGTTTGTTGGAGGATTTTTGATTACTGATTCAATGTCATTGCTGGTTATGAGTCTGTTCAAATTTTCTATTTCTTCCTGTTTCAGTTTTGGTAGTTTGTATGTTTCTAGGAATTTGTCCATTTCTTCCAGATTGCCCAGATTGTTGGCATATAATTTTTCGTTAACATTTAAGTGTATTTCTGTGGTGTTGGCTGTGATCTCTCCTCTCTCACTTGTGATTTTATTCAGGTCCTTTCTCTTTTCTTTGTGATAAGTCTGGGTTTTATCGTTTTTATTAATTCTTTTAAAGAATTAACAGTTCCGTTCTTAGTTCCATTGCTCTGTTCTACTGGTTTTTTATTTCTATATCATTTATTTCTACTTTAATCTTTATTATTTCCCTTCTTCTGCTGGCTTTAGGCTTTATTTGCTGTTCTTTTTCTAGCTCCTTTAGACATAAAGTTAGTTTGTGTATCTGAGCCTTTTCTTGCTTCTTGAGGTAGGCCTGTACTGAAATATACTTCCCTCTTAGGACTGCCTTTGCTGCATTCCAAAGGTTTTGGACTGCTGTATTTTCATTTGCATTTGCATCCATGTATTTTTTTAAATTCTTCTTTAATTTCCTGGTTAACCCATTCATTCCTTAGAATGCTCTTTAACCTCCATGTATTTGTGGCCTTTCCAAAATTTTTCTTATGGTTGAGTTCAAGTTTCATAGTGTTGTGATCTGAAAATATTCATGGTATGATTTCAATCTTTTTGTACTTGTTGAGGGCTGATTTATGACCCAGTACGTGCTCTATTCTGGAAAACGTCCATGTGCACTCAAAAAGAATGTGTATTCTGGGCACCTGGGTTGCTCAGTCTGTTAAGTGCAAGTCCCAAGTCGGCGTGGGGGGGGAGGTCCCTGCTCAGCAGGAGGTCCGCTTCTCCCTCTGCTCTTTCCCTTTGCCCCTTCCCCTGCTCATGCATGCACACTCTCTCTCACAAAAATAAATAAAATCTTAAAAAGAAAAGAAAAATGAATGTGTATGCTGCCTTAGGATGAAATGTTCTGAATATATCTGTTAAGTCCATCTGGTCCAGTGTGTCATTCAAAGCCATTGTTTCCTTGTTGATTTTCTGCTTAAATGATTTATCCATTGCTGTAAATGGGATGTTAAAGTCCCCTACTATTACTGTATTATTATCAGTGAGTTCCTTCATGTTTGCTATTAATTGATTTATATATTTGGGTGTTCCCAAGTTGGGGGCATAAATATTTACCATTGTTAGATCTTCTTGGTGGATAGACCCTTTAATTATGATACGGTGCCCTTCTTCATCGCTTGTTACAGTCTTTGGTTTAAAATCTAGTTTGTCTGATATAAGTATGGCTACTCCAGCTTTCTTTTGACATCCATTAGCATGACAGATAGTTCTCCATCCCCTCACTTTCAATCTGGAGGTGACTTTAGGTCTAAAATAAGTCTCCTTTAGGCAGCATATAGATATGTCTTGCAGCATATAGATGTGTCTTTTTTTTATCCATTCTGATACCCTATGTCTTTTGATTAGAACATTTAGTCCATTTACATTCAGAGTAACTACTGACAGATATAATTTAATGCCATCGTGTTACCTGTAAAGTGGGTGTTTCTGTGCCTTTCTAGTCCTTGTTGCTTTTGGTCTTTTTTTCCCCACTCAGAGTCCCCTTTAATATTTCTTACAGTGCTGGTTTAGTGGTCATGAACTCATTTAGTTTTTGTCTGTCTGGGAAACCCTTTATTACTCCTTCTATTCTGAATGACAGCCTCTTGGCTGCATATTTTTCCCATTCAGCATGCTGAATATATCATGTCACTCCCTCTGGTCTGCCAAGTTTCTGTGGACAGATCTGTTGTGAATCTGATCTGTCTTCCCTTGTAGGTTAAGGACTTTTTTTCCCTTGCTGCTTTCAGGATTCTTTCCTGTATTTTGTGAATTTGACTATAATATGCCTTGGCGATGGTTAGATTTTCATGGATTTAATGGGAGTTCTCTGTGCTTCTTGGATTTTGATGTCAGTTTCCTACCCCAGATTAGAGAGTTTTCAGCTATAATTTGCTCGGACAAGTCTTCTGCCCCCTTTTCTCTCTCTTCTTCTTCTGGGACTCCTATGATACAAATGCTACTATGCTTTAAGAAGTCAATGAGTTCCCTAAGTCTACATTTGTAATCCAGTATCTTTTTTCCCTCTTCTTTTCATGTCACTGATTTTTCTGATTGTTGGGAAAGCCTGTTATATTCCGGCTCCTGAGAGGAATGGCTATATTAAGAGGAGGTTAAAAAAAAAAAAAAAAAAAAAAGGCAACTAGATTCTATTTCCCCTAGAGCTAAAGCTTTAAAGCACTCTATTTAGTAGACTTGGTGCTGTATAGGGTTCATGCTGGTCTTCTGCGGGAGGGGCGTACTGTGCTGATTCTTCAGGCGGACTTGCCCTAGTGAAGATGCACCTGCAGGGTGCATGGGGGCAGGGTTTGGTGTAAGCAGCTCTGGCCTCCACTGGGTGGTGGTATTTTGCTCACTCTAGTAGGTCAGTGCTGAAGTGGGGGAGGAATGGCATGAGACCCCTCTCTTGTACCTAGAACCCGCGCAGGGGAGTGAGTTCACCCCTGCCACTCTTCTGTGAGGAAGTCCTCACAGAAGAGCAAACAATCACCCTTCTTGTGTCTCCAGTTTCTGTCAGATTCCTGCCTTCACCCTGTCTGTGTACAAGCTGTATGCCTGCCAGGGGGCACAGTACTCCTGTGTTTTATCTCAGGCATGTGGCTGGGTTTCAAAACTCCAAGTTTTAAGGATCAACACTGATCCTCTGGGGGAGGGTCTTGCCATGCTTTTGCTGTTTGCTGTTTTGTCCCAGAAAAGCAGTCGCACGACTAGGCAGCAGTTCAGAGTTTATGGTAAGTGCAGCAAAAAGCCAGCACCAAGGTTTGCTGCCCTAAGCCAGTGTCTTTATTCCTATGCTAGGAAACAAGGCAGCACCACTTCTTTTGTCCCCGGACAGGCTGTACCACCACTCCCAAATGCACTCCAAGAGAGGGAATTGTTTCTCCCTGTGCGACCCAGGGGATCCTCAGACCATGCTGCCCACTCCCGGGTCTCTGTCCTCCTTCCCCACAGGAGCACGACTATGTCTGCCAGGCACGAACAGGGTGATGGCAAGGCCTTCTAAAACTTCAGACTTTGTGACCCACTGCTTATAACAACTTTCAGTAGTTAGTCCCTCTCCTTTTCCCAGTCAATAGTTTGGGGGAAAAATTTTTCTAGTGTAATCCCCTGTACACTGCTTTTCTCTCTCCCTCCCTCTCCTCTCTCCATAATTAGGGCTCCCTCTCCTCCTACAGTTCTTTTCTCCCCCAAATCAACTCTCTGCAGCTTCTATGTACCACAATGTAATTGTTTCTCTACGCTAGTTGTGTAGCTTCCTCCCTCAAACTGATTTCTTGGGTGTTTAAAATGATCTGATATTTACCTAGCTTGATACTACCAATGTACTTGAGAGATGAGGCAAGCATAGGGTTCCCTTACTTCTCCAGCATTTTAACTCCTCCCCATGAATGAATAAAAACTGTAATTTAGGTCCTAAATCTCCCAGCAGTCTCTAAGAGGATTTTTACTTTACTATCAACAGAAAATATTGACTTACACTACGAGGACACATGAACTATAATAAAAGACATACAAACGCATGCATTCTAGTTAGAGAGCCTATGTTCTCATTAAGTCAATAATACCTACATAAGTATAAGATTTAAAAAGTTTTAATTATTTTCCCTCTCACACTCCCTGTGCTTGTGTTCCTCTCTCACTGTGTCTCTGTCAAATAAATAAATAAATAAATAAATAAAATCTAAAAAAAAAAAGGTGGCGCCTGGGTGGCTCAGTCGCTACGCTTCTGCCTTTCGGCTCAGGTCATGATCCCAGGGTCCTGGGATCAAGCCCCACATTGGGCTCCCTGCTCCACGGGAAGCCTGCTTCTCCCTCTCCTACTCCCCCTGCTTGTGTTCCCTCTCTCACTGTGTCTCTCTGTCAAATAAATAAATAAAATATCTTTAAAAAAACAGAAAGTTTTTAATTATACAACTAATTGATTTATCATATTACAAATGTATTAAAGGTTGGCTTCAACCTTCATATTCAGCCAAAATTTGCCATATGGTTTCAGCTTAGGTTTTGGGAAGCCTAACAGCTAAATACCTACTGTGACATCATTTATGGCACCTCTAAAATTATGCTTGATTAAAGAATATATCATTTCATCAGATCTCATTCTCATTAGCATGACGAAAAATATACAAAAAAGCTTATCATACCCAATAATCTACTTTCAAAACTAAGTAAGCACTCTATAGAGAGAACTTGAAGTGAAGATCTCCTTAATTTATAAAGTACATAAAAATATATTAAATATATGTTAAAATATAAAAGTTTAAGTATAAATGTATATTATTGCAAAAGTAGAACGATGTAGAGATTAAAAATGATTGTGAAAACTATTAGTTTTACATACAAAAACAATTAAGAACAGTCAAGTAATTAAATAAATACAAAATAGACTAACACTATGACTAATAGAGTACATTAGCTAGCTAATTTTGGGAAAAAATACACCCTTTGTGTCAACAAATGGTCATAAAATTTTAAGAAAACAAAATAATTAAATGAATAACTCTGATACCCGCAGAAGTGTTTAGGGTATATAAGCATTCACAAAACTAAGCAAAATCTTTTAAGTTATTTATTTCATTTCAAACCATGGTCTATCAGGAAAAGTTCTATGTTTAAGAATATATCTTCTGACCATGAATTAAAAAGTGTCAACTTAGGCTCAATACTTCATAAGGAGGAAAAACTCCAAAAATCACATAAAACAATGTCTATGAGAAATCACCTTCTACCTGACATATTAAAATATATAAGGATTAGAAAAAAAAAATTAGAGAAAAATGAAGTAACCCCCCGAAATCTTGCTCATTCACTAAAAAGTAAGCATCTTTCAGTGCTGCAAACATGAATGAGAGTGTCTAAGAGTAATGTGGTAGCACGTAGGGCTAACAAATATTATTATACTATGCAAGCATTTACATCAATAATTACATTTTTATATAAAATTTCAGATTTCCTCTTGTATCCCAGATGTAAACTTGTATGAGATTGTTATTTGGCTCCTGTCCAATATTAATTTTGATCATCTACTCATTTACTCTTAACAACCTTATAAAATACTACAAGCACTATTTTATGAGAAAATATACTCAGAGGGTAGGTACACTACTAATGGCTACATGACAAATTTAAAAAAACAAAAGGCTTACATATTTCACTTATGAAATTTTGCACTTTAGAATCTGTTTCTTATATTTCATAGTTACTATATCAATAAGAGAGAAACCAGCAGCAATTTCACTATTACACATGATTCCTAACCACTTTTGCCTATCTTTACAACAGTGGGAATAAATGTGAAGCCAGAAATGAAGAATAAGAAAGTTTAAGAATGCATACAAAATGTATGCTTCTTAAGAACAAGGAAGACATACAATTTTACAGATTTTAAATACAGGTACAATCAATTTCTCCTTTTTGCAATACTGGAAAGTATACAGACATATACAAACATAATAATATAATATGTCATGGGGGAAATTTATAAAAGAGAAAAGAAGCAAACATTTTATAGTAAATCAGAGAGAGAAGAACCTATTTTTTAAATTGTTCCAATTTGGAAGATGTGAGTGATGAATGCACAAAGGATTTTAACACATGGTACGGATGATACGTGGTTTGTCATTTCCTCTTATAACCGTATATCATGTGGAGTGATATACTTTAATTCATAATGCTTGCCTCAAAGCCTAAAAAATTTCACCCAGATTAGGAAAAATTACTAAAAGCTAAATTAAAATTCTAACTTTTCATTCAAATAAACTCTCTCAAATACCATCTTAACATTATTTCTTAGATAATTAAAAACTTAATAAAAATCATCTCTAGGATATTCTATCTACTTTCTTCTTCAAATAAAAATAGCCACTTCCACAAACATACACAAATGTTCAATTATCTAAAAGGCCATTAACATGACTACTACATTTCTATTATTAAGCGTACACAGTGACTTACCAATTCTTGGGGTAGCAGTGCTCTGTTCTGCAGGAGATGAAGTACTAAAAGCAGAAATTGGAATTTTCATCTGTATAGGACCTCGATTATTTGATGGACTATACAGTCCTGATGGGCCTACTGTAGGTAAAGAAGTCCTTGTGGCTTGTACAATAGAGTGTGCTGTTGGAACAGCCTGTACAGCAAGCGTTGTTCCTAATGGTGCAGCACTGGCAGGAGAGTTCCTCTGAATACTAGGACTGGCCACAGAAGGAACATTGTTTGGTTTAGTGGGGTTTGGCAAGGCTGGCAAGGACACTGGATTTTTGGTAAGACCACTCACTGTAGGTGGGCTTTGTACAGAAATGAACTCAACGTTGCCAGATGGTTGATTGGTCACTAAAGTCCCTGGATGGCTCTGTAGGAGTTGAGGCTGGGAGGATACCGCAACAGGTACATGCAAAATCACTGGTAAAGGTTGTAAAGAGATTGTAGGTTGGGGATTTCCACTAGGCACCTGAGTAGTAGCAACTACTGTAGCTGTGTTGGGTGCAGGAAGAACTGACGTTGCTGTCAGAGAACCAGAAGTCACTGGAGTCTGCAACTTAGGTTGACTACTGACAACTGTTGGAGGAGTTACAAGACTGGTTGAAGATACTATAAAAAGAAAAAAGAAGTCTCAGTTTAAATGGCTGTCTTCATTTATCAGCTAGCATAATACAACACGATAAAATTTAATGAACTGCAGTAGATACAGTAAAGTCTTTTATAATAAAGTTTCTTCCAGATTTAAGTTCTGGAAATTCTTGGAATTAAATTTATAGAAGCATTTTTGCATCTATGTTTGGCACACAGCTTATGATTAATATGGAAGACTGCTATCTCAGTATCAAAACAGTGTCTGAAAATTATTATCATCACTTCAGAGTAACTGGAAAAATGACTGAAAAACACTGAAAACTTGGTAAAATTGTACAGATATTTTTGAAACTACAGTAAAAACATAAATGCCCTAGGACACTGACAATATATAAACTCAAACAATCTAGTAAGAGTCATCACTATTTTTTTAAATCTATTTATTTGAGAGAGAAAGAGAGAGCATACACAGAGGGTAAGGGAGAAGCAAGCTCCCCCCTGAGCAGGGAGCCCGATGTGGGACTCGATCCCAGAGCTCTGGGATCATGACCTGAGCCAAAGGCAGTTGATTAACCAACTGAGCCACCCAGGCGCCCAAGAGTCATCACTATTAATGAATAAAATAAGCTTGGTCATGGTATTTTATCACTTAGACCATGTGTGAAACCTCTATCTGTGAATCAAATTTTACTGAATTACCAGCAGGAGCTAGTATGGGGAGGCTCCCTCTACTGACACTCTAGTGACATTATAGGATTTGGGAAATAAAAGAGTAAAGATGGGAGATGAATTAAGAAATAAGGGAATTGATACCAAAGACCAGAAAAAAATCAAAATGCTGGTCACTGGCATTTTACAAAAATTTTGGTTTAACTATTTGTTTATTCTCAATTAAATGGGTTTCAAACTGATGACCAAGTGTCTTTCTTACGGATCTGCACTCTTTCCAAAGTCAAAGGCACACTAGAGCAGCAATCTTCAGTGTTATCCAGGGCAGGATACCTGGGATTACAGAGACCCTCTCAGGGAGTTGGCAATGTCAAAACTATTTTTATAACAATAATAAGACATTACTTGACTTTTTCACCATGTAAATATTTGCACTGATAGAACAAAAGCAATGGTGAGTAAAACTTGATGCCTCAGTACAAAACTCAAGGCAGTGAGTGGTACCTAACTCTCACTGCATTCTTTACCACTACATATTTACAGTAAAAGACGAAGTGAGCTTCACTGAAGAATGTCCATGATTTAGTAGTAAGAACTATTTATTTTATTAAATCTGAACCCATGAATACAGGTCTTCTGAATATGCTGTGTGAAGAAACAGGAAATATACAGTAAGCATTACCACTGCATGCCAAAGTAGCATGGCTGGCTCAGGGAAAAGCACTTATATTATTATTGTCTGAGTTATAAAGCTAACAGCGTTTTTCATGGAAGACCATTTTTACTTGAAAGAACGATTTATAGACATACTGTGATTATTCACATTTGGGTATTTGACTAATCTTTTCTTGAAAATAAACCTTGGGCGCCTGGGTGGCTCAGTTGGTTAAGCGACTGCCTTCGGCTCAGGTCATGATCCTGGAGTCCAGGATCGAGTCCCGCATCAGGCTCCCTGCTCGGCAGGGAGTCGGCTTCTCCCTCTGACCCTCTTCCCTCTCGTGCTCTCTATCTCTCATTCTCTCTCTCTCAAATAAATAAATAAAATCTTTAAAAAAAAAAAAAAAGAAAAGAAACCTTGGCAGTCAATTCAAAGAAAATAAGTGCAATGGTACAGTTTACTGAGTTTATTGGCAATGATACATTTGAGTTTGAAAACAAAAATTAGAATTTTGGAAAAACTTGTATATGCCACTGAGAGCATGACAACTTCCCAAATCTTCAAAGACTTTTCTGACAAAAATCGACAGTGAAATAAATACATGTGACTTTTTAAAAGTTTAATGAGCTATGTCAACAATTGAAGTCTTACATAACTCAGTGAATATTTTCCAAATGATTGATGAATGATATTAGCAAAAGATCCATCCAAGTACAAGACAGACAAATGGATTTTTTTTTTTTAAAGAATGGGGGCCGGGGGTGGGAGGGGGGCAGCCAGAGATGGGAGACAGAATCCCAAGCAGACTCCATACTGGGCATGGAGCCCAACCAAAACCAAGAGTCAGACGCTTAACTGACTACACTACCCAGGTGCCCCAGACAAATGGATTTTAATGAAAAAGTCAGAAAAATTCATTGTTATGGTTTCACATTCCATTTTTCAACTAACCTTTAAAAAACTACTGCCTGTGTCAAAGAAAAATATCCACAAATACTCTAAAAGGGCTAGCCGTTTTGCAACTATCTATTTTTATTAGGCTGAATTTTCTTCACATATTTCAATCAAAACAACAAATTGCAACAGACTGAATGCAGAGATAGATATAAGAATCTAGCTATCTTCAACTGTCTTAATGTTTTAAGTGTAAGAGAATTTGTAAAACTATAAACAATAACTCTTCTCACTAATTGTTTTAAGCATGAAAAAGTTATTTTTCATTAAAACATGTTATTTGTGTTACATGATATAGGTTTGTTATTATTTTTAAATAGACATTTAAAAATTTTTATGTTTTGGTGCCTGGATGGCTTAGTTGGTTAAGTGACTGCCTTCGGCTCAGGTCATGATCCCGGAGTCCTGGGATCAAGTCCCATGTCGGGCTCCCTGCTCAGCAGGGAGTCTGCTTCTCCCTCTGACCCTACCCCCTCTTGGGCTCTCTCTCTCACTCTCTCACAAATAAATAAATAAAATCTTTTAAAAAAATAAAAAATAAAAATTTTTATGTTTTAATTTCTACTACAGTAAAAATCAATTAATATAAGCCACATTTACATTATTATTATAAGATTATACCAGGATACAGAAACCAGAAAATTTGAGAATCACTAGACTTGAATTTCTATATTTGCATTCATATCTATAATCCTGATTTTTAAATAAATTTTTGTACTTATTTAATTTCAGATAAATACCTCATTCCCTTAGATCATTTCAATTTCAGAAAGATGTAATAAAAGAGAACCAAAGCCTTCAGTTCCTAAGAAAATGAATTTTCTTTAAAAAATTAAAGAGTTTTCGGGGCGCCTGGGTGGCTCAGTCGTTAAGCGTCTGCCTTCGGCTCAGGTCATGATCCCAGGGTCTTGGGATCGAGCCCCACATCGGGCTCCCTGCTCTGCGGGAAGCCTGCTTCGCTTCTCCCTCTCCCACTCCTCCTGCTTGTGTTCCCTCTCTCACTGTGTCTCTCTCTGTCAAATAAATAAATAAAATCTTTAAAAAAAAAAAAAAAAAATTAAAGAGTTTTCTTTAAAAAATTAAAAAAATATTACCTGTATTCACAGGGGTTGGAAAGGCTGGTGGTGTACTCTCACTTACATTCCTTTTAGACTCCAGCATCTGTCTCACTGTGCCTGCATTTCTACAAAATATATATATACACACAAACAGTCAATGAAAATGCCATTCACGAGGACATCAACTAATGAATAGAGAAAGCAGTGGCCGATAGGGGAAAGCATGGCAAGACATGGGTACTGTAGCACTAAAGTGCAAATGACTGCAGAGGTAAAGACGGCACACGGACTATAGCATGCCAGGGTCTATGGAATTAAGAAAGAGTCTTTCTCTTATATTCTAATGTCCTCAACACTAACAAAAAGCCAAACGTACATCCTAATATCTGTAGACATTAGTTTTTATCACCCTTGATCAAAGCATTTCTCAATTACTTTGAAAGAATAGTATTTAGTACAAGTGGTTAAAGAAGTCTTCAGTGACCAAAGAAAACCTCAAAATTAATTAGCAAAACCAGTAACCACAAATGAGCAATTATAACAAAACAAAAAAGAAGAAAATCTAAATCCAGTATACCAAACACTTATCTCTACATAAACAAATAGGAATACATTGAAACATTTTCCTGTAAAATAAAATCAGAACCTTGTTGTGTTTTTTAAAAACTTGACAAACAATGTTTACAATTCTCACCTGTATGGCACATTGTTATTATTGCTGTTGATGTCAACTACAGACTTTCCTGGTGATACTGGTGGGTTCGGTGGATTCTGGGGGAGAAAAAATACCCAGGTAAAATAAAACCCAATACACAAGGAATCTTTAAAAATAAGACATTACCCCGACCTATTGTGATCATTTCAAATGTATCTGAATGTTGAATTACTATGTTGTGTACCTGAAACCAATACTATAAAAAAAATAAAACCTTATATGTTTTCTCAATATATTATCTCTTTACTTCCAGAAAATATTACTAGATGAGAAAAGAATTTGAATCTTGGCATTGCCACTTAAACAAATTACTTAATCCAATGCAACAACTGCTTATTATGTGAAAGATTAATATAATAATTCCTATACCTCAGTTTTTAAGATGAATAAAGAATGTGAAAATGGTTTACATGCTAAGGTTTAATAAATATTAATATGAATCTAAAGAATAACTAAACATACTCATTCAATATCAAGTGAATGCCTACTACATACCACACATAGCAGGCACCAAATTACCAACAGAAACTCAACAAAGTACATATTTATTCTGAGGTATTTATCTGAGAAATAGTTGATTACCAACAAAGTGGTGCCTAAGGTCACAAATCAAAATTCTCAAATCAAAATTATTTTTACAATTATTGCTTAAAAAATAACTAATTGCCACTATGTGACTTATTAACATCATAAAGGGATATCTCAATTCTAAACTTAAGTATCAACTAATTTCAGTCTTGTCCCCCAAAAAACAGGGAATATAGAAATGGAATTCTTATACATATTAATTACCGTTACTTGGGCCTCAGTCAGTAATTACACTATCATTTATTTCTTAAATTAAGAAATATAAATAATTCTGCTCAAGATTTAATTAATACAATAATAAATATTAAAACAAAGGTGGTAGGTGCTTAAGATCACATTAAGTAGATGCTACTAATCACTCTTTTCAATCAACAAATCTTGATGCTTTTTATAGGCTAAAAGAGTAATTTTAACCAAGTACAGCATTATACTAGTTACACGTGTAGAGAAGAGACAAAATTACAATGAATTGCTCTAAAGGTGCTTAAAATCTGCCTGTGGACAAAAACATATGAAACAAATAGAAAAGCAAATTAAAGTAACAGTGCAGTGCCAATGGAAAAAGTTTTTTAAAAAGTTTTTGAGGAACATGCATCTTCATATAGGTTAGTACATTCAAAATAGCTAAGATGAAGATAAAGAACATTTCAGGGAGAAAAACAGAAAAAGGAGTAAAAGCATAATAAATAAACAAATAAAACTGGTTTAGAACATGGTATGGTTACTGGATGGAAGACCTTAAGTACTACAGTGTGGTGACACCAGCAGATGGCAGAATGGGAAGACCAACACCTTCATCACTCATGGGATGGATCAAATTTCCTTTGTCAGAATTCTAGAAGCCAGTCAAGAGGTTATAGGACCCCAAGCAACAGCAAGGTAAAGAAGAGGTGCTCTGTAGTGGGTAGGAAAGTCTGTTGCACTTATCCACCATATCCTACATATCCTAAACCCCTCCCGATACATTACGGCACAATCAAAATTCCTCCCTTGTGGCTTCTCCTTCAAAAAGGAGAGAAGAGTGGAACTTTCATGTAATATTCTGGCTTTTCAGGAGGCTGTCCAAGGCACTGGTTTCTGTTTCACCTGACTTGGAGGAAATAGCAAATGTTGGATATCTAGGGTCCAGATGAGAACAAAGGTGAGCCCATTAGCTTGGTACAGCACCAGAAAAATCATACTAACACAGACAGCAGGGAGACCTCCAAAAGCATGGTTTATAAAACCAAAACTGTAATATGGAAGACAGATGTCAGTGGGGAGCTTCTGAGTACAAAGAGACAAGCCTCTTCAGATAAGAGATTATACACACAAGCTCAGAGAAAATGCATCTCTAGAACAGGTTTGAGAGGTTCCCAGAGTATATACCTGAACTGAATAGTAAAGATCTTCCTCTGTACAAAGCTACTGTGAAAAGACAGGGAAAGGTGGTTTTTTTTTCAAATGCCCAAATTTCAACATAAGAGAATTAAACATACAAGGAAACAGAAATAAATCTCCAGAAATTGACCCTAAAGAAAGGGGGATCTGTGAATTACCCATTAAAGAATTCAAAATAACCAACATTAAGATGTTCAATGAGGTAAAAGAGAACACAGAAAGAAAACTAAATGAAATAAGAAAAATTGTGCATGAAGAAATAAAAATATTGACAAAGAAACAAAGGCTCTGAAATAGAACCAAAGGAAATTCTGGATCTGAAGAATAACTGAATTGAAAAATTCACTACATGGGATCAACACCAGACTGTATCAAGCAGAATAAAGACTTAGTGGACTTGATGACAAATCATTTGAAATTATCAAGTTATAGGAGCAAAAGAAAAAAGAAAAAAGTGAACAGAGCCCAAGGGATTTATGAGACACCACTGAAAAGACAAATACATAAATATGGGAATCTAAGAATAGAAGAGAGAGAAAATGAGCAGAAAGCCTCTGCAAATAATGGCCCCAAACTCCCCAAATTTGAGGGTTCTCAAATTCAAAACGCTCGGAAACCTCCAACTAGAATAACCCAAGAGATCTATACTGAAAAGCACAGACAAGGTGTCAAAAGTCACAGATAAAGAATTTTGAAAGTAACAAGAGAAAAGCAACCCATTACATTCAAGGTAGCTCCCATAAGATTATCAGTTTTCTCAGCAGATATCTAGAAGGCTACAAGATAGTGGGATGATAGATTCTAAGTACAGAACGAGAAAACTACCAAGCAAAAATAACTATATCCAGTGAAACTTTTATTCCAAAATGAAGGCAAAATTAAAATTTTCCTAGGTAACAAAAAAGCTGGGGAAGTTTATCACCATTACATCTGCAATACAATACAAAAAAAAATTGCTAAAACGAGTCAATCAAGTGAAAATGAAAGGATACGAGATGGAAACTTGAAAGCATACAAACAGATGAAATGCTCTAGTAAAGGTAAATACACAAAGAAATACAGAATCCTGCATTACTGTAAGGTGGGTGCATTAAATCACATTTAATTGTATACAATTTAAGCATAAAAATAACTGTAAATTTATGCTAAAGGATACAGAATGTAAAAAGATATAATAAAACTAATAACCAAGTTGTGGGAGCAAGGTATAAAGAGTGAGGTTCTTAAATGTGATTGAAGTTAAGTTGTTACCAGTTTAAAACAGTTTACATAATCCCCATGGTAACCACAGATATAATACCTATAGAAGATACACAAAAGGAAATAAGAAAGGAATTAATGATTGTCACTACAATAAGTAAATAAATACACAGGAAGCAAGCAAGCAAAAAAAGAAAAGAACAGTTCCAAGACATATAGATAATAATTAACAAAATGCTAATGATTAGTCCCTCCCTACAGAAATTACTTTAAATCCCAATGGATTAAATTCTCATAGAAAGACATACATTCGCTTAATGAATAAAACAACAAGATCCTGTTACAGGCTGTTAACAATGAACACACTTTAGATCTAAAGACACACAGGCCAAAATTATAAGGATAAGAAAAGATATTCCATTCAAATGGTAACCAAAAGGGAGAAGGAGTGACCATACTTATAAAAGACAAAATAGAGCTGAAGTAAAAAACTGTCACAAGAGACAAAAAGGACATTATATAATGACAAAAGTATCAACTGACCAAATAAAATATTTATACATTTGTATGTATGCACATAACATCAAGGCCACCAAATGATGTAACATTGACAGAATTGAAAAAGAAACAGAGAGCAATACAGTAATAGGAGTCTTCAGTTCATCATTCTATATAACAGGTAGATGATCCAGAGAAAAATTCAATAAGGAAATAGCAAAACTGAACCAATACCAAAGACCAAATGGACCAGACATTTGTAGAAATTTTTACCCAACGGAAGAAAAATACAAAATTTTCTCAAGTGCACACAGAACATTCTCCAGGATAGATCATATATTAGGTCACAAAATGAGCCTTACCAAATTTATAAAGATGAAACTCATACCAAGTGTCTTTTCCAACCACAAATGATCAAAAGTAGAAATCAACAGCAGAAGGAAAAATGGAAAAGTCACATATATGCAGAAATTAAAACACACTTATATAATCTAATGGATAAAAGAAGAAATCACAAGAGATATTAGAAAATATCTTAAGACAAATAAAAACAAAAACACAACATACGGAATTTATGGGAAAATTTATGCAGCAAATGTAGTACTAAGAGGAAAATTTATACTGGTAAATGCTTCCATTAAAAAAGAAGGAAGATCTCAAACCAACAACCCTACTTTACACTTCAAAGGACTAGAAAAAAGAAAAACAAAGTAAGCTCAGGAGAGGGAAGGAAGTAATAAAGATTATAGCAGAAATAAAACAGAGAAACAAAGTCAATAGGAAAAAAATCAACTAAGAGTTGGCCTTTTAAAGGATCAACAAATTGGCAAAACTTTACCTAGATTACCTGTGAAAAAACAAAGAAGACATAAATAAAATCATAAATGGAAGAGAAGGCATTACAACTGATGCCATAGAATAAAAAAGGGATCACAAAAGACTACCATAAACAATTATAACGCAACAAATTGGATAACCTAGAAAAAAATGGATAGCTTTCCAGAAATATACAACCAAGAATGAATCAAGAAGAAAATAAAAATTTGAACAAGATCTATATAAGTAGTGAGACTGAATCAGTAATCAAAAACATTCTAATAACAAAAAACACCAAGGACCAGATGGCTTCAATGCAGAATTCTACCAGACACTTAAAGAAGAATTAATAACAGTCTTCCAAGTTTTCCAAACAACTGATGAGGAGGAAAAACTTTCAAACACATTTTATGAAGCCAGGATATCCTGATACCAAAACCAGACACCACAATAAGAAAACTACAGCCTAATATCCCTGATGAACATAGATACAAAAATCCTCAACAAAATATTAGCAAACCAAATTCACCAGCACACTGAAAGGATTATACAACATGACCAGGTGAGATTTATCCCTGAAATGCAAGGAGAGCTTGACACGAAAATCAATGTATAAATCAATCAAACACATTAACAAAATGAAGGGGAAAAAAACTACATGATCTTCTCAATTGTTGTAGAAAAAGCATTTCATATAATTCAACACCTTTTCATGATAAAAAAACACTCAACAAATTAGGAATGGAAGGAAATTACCTCAAAAAGAAAAAAAAACTGTATGTCAAAAGCCCACAGCTAACATCATACTTAATGGTGAATCAATAAAGCTTTACCTCTAAGATCAAGAACAAGGCAAGGTTGCCCACACCCACCAACTTCTGTTCAACATGGTACTGGAAGTATCTCACCAGAGCAATTAAACAAGAAAAAGAAATAAAAGGCAGCGATACTAGAAAAGAAGAAGAGAAATTTTCTGTTTGCAGATGACATGATCTTATAGTCAGAAAGCTCTCAAGAGTCCACAAAAAAAAAAAAATTCGAACAAATGAATTCAGCAATGGTGCAGGATTAAAAATCATCATCAATCATCCCCAAGCAAACATCAATCATACTTCTATATACCAACAACAAACAATCTGAGAAAGAAATTAAGAAAATAATCCCATTATATCATTAAAGAGAATAAAATATTTAGAAGTAAACTTAACCAAGAAGGCAAAAGACCTTTACATTGAAAACTACAAACACTGGGGAATGAAATAAAAGACACAAATAAAAGGAGATATTCCATGTTCGTGGACTGGAACACTTAATATTGTTCAAATGTCCATACTACCCAAAGTGATTAAAAGCTTCCATGGAATTTCTATCAAAATCCACTGTCATTTTTTGCAGAAATAGAGAAAAGCATTCTATAATCCATATGGAATCTCCTGGGCCCCTGAATTGCCAAAACAATCCTGGACCAGAAGAACAAAGTTGGAGGCTTCATACTTCCTGATTTCTTTTTTTTTTTTTAAAGATTTATTTATTTATTTGACAGAGAGAGAGAGGGAACACAAGCAGGGGGAGTGGGAGAGGGAGAAGCAGGCTTCCTGCAGAGCAGGGAGCCCAATGCAGGGCTCGATCCCAGGACCCTGGGACCATGACCTGAGCCGAAGGCAGATGCCTAACGACTGAGCCACCCAGGTGCCCCTCATACTTCCTGATTTCAAAACATGTTACAAAGATACAGTAAATCAAAACAGTGTGGTGCTGGCATAAAGACAGGCACATAGACCAACAGAACAGAATCGACAGCCCAGAAATAAACTCTCACATATATGGTCAATCAGTCTTCAACAAGGATGCCAAGGCTACACAATGGGGAAAAGAGTCTTTCAACAAATGGTAGGAAAACTGGATATCCAAACACAAAAGGATAAAGTTGGACCATTACACCATATACAAAAACTAATTCAAAATAAATCAAAGACCTAAATATAAGACCAACACTAAAAATTCCTAGAAGAAAATATAAGAGGAAAGTTTCATGATATCGAATTTTGATATGCCATCAAAAGCACAGGCAACAAAAGCAAAACAAAGGAGGTTAACATCAAACAAAAACCTCTGCACATCAAAGGAAACAATGAACAGAAGGAAAAAGAAACCTACAGAACAGGAGAAAATACCTGCAAATCATATATCTGATAAGGGGTTAACATCCATCCAGAATATCATAAAGGGCCCACAACTTAACAATTAAAAAACAAGCAACCTGATTAAAAAATGGGCAAAGGACCTAAACAGACACTCTGCCAAAGATATGCAAAATAGTCAACAAGCATATGAAAAGATGCTCAACATCACTATTTGTTAGAGAAATTCAAATCAAAACCACAATGCAATGCCACCTACATCCATTAGCATGGCCACTATCACAAAATAGAAAATAACAAGTGTTGGCAAGAATGTGAAGAAAATGGAACCCTGTGCGACCTCTTTAGAAAACAGTGTGGAAACTCCTCAAAAAACTAAAACCAGAATTACCAAATGATCCAGCAATTTCACTTTTGGATAGATATCCAAAAGACTTGAAACCAGGATCTTAAAGAGTTATCTGCACACAAATGTTCCCTGTAGCATTATTCACAAAAGCCAGAAGATGAAAGCAGCCCAAATATCCATCAATAAATGAATGAATGAAGGTGCAGTATATACTATATATATATACACACACACACACACACACACAAAAATATATATATATATAAAACAAACAAAACCCAAATACTATATGATTTCACTTAAGAGATATCTAGAGTAGTCAAATCATGGAAACAAAAAGTAGCTGAGTGCTGAGGGGAAAGGAAATGGGAGATGTTCGATGGTAGTGGAGCTTCAGTTTTGCAAGATGAAAAACACCTAAAGATCTATTATGCAGTGTTAATATAGTTAATACTTCTGAATTGTGAGGTTAAAAATGATACATTTGAGGTTATGTGTTTGTAGCACGATTAAAACAATTTTAAGAATTTAAAAAATTAAAATGTAGAATTTAGATTTAATATAAAATTTTACTCAACTACATCATTGATTTTTCAGAAAAGATAAGAGGTATCTTTACATTTCTTTTATAGTAAGAACTAGAAAGGATATAAGTTAGAGATATCAGTCATATGGCAGTAACAGACTAGATTATAAATGTGGACTTAATAGCAAACTGCCTATGAGGGTTTTGTGCTCTCTTAAAAATTAAAATAGAAAATGTTTTAAGACAAACCTGCATGTTTGTTTTTAACTGGTTAATATCAGAGGATCAAGGAGCAAATCTAAATAGAAGAAAAGCATTATTATTGTTTCCTTATTTATTTTAATAAGGGGGGAGAACTAAAGTTTTAAAACTTCATTCTATGTTGCTCCTGTTTTTAAAACCTAGCATGACACTGATGTAAAATTATATTGGATACTATAATTAAAGGGAATTAGGATATTAATGAACAAATTCTTGAGATTTCTAGAAATCTCTCTCACAAAAAGAAAATATTAACAAGAATGGGTAGAAAGATGTCCCAGTCTGGGCATGTAAAAGTGGCCTTACCCAAAAGCTAATTAAGGATGGAACAAAAATTTGAAAGCTTGAAGACCACCTCAATATTTTTCTTCAAGCACCACATACCCTAATTGTTCAAATTAATCTTTTCTAATCTTTAGGAATTATACAGTATTTATTGTTTCCATAATACTTATAGCTCTCCATAACAAACCTTTCAGGGATTGTAATATTTTCACCTTCATTCCTTAAAGTTTGTCTCTTGTCTGTCACTTTTGAATAAATAAACAAGAACTAGAACTAGTTTTGAAAACAAAACAGACATACATAAACACTGGAGAGTATATGGTGGGGAAGCATGCAGCTTGGTTCAAACATAAGGATAAAAGTGGAAATTCACACTGTACAAAAACAAAGGAAAAATTGCAAAGCCCTTTCTTTGGTTCAAGAACAGCAAATAAAAAAGGTTTACATCGGGGCACCTAGGTGGCTTAGTCGCTTAAGTGTCTTCCTTTGGCTCAGGTCATGATCCCAGCATCCTAGGATCAAGCCCCACATAGGGCTCCCTGCTCTGTGGGGAGCGTGCTTCTCCCTCTCCTGCTCCCCCTGCTTGTGTGCTACCGTCTGTCAAATAAATAAAGCTTTAAAAAAAAAAAAGGTTTACATCAATTTTCTAATCTAAGAAATAAAATACAATTTTTATATTATGACAAACAAATGGGGGCGGCTTGGGTGGCTCAGTTGTTAAGCATCTGCCTTCGGCTCAGGTCACGGTCCCAGGGTCCTGGGATCGAGTCCTGCATCGGGCTCCCTGCTAGCTGGGAAGTCTGCTTCTCCCTCTACCCACTCCCCCTGCTTGTGTTCCCTCTCTCGCTGTCAAATAAATAAATAAAATCTTTAAAAAAAACAAACAAAAAAAAACGAAGCTGAAAAAGTGTTCAGAATCAGGAAATTATATAATTGAAGAAGACTATAATAAAAAAATCTTTGGGAATGGCCAAAGGAAGGTTTGATTGTGCAGGACAAAGATAAAAACTATCAGTTACGGGGAGCCTGGGTGGCTCAGTGGGTTAAGTGGCTGCCTTCAGCTCAGGTCATGATCCCAGGGTCCTGGGATCGAGCCCCACGTCAGGCTCCCCACTTGGCAGAGACCTGTTTCTCCCTCTCCCTCTGCCTGCTGCTATGCCTACTTGTGCTCTCTATCACTCTGTCAAATAAATAAAATCTTCAAAAAACAAAAAACCTGTCAGTTGCTCAAGAAAAGAGAGCAACCAGAGCTTTAAAAGTTAAGTAAAAACAATACAGAGATGGAGAACAGATTAGCAGTTGCCAGGGGATAGGAGTAGGTGGATGTGGGGGGAAATAAGGTAGGTTTAAACTCTAAAAAGGCAGCATTGAGGGAGTCCCTTCATAGTAATGGAACAGTTCTAGATCTTGAATGTGGTGGAGGTTACATAAATCCATACATGGGATCAAATTGCATAGAACTGCGCATGTGTGCACACACATATACACATAACGAATTCATATAAAAACTGGTGAGAAATGGTAAGGTCTACAGGCTACTTAACAGAATTTATCAGTTTCTTGATTTTAATACTGTACGGCAGTTATGTAAGATTTCACCACTGGGGAAAGCTAGGTGAAAAGTTCACAGGAGTCTATGTACTACTGTTGCAAATTCCTGTACATCTATAATTATTTCAAAATAACTTTATTTAAAGTCAAGTAAAGAAGATATCAAATGAATGAAAACAAAAATCCAATGGTAATAATGATTACTACTGAAATAATTGTTATTGGCAATTAGTAAGTGCCAAGCAATGGAGCTCTCAAGACAAAGAAATGTAACTTGCCCAAATAGAAAAAAAGCCAAGAGGAAATGAAAGAAATTAAACTAAAAACTATAATGCAATATACAAGTGCTATATTAAAAATATGTATTACAGAGTAACTAAGGAAATGACAAAAAGCAAAAGGTAGATTATACATTTGTTGTTTATGTTATGCTACAATGTTTGGACTTAACTACACGGGGGAAGCAAAGAAGAGAAGAGGGCTACTCCAGGTAATGGAACACTAACATACTTTGGAGGAAATAAGAGACTAGACTAGACACTGGCAAGAATTTAAAAAGAAAAAAAACATGGTAAGACAAATCCCAAAAAGGTAATTTTAAAAATGAAATGAAAATATAACTTCCAGAATGCCATAAAATAGATTAATATAAGTACTGATAATATGAAAACAATAACTGAGGATTAGAAAAGGGTTAATAATTAGTTCTAGAGCTGCAGCTCCAGAAAGAACATACAGGAAGTACACAGTATGAAAAAAAATTTCAGACCTGTAATAAAGGAAGACTTTCTTCCTAACTCACCATTTCCTAAGATTACCACCTAGAGCTAAATATTAATTATGCAAGAATAGAAATCCTTACTTCTTGTCTTTTCTTAAGATCTTCTTTGGCTGCTCCAAAGCGTTTGGTTAACCTGGCTATCTTGGCCTAAAAAAAAAAAGAAAGCAAAAATGAAACAGAAATCAGGTAACATTATGGTATTAAAAAGGAACTCACACATACATTACAAGAAACCCACAAATAAAAGGACCCTGAGGAGATCACCAACAGCAAAGAAAATAAGGCAAGCTGATTATAAAATATATATTTGGAAAATAAAGAAAATCATAATGAAAACTAAAATGACCTTTGAACTCAATACCCAGAGGTAAAGACTCTTAATTTTAGAAGGTTAGCTTTTTCCCTCCTAGAATTCACAGACCAAGACATTTCTGAGTATGTGTAATTGTGGGGATTTTTGTTGTTGTTATTTTTTAATATGTTGTAACCACACAATTTTCTGAGAATTCTGAACTAAACACATCTGTAAGTCATAAAAGATCCAATGCCATGGCTTATGGATATATGTATAATATACTGAATCATTATTATTACACTCTGTTCCCCAGTGGAAATGTTCAGTGTTTCTCAATGTACTGCTATAGCCAAATAATGCAATTAACAATATTGTTCTTTCAGATTATTTCCTTGGATAGCACTCACATAGATGTAACTTCTAAGACAGAATATATTTTTAAAGCTCTTGTCTAAATGATTCTTATCTAAATGCTAATTTATATCCAAATTATCTAATAATTATCAAATATCTAAATGACAATTTTTCAGAAAGGCTTTGCTAATTTGTATATTCAACAGCAGTGTATATGTGTGTTCATTTAACATGACTCTTTAAAACATTTAGTTTCATATTATGTTAATTTTAATCTGTCAAAAATGTTACCTTGCTACTATTAACATTTCAGTGAAATTATTTTATTAATCATTTGTACTGCTATATAAACTGATTAATCACACATTTGCCCAAATACATATTTACAGAAACTTTAAGGAAAAAAAAACAGAAAAGAAAAAAAATATCTCATTAGTACATGAATTATTTTGTATTTAAGTAATACTCAATTGTTTTTGTTGCTGTTAACTGCTGCTGCCAGTTTTAAGTTTTTATTTTTATTTATTTATTTTTTTTTTGAGAGAGAGACAGAGATGTGAACACATGTGCAAGCAGAGGCAGGAGTAGAGGGAAAAAACAAACTCCCCGCTGAGCGCAAATCCCGACACTGGGGCTGGATCTCACAACTCTTGAGATCATGACCTGAGCTGAAATCAAGACCACCCAAGCACCCCACTGCTGCTGCCATTTTATGTTAAATATATTTTCAAGAAATTTAAATTAAACTTCTGAGTGTGTTCAGGAGGCCCGCCTAAGGAGGAACTCCTCCAGAAAAATTCTTTCATCCAGTGTAAGCATATCTACAAAGAAAATGGTATTATTTACTTCTAAAGTTTCTTTCAGAAAGTAGTCACTTCTGAAGGAGACCCGAAACCTAACAAAGTATTTAAGTCCATTGACAGAGCCTATGCAATCAATCACGTATGACCCTGAGAAGATTTTCTTTAGGACTTGAGGAAATTATTAATACCAAAGACATACAGCATAATTTTATATTCTTAATATGGATTTACCTTCCTGTGATTAAAATATTTCAAATAATTTTTTTCAAGAAAGCTATATGTGAAGGTGTTTTCTGTACCACAATTTATGCAAGAATGTCTTTCATTCTTGAGTCTATCTGGTGGGTATTCTGTAAGTTGCATAGTTTGTAGAGTATTATTATACTACTTTTACTTAAAAAATCATTTTGTATATGATATATATATAGGAAAGGTCTAGAAGGAATAAATACCAAAGTTAAAAAGTGGTTACTTCTAGAGGCTAGAACTGGCAGGCAGTGAGTGAGAATGTAAAGAGGACTTCACTTTTAAGTCATATGCCTCTGTAATATTTAAATGCTTTTTAAAAAGAATTTTATCACTTAAAAAATTAAACTATTAGCAGAGAAATAAAATCAAAATCTGGACACTGACTCACTGTGCCATTTAATATTATTAAAAAAAAAGAAATCAAAGACCAGCTTTTTTGTTATTTTAATCTAGGAAATTGCGCAATTTTTTAAAATTATAATTCAAAATACCTGTCATAATGTGTCTAAGATCAGGTCTCTTTTGGGAAGTATTACGTGAGATTTTTAAGAAACTATATAAACAAGTACTTTTTTAGTCGAGGAAAGTCATATTCTATTATTATGTCTTCACTACTTTTATTTCATTTTGCTCTTGGTTTCTTCCTTAGGAATATCTATCATTTCTTGTATAATGGCATAAGGGTAGCTATTTTACGTAACATAAATTGTTGAGATTCGGACACATTGAGCCTTATTTAGCAAGCTAGGCAAACCAGGGATTTCCTTGCTCATGTACCAAGGAACCTCTTAGGAAATAATCAACTGAGAAAAGAGCTAATCATGTATCAAGTCTCACTTAACAAAATATTAGCATTCAAAAAAAGCTACTGAATAAATGGACACATATATCCGTTATTCAAAACTGTCTCTTGGATTAGGCAGCCACAGATTTACTTGTTGAGGGGGTGGCTATTTTCAGTTAAAACTACTTAGGATGGCATTTTATAAATTATAACCAATGAAATATTGTATTCCAGGGTGTGTTGACAGCTTTTCCATTTCCATAAAAAAATCCACTTGAAATTTTGAGTATTCTGAATCTGTACAATAATTTGAAAGGAATCAAGTCTTCCTATCTAGGAACATGTTACATTTACAGTTGAACCTGTTGACTCAGATTTTCTTTTTCTGTCCTTTTTCCTCACAATGGTCTTGAAATTTTCTTTTTGGTTTATTCTTAACTACTTATTCATTTTTAAATAACTACCAAATGTACAACCTTTATCTCATATTTTCTCATTGTTTATTGCTGATATACAGAAAAACTACTAAAAGTTCTTCCTCACTCAGGTAGTTCCTAAATTTCCTACTTTTTCAACAGTTTGCCAAGTTAATTCTATTGTGTTCCCAATCATTACTCTTAATTTCTTTTTCCTATCATTATTTTATTGCTAAGACTGCCACCAAAACTCTAAATAGCAGCATAGATAATAAATGTCTTTGTCCTAGTCGCAACTTCAATGGAAATACTTCCATGATCCACTACTAAATACGATATGGGTTATAATCTGAACAGAATTCTTTATAATTTTAGGCTTTCTTCCTTACTAAATAAAATGGATATCATAGGTATAAAGTTGTATATAATAATGTCCTCTTACTTAAAGAATCTCCTCTGGATCTTCGTCTCCTTTTTGAATCCTCATGTAGCTCATTTGTACTCATTATTTATAAATAAAAAATTAATCTACTTTTTAAGTCTTCACAAAAGAATAAGGTTTTATCCTCATTGCTCAATATTCAAAAAGGGTTGGGTTTTTTACATTTTATTAATTTATTAACTCTTTCTGCCTTCTGGGAGTTTAGTTTGTAATTGTATTTTCCTAGCATAGGACATGAACATATAATGTTCTCTTTTCCTGTTTAGTAGTAATGAATTTAAAATTATAAAATTCCCTTTGAATACTGCTGTGGCTTTCACTTACAGGTTTCGATATGTAGTACTTTAATTACATTTCTGATCTAAAGAGTGGAGAATTGGGGCACCTGGGTGGCTAAGTTGGTTAAGCAACTGCCTTTGGCTCAGGTCATGATCCTGGAGTCCCAGGATCAAGTCCCCTGTCGGGCTCCCTGCTGAGCAGGGAGTCTGCTTCTCCCTCTGACCCTCCCCCCTCTCGCACTCTCTCTCTCATTCTCTCTCTCTCAAATAAATAAAATCTTTTAAAAAAATATAAAGAGTGGAGAATTTCCATTTTTACTTCCTCTTTGCAATTATCTGGAAGTATGTTTGGGGGGGTGGTTATGCTCTGGGAGGGGTAGAAAAGCTAAATATTTGTTGATAATTTCTATTTTTATTACACATTTGCTACTGACTCCACAGCAAATGACAACTATCTGCATTTTAAGACTTTCTTCTAAGTTACTATAATGCTCATCTTGACAGAGCATCAAAGATATATAAATCTAAAAATTATACAATATTTTACACTTAAAAAATAATTAAAATCAAGGAAATAACTGTTGAGATTTACTTTACCATTTGACATCTCTGAAAAAGCAAAAATACACAAAACTTTTTCATGATTCAGGAAGCAACCAATCCCTCGGGCACCTGGGTGGCTCAGTCGGTTAAGCAACTGCCTTCAGCTCAGGTCATGATCCGGGGATCCCTGGATATCGGAGGTCCCTGGATATCGCGCTCCCTGCTCAGCGGGGAATCTGCTTTCCCTCTCCCTCTGCCCCTCCCCCCACTCTCTTTCTCTGTCAATTAAATAAAAAATCTTAAAAAAAAAAAGCAACAACCCTAAAAAAATATACAAGATATCTCAATGCTGAAAATTATTTTCAGCTCTTATAAAATATGTTTAGTACATAGAAAAGGATTTAATAATTTAAAATAGGCTTTAATAAAAGGATGTGGACAAGTCATTTCACACAACCAATTATTAAAACCTTAAAAATTATTTTAAATAATCCCAAAGTAGCCCATTTTAAAAACATTAAGAATGATAATATGAAAATCAATAAAAATCTACTTTCCTGTATCTAGAGAAATTTATATCTTAAAAATTTTAGCAGAAAAGAGAACTTCATGAACTGTCCTCTAAAGATAAAGTCTACATGACTCAATTCTATTCTCTCACCAAATTTTTCAATGTATAGCAAATTTTTATACTACTGCAAAAGGATCATGAGTCTCTTAAAGTGTATTTTTTGTAATAACTGCTGTGTTAAAAAAAGAGGGCACTAATACTAAAATTTGTTATTCTATTTATTTATTCCTTACAGCAAAATATCTGAACCCAATTTATGTATCTGTTTTTAAATGTTTTAACTTTGAATTTTATAGAACTCAATATTAGATTTTGCCAAAGACAGTCAGATATAATAAATGAATATATATATGCTAATCAGGAATATGTACTCATCAACTGCTATGGAATGAGATATAGAAAATATATATGGTAGTATTTTCAAAACATTTGTTGTCAGCTGTAACTAATAACAGTAAATAATTTAGCAAAGTATATAATTACTTTCTAAAGTATGTGATATATAAGCTTTAAATACTGGAGAACTCGAAAGTAATTATAATAAAGATACTGGAACAGAGTGGTATCACCAAAAATGGCTGAGTAAGGAACTTCAGGGTTCAGTCCCTTCCCAAAAGCAACTGAGCTGACATGCATTGTTAGAATCAACTTTTGCACAACTCTGGAATCTATTCAAAAACTCCAAACAGTGGGGTGTGTGGGTGGCTCAGTCGGTGTCCAAATCCTAATCTCAGCTCACATCTTGATCTCAGGGTCATGAGTTCAAGCCCCACGATTGGCTCTACAATGGGTGTGTAGCCTACTTAAAAAAACTCAGAACAACCAACAGAAGACTTAGGGAAAAATAAAGCTGCTACTTTGCAGTAAGCGAGCACTATGGTCTTTTAGGTTGTCCACTCATTATTCCCCACACCCAGATCAGCAGTGGGTGTGAAGATGACAGTTAGAATGCCTGGTACAGGCTTCTAGTGCCACAGGAAGCTTATGGACCTTATTTTCACTGGCAACTTAAGGATCAGCACACAGGCCAGCCTTTGTTTCACACAACTCAAGTAATTCCAAGGCTGGGGTAGCATCGCAGACTGCTTTTCCTAAAAAGATTTGAAGGCACAGGTATTGGCACAGCAGTCTGGGGCAAAGAAGTACAATTTGGACAAGCAATAAATAGAAAAGCCTGGGTAAGAAAAGGTTGGGAAAGGTGACACATGACATAAAAGGGACTCTAAAAGCTCTTTAATTGAGAAAACTATGCAAATGCCCAGGAAAAAAAAAAAAGCACAAAATGGCCTGAAAAGACCCTAAGTTCTCATTTATGCAAGCAGGAAGTAAAGGATAAGGCAAGTTGGATAGGGCAAGTTGTAAGTGGTCTGGTTAATAAGCACTGAAGGAGTGCCCCAACAGAGCCAATCTGCAAAGATTAGGAGAGTATTTTTTTCTTTCTTCCTTTTTTCTTTTTTATGCTCCATTTAACTGTCAGAACATCACCTGACCACTAAGCTAATGAAACACAAACTTCAGTGGCCACACACAACAAAGAATCTATACTTTCCAAAAACAGTTTAGAAGTCATCAAATCAACAAACAACAAACCACAACAAGAAACATCAACAAGCTCTGGGTAGTGGGGAATAAATCTGATTCCCACAACTGCCACATTATAATATTCAAAATACTCAAATTTCAACAAAAAATTAAGAGGCATACAAAGAAACAAGAAATAAGAAAGTATGGGCCATTCACAGAAAGAAAATAATGAAAAGAAAGATAGCTAAAGTATTGGACTTACTAGACAAAGACTTTAAATAGATGGATTAAAAATCTGTTCCTAGAGCTAAAACAATGGACAAAGAACTTAAACACACACACACACACACAAGAAACTGGAAAACAATGTCTCACCAAACAGAATATCAGAGATAGAAGTTGTGTAAAGAAAACATAAAAAATCTAGAGCAGGAAGTATAATAATTGAAATAAAAAATTGAGCAGCAGGGCACCTGGCTGGCTCAGTGGGTTAAACATCCGACTCTTGATTTTGGCTCAGGTCATGATCTCAGGATTGTGAGATTGAGCCCTGTATCAGGCTCCGAGCCAGCTTAAGTCTCTCTCCCCCTCTCCCACTGCACCTCCCCCACCTCTCTTTAAAAAAAAAAGTTATACGTGGATTTTCGACTACACCAGGGGAGGGGGTCAGCACCCAACCCCTGCATTATTCAAGGGTCAATCATTTATATAACACAGACCCATTATATTATATATTATATAGATATATATATTTTAGTTTTTTCCTTAGTGATTTTCTGGAAATTACATTTAACATCTGGAATACCTACTTATTTTCAATAGTATACAAATACTTTCAACAGCATACAAATATAATTAAATATTACTTAGCCATAAAAAGGAATGCAGTACTGATACATGCTATGTTGTGTATGAATCTTGAAAATGTTATGCCAAGAGAAAGAAGCCAAACACAAAAAGTCATATATTGTAGGATTCTGTTCAAAAGAAATATGCAGAATAGGTAAATCAACAGAGACAGAAAGCAGATAAGCGGTTGCCAAGGACTAGGGGAAAGGAAAATGGGGAGTGACTATTTAATGGACATAGGTTTTTTTTTGGGTTCATGAAAATGTTTTATAACTGGATAGAGATGACAGTCACACAATGTGAATGAACTAAATGCCACTGAATTGTAAACTAAAACAGTTATTTTGTTACCTGAATTTTACTTCCATAAAATACTAAATATCAGAGCAAAATAGAAAGAGACGGGGACTAAATTGAGCTTAGTAAAACTTAAATAGCATGGTAAGGGCAGATTATTATAGGTAACTGAATGGGAGAAATAGTATGAAGTTGAAAGCCTAAAATAAAAATACTATGAACGTTGATACTCTGTAGGACAGTGTACCAAGTGGTAGGTATTAGGAAAAGTGGATCAAAAACTAGGAGATCCAGAAATTAAAATTAAAAAAAGAATAATGGCACTTGGTTGAGGAATCTGGGCTATATAGAGGAGAATGAAACAAAGAGTATTTTAGAAAGATGAGAACAATGGTTGGGAAGAACCAGCAAGAATTTAAAAAGTAGAACCAGAGTAATCACATAAAAGGCTATTGCTATAATCAAGGAATTAGAAAAAGAAAATATATTTACAGTACTGTACCTACTGAAAAAAATCCACATGTAAGTGGACCTGTGCCTTGTGAAAAGTGAGAGGAAGCAAAAGATAGACTTTAATAAGAAATAAAAGTTATAATTTGGCAACCCACTGTATATGTGAAATGATTGAGAGAAATCAATTTCCAAGAACTCAAAAACTATCAATGAGAAGAAAAATGGGAAGATAGTGCTTAAAGATTTTTCTAAGAATTCAAGAATTACAAGTAAGAGGAACAATGGCATGGGGGATTTATTTGTGAAGAAGAGACTGGATTGGTATTTAAAGGATTCAGATTCTGAGGCTACCAAGAAATATATCAAAGTGAAATATCAAAGTAAAAAGTTTTTAAGTGTTAAGAGATTTGGACTTGCATGTTACATGAGAATATGGAAGCCAAATTCTCAGATTTTCAAAACACAAAATGAGAAACAATTAATGAAATCACTCTTTTTAACTCCTCAAACATTTTAAAATTCTAATTCAAAATTCTCAACAGTATTAGTAAAATAAAGTTTAATAATTAAACAACACTATCACTATTAGAAAGACCTGCTAAAGGTAAAAAAGAGGACTAGTAATGTCCTAAATGGTACATTACAAAATTACTACAAAGGTATTATTTAGATATTATCAAAAAAACTCACTTCAAACAAAATTAACAATATGAAACCAAGAAAATAACTTCTAGGCTAAGAAATATGTAAATTCTAGTCACTTTTGCTTCCAATTTGCTTTATAACTAGAAAACAGTGAGACATTTTCATGGACCACTTTTCCCTCATTTGTAAAGTAAGGCTCTGTAAGTGGTTTGCAAACTCAGCATCTGTAGACTACGCTCATATTTCAGATAGCCTAATAGAAACCACACATTTACTTATGACAGAATGAACGTACTGATAAAAATTTCCAGTTTCTTAGCCTTGGAATAAAATGATTTACTACAGCATGTTATCATGTGTTCACTTCAGTCATTTAGAAGCTCTGGCACTATATGTGTATGTATAGTTATATTTAACAAAAAAATGAAAAATAGTGATTATTAACAAATACAAATTAACAAACTAATATTGTCACATCATAAGATCCACGGCAGGAAGTGGGTTAATATAAAAAGAATCACTTATAATAAATCTTATTTGGTATTTATGACACGCTAGGAAATACCAGCCTTTCTTCAGTGACTAAGGCTCTATTATGGGCTGAACTATATGAAAAGTTCATATATTGAAGTCTGAACCCCAAATATTCTCAGGATGTGATTCAATTTGGAAATAGTGTCTTTACAAATGTAATTAGTTAAGATGAGGTTATACTGGAGTAGGGTGGGCCCCAATCCAATATGACAGGTATCTTTATAAAAAGGGGAAATTTGGGCGTACACGTGTGCGTGCACGCGCGCACACACACACACACAAAGTATAGTGCCATATGAAGACAAAGCAGTAGATGCTTCCACAAGGCAAGGAATGGCCAAGATTGTCAGTAAACCATCAGAAGCTAGAGGAGACACACGGGAAAGTTTCTTTCTTACAGACTTCAAACAGAACCAATCCTTCCAACACCTTGGTCTTAGACTTTTAGCCTCCAGAACTATGAGACAGTACTTCCCTGTTGTTTAAGCTACCAGTTTATGGTACTTTTTTTATGACAGCCCTAGCAAACTAATCGTGACTCCTTTTACTTCTAATATTTAGAAGTTAAATGTAATTTATTATCAACTTTGAAAATATATCCCCAAAAATAAGTAATAAAAATGACACATGGGTATATAATTCAAATCGGTATACGAACCTGTAGTTCAGTAATAACTGTTTTATGCCTCTTGTTACATTCAATCTTTTCGACTCGTGTTTTCAATTCTGCCAAAGTCTTATCAAATACAGCACATTGTAGTGCACACAATTTTTCTTCCAGCAACCACTGTACAACCTAAGGAGATATATATTTCTTTGTTACAGTCAAAGAAGGCATTTCAGCAAGCAGCAAAGAGTAAATGTTCTTAAGGACTAATAAGACAGTACTAATGTATTGATTAGTTTAATGAGAAAACAAGCTGGCATTCATAACACAATGATATCTGCTGAAAGCCTCTACTTCTACATATATGTCCACTATGATAGAATTATACTAAAAACAGAAAATTTCATAAATAATTTTATATTCAAGTTTTAATATTTATTTCTCATACCTTCTACTGTGATTCAAAGGAAACCAGTTAAAGGATCAGTTTTTAAAATTTCTAATCTGTTGCAAATGATATTTTTGTGAGACACTAAGAATATCACTGCACCATGAAATTTCTATAAAATACTTCTAAATGCTGGGGCGCCTGGGTGGCTCAGTCATTAAGCATCTGCCTTTGTCTCAGGTCATGATCCCAGCCAGGGTCCTGGGATAGAGCCCCGCATCGGGCTCCCTGCTCCACAGGAAGCCTGCTTTTCCCTCTCCACTCCCCCTGCCTGTATTCCCTCTCTCTGTGTCTGTCTCTGTCAAATAAATAAATAAAATCTTAAAAAAAAAAAATTTCTAAATGCCTACTTACAATTTACATTATTTATCTTATTATGGATCTATAACAAATAGAATACATGGTACATGTCCACAGTCCATACTTGAGTAACACTGTTCCAGAGGAATACATTCTGAGTACACATAGAAGTTTGAAAACTCACATACCTATCTTCATATTTATAACAGCTCTATAAAAAGGACTAAACATTATTACCTCCATATGACAAGTAAAAAAAGCTGGGAAAGAAAAATGACACTTTTTTATTGTCTAATTGTCTTTTTCTAATGTATTTATACTGTATCTTAGGGGAATAATCTAAAACCTAGATTATTTATAATTTCATTATTAAATCTATAAGACCTTAAAAAATTAATTTCACTCGCCTTTCATATTCCTCTTAAAAAGGCATCTGTCATACATGTTAACACATTTTGAAAAATATATTAAATACTACATATTTTCAATATTTCTAACTTTAGTTTAATAGATATAGGCAGATGTTTCCAAAGTCTGTATTTTAAATATTCCCCTTCCCTCGTCATCCTAAAGCCCTGTCCCTACTATTTTTAATAGTAAGCCTAAACAACATAACAAAGATTTACAATGTAGGAACTTACAATCATGAAACCAGCTTATAATAAAGATTAAAATGTTAACATATTAAAAAAAAGTTAAAATATAAGACTCTAATATTTCCATAGAATAAAGTTCAATATAAAAGAAAAAAATCTGAAAACTCTTTTAAAAAGAATCAGAAAAGTTCTAAAAATTAAATTATTAAGAATAATAAGCTCACCCACTTTCTTCAGGTTCTCTCTATGAAAAACCTAAATATGTCAGTAAAATACAGAATAATGTCAAAAACCTAGAAGAATAAAGATGGTCATGTTTTTTATTTAATATGGTTTTTAACTTATAATTTGTAATACCTTTTGTAGCTTCTGGTTAATATCTCCTTTGGCTGTAATCTTCACTTGAAATTCTGCTTCATATTCTTCTTCCATGTATCGACGACGTTTGGACTGTACATTGTCCATATCCTCTGATTTAGAACGTTTTCTTCTGGAAAATTCACCTGAGGACAAAAAGAATAATGATTAGTCAGGTTTTTATTACAGACCCTAATGCCTGTTTTCCACTCTCAGCAAAATATTATTCCTAGCTATCCAATATCATTCTCAATCAGTTATTGTTTTTGAGATTAGAAAAATGGATAGGTAGCTTTTAAACTTTGATCTTGAAATGATTTTCAAATGCTAACAAGAACTCCCTCATGGCTAAGCAATGTATAATGTGAATATAAAACATTCTTTCCTTGAAATCATATTAAGATGGAGAATCACCTAAAATATCAATATGAGATGAGAAGAAATCATCTCATGTTCATTCCCTTTGCTAAATTTTATAGTGCACATGAATCCTCTGACAAAATATAATATTCATTCTGTCACAGATATCTAACAATTGTACATAGCTTTAATTAATTCTTCCTCTAAATACATTTTTTCAGAATTTAGAAAAACGTCTTAATCTTTAGTCTTAGGAAAATAACATAAGACTAGTTATTCTTTTTTTTTTCAAAAAAGATTTATTTGGGAAAGAGAAAAAAACTCACAAGTGTGCACAGGGGAGGGGCGGAGGGAGAGTAAGAGAATCTCATGACAACTCCCCGCTGAGCTCAGAGCCCAACATAGGGCTCTACCCAAAACCCTTGGATTATGACCCTCAAGTTAGGACTGGAGCCAAAATCACAAGTCAGACACTTAACTGATTAAGCCACCCAGGCCCCCAAGGCTAGTTATTCTTAACATATCCTAATGAATTTCAACTAAAAATAATAAAATTTATGTCATTATAAAAGTAAATTTGGTAAAGACATTCAAAGATCTTCACTTAGAAAATTTGTATTTCAAATACTGGTAACATTCATGAGATCATAAGCAAATTTTATCTGGTTTCTTTTTCAATATATAAAATGCAAAAATACTAAAATCTCCACTTATTAAAGGGAAATGTCCTTCTGTGACCATAAGTATCCCCCTTGCTTTTCTCTATACCCATATATCTATGTGCCTACTTTTAAAATCCAGTTCTACTCCATGACTTCTCTTATAATCATGACTTATAGTCATACATGGAAACCAGAACAACAAGGAGAGATACAGAACCTAGGTTTCCTGACTTCTAGTCCAATGATAATCTTACAAACCTAACAACACCCAGTCCCATCAAATCCCCTTTCCCATGAAGCTTAGGAATCTACGGAGACAGACACATAATTTTCATTAACTTATATCACCCCCAACAAAATTCTTATAGCACCATGCTCTCAACATAAATCGAAAACCATTTATCTCAAGACAGACAGTACCTTATTAAATATTAAGCATAAATCTTTCTTATAAAACAATGAAAAGTATAAATAAACAAAATAAAATACTGAAGTATATGAAATAATACTTTCAAAAATCCTTAGGTTAGCTATCAACAAAATGATTTAACTGTGTTTTACATAAACTGTAAATTTTAAAATGATCTCAGGAAAGGAAATATATTTCACAGCCTTAAAAGAAGAAACAATGAATAACTATTTTTCTAAACTAGTTCCGGTTTTTTGTACATGCTTACTTTTCTCAGAAGGTCTTTCATCTTCATTTACTACTTGCTCTTCTTCCTCAGGTTTGCTATCCTTTTCATTAGTTTCTACTTCTGCTGTAACAAAGAAAAGGAAATCTTACTTCCATCAGAATTCATTGCAGTTCATTATAATTTACAATTTTGGTGTTAACAATCCAGTGAATAAACTTATAAAATCAGTCCCAAAATGTGAAATTTTAGGAATAAAAAGGGAACATAGCATGGACTGGTAGAAATGAATGACCAAATCCACTTTCAAATGTTCCTCCAAATTCATAAAAAGCTCTTAAACATGGAAAAAAATTAATAGTATAAATTTTAAAACAAAGAATCTTACTTAGTAATTTACTGTCAACAGTAGATTAATAAAACCTATTGTAAAGCATTTGGATTCCATCACATTCAATTATTAAAACTAAAATACTGGGGTGCCTGGGTGGCTCAGTCAGTTAAGCATCTGCCTTCAGCTCAGGTCATAATCCTGGGGTCCTGGGATCGAGTCCTGCATCCGGCTCCTTGCTCAGTGGGGAGCCTGCTTCTCCCTCTACCTGCCACTCCCTCTGCTTGTGCTCTCTCTCTCTCTCTGACAAATAAATAAATAAAATCTTTAAAAAAAAAACCCAAAAACCTAAAATACTGTAGTGGTTTTGAAAATTACCAAAAAAAAATTACGAAGTACTGCCAAATTTGAAACATCTAACATTTTAACCAGATTAAATCATTATGTTACTTTAATGGTTATGAGATAGTTCGTAACATAGAAATGTAAAAACTATCATAAAGATAACAAAAGTTTAACTTAATAGTTAACTGATGCCAGTGCCAACAAGAGTTAAGCACATGACATACATTACTTTATATCCTTAGCATGATCCTACACTATAAACATTATTTCTGCCATCACATACATGAGGAAAGTCCAATGTTCAAAAACGTTTAAGTAACTTTCACAAAGCATATAAAATATAACAAAGAGTGCTACCAAAAATATACTGCTAAAAATGTCTACATAATTGCATTGTTACAATAAATAAAACCCCACACGTACCAGAATAGTCAATCTATTACCTCCTCAACTAACCTAATCATTAACTGGGGGAGAAGAACAAAACACTAATATGTTTGGGTTTCAATTTTTTCCCCTTACATCACTGCAACTGGCTCCCCAGGGGTTTCAATAAAGCATGCTGTTTTCATTATATTCTACAACCAAAATTAAATACATAATCACAAGGAATAAACATGATATAAAGATTTTGATACGGCATTTCTTCTCCAAACAACAAGGTTCAATCCCAACAGCCCTGATGGTGGAAGTCAAGGCTAAAATAACTGGAAAGACCTTTTAGGTGAAAACAGGCAGATTACTAGGATCACTGATGAAACTATTAAAGTTCTTAAAAATATTTTCGGGGCGCTTGGGTGGCTCAGTTGCTAGGCGTCTGCCTTTGGCTCAGGTCATGATCCCAGGGTCCTGGGATAGAGCCCCGCATCAGGCTCCCTGCTTGGCCAGGAGCCTGCTTCTCCCTCTCCCGCTCCCCCTGCTTGTGTTCCCTCTCTAGCTGTCTCTCTCCCTGTGTCAAACAGATAAATAAAATCTTAAAAAAAAAAAAAAAATTTTTTTCTTTACACTAAGGTAAAACAGTAAAGCTGTAAAACATGACAATAGTCAAAACAAAACAGCACATAAAGATTACTAAAACTTTTTTTTTTTAAGTTAGCTCCACGCCCAATGTGGGACTTGAAACTCATGAGATCAGAAGTTTACATGCTCTACAGACTAAGCCAGCCAGGCACTCCTACTAAAATTATTTTTAAGCTTTAAAATAAAGAAGTATTAAAAATAAATAAAAATAAACAAATGAGTATCAGAAAATTAACTTTCCATTTACTATGCTCATTAGAAATATTTTAAGATCCCATCCCTCAACTTCAGTTTCAATGAAATGAAAATGTTTTGCTCCCTTGTAGATCACAAACTCATTACAAAGCATTTTTTCTACATATAGTTTTTTTTTTTAAGGATTTTATTTATTTATTTGTCAGAAAGAGACACAGCGAGAGAGGGAACACGAGCAGGGGGAGTGGAAGAGAGAGAAGCAGACTTCCCCTGAGCAGGGAGCCCGATGCAGGGCTCAATCCCAGGACCCTGGAATCATGACCTGAGCTGAAGGCAGATGCTTAACGACTGAGCCACCCAGGCACCCCTCTACATATAGCTTTATAAATCCTCCTGATTTTAACACCGAGGGTGGTGACTCCTGAGTTTCCTAGTCCCTAGAGTCTCCGGAGTCATAGAATAACTGGGTTGCTTGAGATGAAGGTTAATAGTCTTTATTTGGCAAATTATGATACCACCCAAAGAACAAAATTAGCTATGGCTCCAATTAGGGTAACTACAAGCCAGATCAACCATAATACAGCAGAGCAACTGGCCTGCCAATGTGGTTTGAGCTGTCTCTTTATGCACGTTAGCTCCCTCTCCTCTTACAGATATGTCAAACTTAGCTTGAGCTTCCTCCATTTTCTTAAAAACCTCCTACTAGCACCCAATTCCCATTTTCTAGATATACCTGGACGATATGGCTAGATTCTCAACACTTTAAAACACTTATTGGAATTTTAAAATAGACACACTGGATTAAACTTCATACGCTGAGTTTTATTCAATGGAAAGAACTTTGGAATAACAAAAATGGTATTATTAACAGATTCTACAGAAAGGAACTAGGTCCTATATTTAATTTTTTGTTTACAAAGCCTCTAAGAGAATCTGAGAGTGGACCTACTTAAACCCAGAATAGTAATCAAAGGCCCACGCACATAGACATTTTTATATATAATTTCAAGTAGTTCATGGGACACCTGAAACTCATCCAAATAATTAGGTTAAGACTGTCTTTTTTAGAATCTGTCTTCATTCATAGTTTCTGCTTTAATTCCTCTAATCTTGAGTACAGACTTATCGTAAATTAGCCCATTTTCATATACAGTTCTATGTGTGGCATTCTTTCCTTTCAACCATACTAGACAATAAGCACACTAAGAACAGATACCATATCTTGTAACTTTGGTAACCCTAAAAACTTTGGGAAAAAGCTGAGACAAAGTAGATGTTTAATATCTATCTGATGACTACTATCTTAAATAAGATTTCATAAAATAAAGGTGGAAAAAGTGTATTGTAGAGGACAATAGTGAGTTTCCCATTTTCATTATTCCAATGAAATATGGACAAAAATAAAGTGTCACCTTAGATTAGAGGTTGGCAAACATTTTTTGTTAAAACCCAAAAAATATTTTCGGTCTTGTGGGCCATATGGTCTCTGTTGCAACTACTTAACTCTGTCTTTGTAGTGGGAATCAGTGATAAACAATATGTAATATGTAAACAAATAGATGTGGCTCTATTCCAATAAAACTTTATTGACAAAAACAGAGCCTATAGGTTATAGTTTGCCCATCCCCTGTCTGAAATTAATGGCTCTATAAGAGTATTTAAAACAAAACAAAAATTCCTACAGATTAACTAAAGACAATATATCCATTAGCAAAATGAGCAAAGTAGATGAACAGGCAATTTATAGATAAGGAAATACAAATAACCAATAAACATATAAAAATTCTCAACCTCACAAGGCACATCAGGAAAATGTATCATGATTAATAAGACATTTCCAGAAAAATTCTTAAAAGTTTTATTTAATACAAACTTCCAAATATCTTCTACAGTGAATTTTTGTGCTCCCTTTTAAAGCAAACTTGGAGGAAAAGTTCTATTTTATTATTTCTAATTCTCCTCCCATTTTCTCTGAAACCCAATCTCAATCAGGCTTTCAATTCCACCACCCCATGTCAAGGTCACAAATGATCTTCAGGTTATTAAATATTTGTCTCTCATCTTACTTGAACAAAATAGCAGCATCTGATACATAAACAGAATTGGGTTGATTACTCCCTCCTTGCAAAATCCTCTTTACTTGACATCTAAGATAACAGAATCTCCTGACTTTCTACCAGAAAAGCTGCTCTTTCTTTTCTTTTTGTTTCATATACTTATTTATTGTTTTTCTTATTATTGAAGTATAGTTGACATATGAGAGTTGCTCTTTCTTTGGTCTCTCTTCATCTCCCAACCTCTAAACACTGGAATGTCAAGAGCTTAGTTCCTAAACCTCCTCTCATCTCCATTTATACTCACTGAGGTGATCTCATCTTGTCACTCAACTTCAACTAAGGTCTATATGCTATCTACTCCAAAATTTTTCTAAAAGGTCCAAACCTCTGCCCTGAAATACACATATCTAATTTGGACAGAAACAGTCATTTGAAACTGATGTTCCTCCTATACTTCCCTTTCCAAAACCGGCTTCTTTGATCTTCCTCAACTCTGAAAAGAAAAATCTGCAATTTCCAACAATGTATAGGAATAAGAGGTTCCACAAAGAAAAACCAAATACAGTAAGAAATAACTGAATATAAATGGATTGAGAAAATAAAGAACTTTAGCTGAACACAATAAACAGTGACAATAAAATATCAATAAATTTTAATTAACTAAACCACAGTAATTCTACCACTACTAATCTAAAGCAAAAATAGATAAAACCCATGAAATTCTATTCCTATGTAATTATCCTCATAAGCACTTATACTTATCACATTTATCTCAGAGAGCAAATAGGGAGAAACAAATCAACCACAAATACATTTTTCATTCGAAATAAAATTTGGAAGGAAACTCATCAGAATTTAGTGTAAAATCTGGTTTAATCTAAAACATATTTTTCTCCTCAAAAATATTAAGAAATAGCAACGTTTATAAAACAAAAAAGCAGGCGGAGAAGAGCTCTCCCTCCTATTTCTCCATTAAGAAACAAAATGAGAAGGGCCAAGAAGGATGAAAAATGGAGAATGCCATAGCCCAAAAGCTAGAGAGTCTCAAGAGGGAGGGACTATTAAAGAGAGCATCCAAGTATGAGAGAATAAAGACAAAATTTTGGATTTAAATCCCTGGTTTTTAATAATATGAGCATCAATGTCACTTCACTGAAAACAATAAAGAGGGGGAACAGGCAAGATGAAAATCAAAATCCAATTAAAGAATAAAGAAGAGGAGAAAAAATAGTGCTGGCCTATTAACAGAATTTGAAGAATGACTATGAAAGAGAGGAAAGAGATGGAACAGGAGCTAGAGAAAGAGTACATGGCCTGGAAAGTGAATGGAAGATAAACTAATGGATGTACCTCTTCTACTGCTGTTTAAACTTTTCCAGACAGAAATCTTTATTTTCCTAGCCTTCTTAATATAAACAGATTATCATTTTAATCATCTAATGAATATCAGTTATCATACAGTACTGTGCAACAATATGACAGTATCTTCAGGCCTACTCAGTATATCTGCAATACTTTCTTAGGCCTTTCTCTTACTATTGTAAAATTAAAATGGCTTTTTTATTTGCTTTCTGATATCTTTCATTATTTTTTGTTGCTGCTCAAAGCTATCATAACTGTTATATTTAAAACAAATTTGCTAAAGAAGTACCTGCAATGACAGAGGTTTATGTTTTCCTATTAGTACAGCACATAAATGTTAGTAGCTAGAGGGAAGAAGTGGTCCTCAGTACTTCAGTTTATAATTCTGTGTTTTGAAAACATTAAAAATTAGTCAAGAATACCGGGGTCCTGGGATCGAGCCCCACATCGGGCTCCCTGCTCAGCGGGAAGTCTGCTTCTCCCTCTCCTTCTGCCCCTCCATCCCTCCTCCTGCTCTCTCTCAAATAAATAATCTAAAAAAAAAATTAATCAAGAATAAAAAAATGATGAAAGTAGTATCTCAGAAGGTACACAGCAACAAAAATGACATGTACTATAGTCCCCCTTTATCTGCAGGGGCTATGTTCCCAGACTCCCAGTGTGTGCCTGAAACCATGGACAGTACTGAACCCTGTATGTTTTTTCCTATACACATATACCTATGATAAAATTTAATTTATAAATTAGGCACAGAGGATGAACAATAACTAAAAATAATTATAACAATATACTACAATAAAAGTTATATAAATATGGTCTCTCTCTCAAATTATCTTATTGTACTATACTCACAGTTCTTATGATGATGTGAAATGTTAAAATGTGTATGTGATGAGATGAAGTGAAATGAATGACATAGGCATTGTGATGCAGCATTAAGCTACTACTGACCTAGAAAGTTAATACTACTGAGAATAAGTTAGGAGGAGAATAATCTGCTTCCAGACCATGGCTGACTGTGGCTAACTAAAACTGCAAAAACTGAAACCATGGAAAGTGAAACCATTGATAAAAGAAGACAACTGAAACAGATTCCGCTCCCATGTAAAGAGAACACAGTACAGTTTTAAGACCAATGAAGAAACTATACTTTAACGTATTATACACAAAATTTCCTTGGGGGTTGAAGAAGGGAGGGCAGGAAATAAAAGTTTAGTTATCAGCTAAGAAATTAAATCTATCACTACACTTACTCTGCTAATACCATACAATCAGATCAAAGTAAAAGTAAGTAAATGGGGCGCCTGGGTGGCTCAGACTAAGTGTCTGCCTTTGGCTCAGGTCAGAATCCCAGAGTCCGATCCCAGAGTCCCAGGATCAAACCCCAGCATCGGGTTCCTTGTTTAGCGGGAAATCTCTTTCTCCCTCTCCCTCTACTCCTCCCCCCACTCATGCTCGCTCTCTCACTCTTCCTTCAAATAAATAAATAATCTTTTAAATAAATAAATAAAAGTGAG
This sequence comes from Eumetopias jubatus, assembly GCF_037043125.1. Classification (NCBI taxonomy): domain Eukaryota; kingdom Metazoa; phylum Chordata; class Mammalia; order Carnivora; family Otariidae; genus Eumetopias; species Eumetopias jubatus. The sequence continues at coordinate 51,058,018 of NW_028274814.1, read as the reverse complement.
TAACCAAAAATAAACGCAAGTTTGAATTTTCAAAGTATGCAACATGGGTGGCTTAAAAGTCATCTCATGGCATTTAATAGCATTAAGTAGGAAGGATGGTCCCTAATATCAAAACCCTCACATAAAGGTAAAATGTATAAACTCATTAAATAATAATCTGAAATTTCTTATGACTACCAAAAGGTTTTTTAAGGACTTACCCCAATACTACTTTCTCTATAAATACTTAATCAATGAGTTAAGGTCACCTTTAATATGGTTACCTATTATCTTTCCAAAATGTAACTTCATTATGTCATTCTCCTCTGTTTGAAACATTCAATGGCATGGTAACCAAGGTCCTCCATGATATACTTCTCTTATATTATCAATTATTCACCCATTCTACAAATATTTACTAAGCACTAACGTAAGCCAAGCATTATTTTGGCCTGATGATGGTGGCTCAGAACAAGGATGATGAGAGTGGATAAGAGAGACTGGATTCTAAATCTACTCTGAAGGCAGAGCCAAGAGGATTTCCTGATAAACTAGTAAGATATAGGATATAAAGAAAAAAATAAGAATGGCTCCAAGATTTTGGCCTGAGCAAGTAGGATGGAGCTACAATTAAAAGGGATTATCCTCACTAAAACCCTATGTTATACAGATAGTGAACAGAAAGTACGTTCCTAAATACATCTATGTTTTCATAAAGTTACCCTTCTCTATACTCCCAGAATATCAATTTCACATTATTAGTGTGTTCACAGCCTTGTATTTAATGTCCTACAACTGTCTGCATCCTGAGGGCAAGTACTAAATTTTATCTTTAAATCCCCAGAACCAAAACAGCTTAGCCTGTCTCTCAATATAGCTTTAATAATGAATAAATCCTCTCTGAAAACCTAGTGAGAAAAAAAATCTTTGCCTCCAATATATTGTGGGAAAAAACATCCCTGTGTCTCCTAGGCCTGTCTCTTATTTCTTTTGAACAAATTAGAAACCAAATGCTGTGTTTCATACTACAAGGTCACTCCTCTCAGAGTTTTAAGGCTAAGGGAATGGTGATACAATAAGAACATAAAGATATCAATGTCACTCTGAAAAGAGTTCACAAAATTTCAAATAGAAATCATGTTTGAGTTTGACCACGAAAGCAAAATAGGATTTTTCTCATTCTTTCCTTTTTCTCCAGGAATAACAGAAGAGATGGAAAGACAGGCTTTTGAACAAACTAAGAAGTTTATATTCCTTTTATTTAAAGAGTTTGGAATTAATCTAAAAGTAACAGGGATCCAACAAAAGAGAAGAACACAATCAAAAGAGAATTAAGTTACAGAGAGATCATTCAGAAGATGGCGGGGGTGGGGGGGGGAGAGAATCAAGAAGCCCGAGGAAGCAAATGGATGAAATCTTTATCAGATAGATTATCAGTCTTCAGGGTTTCTGGATTCTAGCAACGGTGGTGTCATTCTATAACAAAGAATATTAAAGGAATCATATTTCACTGGGAAAATTAATTGTAAAATGTGATTTGTTACACTTGAAGCAAATAATTTAAACCAGTAGGCTTTTACATTCTAAGTTATTTGGTTGCTAAGTGATAGCAAGAACAATTGTTAGGACTTTGATCAATGGTCCAGCTTATCTCTCTATGTCTAGACCATAAGCCCCTTAAGGACAAAGGCCATATTTTCCAATTATTTTAACTCCCTTCTTATCAATTAACACAATGTTGCTCAAACAACGTTGCTAAATTCTGTTAAGATTCTATGAAGTTTAGAGATCATTCCAGTCACATCATTCTCAACTTCCTCAGCAACTAAAAAAAATTTAAACATTGTAACAATGCTTTATTAAGCAGTTTATTAAACCTAATCAAAATCTTTAAAACAAGTAATATGCTAACCTGGAGAGCATGTTTCATTTTGTGATACAACTTCAGATTCATCTTTTTCACCAGCAAGATCCTCTTCATCAGAGAGGACCAAAAAGGCTTCTTTTGGCAAACTCTCACTGCTTTCTTGTTTAGATGGTGAACCAAAAGAACCTTCCATCTTCTCTTCCAAATCTGGATTTGTCTCATCAATTGGAAGAAGAGAAGTTTTAGAAAAGCAAGTAAGTTCGTCTTCAGCAGGTGCAAGCTTTTCCAAAATAGGAATAATTTCATCTGTCTCCATAGAATCTGTATTTTCCAAGATAATCTCATTTTTGTCGTCTTTTATAACATTTTCACTAATGGTTTCTGCAAGGTCTGCAGAATTTTCACCTTCATTCTTTTCACTTTGGTCAATTTCCATACTGCTAGATATAGCCTCCTCTCCAAGAGCAGGTTCTGTGACAGCATCTTCCCTTGCCTTCTTTTCATTTTCAGGAGGTAGATCTGAACAAATAACTGTATCATCTGTTTCCAGGGTTTCTTCATCAGCATCGGTACTACTATTAGCTTTATTTTTCTCATCAACTGAGAAAATCTGGTCTAACTTTTCATCATCCCCATTTTTTTCAAGAAAATCATCACCTTTATTGCTACTAGGCTCTGTACTGTCAGTTTCAGGAACAGGTTCACAGACTGGTACAGAACTTGGTTCAAAGGCAGGATGAAAAGCTGATTCAGAAGTCAGTTCATCAGAAGTGGGTTCATCAGAGGCCAGATCACCGGAGGTTTGATCACCAGAGGCTGGATCACCAGAAGCCGGATCACCAGAGGCTGGATCATCAGAGGCCAGTGCTCCAGAGGACAGATCAGCAGAAGCTGAATCACCAGAGGCTGGATCACTGGAGTTTGGTTCACCAGAGACTGATTCATCAGGGACCGATTCACCAGAGACCAATTCACCAGAGAAAGGTTCACTGGAGACTGTTTCACTAGAAACTATTTCACCAGAGGCAGGATCACCAGAGGCGGGATCACCAGAGGCGGGATCACCAGAGGCGGAATCACCAGAGGTTAATACTTCAGAGGCCAGATCTTCAGGGGCTGAATCTCCAGAAGCTGGATCTCCCACAGCCAGCTCAACAGAGGCTGGCTCATCAGGAGCTGGTTCAGCAGTCAGTTTACAGACTAGTTCAGGAGCTATACTATTAGGAGATAAAGGTTCATGCTTTAAATCATCATCCTGCTTGTTTTTTATATTAACATTTAAGGTACAAGAGGTTTCTTTCCATTCTGATTTACTTTTTTCAGCATCAAAACAAAGCTCTTCAATGCCATTCACCTCTTCCTTGTCATTAATATAATCCATATTTTCCAAAGGTGAGGTTGGGTCCAAATCTCCATTTTCATGGTTGCCATTTAACAGCTTGACATCAGCTTTCAACAGTTCTTCTTTGACCTTGTACACTGCTTCAAGTTGCTGACGGTCACTCACTCTCATTGTTTTTCGAGCCTTAAAGACTTTTTTCTGAGGTTCTTCTATACTATCCATTTTGAATCTTTAAAAAGAGAAAGAGAGTGAGTTTAGTAATTGAAACAGAAGCCACCTAATCATAGATGAACTGCAAACTGATCTTATAGGTAAGCAGCCCCTTACGTAATTTTGAAATAATGACATATAGAAAGCGTAATAATCCTTGCTATGTGTTAATTTTCATATTAACTGGATTTGTGTAATATAAAATTGATGACAGGTACAAACCATAGATCAATTATCAGGAAGGTGAGGTAAAAAAAGTGACTAGCTTTTTGGGCAGGGACAGCAAGAGTAGGTCTTTAGAGCTATCGTTGGCGCTGGAACTGTCATATCCCCTCTTCTTCCACTTCCCATTGCAAACAATTAAGGCCATTCATACGAAAGAAAGAAAGAAAGAAAGAAAGAAAGAAAGAAAGAAAGAAAGAAAGAAAAAGAAAAAAAGAAAGAGAAAGAAAGAAAGAAAGAAAGAAAGAAAGAAGGAAGGAAGGAAGGAAGGAAGGAAGGAAGGAAGGAAGGAAAGAAAGAAAGAAAGAAAGAAAGAAAGAAAGAAAGAAAGAAAGAAAGAAAGGAAGGAAGGAAGGAAGGGACGGAGCTGAAGAAAGGAAGGAAAGGAAGGAAGAAGAGAAAAAAAAGGAAAAAGTGAGTAGTTTCTAGTTTTAATTCTCAGCAAGCTAATGAAGTCAGAATCTGGAGGAGACACATAAGCATATGCAGCAAAAAAGTTGACAAAGAAAAACAAAACTATGAGAGACCAAAAACAGTAGAGGAATGGAAAAGAGGTATACAGATAAGGAAAATTAAGAAACACACAAGGAAAGATTACATTTGCAACCAGGCACATCTAGATTAACAGTACTGTAACATATTTAAAAAAGATTACCATCAAAAAATTGCTAAGACAATTCACATGACAGGATACAGCTGCAAATCATGTATCTGCAAATAATTTATCTAAGAGACATGCATCTAAAAAATAAAATACTATTACAACTAAATAATAACAAAAATAACCCTATTTATAAGTGGACAAAGTAATGGGGGACCTGGGTGGCTCAGTCTGACTCTTGATTTCAGCTCAGGTCATGATCTCAGGGTTGTGGGATAGAGCCCAATGGCGGGCTCCACACTCAGCAGGGAGTCAGGGAGTCAGTGCTCAGCGGAGAGTCTGCTTGAGATTCTCTCCCTCTCCCTTTCCCTCCACTTCTCCCCACCCACCCCTGCTCAAGGGAGCACAGACTCGCTTGCTCTCTCTCTAAAATAAATAAATCTTTTTTAAAAAACGGACAAAGAATTGAATAGACATTTCTCTAAAAGATATATAAATTGTCAATAAACCAATGCCAATAAACACTAAAAATGAAAAGATGCTCAACATTACTAGTCATCAGAGAGATGTAAATCAAACTGCAATGAGATAACACTTCATACACACCAGGATGGCTATAATCAAAGAGAATAATGAGTATTGGTAAGGAGACAATCACACAATCAATGCTGGTGGGATTATAAAATGGTGCAGCTGCTCTGGAAAAGTCTGGCAGTTCTGCATCATGCTAAACATTAATCATTAATTTTCTCTTTCCTCTTTTGCAATACACATAAAGCTATAAATTTCCCTTTGAAGGTTGCTTTAGCTGCATCTCATATTTTGATGCGTTATATCTTCATTGTTGCTTTTAAAATATTTAGTAATTTCCATTATGATATATTCTTTCACATGTCAGTTATTTAAAAGTTCCTTAAAAAGGTATATATTATGACTGTGTGAAGCTCATTAAAAAAATACAAGGTTGGTTTCATACTAAAAAAAAAAAAACAAGCAATGCAGGTTATAAGTGAGTCATGAGTCATAATGGCTTTATTTCAGATTGAATCAAGGTGTCCATGTGATAAAAATATATTAGAACCCTAAGCCCCAACACCTCAAAATGTGACCTTATTTAATTAGAGTCTTTGCAGAGATAAAGATAAAATAACGTCATTAGGGTGGGCCCTAACCCATTATGATAGGTATCCTTATAAAAAGGGGGAAAATTTTTTTTAGTAAAGCAATAGAAGTCTATTAAGTGAAGATACAGAAAAAGCTCTCAAGAGTAAGAGGGGTCCCGATGGGTTGCCCAAAAAGGGAAAAATTTGGATAAAAATATGCACACAGAGAGCCATGTAAAAACTGGAGTTTGGCTGTCACAAGTCACAGCTAGCAGAGAGGTCTGAAACAGGCCCTTCCTTAGTTCCTTCATGGCCCTGGATCACCTTGATTTCAGACTTCTAGCATATAGAACTACAAGACAGTAAATTCCCTATTTAAATACATACATACATACATAAAATATAAGCAATGAATTCAAAATTCACTGCATAAACAGAATAAAGGGTGAAAATAAACATGAGATCATCTCAACAGATACATAACACTCATTTGACAAAATTCAATACTGACTCATAATTAAAACTCTCAGAAAACTAAGAAGAGAACAAATGTAATAAAAGTTATCTACAAAGAAAACTACAGATGTCATACTTAACGGTGAAGTAAGATCAGAACCAACACAAGGATGTTCCCTATTACCATTTCTGTAAACATCTAGCCAGTGCAGTAAGGCAAGCAAAAGATGCAAGGACTTTGTCCTGGAGAAAACAATGTCACCAGTCTATAATGGAATAAAACAGAAGTCTTTTACAGATGAAGATATACAGGAAGAAAATTGTTTTCACACTGGATATTTACTCATCATCACCATTACCTGTAGGAATGATGGTTGGATACACTTGCTTTAGCTGGAGAGCCGGGGGGTGGGGGGGAAGCAGCCTCTGACACCTGGGAACTTAATCTGAGGCTCACAGCTAGATTTCGTTGTTATAAATCGACTTGATACTTACAGCTAAGCCATGTTGTTCTGAACATAAAATCACCTCAACATTCAAATTAGACAAGGTCACTGTGCAACTATGAAATATCAAACCTCTCTCTCTGACTAAATGAGTGACGGCTACTTTTTAAAAAAAATAATAAATCACAGTTTTATCCTCACTGTAGTCTGTCCTCCTTACAGATAAGATTTATTGAGATAACAAAGCACAGAATTGCCCCCACTTTCTGAGAGCACCCAATCCAGAGTAAGGCTCTATTTCCTCAAACCCTCCCTCAAATAACCCAATACTAAACCCAAATCCTATGTTATGTGTCTTTCTAATATCCTCTTACTGACTGATGTGCTTCAGAGTTTACCCACGGTGAGCATTCTTCCTCACTGCAACAAGTAATAAACCCAACGTGTTCAATTAGAGGTCTGATTCTGGTGTTCCATTGTTCTTTTTGACTGAAAGACATAAAACAATGGCCTAGCCTATTTGCTAGAGGCCAATACAGCTTGAAAACCTACCACTTTGTTACAGTACTTCTAGACTGTGGTACATTCCGCATTCATTTGCTCACTTTAGGCCAATTACTTATATTTCTTATTCTTCCTAGCCTTTTAATTACGGAACCCAGTAAAACTATTCAGAAAACTTACCTTTCAATTGAACAGAAACTTCAATGCAGAATTATCATAGGCACTATTTTAAGGGTTATTCATTACAGTCTACCATTTAACCTTCAAGATTTTTCCCACCCACTATCCATTCCAAACTCATACTAACTGAAAATTTTTAAGAAGATGCAATGCAAATTTTGTAGTCACATTTTCTTGCTGACTCCAAAGACAGAAAATAATTAAATTTATAGCATAAGGAATATGATTACCTTTTAAATATTTTTAAATACTGAACTGTAATTCTTTTGGACTCTGACCTCATAATGTCCCCATTTCTCAGCTGTTATATGGAAGCTGACAGTTACTGACAGTTGCATTAATAGGAAGCATCCTCTAAAAAAAAGTATATTTTCATAATTTTCAGTAACACCTTTAAGAACATAAATCCTGCAGGACACCTGGGTGGCTCAGTCAGTTAAACATCTGTCTTTGGCTCAGGTCGATCCCAGGGTCCTGAGATCAAGTCCAGCACTGAGCTCCTTGCTCGGCTCCCTCTGCCTCCTCTTCTCTCTGCTTGTACACACGCTCTCTCTCTCTCTCTGACAAATAAATAAATAAAATCTTAAAAAAAAAAAAAGAACATAAATTCTACAGACAGAAACATGGATTCAAATTCCAGCTCTCCCATGTATTTACTATATATATAATAACACTGGGCAAGTTTCCTAACATTAGTTTCAGCTATCTTAAAAAGGGAATATCATTATCAGTACCTGCCACAGAAGTTGTAGTCATGATTAAATGAGATTCTATACATTAAGGACTTAGAACCTATAAACACTCAATAATGTTATCATAATTGTCTACGTGTATTAAGAATGTTTTTAGACATAAATTAGAGAATCTTGAGACAAATTTCTCTTTACTTCTGGTATTTTGTAGATAAGTTTGAAAATCCAACATGCAAACATCACATTTAAAGTTAAACTGCCACCACCAAATAACATTTAATAAAAATAAATATTAGCCAAGCAAGCTGGTTTTACAAATTAAATTGCCATTCAATTCGGTAATTGATAAAGTACTGTACAAAGAATTACAAAATAACTACCATCTATACCCACAAGGGAGCACACTACAGCCATTTACCACATTTTTTATGGGTTCTAAGTATAATGAAAAACAGACAAAGCATAAGGAAGTAACATGAACAACCAGTTCAAACTAGTTCAGCCATATCTGTGCAAACCAATCAGCAGGAACTTTTTAAAAATCTATTTTGCATAAGGAAAGTATATTTAAGAAAGATACACATTAGAAAAGGGTGTGTTACCTGCAAACAAGTCTCCATGCCTGTACTACCGGAACAATACATTTCTAAGGATCATTTTAAATACGTCATCTGGAACTGAGATGCCATTCACAAAACTATTCTACAAAAGAAAAACTACTTTTTTAGGTTGCAACACTAGAATCATGAAGCTTTCATATGACTGTAATTCATTTTTACAGGAAAAAAATTTATATTTTATAGTAGAAAATGTCTGCCATATCTAGAAGTAAATGTGTAAAACGTGATGAACTTTCTCTAGAAAATATTTTTTCATGAAGAAGATAGTCAAAAACTGTTTTTAGGTCCCTATTCTATATATTCAGATTTCAAGAACTCTGAGACAATACCATCCCTAATAAAATCTTTTTCTACAACATAAAAAGGGTTTTTCACCTTTACCATAGGAAATTATATTTAAATAACCAAGAAGGATACAGATACCTGCTAATAAGTTTCTATAGCTTCGAATTTTTTTCAAATTTTTGGTAAATTATTTTTAAGGAAAGCCCAATGAACCTCTTCCTTTTTTAAGTGAAAACATTATTTTCTTCTCTGCTTCATCCCCCCTCCGCCTACAACTTTTATTCTTTTTTTCTAGCAAAGAGATCATAGCTATGAAACAACAAAGGGAAGTATTACCAAAAGCTGTAATGTCTTAGCCTACAATCTGCCTGCTCAAAAAACTCAAGAATTTAAGTGGCTGTTCAAGAGCTGCTCACAAACTCAGCCAATCAGTAGCCAGCATTCTGATTCCTGCCCAGCAACAGGAGACAGACAATAAGGTCAGAGAAACATAGTTAAAACCTGGATCCGCAATACATTAGTGAGGTTCTTTGTCTAATATAAGTAATCTAGAACATAAATGCATAAAATCTAAATCCATATGATACACATTTAATATATCACATAAATAAATAAAAATTTACACCTTTTATGCTATTTCAATTTATCTTCCTTTAAATGTCCATGAATGTGTCCAAAAATATAAATCAATTTCCTAACTGGAGAATGAGTCAAACATGGACAATACATAGTAAGAATACACTTCTCTCCCCATGGGTAAGAATCCGCAAAATTCAAATGTATATTTTTTAAAAAAATCCACAATGCTTAACATTTATAAAACATTTGTAACTAAAAATTCAGCAATACCTTAAATCCAAATAAGATTATTTTCATACCCACCTATCACTATTGTTACAGATTTCTGATTCCAAAAATTAATAGTATTCTGGACCCAAAGGTTTACTACAGATAGCATCATAAAGTGTTCTGTTGTCTACTGCACCGAACTGACTTATTTGATTCATCTAATGAAATTAAAATGCCTGACTCTTGACAATCTATATTAAGTGTTGTAAGTACAATTATTACATCTTTTTCTCCCTAACTGCCTTTCACAGCAGGTTATGAGCTCTCCCCTTTTGAAGCAATAAAGCTAATGTGTGCATTACAACAGTAAATATTCATGTAAACTGAAGGGAAATTTTTCCTATACTACATCACTCTGCAGTCCTTTAAACATAAAATTATTTTTAAAAAATAGGAAATCTGTCATCTGAATATTTTTTTCTAAAATTCACTACCTATCAGATTTTCTTAGTAAACAAGTTTTAAAAATAAACCTCATTTTTTTCTCTTTCAGTTACAGATGAACCTTGTAATTTTTCGAACATACCCAAGAGGGAGCTTGCTGCAGCCATACTCTTAGTTTATATAATCTCCCCATAGGAAAAATAAATCAGCAGCTGCTTCAGTGCTTCATCCTGTGAGAGAACTGAAATTCACTGTCTGATTGGCTCAAAGCCGTAGTTGTCTGAAACCAATCAGATATCAGCATCACAAAACTTGCCCAGCAACAAGGGAAGCAGATGAGGGCAAGTACTCTACCAAGAATCCAAACAGTGTGAAAATAAAGGTGAAGGATTATACTGAAACATATTTGATGAAATGGAAACATACAATATACTCCCAGATTTATAGTTTCAGTAAGTCTACTGTACGGTTTCTCTGATGAATAAACAAGGGTTTGTACTACTGCTTTCCAAGAACAGTGAACAAAACAATAGGAAGTACCTGGGTTGTTAAGTCAAAACAACGCAGACACACACAAACACTACCCTAATTCAAAGTTATGGATACCTGATGAAGTGTACTTAAAAATGAAACTTAGCACAAACTTGCAAAATAGGAAGCAAAGCCATTTAAGTGGACTTGACATTTCTATCTTTGACACAAGCACTCCAAGTACACTCATGCTGTTAACTGGCATTAGTATAACATTATTCTGAATAATGGGATGCTGGAAATAATTTTTATTCAAATTTGAGTTTTCATTAAATGGCTTAAATAAATATTGGTCAATAGGACTAATAATAGCTTACTCTTAAATAATCACTTTATGCTCACGATTCCTAAAGAAACACAACTCTGCTACTTGATTCTTTAAGAATCCATTCTCCATTGAGAAGTGTGATTTTATTTCACACACCCAAATTTTACTTGAGAATTCTGTAACAGTCCTGAAAATAAAATCAGGAAGAATATGCAGTGTGTTGCACAATAAATATTTAAATCTGCCTTACTGTTCACTACCCATTGAGACTGGTAAACCTGATAATGAAATGCTCCATCCACTTTGATACTTATCTGCACAAATTTAGTATAAAGACTTGCTAAATTTTTATCTTAAATACTGGATACATCTCTGTTAATAATTATTTTTCTAAAACTTCAGTAAAATATAATCACTACTCTCACTACTTCTGTTTAAAATCCCAAAAAGATTTTCATCATGTTCCCATATTCTCTTGCTTTCTATAGGTTTTCTCTCCCAGTCACTTACAAAGCACAATATTTACTTTAGGATCCACAATCCCCTGTAGTTCACAATTCTTTAGTTCTACTAATGTTATCGTTCTTCTCTCAATTGCATAAAAACACCTTCAACAGCTATCCTAAAATCTTTAAAAAAATATTAATTGGTGAAATCTGTTATCTAACACTCATTAAGTATTAAGTGATCATAATATTTGACACCTTAACAAAGAATCCCTTCTACCTGTCATCAACCTACAGATACCAGCTGGAGTATCAAAATGAAGTATCTCCCAACTAAATTTTAAAAAAATAATCAACAAAGGAAACAGGGAGTTTGCTTTATCAACAATTCCTTGGACAAACAGGATCAAATCATTCTCTTGCAATTTTGGTTACATCAAAACCAAAATGGTCACTACAGTCTAACTTGTTACATTCACGGCTATTTTTGAGAAATTCTAGAGTAGTCTACATGAAAAAATGCAAGATGCCCCAAAATCCCTTTTCCAAGTGTATTTTGGGGATCATTCTGTTATATAGGCAAATTAAAACTAATTGACCTGATCCAACAACTGCAATTTTAAAATACATTTATCAAATTACACCCCCTTAGAAAATTAGCCAGTTACCTTATTCATCAGGGCCCTATCCACTAGCTTGGCCCACTTACCAAACTCTACCACCTATGCAGGTAATAGTGAAGTTACAGAAGTCCATGTATTAATTTCTTCAGGAATTTAAACCAGCTGTCCAAATGTATTTTTCACAATTGGCTTGGGTGAATTAAAACACCCAGAATGATTTATAAAAAGTTGAAAGATGTAAATCCTTCAAATGCTAGGAAACAGCTCTAACTTTTCTTAGTGACCCAACCTAAGGAGAAAGAGTGAAAGCTTACTTTCTGTTTATTAGCCAGCTTTCACTAAATAATATTGGGGCAGCAACCCACATCCTCAAAATCTTACTGGCTAATAATATTCTTCTTCTTTCTAGGTCATTGGCTGAGGAGCAGCACCCTCACCCCAAATTTAGGTCTTGTGGCAAAGGGAAAAGACCACAATGACAGAATGATACAACATACCAGGGTTTTAAAGCTATCTCTTAGACACAGTATACACCACTTTCACTCACAGTCTATTGGTTAAAGCCACATTAGACATTAAGGGGGTGGAGAAGTAAAAAGCAACCATCAGAAAACACTTCATGTCGCATGGCAAAAGGCATAAATACGTAATCTCCTTACACGAAGAAAGAAAAATGGTGAAATATCATATAATCTAACATGCTTTAAAAATACATAATTATAAAAAGCTTGGCCTACCAAGGATTTCTAAACTAACAAAACTGGGTCTACTCAATGTCTGTTCTAACATTAGCTAACAGTCAAGATAGGATAAATCACCCTAACTCTCTAGATTTCATCTCAAGTGTAAAACTGAGATCAGACGCTTGCTAAATTCCATTCTAGCTCAAAGTTTATATTATTTTACAAATGTCTAGCTATACTGATGCTCTTTTATAATTCAGTTTTCATTATAAAATACAGTGAACATGCAAAATATAATGACCATGTGTGTACCATCACCCAAATAAGAAACAAAACAACTAGAAATAAAAAACAAAGCCCTCAGTATAACACTACCAGCCAGCATGCTCCTCCTTCCCCATCCCCAACTCCTTAACACAAAATTAAGCATAATCTTGAATTTGATGTTTATTATTTTTAGGCATGCCTTATACATTTTCTACATTATAAATTCCCCTGTTTGTTAACTAAACAACCTAAAGGGAGAAAAAGACACTGACACTTATCAAGGGGCAATTACATGTCAGACACTATACCAAGTCATATTCTTTTCTCATTTATTTAAGTGACAACTTACATCAATTCATGTTTACATATGATCTGAATGAATACATCAATAACCATGCTGCTATCATGCATTTCTTTACACAGTAATTTTAGCTTGGTAAGGTCAACCAGACACCCAATTCATTACAAAGTTATTTTCATTAGCATTGATTGCCCTTCTTATACATTTCATCCTTTAAATTTCGCTACCAAGGGGTGCTCTATTTTCTCAGAATGTTAAGCAATAAATAAACAACAGATGATCCTTGAATAACATAGGTGTGAACTGTACAGGTCCATTCATATGCAAATTTTTAGAGTATAGTACTGTAAATTTATTTTCTTTTCCTTATGATTTAATTCCTTTTCTCTAGCTTTACTATAAAAATACAGTATATGATATACATAACATATAAAATACGTGGTCATTGACTGTTTATGTTATCAGAAAAGCTTCCAGTCAATAAACAGACTATTAATATTTAAGTTTTGGGGAAGTCAAAAGTTATATACAGATTTTTTACTGCATTAGGGATCAGCGCCCTATCAACCACATTGTTCAAGAGTAAACTGTATATGGTATTTGCCACAATTTTCTTCTCTATCTCTTTGAAAATGGAGAAATCATTCAATATAATTCCTAAAGACTATCCACAGAGTAATGCAATCTGAGAGCAGACTCTTAATTTTACCCAACGTGCACACTAGTTCATATATTAGCCACAACAATACTACCAGCAGGATCCTAAATATTCAATTATCTTTTAAAAGTAACTTATCCATAAGTCATCTTAGCAAATAATAGAATTCACTCAACAAACTATAAGGGAATTTCCTCAGCCTTATAAAGGGAATTTAGGAAAAGCCCACAACTAACATCATACTTAATAGTGAAAGATGGAAAGCTTTTGCCCTAAGGTCAGGAACAAAACAAAATGCTTGCTCTTACCACTTCTACTCAGCACTGACTAGAGGTTCTAGCCCTGGTAATTAGGAAAGAAAATGAAATAAAGTCATCTAACTTGAAAAGAACAAAGTAAAGCTATCTCTATGTTCAGTGACAAAATCTCGTATATGGAAAATTGTTAAGAATCCATTAAAAAATCATGAGAACTGGTAAATGAGTTTAGGAGGTTGCAAGATACAAGATCAATATATAAAATCTATTGCATTTCTATACAGATGCAATGAACAATTCAAAAGTGAAATTTAAAAAACAATTATATTTACAATAGCATCAAAAATAACAAACTTAACAAAAAGTATAAAACTTCATTCTCTGAAAAACTATAAAATATTGAGGAAATTAAAGAAGACCTAAATAAACACGAAGACAATTCATACTCCTGAATCAAAAGGCTTAATATTAAGATGCCAACACTCAAAATTTATCTACTGATTCAAGGTAATCCCTATTAAAATTCCAGCTTTCTTCTTTGCAGAAACTGACAAACTGATCCTAAAATTCATATGGAAATGCAAGGAAGGGACCCAAAATAGCCCAAATGAAAAACTCATTCTTCCTATTTTCAAAACTTACTACAAAGCTACAGTAATCTTGTCAGTGTGGTATTCCCAGCAAAAAGGACAGACACATAAATCAATGGAATAGATCTCTCAGTCAAGAAATAAATCCTCATATTTATTTGCAGTCAACTAATATTTGACAAGGGTGCCAAGACCATTCAATGAAGAAAGAATAGTATTTTCAACAAATATTGTTGGGATTACTAGATAGCCACATGCAAAAGAATGAATTCAGACACTTCCTCTCATACCATATATAAAAATTCACTTCAGATGGTTCAAAAACCTAAATTTAAGAACTAAAAGTTTTAAATCTTAAAAGAAAACACAGATATAAATCTTAGAATAGGCAATAGTTTCTTATATATGACCCAAAGAGAACAAGCAATGAAAAGAAAAAAAAAATTAACTGGACTTCCATCAAAACTTAAAACTTTTATGCTGCAAATGACACATCAAAAAAGTGAAACAACTCACACAATGGGAGGAAGTATCTGCAAATAAGGTACCTCATAAGAGACTTGTAACTACTAGAACATACAAAAACTCTTACAACTCACTAATAAAAAAAAAATTTAACAATGAGCAAAGTACTTGATATTTCTCTAAGATACACCAATACAAAATAAACATGAAAAGATGTTTATTATCATTAGTCATCAGAGAAATGCAAATCAAAACCATAATGAAATAACACCATATACACAGAAAGATGGCTATGATCAAAGAGAGAATATAACAAGTGTTAGCAAGGATGCAGAGAAATTGGAAACCTCATACAATGCTAGTGGAACTGTAAAATGAAGCAGCTGCTTTGGGAAACAGTCTAGCAGTTCCTTGACATTTTAAACATAGAGTTGGCATAAGATCTAACAATTCCACTCCTAGCTATATACCCAAAAGAAATAAAAACATATGTCCATGCAAAAACCTGTACACAAATGTTCACAGGAACACTATTCATAATAGCCAAAGTGACCATTCATAATAGCCAAAATAACCCAAATGTCCAACAACTAATAGGTAAATAAAATGTGGTATATCCATACAATGAGATATTATTTGGCTATAAAAAGAAATAAAGTACTGATAAATGTTACAATATGAATGAACCTTGAAAATATGATGAGTAAAAGAAGCCTGTCACAAAAGGCTACATATTGAATGATTCCATTTATGAAATGTCCAGAATAGGCAAATCTGTAAAGACAGAAAGCACATTAGTGATTGCCTAGGGTTGGGAAGTGGGGGAGGAAATGAAAACTGGCTGCTAAAGGGTACAGAATTTCTTTATAGGACAATAAAAATGTTCTAAAATTAATTGTGGTAATAGATGCAAACTTTGAAAATATTTTTTTAAGATTTTATTTATTTAGGGACTCCTGGGTGGCTCAGTTGTTAAGCCTCTGCCTTCAGCTCAGGTCATGATATTTGGGTCCTAGGACCAAGCCCGGTGTCAGGCTCCCTGCTCCCCGCTCATGATGTCTCTCGCCATCTCCCTCTCTCTCTCAAATAAGTAATATTTTTAAATAAAGCTTTATTTTAAAAAAGATTTTTTTCATTTGAAAGAAAGAGAAAGAGAGCAGTTGCGCAAGTGAGGAGAGGGACAATGGGAGAGGGAGAGAATCTCAGACTCTATGCCAAGCGCGGAGCGCTCCATCCCATGACCCTGAGATCATGACTTAAACCAAAATCAAGAGCCCAGCACCCAACTGACTGAGCCACCCAGGCCCCCAACTATGTAAATATTTTTTAAAACCACTGGGCTGTACACTTTAAACAGGTGAATTGTATGGTGTATGAATTACATCTCAAATCTGTTCTTTAAAAAAAGAAATCGCAGAACTACAGTTTTTGTTGTGGTTGTTGTTGTTTTTACCTAACTCCTTTACTAGGTCACACTTCCTATACAGACAAAACAACAACGATATCAAGAGAACTGAATGTTGGGTTATACTTCAAGGAGTTTACATTTCTGGGCCAAGAAGTATTATCTATAATCATACCAGTGATGAAAGGCAATATACATAAAATAACCGCAGCCTTATTCTCCTGCACTAAGCTTAAATAAATGAGTTATTCTTTTTCCCTGTCCTAAATGGAACAATTCTTTAGTATGCTTATCTCAGAGGATGATAATGGGCATGAGATACTCGTATATGGTAAAAAATAATAATAAATAAAAATTTATCAGCAAAAAAAAATTAAGTAGTACTGAGCATGGTGCGGATAAACACTCCATGTATGTAAATTAATTAAATCTTCTACACACGGAAAGTTAACAAAAGAACTAGAAAGTCTTAAGTAAAACAGAAGCATTTGCTTCTATTACAAACTGGAACTATAACCAAAAAACCTTATATGTAATGAATGTTGACAGATTTGTTTTAAAATGAGGTACACTTAGTGAACTTTCTGGAGTTACATAAAGCCTTGTCACATTTTATCAACACTGTCTTTATTCAAAATGATAGTCTTGCCACCATTACTGCATTTTCCAATACTTGAAATGCACCTTTTTAGAAATAATTATTAAAATGGACTTTAATTTCTATATTTATATATTGTTTAACAAAACACTTTGGCATATCTCATGTGTCTGGTATAAGATTAAAACATTTTAAGTGTCCACAATTTTGTTGTCAGAAAACATTTTAAAATATGCTGGTATCATTATGATATGCTTCAGAGATAATTTAACAAAAGAATGAGAAATAAAGTAAGTATTCTGATACAATATTAATAAGTATATAGTGTCTGGCACATAGTACACACTTAGTAAATACTGGCTAAAAGAATGAGGAACTATATACATATAACTAATATCTAAAATAATTCTTAAATTAAAAACTAAATTACAGGGCGTCTGGGTGGCTCAGTTGGTTAAGCGTCTGCCTTCAGCTCAGGTCATGATCTCAGGGGTCCTGGGATCGAACCCCACATAGGGCTTCCTGCTCAGCGAGGAGTCTGCTTCTCCCTCTCCCTCTCCCTGCTTGTTCTTTCTCTCTCTGTGCTCTATATCTCAAATCAATAAATAGAATTAAGGGGAAAAAAACTAAATTACCCTTTTAGGAGGCAAAAATAGTAACCTACAATATTTTTGACAGAATTGTACACTAACATGCTAGCAGGTTCACATACAGCAGGTGTACACACAGAGGACAACCTTTCTTTGGGGACTCAGAATGCTTATTTACTAACAAAAAGTAACAATGTATACACACCTACACACAATGCTGCCTCAGAAAAAATGCAAAACACAGCATCATTAAAATTAATCAAATCTGACATGAGAGGCATTTTTCAAGCCTTAGAATATTTGTTTAGTTTGATTTCATATATCAAAAAATAAAGTATCATTTTGAAAGGAATTTACTTTTGCTTATTACTACATCATGACAATCTTCTTTACAATACTGAACATACCCAAAGGGAGCCCCCTGCAGCCATCTTATCAGTTCTCTCATAGCAACAGAAACTGAAATACAGTTTGCATAGTCACTGTGGTTGGCTAAAGAAAGCAGGTTCATGTAACCAGTCAGAAAGCTAGAAATTAGACAACCATAAAAGGAGAAATTTTAAATCTGCCTGGCAACAGCCTAAAAATAGAATACACTAGTATAAATCCCAGAATAGATGTGACGATAAAAGCAAAACTATCAGCAAAAACTTTATTTTCTTGGGGGAAAGATGTGTCTTGCATTTCATCATCTAAAATAGTAATTTGGCATCTTTTCTTACTAGATGGCAATTAAAGAAAAAATAAACACTAAACTATGGGCCACGTCAAATTACATGTCATTGTTCATATTATTTTATTTATATATAGGTGTGTGTGTGTGTGTGTGTGTGTGTGTGTGTGTATATGTACGTACATGTTTAAGCACTTTTCTTCTTCAGGAGAATGATGAGGCATTTTAATCACAGCTCTAAAACATTCAAGGCTCTATAAAATCTATCAAAGTCTGAACAGCATTGCATTTTTTCCCATCACTTTTTCCCTGAAATGATTTGGGACTCTGAGTTACGGGTAAAAAACCATTTACTGTGTATTAAAAATACAAAGATTAAATAATTTATCAAAGCAGATCTCTAAATAGAGTGGGGATTGCACCTTATTCTTTTTTAAAACAAACTTGTTCTAACATACAGTAGTGCCTTTCATACAGTAGTCATTCAATAATTGTTTTTCTTTAATTTCTGTTAGTGAGAAAAACAAATTATCTTATTGTTCTTGTCAAGTAAAAGTTATATTAACATGTAATATTGTAATCTATATAATACTGCTATCTTTGATTTTTCAATTTTGCCTAAAGTGGGATAATGCTGAAGTTGACAATGCCTAACATTTCTTATTGTTATTCCTGATAACAAAACCTATTTCATCATTCTAAACTTTCCAACCTAACAGTGTTTAATATACATGTTTCTTTGTACATTACAAATTTACTCTGTAGTACATTTTAACTCCTAAAGATCACAAACAATGTGCAGTCTAATGCAGTAACTACAAAGACTGTTGGCTAGTAAGAAATAACCAAGTCATAAAGGGGGAGGAAGGGGGGAGAAAAAGAAAAAAAAAAAAACAGCTTCTTAATTTCAAGAAATTAAAATTATTCCTGCTGAAATAAAAGGCTGGTTAGACAGCCACATTAAAACAAATGCTATTTATCAAAGTACATGTTTTATGCATTTCTTACATCAAACTTTCCATCAATGTATTTTAATGAAATGGCAAGTTACTTTTAAAATGTTTTCTTTGGTCACTATTTGTGATACAAAATAAAAAGTGAATTCATGTATTTGATACCAGAAAATTTAGTTTATACTATACTAAATATTTAATTTTGAAAATTATTTGTAAAGGACTTATTTTAATCATAAGTAAAGCCTAGAAACGATCCTTTGAAAACATATCAGAACATAGAACAGTTTTAAGAACAAAAAGAACTCCAGGGAAGGATGGAGAAACATGAGCAATATAAAATCAAATGAGCAAATTGAGTAATACATCCTTTTAATCTAAACATTTAAAGATAGCTAGATTTTAAAATAAAGTTTAACCAAGCTTTTGAAAGCATAAATACTATTCTTTTAAACACTGGTCTGAGTAGAAAAGTAACTGAGCTTATTGACTTATTTATTTTTCTTAATGTTGTACTCATATGTGACTTGGATATCCAAAATCTAACTACAACTGTATTCACATCTTCAAGATAATTTAAATCTTTTATGTAGATAAATCTTGCTTACTTATCTTAATAAACTATAATCCTCATCACAAAGGAAAGCAATGAGTTGCAATTAGTGTGGGAGAACATAACAAATGGGTCAAATGTAGTATCAAGGCACTGAAAAGTGGGAAAATTTATTTTATAATTCTAGATACATAAATCAAATATTTTAAATATAAATCTCAGCACTTCATATTTTCTTAAATATTACTTAAAGCAGCTAAAATACTTTTTTTTAAAATGCACTATTATATTCGCCAGTTTTATTTCAAGAGAACAGAAAAAGCATGATGTCTGCAGGATATTATTCAAAATAGCCATACATATTATCACATACCAATCTGAATTTTGGGGGATACTGAATAATCAATGACACCTCAGTTTTAATTAATTAGTACAGCAACTAAAATGCCCTGGAGAAGTTTCGACAGTTCCAGAAACTTTACCTTTCACTTCTCCATTCTCTTCTCCTTCTCTTGGCCCTCTCCCTCAAGAAGTTTAAAATGTCAGCTGACAGCCAGATGATGTGGGGCCCTAGCCTATGTGTACAAAAGTGTAGTTTTAATAACAAACATAACTAAAGGAAAAACCCTAATCTTCTTTCATATCCTGAGGCAAAATTCAAATTCCTCTTTGTACCTATTATTTTTCTTTTCTATAGCAAAGCAATATTGTTGATATGTTATCCCTCCTTGCAGATCTCATTAGAATTATATTTACCACACCTTTTTTGACTGATCAGAAAAAGATCAAATCTCTATCTTTACACATCTATATTTCTTCAGTTAGAATTTAAGAAAAACTTTATGCTTTTGATGGCAAGACCTCTCCTGGGCATACAACTCAGAATGGACCAGCACACTCCCATGGAGCAAACAAAGAAAAATTACATTCCCAATCTAAAATTTTTCTCACTAATGATGCATAAAAATACAATCTACTTGTTTCTAGCAAATATTCCTAAGAAGCTTACTTTCACAGGTTGGACTGTCAGAAGTTATTATCAACAGTTCATGATGTAATTTAAGAAAATATGGAGTTCCTTCGCCCCAAACCATGAATTATCACTGTGTTTATCTTTTAGAACCTAAAAAAAATCTGCAGAGATCTAACCAAAAAACACTATACTTTGGAAATTCTCTCAACCTCTCTCCTCCTAACCATCATAGCAAATGAACCAATGTTCTCTCTGGTTTACTGATGACCACAAATACACTGAGGTCTCATGTTCTCACCTAAACTTGTTCATATTGGTTGTGCTTGTTACTGAATTTAGCTGTACATTTTTATTATAAGTTATAGAATACAACTGAATTTTGTATAAACTAATGAAATATGAGTGCAAAAAAAAAGCTGGTAGATATGCATCAGTAAGAGAGACTAACGCAGAAAAAACACATATGTGCAGGGACTGCTGGCTTAGATAAATCATTTAATAACACCTTTAGGTCTAAAGTTTTCCATCCGGAATAAACAGAAATTAAATTAGAAAACCTGAAAGGATCCTTCAAGTTTTGATTCTTAAATAAAATTTTAATAAATTCCACCCCAAAATGTCTTGTTCTGAGAAATTATAAAGGTAGATTGGATTTTTTCATGTATTCAAGATTTATCAAATGCCTACCATGGTCACTATTACAGGACAATTTTTAAGACACTCTAAAGAAACAATGTGATTAAAAGTACAAAAACACCCTGTAAGATTAAAGTGTTACCTCAAGTAGATTTTAATATAAATGTGGAAGAGAAATGCCGGCAGTAATACAATGCACGGATATCTTTCTATACAAATGACCATGAAAATTAGAAGTTCTCTTATTTTCCATTAACTATCATCTCTCCAAAACAGATTATTTTTAATAATCAAAATCATGCTTTCAAATGTGTCATTATAAACAAAACCTCTACAGAACCCTTTTTAAGTCTTCCTGATAGGGTTAGTACTAATTTTTATAAACCAGATTTCTAAAAACTGACTCTACATAAAGAATTACTGAGATTCAGCTGAGGGGGGTAAGAGTATGCCTGTCTTTACAATTTCAATTTCACTTCTGCTCATAACCCTATTTATAATTCAGTTACATCCACAAGACTTCACAAGTAGTTGCTAAGCAACAGAACATGCTGAGTTCAGAGCCATTGAAATCTGGCTCTCTGCCACATGAAAATATTTAACAGAGCCTAGAGCCTCCAGAATGTACAAAATGAAGAAGAAAAGGAAAGAAAAGAAAAAGAAAAATCCCAAAGAGATAGAATAATAAATAGAGTAAGTTGCCAAACTCTTTTAAAAGATTCACATATTCAGATCAAGGACTTCATTTTGGTATTTCCAAATATTTATTATATCTCTCTCTAAAATATTTTATGTCATCTTTTTAATGTTGAAATTAAGACTCTTAAGTTATTCTTGTGGGAAAGAGAGGAAATATGATTAGTCGTATCACTGTTAAAAGCATAACAACTGACTTAAAAAATATATTGTGCAAAGAATAGCCCTTGAAGAGACTACAACAACAGTCTGTGGGACATGACTGAGACTTTCTGTGTTGGGTTTTTAAGGCCAGGAGACAAGAAACTATACATTTTCTTCAAATTCCTTTATCCTCATATGCCTGGTCAACTACTGAAAGAAGAGATAACTTTTTTTTTACCCAAAGCTGCATTGTTTTAAATTAAGGACGTCTAATAATTAAAAAATTAAGCATATCTAGAAATTTCTTCACAACTCAAAATGGTTACAAAAAGTAACTCATTTTTCAACAGATATTGAAAAGGCATTGAATATGTTTCAACACTCATTCATTGATAAAAATAAAAATTAAGAACATAAAGATTGCTCCTTATGCCGGTAAAGGCTACTTCAAACGAAGGGAAAACTTTATATTTAGTAGTAAAACACCACAGCTAGGGGCGCCTGGGTGTCTCAGTCGTTACGCATCTGCCTTCGGCTCAGGTCACGATCCCCGGGTCCTGGGATCAAGCCCCACATCGGGCTCCTTGCTCCACGGGGAGCCTGCTTCTCCCTCTCCCACTCCCCCTACTTGTGTTCCTGCTCTCACTATCTCTCTCTCTGTCAAATAAATAAATAAAATCTTTAAAAAAAAGCTATTTCCATTCAAGGCAAAAATAAAAAGTGTGATAGTATACTCAATATTGTTCTAGAAAGCCTACTAAAGCAGTAAGAGCTCAGAGTAAGAAGATACAATGAAGAAAACATTTATTTCAGAATAGCAAGAAAAAGATATCTAGAAACATTAACATATATGAAAAAATTGTTATAAAAATATGTGAAATATTAGAGCTATGTTGGACATAAGGCTTGATGTAGAAAAATATCAATTCTTCCTGGATGAAACTTATTAGAAGTAATTCCAAACTAAATGTCACCTAGTTATTTTTATATCATAACAAACTTTTAAAATTAATCTGTAAAAAAATGGCAAAACAGTAAGAAAATTGAAAGTCAAAAGTAAGAAAAAAAATGATGCTTGCCCTCTCAGATGTGAGAGAATGACAAAGCAGTAATTATCTTAAGTATTAAGAGATGAGTGCAATAAATTATCTAGAAGACAGAAAAAGCAATACAGTATCTGACAGAAACAGCATCGCAAATTAACAGGGATTAAGTGGACTTTGAAATAAATGGCTGAAAATGGATCAAAATAGCAGTTGAACATACCAGTACAATAGCAAACAGATTAGATATGAAATAAAAATTTTCAAAGGCGCAGAAAGCACTACAAGTAACCACAAATTTTGAGAAATACTTGAGGGACACCTGGATGGCTCAGTCGGTTAAGCATCTGCCTTCGGCTCGGGTCATGATCCCAGGGTCCTAGGATCAAGTCCCACATCAGGCTCCTTGCTCAGTGAGGAGTCTGCTTCTCCCTCTTCCTCTGCCTGCCACTCTGCCTACTTGTGCTCTCTATCTCTGTCAAATAAATAAATAAATAAATAAATAAATAAATAAATAAATAAAATAAAAAAAATACTTGAAAACTAAAAAACATAGTGATACGGAATTAGTATCCAGAATAAAAAAGAACACCTATTAATGAATAGAAAGGATAAACAATTCAAAATAAAAATTAAAAATCATAAATAGGGCATCATAAAACAACAAATATAAGATGTTCAACTTCACTAATAATCACAGAAAAACTAAAGAAAAAGAAGATACATTTTTACATATCTGACTGGCAACTATTTATAGTTAGCAATAATATATAGCAGTGAGTAGTCTCATACACAGATGGAAAAGACATCATTGTCATAACCATTTTTAAAGACAAATAGGCAAAAACTGTGCACCATTTTGACACACCAAAGACATTCTGAGATATCTTAAGATATACTAACATATTGGGGCACATGGGTGGCTCAGTCAGTTAAGCATCCAACTCTGATTTTAGCTCAGGTCATGATCTCAGGGTTGTGAGATCAAGCTCCTCATTAGGCTCTGCACTGGGTGTGGAGCATGCTTAAAATTCTCTCTCTCCCTCTCCCTCTGCCACTACCCCATTCTCTAAAAAATAAAAATAAAAAGTTTTTTTTTAAAAAAGATACACTAACATTTTTTTAAAAGGAACATATCAGGATTCCTACTGCTGCACCAAAATAGCAAAAATACAAATTGTTTTTGTTTGGTTTGTGGACAAAGACTTAGACAAGTGGGAAAAATAAATCCTTTTTTGTAATCCAGAACTCACTGTTCAAGTATGAATTTTGATACAGATAAGAAGGAATATAATACCTAAAAAAAGATTAAAGTGATGAGAACATTCATAAACATGAAGGTTGGCTCCAGGACTACAGAATTACTAAAAACACAGGATATAAGGGAAATCTCAGCTATATTGAATTAGTGTTCTAATTTTAATGTTGACTTGAAACAAAGATGTCTTCTTTCTTTAGGCTTTTCAATTGAGAACACAATGTCTGGACTTAAAAGTATTGGCATATCCCAACAATCTGTACAACTCTAGGGTGTGATAATTTAGGGGTGAATAGGATTTGAACTTATTCATGTTCGAGGGTGTCTGAAATCGAGAACCACGCAGATCCTAAACATGGCTTAAAGAAACTGGATCCAAAAAATTACAAGTGGGGAATTTTTGAAGTATGTCCATATTCAAGGGGAAATCAAAGAAGCCCAACCAAAAACAAAACAAAACAAAACAAAACTGTGGACTGACTGACAGTGACAACTGTGGATTGAACAAAAGTCCTTCTTAAAAAGGCTATTTTGAAGATTATGATTCTGACTTCGGAGGAACTAGGGTGATTGACAGTGGTAGGAGTCACATGTGAAATTCCTTAAATAACAATTTGTTGACCTTAAATTAAAAAACTACAAAGAAATATAACACCCATCACTAAGAAAATAGCTTTTAAAAAATACTGTGAAGAATCCTCACTAAAGAACACTAAAAAGTTAAGAATGTAGTAGGTTTCTTTCATGGGCATGAATATAAAGTGTAACAACAAAGGAGCTGCAGAATTCTTAACACTTTAACACAAAAGCTGAAGCCAGACATACCTTTTTGAATACTGGTACTATCATTTCCTAGCTAAGTTACCTGTTCAGTAATATATTCTTCGCCTCAGTATCCTCAACTATGAAACTAAAATTCTAACAATGCCTCTCCTCATAAAAATGTTAAAGGGGTTAAATGGGATAATAAAATAGAAAGTACTTAGATGCCTAAGTAGTCAATAAATTCTTTCCAGATTTTATATCATTGTATTAAAACACACACACACAAATAATATATTTCTAAACATTAATATAGGCACACAAGTGGTATTTTAAAGTCTGGAAGGATAAATGCCGAACTAGACAAAGGAATATAAATACCAAGTCTCGCTTAGATGTGCCAGTTTGAATTTTCACAGTGAAGACACAGTCATGTAATTTGTATCTGAAATTCATTCCACTTTCCCCAATCTCTTCCATGCTAATAATAAGCCAGAGCAGCAATGACATTTGTAAATGTAATTAGTTGACCCACCCAGACACTAAACTCCAGAAGAGACAGAGAAGGGAAGTTACAATCCAAAAGCTAAATTGCCAGCATTTCCCATGAGCAGCAAGTACAAGTATCACTTCCCACCCCCTCACAATCATTTCAGTCAGCATCAACCCAGAGTAAAACAGGAAATCTCAAATACAAAAATGAGTATAATCACAAATAGATGCCAAGCCCCTCAAACAAAAGAACTACTTAGTAAAATGAACAGAAAACATTTTAAAATAGTGTATTAAATATTCTGAAAAAGTATTGTACCCACAAGAACAAGCAGATATGCAAAGAAATAAATCTGAAACCTTAGAAATTCAAAACAAGAGCTGCATGGACACAGCTGAAGTAAGACATAGGTAATCAAGACCAGATGTCCTCTCAAAATATTACACAAAGGAAAAACAGAAAAGCTAATTGATGGGGAACATACACAGAAGCAACAACTTTCACTGAAGATGAGTTTTAGAAAAAAGAACTAAGAAGAAAAGAAAAGAAACAATTCACAGAGTTAAAATTAAATATATATATATATATATATGTTTTCCATAGAACATGCCCACTAATTATACCAAAACAGACTAAATTAAAACAAGAAAAACAAAAAAAAAACCCTAACACCTAAACATACTGTGTTAAGACTTCAGAAAACCAGTGTGAGGAAATATTAATAACTTAGAGTAAAAAATCACTTAACTACAAAGGAATAAGAATTAAACTGACATCAGACTTGTCATCAGCAATACTGAATGCTAAAACAAACAACAATATCCTCAAAGTTCAGGAGAAAAGTTATTTTTAGCCTAGAATTCTATTGCCAGAAAAACTAGCAATCAACAGGATGAAAAAATAAAGATATTATTTCTGAGCAAAGACTGAGGAAATGGACCCTTGCTAAAACAATTACATAAAAATACAGTACAGATTCAATACATCAAAAGACCCTAAGAAATGGGGGAGGAATTCAAATTAGGGAACTCAGATAATGCTCCGAAAGGAAACCTCAATGCTCCAAAAAACAAGTAGAACTCATGGGCTGGCTGTTGAGGATCCATCATCTTTAAAATAAATAGTCTGGAATTAAAATCTCAGATAATTATATGATGGGAGATAGCCAACTTAGGGGCTGTGAAATGCGGGGCAAAAATAAAGAAAACTGTCAGTCTAAAAATAACTTATCAGGTTTCAAACTGGGTAAAGTGACAAAAATATCAGATATGCATTATAAACAAGAGACACACCTTGTAACAAAATAGCATAGAAAGGTTAAAAAATTTAAAGGATAGAAAATGATACACTAGGGACACCTGGGTGGCTCAGTCGGTTAAGCAACTGCCTTCAGCTCGGGTCCTGATCTCAGGGTCCTGGGATCAAGTCCCGCATCGGGCTCCCTGCTCAGCGGAGAGTCTGCTTCTACCTCTCCCTCCACTGTTCCCCTTGCTTGTGCTCCCTCTCATCAAATGAATAAAATCTTAAAAAAAAATGATACACTAAGCAAATGTTAACCAAAAAAGGGTAAGTAATGTATATTAAAAAAAATTCAAATTGAAGATCAAGTTACTGGACAAAAAAACATATTTCCTATAGATAAAATTATAACACTTCAAATCACATAAAACAAAACAGATTTAAAAATTTCAGGAAGAAACTAATAAATCCACAAGAGATAAACATACCTCGTTATAAAATCTACAGATGAAGAAAGTGAAAGTAATATAAACAATGCATGTATTTCTTAATAGAAAAATAGAACTGTATATGCAACAAACCGAGAATATGCATTTTTCATGAACACATCCAACATACATTAATACTGACCACATATGTGGTGACAAGGAAATAAATTCAAAGATAAAAAAACAAAAACAAAAAAAATCACACAAAACCACATCCTCTGGCCATAGATAACAAAGTTAGATGAGCAACAATAAAATAAGAGGAAAAGGATTGCCTTATAAATTAAAAAAATATGTATTTTGAATTAAGGAGGAAATCAATGGTGAAATAATAACTGAGGAAAAGTGATAGCCTTAAGCTGCACATATTAATAAAAAAAACCCCACAAACTCAAAAATGCTAGTAAAGGAGGAAAAGTATAAACCCAAAGCAAGGAATTATAATAAAAGAAAAAATTATGAGGGAAAACTCAATAAAACAGCAAGCAACAATAAAACCAATAGCCAGTTCTTTGGGGAAAAAAAAACTATTAAAAAGTGGGAAATACATCAAGGAAAACTGAAAAAAAAAAGCATAATAAACAATATTAGAAATAATAAAGACGTAACTACAAATATAAAGCAATACACTTGGTTCAAATATTCAAGTATATTTAAGGTTACCAATGGTATGTGTGAAAAATACTGAGGGATTTGAACTTATTGCAAACTCAGTAAAATTCAACAGTGCTGGGTGCCTGCCAGAAATGTCAACACAAAGTGAAGCTGCAGAACAGAAGCACAGAGTCTAAGGAAAGGGAGACGTTTTTTAGTATTACATTTAGTTCTGAGTGGCCCAGATAAAGAGGGACTCTTAAAGAAACAGTAGGACAAACAGGATGACCACGCTAAAGAATGACCTAGAACAACATGTTATATGAGGAATAGTTGGGAAAATGGAGGATATTTAGCTTAGAAAACACGGGAATTTTAATGGCTTTCTTTAGGTAGTGCAGATCTCTTAGGTGTGTAAAACAGATACAGATAGAAAAACAGGCAGGCAGACAGACGAGTACAGAAACAAAAACAATGAAAGGCCAATTTCTCCTAAAAATCAACAAATACTGATTTGCTCAGCTATCCAACAAAAGAAGGAATTAATTGCCTTATGAAATTAGAGACTCTCTGTCATTAGAAATGTTGAAGCAGAAACTAGATAATTATCTGTCAGGAATAATAAACAGAAGGCTCCTGTAGAAAGTGTGATGTTACAACTACTTGACCACCTAGGTCTATTCCACTTTCAAGATTTTGTTATTTGACATTGCTTGCTAATAAATTTTGTTGCCTAAGAGGAACACAAAATCTGAAAACTCAAAATTTATCCCTCAGATTTTTGGATCATTCATACTCAAACAGTCTCAAAAACTACACATCTTTATCCTCAAGATATTTATCTTTGTCTTACATGATGCCCTTTAGGTTTATTTGTGTCTATACAAAAACTCCTCTGTGCAACTTTCTCTCCTCTTGCTTTGCTATGACCCCCATTTGAATATTGAATGCTATTTTGGTCTAACTCCTTTCCTCGTTACCTATTAATAAAACCCCCTCAGTATGTCTCAACTATCTTCCCGATCTAACATTCTCCCTAACAATTATTGGTCTAGATAAGTGTGAAAACTTCCCAATTGTTTTAGATATGTGTGTTCTCCACACTAAGAGAAGCATGCCCTTCTCCCAATCCAACCTTTAGTAAATTAATAAAAATTGGTATCTTTCTAGTACCAACATTTCTCTAATCCTAGTGAAGTTGCTTACTCAAATGAAACATCCACAAACATATAAATTTTTATACTTCAACAAAACATATATTAGAACAATAATTTTCAAAAGCCTAAGCAACATTTTCAAAAGGCAAGAGCAAACAGTTTGTACCCTGAAACATGAGTGTGACTTCTATCATGCTCAATCTAGCTGGCCTCTAGCTTTTAAGTACCCAACCATGTAGTAAAAAATGACCAATGGCCTTTCAGAGTCTAGAGAACTGAAAGTCCCATCTAAAACTAACACTTCAAAGTTGCAGAAAGATCCTGCTGTTCAACTTCCAGAAAAGGAAGCGAGGACCAAAGAACTGCCTAATACCTTTCTTCCTCCTCTATTTCTCAAAGCTAGCCTCACTATCACCCTCTGCTTTGTCACCTACCCACACTCATCCCCCCAAATTATATCAATCAGTAATATATTTTATCACTGGCCATACTGATAATTAGCAGATGCACATATCTGCACTTCTTTATAAACATAAATCTTTATACCTTTATAGTATGGTTATATATTCTTTATATTATATACTTCTTTTATTTCAATGAGATAATGGTTTTCTGTATGCAATTTTTCAAGCATACCAAAAAAAAATAATATAACAAATGTCTCTGTCACCTTCATCTAACTTAATAAAATACTAAAATTTCTAATATTCATTTTAGTTTTAGACTTAAGTTCACTTTGTTAAGATGGTGATAAGTTGAAATATGTGGAAATGGAAAGCATAAGGGTGGAACTGGAAAACTTGACCATGTTATATGTATTATTAACATATGTCAGTGAACCATTTGTGAAAACAGAAGCAGTCAGATTTTGATGATGAATTCAAAGTGGTACATTTACTCTAAAACTTTATAGTTTAGTAAGGTTATTTCTCTGTATGTACCAGTTGGTGTCACTACAACTGAAAACACAGTAACAGGACCATAATGAAAAGAGGTCTAAAACTGATTTCTATGTAATATGAACATATTGCATGCATGAGTAATGTTCATATATGAAGCCCACTGTTAGTTCATTTCAATATAAACCTGAGGAAAATTATTTAAAAAAATCATTTTTAAAAGAAAAAATCCAAATATGGTATTCACAATCTCCTGAAAATTTACATTAAACAATCTATCAATCCTGGTATGACTAAAATTAAAAACAAACAAAAAATCTCCCAAAGGTGAGAGACAGATATAAGGCCTGAGGGGCCGGGGGGGTGGGTGGTGGGGGTGGTCACAAAAAAAAGGACCTAAATCTCTTACCTGTGGGTAGCTTGATATTGTGGAAAGGACTTCCTCTTCTGTAAACCACTGCAACTTAGTTCATTTGTATAAATAGTTAAAGCTAATGCAGACTTCTAGAACAGCCTTCTTGAGCCTAAATTCCTTGCTTGGTTCATATTCATAAAAAAACAGGAATACAGTAGATTGGCTACATATTAAATTTCCTTGCAAACAGTGATTCACATCTGTTGTGTAGTTTGTGCAGCAAACAACCCAATAACCACAAAAGCCAAAAAACGTCAGCCAGTATGCCAATGAAGCTCACAGAACACACAAAGTACATCTTCCAAAGGACTGTTGCAAGTGAAGATGCCTAGAATCAGAATGCTTTTGTACTGCTTTCTATTCTGCCAACTATTAGGACTGCAGCAACTGTATGCAGTTAAGTACCTCCCACATATTACCCAATAGTATCAATAGGCATAAATCTATAAAAACAGAACTAAAAGCTTCAAAGGCTTATAGCTTCTCATTATTCCACATATTGTCAGTTGTGGAGGTCTCAGTACTCTTATTCTAAAGCATCAACTCTGTCCTTTCAGTCCTAAAGGCTGAATTCTTACACATTCCAAACAGAAAATCCATGACACATATTATTTGCTGCCCTAGCACAGCCAGACTGCAGTTACAGCTAGCTGGCACCAGTAAGAACAATTTACATAAAGCAGTCCTCATTTCATGACCAAACTAAAGGAAAATACTGCTGAGTAAACCCTCCCCCATTCGTTCCCCAACAGGCACTGACTGGTTTTAGAATATATCTAGTTATCTATTTACCAATGATTCAAATCCAAGTAATAAGATAAAATCAATTTATAATTCTTATGTAACTGACATTTTACCCCCACCACACCAAAAATATGTTTAACACCCAGAGGTATTCAAAAGCCTTAGTTTTCTGTGACATAGACCAATATATCACATAAATCCAGTAACTGCTATTTTTAACAATCATTAAAAAATATAAATTATAATTTACATTAGCTAAAAGCTGTCCTCATTCGACTGTACAGCCACCTTTCAAACTTTGTTAATCACTTAAATAGTAAATGATCATTAAATAGATTTGCTCTTAGAACCACACTGCTTTATGTGTCACCAAATAATAAGACTTAATGCATATTCAAGTAACATTAGTACAATGATTAAGTAATTAAACATATTTACCACTAGTTAATATTATTAAACTTTTTGATAAGCTCACACATTAAGTTACAAATATCTACACAAGAACGTATTTTGTCATTGGCACATTCTCATTTAACCTAAATCATTCCTGTGCTGTTTTAATTGGCCAGATCTAAGAGTTGAGTCACTGTCTATGAAGTCCTTTGTTTAAATTTTTTTCAATTACTTTATCACCTAATACATAATTATATCTCTTCACTTCTATTTTTCCATTTATTTTAGTGAGTCTAACTATACTAAATTTCATTTTCAAATAGTCTAGAAACTAGTTTAGTGCCACATATTTTATGACAATAAAATGAAAAGTACTTAATATGCTAACGAGGGGTTACCCAAAATATGTTCCTTATTTTTAAAGTAGGCTCTCCATCCAGCATGGAGCCCAACATGAGGCTCTAATTCACAACCCCAAGATCAAGACCTGAGCCAAGATCAAGAGTTGGACCCCCAACCGACTGAGCCACCCAGGTGCCCCTGCTCCTTATTTTTTAATCTTATTTTCTGTTGTTGTTTTTTTTACATTTTTTACTTATTTTATGAGAGAGAGAGAGCACACAAGCAGGGGCAGCTGCAGAGAGAGAGGGAAAAGCAGGCTCCCCGCTGAGCAGGGAGCCCAATGCGGGGCTTGATCCCAAACCACCAGGATCAGGACCTGAGCTGAAGGAAGATGCTTAACCAACTAAGCCACCTAGGTCCCCTGTATTTTCAGCTGTTTTAAAACATCGTTCTTAAACTACCCCTATTACACAATAAAGACAATGGGGCTCTAAATTAGAGGAAAAATAAAGTTATCACACATCAACAGTAATTAGCAGACTTCTAATGTGTGCATAATCCTAAGTGTTACCTCGGTTTTCTTTGATAAGCAATAATGGATTTCCTCAAACAACTATATATTCTTTTCAGAATCTGTACTCCACCAGCAGCAGCAGCAGGAAAAGAAACAAATATATATAATATGGTGTCATTCCACATAGTATACACTGTTTAAGTAATATTTGGCTATTTATCATAACATCTCAGAGTTGGAAATCATCCAAGTATTGTATTCCTTCCAGTTTTAATTTTGTTAGCTGTGTCCGCCCTCTCTCTTCCTACTTTATGTATCCAGCTCTTTGAATAAAAGTACTTGAAAAATCAAAGGACCTAAAATCATTTAATCCAGCATAAAATAATGTATATAACAACTATCTGTTAAGCTGAATAAGTAAAACAATCACCTGACAGTGAATTAATCATAAGAAGCTTAAATTCTCTACAACCTGTTTACTGAAGTGCCAACAATGTTATTAATCTAGCTCAATGCTTTGCAAATAATGGTAAAGAGCCAATGTTTTATCTCTAGTCCATCAAAGATCAATATTTTTATAAATTCAACGAAAAAGAATTACTTGGAAAGTGAAATAAAGAGAAAGCATATAAAATGTATGTGTCAATTATTTTTATTATTTGACCCAACCAACATAAAGTTACTTTATTGGATTGATGTAAAAATTTCTAGACCCTCTTAATTTCAGTTCTTATCTCATGGAAGACCAGGAATAAACAGACAAACTAATCTGAACTGACCTTGAAACTGATCCACAGACCACATTTTGGTAGTGTTCACCTAGCCATGATTCTCAATCCCTTGCGCAATTTAACCTTCTCATATTTAGTATCTATCCTCCTATTTCCCCTGCCTCAGTGTAAACTCCTCAGGGGCAGGGATCTCATATGCCAGACACTAAAACAGTGCCTGACAAATAACAGGTACATAATATGTGTTTGCTAAAATTGTTGAATCAATTGGTCAATTCACAATCCATTTTTGTTTTCACTCTATCATGCTGCCTTAGCACCAGTAAGAATTCTTACTTTGTCCCCTTCAAGCTCGTTAAAGTCTTCACTTTGAGAGTAAAGCACCTTGCTTTCTGGCATTTTTACTATAAATCAGCCAGACCCCTAACAACCCCTCACCCTAAAGATCCTTTTCTAAAGTATCCAAGCAGCCCAGATTTCTCCCCAATACCATAATGATTGGGGGGGAAAAAAAAACAGAAAAAAATTTGTGCCAGAGGGAAACTTGTGAGGAAAAAGCAACCAATATTTACTAATACTTAATTTGTGTCCCACACTGCACTAAATGCTTTATATATACTATGCTCATTTAAATCCCAAATATCAACTCTGTATGGTACACTTTATCCCCATTTTAAAGAAAACTAAAGTCTGAAAATAAGCAACTAGCTTCTTCCCATAAAAAATAATGCCTAAGACTTACTGAGCACTTACTTACGATAGGCATTATACTTTCAGCATTATATATACATTTCTCATATAAATGTCTAACTACTCAGTGAGAGAAAATGAGTTCACCTTGACTGATTCCAAAGTTTGTGTTCTTCCAAATCCAACCACCTCTCTCTTTTAATGGTTGCAGAATGGCATTAAGAGCTTAAGTAATTTATTCAAACCTATACAACTACTTAATAGCAGTACCAGACAAAAATAATCATTTCCTGACTTCTATACTAATAGTTTCCACAATGCATGCCATGATACTTCCATGTCAGCAAAGAAAAGCAACAGGTCATACAACTCTCCTGGGTAGTAGCACCTGGTTTACTACAAGAAAGGCAGAAGTCCTTAGGCAGGTGGAAAAGCAACTCCTCAGATACGGTGTTAAACTCCTTTTACATTAAACCCAAAGGATTCACTGAGTCAATAAGCACTGTTTTCATTGTTTCCATATTCACACATTAATGACTAAGAACAGACTGCTACAAATTACTAATAGAGAATTCTGTGAAAGTTCTAACTTGAGTGATTAAAAAAAAAAAAATCCCTTATTTGAACAGACTTTAAGCTTTCTCCCAAATCACTATCTCTTTTGGGAGTGTGAAGAGTTTGGAAAACAGGAGAGTCAGTGTTTCCTGTGAAAGTTAAATGCTTTTTCAATTTCCACTGAAGTTTCCTCTAACTTAAAGCCATTTTCCAAAAAAGAGTAACATTTCCCTGGAGTTAGCAATGTCATGGTATTACACAAATGCTAAGAAGCTGGCTTTCACTCTGGAAAATGTGGAAAATCACATCACATCATGATCATAAACTACCATGTTTCCTGCATCATCAAAGTAGTCTCAACATAGTTAAGACAGTGAATGTTATGTAAACAAAAGCAAACTTTTAACAAAAATAAGTTTATAATGGCCTCTAAAATTAGTCTAGTGCCGTTAAGAAAACTTTCTACTAGAAACTTTCACATTTTTAGTGCTAAGACTTCTCAACTCAACCAATTTAGACACAAATCTTTTATAAAATGTATTTCATTTACCTGCTTGGTAAACTGTGTATCCTGAATATATTTTAACTTTTTCTTATGCAGTATCATCATTAAGAACATCAATATGATAAACAGTGGTATCTTTAACACTGTCATAACATTTAAAGAAAAGAAAACCTATTATCACATTAAAAGACCTCAAGGTATTCGTGTTTCTAATTAGTATTTCTTTAATCTCTTCACTTTCATTCTGTTGTCACTTTTTGCTGATGTCACTGGATCTCCTTCAATCAGCACCGTAGTATTCTAATATAGAGAAATCAGGACAAAGCTGAAGATTAGCAAAGGCGCCATATCTTCTAAAGAATAAATGGTCTTTACACATGCAGTCTCTCCTACCAAGTAAAGTAGGCTAGACTTTACTTATGCTTACTTTCTTCTAGGTTAGAAGCTATATTCTAAATATAAAAGGCTGCCAACAATCTGTCAAGTAGGAGAGGGATTTAAAAGGAACAATTTACAGGGTCCCAGCAGGTAATGTAATTAGTGAGTAAGACCAGATGTGAACTATATAGGCCCTATCTGAAGAGGACAGTAGCTACTCCACTGAAGATTATTTTTCTGATACAGAAATACATTCTTAGCACTGCCCATCTTCTATTTTTCAGAGATAAGACACCCAGATTTTTGTGTAAAATCTGACAGCTTTAACAACTAGAGTAATAGGCCAGTGGCTAAATGATATAGTCTGTTGGCTGCCAATTTGTGGCTACTGAAAGAAAACTATACTGTTCTTAAGATTCTCATTTGTACTGAAACACAGAAAACTCTAGGCCCCGAATTCAAGTCCTCTCTTTAGAGAAATTACTTTCTCACTGTATATTTGGAGGACTCAGTCAGACTAGAATTGAAACATTTCTCCCATTTACTCCCTTAATTCTGTAATACCAACATTTTATATTGGCTTTACTTAATAAAAATATCTACCATATCCACATACAGCAAAAGGTGGCTAATCTAGGTAACATAATGGGATCAGTAGTACAAACATGAATACTACACATTACCAAGTGGATATAGATGTACTACTATCAGTCAGTACTTCTTGCTTCTGAGCATGAGTTATATAAGAAATTTCCCATACTATTTAAATATACCACATTCCTTAATCCAATCACATTTGATAAAGTACATGACATCTGAGAAATAAAAAAACTGAAAAGCATTCAAATTATTACTGGAAAATCAGCACACAGAATATTTCATGGTACTCTTCAGAAACATTATTCTCAGTATATCCTCGCCATATAGATAGGAATTTTTTTCCCATTTTACAGATGAGGAAACAAAAGTCAGAAAATGGAATGAGTTGACCAATATAAGAAGAAAGTAGTAAAAACAATTCAAATTTAGGTTTAAACTCTTAGTCAATTTCTTTCACTATCTCAACATTTTCCTTAAAGGCTTATGCTTAATGAAATGGCTCAGGAAAAAGGATGAACAAATAGGGAGCACAAAAAGTGACAAAATAATAACATTAAACCTTAATTACCCAGCTCCCAGATTTATCATGCCTTCAATTATTCAGCCTAATAGCTAACCTGAAATTCAGCACGGACAATTTGAAAACTGTCACCAGTCCCAAAAGTAATAATCCCACTGAGGTGCAGTTTATGCTTATAGTTGCAAAAATGCAACATGGCACTGAAAGAATTAGCAATAATATCCCGAGTAACCACATTGTTGGTGTTTCCCCACGTATAAGTAAAATCAATGGAGTCACCTTGTAGAGGGTGAAGGTCAATTTTATAATCCACAACAGAAGACAAAAAGAATGGATCATTAAAATTTCCCCAAGGTCTTACTCTGAAGATCAACATAAATTGGTTCAATAATTTCAACCTAGCCAATTTTTCTCTAGCAATAAAGAACAAACTGAGTAGCTGGCTTGCACTGTATGAAATATTTGAATACAGTAAGCTGTTCATACAATGAGAAGCATGAAAATAATAATGATTAAGGGCACAACACATTCACTTCCTATGTCATACTCACTCTAGGGCAAAACCTTACTGAAAGGCACAATGGATAA
This sequence comes from Eumetopias jubatus, assembly GCF_037043125.1. NCBI lineage: Eukaryota > Metazoa > Chordata > Mammalia > Carnivora > Otariidae > Eumetopias > Eumetopias jubatus. The sequence goes on along the minus strand of NW_028274814.1, from coordinate 51,021,060 downwards.
AATCTCTATCACAACACTGAACTTGTTCTCTTTTGGGGGCAAGCTCATATTATTGGATTTATATAAAGTAATGTTCAGATTATTAGAATCCATTATATCGCATAAAAAGAGTCCTAACAACTTCACAAAGTAGTTAGCTAATGAAAGAGAAATAAACATGCTAAAGCCGTTGATGAAACTGAAATAGTGATCCCAAATACATTTGAAGCCACTGAATAAATGACCAATGATTAAGAAAAAATTATTTTGTTAAAAAAATTAGAATATAAATGCAATTTGTGGCAAGGCAGCAATTTCAAATAACTGTTAAGTCGTGTAAATGTAGATCTTATACTCTAACTTCATGAAATTAAAAGGAGCATAAAGAATTCACATTCTAGAATACCTGTCAAAATGAATTCTACAGTCCCTTACCACCTGAAGTTCTACAACAAAGCAACCTAGACCCTGACACTAATACAAGATTAAAATTGTGATATATGATCTGGTTTCAAAACTTTTGTTTTCATCATAACAGCCTAATTGTTCTCATTTTATTAAATGCTTATATTAAGTAAATGTAATACTTTTAAATTATAAAGTAAATGCAAAACAATAAAATACCATATGTATCCCTTTTAAATACAGGGGTCCTTCATAAGAATTTAATGTGCAAAAGTTGCTGTTTTCTAAAGTTCAAGACTTACTGTTCTATGTCATATTAGTCAGGGATATATTCATAATACTCTTAACAAAACTGGAGAAATGTACTATACCATTTATAAAAAAATTTTAGTAAATACCACAATTTAAACATTAGAGCTTAAAATTTCTGCTATCTGAAATATTATGTGAATAACAATTTCATTCTCCTAACTCTCTGGGTCACTATGGACTTACCATATCTCAGTAAGTGTTTCAACTTCAGAAGAATGTTAAAGCTTTTTGAAAATTGTGAAACTAAATTTACAAAATCATTGAATTACATTATTTTTAAGTATACCACAGGTTTAAACTAAGACTAAAGTGGACATCAACAATATCAATTAATCAAAACAACTTGAATATTTATTTCAGCTCTGTTGCATTAAAATTCATTAGCTAGAAAGAAAAGGGGTATCCAGACCTAGATGTGAACTTGTTTCTAAATTTAAAATCTGAATCTGAATGACAACTTAAGAAAAAAATAATTAGAATAAAAAGTTAGCACCCTTAAAAATGTGAAAGAACTGAATGGCCAAGAGGAGGCAGCATAACGAGAAAGAATTAGAACCCAGTACAAAAAAAAAATCTAACAGTGTTAAAAAATTTTTTTCTTTCTGTAACTATGACTTATATTCAGAGAATTAACATTCTTCCCAGAAAGCTACCAAACAACAGCTCCAACACACACACACACACACACACACACACACACACACACACACAGAAAAAATCTCTTTTCATGCAAAACAAGGCTTATTTATGGCTTCTTTCCAAAAAAAATCTATTCAGTACATGTACTGTTTTTGATTTATAGCAAAAAATATCAAGCAAACTAAAATATCCAACACAAAAAGAATATTAAGTTAATTAGGGCCAGAAAACACTATTGTAGTGATCAAATGCTCTGGCAATGACAGAACATAAGATGGTGAGAAATTACAGGAATTTAACCTTTGACCTCACCATCCTATGTACTCTTTCCATAAAAGAAGCTTAAAGCAAACACTTTAACTTCTTAGCAAGCAAGCTCTAAGTTAACCTTGCTATGTAAACTCAGTAGAATTCAAATATTTCTTTTAATTAAAATGTTCAAAGATAAAGAGTAATTGGTTCTTACCTCTGGTCCTGGTGCATGTGCCAAGTCTCCTCACTGGCATAGCTGCTGCCTAAGCTGCTACAAAGACTAGGTCAGCAGCCATTTTGAGACAGCTGCACTGTCTCAGTTGCACTAAAGTGTAATTAAGATGGCTGCAATGTGCACTCAAGAACTCACACAGTGAAAACTCAGCTATGTATCAAACAAAGCCCCTCCCACTTTGTCAGTCTGCAGGAAACTGAACACAGACAACAGCTAATGCATATACTGCAACAAACAATGCAGCTGCTTAGGACACAGAAACCAGAGAAGGCAGCAAGCCAGTTTTGTAACACAATGCCTGTGAATCCGGACTTGCAATACAGACTTTGGGCACATCCAGATCCCAGACAGCCGAAAGTCCACGCCACATATTAGCAGTTACAGAGATAGAGCCAAATCACACACAGCAAACACCAGGGAATTCGCTTGAAAGAAAGCCTCCATTTCAGTCCAGAAAAAAAAAAGTCTGCTCAAGGCCCCCTTTTTTTTTTTGCCTTTTATAGTACTTTTATCATGAAAAGAGTGCCAATTTTTATAATTTCTGGAAAATTAAGTTGTTTAAATCCTGATAGTCAATTTCCATTTATAGAAGGCTAATTAAAGATCTTTTTCCCCACAGAAAGCCCCAAAGTACTCAAATCTAGCAAAATGGTTAAAGCTTGCAGTCAAATTTTTGAATCTTGACAATAATTTAAATAACTGTGGGGAAGAGACTAGTCATTAGAGCTATGATGGCAACAAAGCTTATTTTGAGTAATCTGCCATAAAGATAAAAACAATTTCTTCTCTTTCATAGTCCAGATGGCCACAAAGACATCTCTAGGTGAGTGGTTTGGTCCCAGGGCAAATTAAATTTCATGCCCAGCCACAGACCTCCCAACATTTTAACGTGAGCGAAAAACAAATAAAAATAAAGAATGTAGACACCCCTGGGGAAAAAAAGCAAATAGGGAGAACAACAGAGTAAGATTCAGTCTAAAAGTGGGTATATTAACAAAACAAATTTGAGAGAGATCCCAACAAATCTTTCGCGGCAGTAACCCACCCATCAAGAGAAGAGAAGGACAAGCGCACAGAAAAACCTTGTTTGCTTGATAGCTCATAATCATCTAGGAAACCCACCTTTTCCTTCTCTTTTCCTTGGTTTACCTTTCTAAAATCTAGCTGCCCTATGTGATCTCGTGTCTATCCACCACACAATGTAGATATTTACTAAAAATCGTTAAGAGTATAGGGAGGTGGTAGGGGTATAGCCAAAAGGAGATTGGCCCCATAAGTTGGTAACTGTTCAAGCTGAGTGATGGGCACATGGAGTTGATTATTTCTGTATATATTTAAAATTTTCCATAATAAACATTTTAAAATGAAACAAAAATAACTCAGCTTTTTTTTTTAACTTAAATTCAATTAATTAACTAACTCAGCTTTTTAAAAGATCCTTACTTATTCTCCAAGAGGCAAACTGGATAATGTATGTAAAGACTATTCAAGTACTACACTAGATAAAAAAAAAAAAGTTACACTTAACCAAACCACATTAATTCTTCAAAAAAATAACATTCTCTGAGGGTCGCTCAAATTTATTCCTTAAAAGCAAGAGGTCGGTAAACTGGAAAAGAGTCAAACAAGACAGAGATTACTGTAGCACTGAAATGGGACTAAGGTTAAAGGGGAGACAAATAACCAAAACTTTTAAAGCTGCTCACTTCAGATAGTAGATTCTTTTGGATGTCTGTTCTACAAAAATTTAAATTATGTAACACACCTTCAAATGTACGTTGTCCCATTCTCCTCACCCTAAGCCTCCCCTGCCTTGCCAAATACCTGCCCAATGTAAATCCTAACTACTTTTTTCTCAGTCTAAGTTCTCCTGAGCAAGCTAAGTTGCTGGCTACTACTATTGGCTATAAGAACTATTTTTCACCCACTTTAGATATCAAAGTAAAAGACATACATTCCCTCATTGTACCAATTCTCCTCCAGCCACTACAATCATTTTACTACCAATTTACTAGACTTTCTCTAATATCCCAAGGCACATACATAAAACAGTAACTATACTGATTATCTACTTTACACACGGCACTTAGAAGACAAAGTAGTAGGGAGGTATATTAATATAGATCAAACCTTCAGATAAGTTTTACATGCATTACTTCAATTAAATCTCACAGTAATCCTACAAGGTAGGTATTACCTCCAATTCATGAGTGAAGGAAACAGGCTCAAAGATTAAATAAATTCACAAAAGTACTAGGAGCTGAAATACATGCTAGACTACACTCAGTCTGGGCCCATGGAGCTTCCTTCACCCATCCCTTCCCACACTGGTTCTGTTTCTACACATCATGAAAATGGTTTAGAAAAGGAAAATGGTTAGGCTGTTATTCAGATAACTGGTGCCACTGCCAACATGTTTCACTCTCTATCCCAAAGAAACAATCCTAGTTCACCGGATAAATCCTATTTAGGACTCAACCTAAATTATCTCATCAGTAACAATCTTTTCCTTACTCTCTTTTCCCTTTACTATACCCATCCCCCAAGCCAGGTATAATTTCACTCTCAAGATCTTTTGTGCATATACCATCATTATACTTACCATATTTCATTACTTCTATCTTTATATATGAGTCCCCAACGACACATCCTAATTCATTTTCCATTCACTTCCATAGTGTAAAACACAGTATTTGCTCAAGAGATGGTGAGTTGAAATTAATTCCCAGTGTTTTCATTTCTACCACAAAAAATCTCAGAAAATTCTACATCATTAAGAACCTTCATTTTCAGGATCTCAACTCTTACTTTCTAGGAAAAAGTTGTCAACTAATGACTCAACCAAGTTTTTAGCCTTGGTCTAAAAAGCCTCTGTACTTTAAAACCAGGGGGTAGGGGCACCTGGGTGGCTCAGTCAGTTAAGCGTCTTGCTCTTGGTTTGGGCTTAGGTCATGATCTCAGGGTTGCGGGATCAAGCCCCACATAGGGCTCCATGCTCAGCTCAGAGTCTGCCTGAGATTCTCTGCCTCTCCCTCTGCCCCTTCCCCTGCTCATGCTGTCTCTCACTCTCTCTCTCTAAAATAAATTCTTTAAAATCCAAGATGGAAAAAATACCTTTTGTAGAGCATTTTTCAGCTCTTAGAGAGTTTTTACAGGCAATACACAGAAACTACTATGTGCTTAGAAGAGTTGAACTCTAAAAAGTGTCTATAAAAAATTAGGGAACGTAAGTATATTACTTAGTTTTAAATTCTTAAGTTTTACTAAGAAAGAATATTGTTTGATTATATATCATATAAGAAACTTATTTTAGATAGGATCAGTCCTAATAAACTGAATCACTGTTTATTTGTAAAAGCAAACACACTGGGAAGCTATTTCTAATGTCATGTAAACATTCCCATGATTTTCCAATGTTTTAGCTCTTCCTAAATATAAACTAGCACTTTTCACATATTTTTTTCATTTCAGTCTTACAATGATCATGTAAAATAAGAGTGTTATAATTTCAAAGTTTTATGAGCAGAGAATGTAACCATTTGCTAGGGGTTGCACAAGTAACAATGAGAATTGGAAGAAAATTAACTATAATCAACTCCTATAACCTTTTATACACATATATCATACTATTAAAATACTTTGAATATACAAAATATTAAAAATTCCATGGAACCTAAATAAAAGGTTTCACTCCGGGTGCCTGGGTGGCTCAGTCATTAAGCGTCTGCCTTTGGCTCAGGTCATGATCCCAGCATCCTGGGATCGAGCCCCGCATCAGGCTCCCTGCTCCGCAAGGAAGCCTGCTTCTCCCTCTGCCTCTCCCACTTCCCCTGCTTGTGTTCCCTCTCTCGCTGTCTCTCCCTGTCCAATAAATACATAAAATCTTAAAAAATAAATAAATGTTTCACTGTATTATAGAAAGTAAATACTTTTATTTAGTTAATACACTTTAGTTACATATTATTACCAACCTTATACATACAAAGAAAACCACCATTAAAAGGATGTTAAGATAATGAAATGAAAACACCTAATCTCACTCCCTCAAATCCCACTAAAACTTAGTAAAGGTATTTTTTGAAAGCATAAATCCTAAAGAATAAGGAGAAAAGTAAAAGAGAAAAGAGCTAAAAGATTTTGGGAGCCAGAAAATAAGCAGAACCATTGGTAACTAATTTAGCAGTTCCCCAAATATCATATTCCATGCTTCACTGGGGACAAGAACCAATTTAAGTTACATGACAGCAACTTCAAAAGACATAGCAACTAAAAGAACTAGGCCAACTGAGGTGAAGGGAGCAAATAGTAGGATGGTGTAACTAAAAAAGGGAATACTAGTGAAAGCATTTTGTGAATCAATAAGATACACTAGATATCCTCACCACATTCCACTGAATACCTCCTCTCCCCAATCCTAGCAAAAATATGAAGACAACATCCACAGTTAAAAATCAGAGTAGCATACCAAAAAGAGACAGATTGAGTGCTTACTGCAGAGGCCCCCTAGTCGTCTTCTTCCATTAATCTTCCAGAATGCTGGCAATCAGATCTTTATTCCCCATGTATGAAAATGGAAAACTAGGGCAATGCTCTCTGGTCCTCTCTCTTTGCGAGCTTTGTACTGTCACTCAATAAACTTTGCTTTACTATCACTCAAGATAATGGAAAACTATTCTCTGGGGGAATCTAAAAAGCACAAGACCCAAGATCTTAAGGTCTTGGGAGCTCTCAAAAAACTGCCCACCCAGATAAGCCAAAGAGAAGTTAAAAGCTGACAAATGTAAATATTCTAATCAAATCTTTTTTTCAAAATTTTTTAAAGATTTTATTTGTCAGAGAGAGCATGCTCACACACGTGCACAAGCAGGGGGAGAGGCAGGCAGGGGGAGAGGCAGGCAGAGGGAGAAGCAGGCTCCGCACTGAGCAAGAAGCCCGATGCGGGACTTGATCCCAGGATCATGACCTGAGCTGAAGGCAGATGCTTAACCAACTGAGCCACCCAGGGAACCCTCTAATCAACTTTTTAAAAAAAATTTTTAAGAGAGAATGTGCACAAGCCGGGGGGGGGGGTGTTCTGGCGGAGGGGGAGAGGGAGAGAATCTTAAGCAGGCCCCATACCCAGCACATACCCCCATGTGGGGCTCAATCTCATGACCTTGAGATCATGACCTGAGCTGAAATCAAGAGTCAGACGCTTGGGCGCCTGGGTGGCTCAGATGGTTAAGCGTCTGCCTTTGGCTCAGGTCATGATCCCAGGGTCCTGGGATCGAGTCCCGCATCAGGCTCCCTGCTCCTTGGGAGCCTGCTTCTCCCTCTGCCTCTCTCTCTCTGTCTTTCATGAATAAATAAATAAAATTTTTTAAAAAAAAAGAGAGAGACGCTTAACTAACTGAGCCACCTAGGTGCCCCTCTAATAAATTTTTAATCTTCCACAACATATAATATAGTCAGGCAAGGAAGAAAAAGGCACCTGATTAAAGTCTAACATGGAAGATAGAGATCAAAAACAAGCCAAAACAAAAACAAAAAAACACAAAAACTATGCAAGAAAAAAACTTCAAAAAAAGTTAATATCCACAGATAAGAAAAGATGTTGCAGTCATGTGTCAAGAATAGAATATTAGTTGGGGTGCCTGGGTGGCTCAGTCATTAAGCATCTACCTTTGGCTCAGGTCATGATTCCAGAGTCCTGGGATCGAGCCCTGCATCGGGCTCCCTGCTCTGCAGGAAGCCTACACCCCCCCACTCCCCCTGCTTGTGTTCCCTCTCTTGCTGTCTCTCTCTGTCAAATAAATAAATTCCTTTAAAAAAGAATAGAATATTAGCAGCACCTGGCTGGCTCAGTCAGTAAAGGATGAAACTTGATCTCAGGGTCATGATTCTAGACCCACATTGGGCATAGAGTTTACTTAAAAGAAAAAAAAAAGTAGAATACTACAGGCAAGGACCAAAAAGTAGAAATGATGAACATGATAGCAAAAATGAAGAACTCAATAGAAGAACTGGATGATAAAGTTCAAGAAATCTAACTGAACAAAAATACAAAATTGTAAGTAAGAGGGAAATAAAATCTAAGAAAAGTGGAGTACCCCTCCAATAATTCACATTGGAATGACAGAATGGCAGAAGAAAGGTATCACCAATGAAATCATGTAAGAAAAAGTTCCAAGACTGAAAAACAAGAGTTGCCAAACTGAAAGGGCCTGATGAATGCCAGCAAACAATGATAAACAGATCCACATCAAAAAATTACAGTGAAATTGCAAAACACTAAAGACTATTAACAGATTAACAGCTTCCAGTGCAGGGAAAATCAGAAATAAGAATGGCTTCAGATTTATCAGCAGTAATAGAAGCAAAAAGATAATGAAACAGTGCCTTTAAAATTCTGAAGAAAAATATTTTCCAACCTAGATTTCTATACCTAGCCAAATTATCAATCAAGTATCTAAAAATATAGTGACAATGTTCACAAACTCCTGGTTTCAAAGAATATACTTCCCATTTACTCTTTCTCAAAAAGTTACTAGACAATAGGGTCTCCTTCCCCTAATAACAGAATAAACCAATAAGAAGACATGATACATGGAAAACAAAGGTGCTACACAAAGAATAAAGGAATTCCCTACATGGTAAATATAATTCTGATCACAGCAGTGTCCACATGTAGAGGGCAACTAGGCCAACTGTAGCAATGAAACTCAAACAAAAATGAGTCAAGATCCTTGCTGCCACTGTACCTGAGGGAGGTTTGTCTACTAAATAAACATCAAAAGATCCCTAGTAAAGGACCATACTAAATCATCTTAACTATTACCATTATGTAGAAGAGACAACAGGATACAGGCCTCCTGGTGTAAAGTTGACATTACCTTCATGAATCAACATCTGTCATAACTATATCAAGAGAATGGGTCAGGATTTCCATGATTCTGTTGATCCAGTGCAGACAACTTTGTGTAAGTAGATTACTTAACCCTAATTGAGTAAAACAGGAATTACCTAGGACTAAATGAACTGATTTAACTATGTGTAATATTTTTAATGGTTATATAGGGAAAACTCTTCTTAATCTATCTTTAACCTTCAATTTAAAACATACTTTGTATAAATAATAATTTAAATAATATCTTGATCCAATATCCTCAGAATTCCAGGGGAAAAACTAACCTGTGAAAGATCTTAATATGGGTTATAAGAAGCCACCAGAACAATTAAAGAGCAATTCTGTATAAAAATACTGAATATATCGATTGGCCTTATCTAAACTGAATCTTTTTACTTTTTTATAAAGCAGTTTACGTAGTTCCAGTAAGAATGTTTTCCTTCCTATCAGGATAAAATTGGACAAATCAAATTGGTAACCATAACTACAAGAGAAATGTGACATTTAAAAAGAGAAAGCTTATAATTAGGTATGATAGGGAAAAAGGACTGCTCCTCAAATGTAGAAATGACTGCACTTCAAATGTAGAAATGATGCGTGGTAAGTCCTCCCAGAACCTAATTTAGTAGGTCTTCTTTAATTTATAGATTCCCAGGTTTAATAGGAATAAAGAATATCACTTCCCAACTGACAATGATATTGACAAATATGGAAATCTCAACCATAAGACCCTAGTTTTAAGTACTGCAGATGAAAACTCATTGAGATGAATTAGACGGCTCTTGGTTCCTGATCTTATAATCAAGCAGATAAGTTATTACACTTTACAAAACATCTAGACAGAAGTTAACTCTTAAACCTCATGTCAAATGTATGTAGTTTTGCTAACCAGACAATAAGGAAGTCTTTTGGTATTAAACAACTTCTCGTTAGACCTGTGTAAATAAAGTATCAAGAAAAAAAAATAAAGAATAAGATCATTAAACAAACTTATGTGGTCAAATTTGTGTCTTAAGGGGCAGGAGGCTGGCCACAGGAATGGTTATGGAAGAAAACTGACACTTTGTTTTGCCCCAACTTTGAGTGAGCATGTCCAGCAAGTTCCATACCTGTAAATAAAGGGGGAGGGAGCACTTTGCACACTGAAATTAAAAAAAAAAAAAAAGCATATGTGGATCTAATCCCCAGAATAAATGATTTCATCTCTAACTTTGGCAATAATGATTATCTGAAAAAAATTGACAAACTTTGAAGATAAATAATTAATGTGACAAAATGGCTGCTTCTTTACCATGAAGAAGCTTACTGTAAACTTAGTAAATTTAGCAACTTCACAGGGCTTTTGTTAAATACCTTCTAAGATAAAACAGTCCTAACTCTAGACTCCTTCACCTTTGCAAATACACTACTTCTTTAAATGCTTATTTTTCCCTACTAGTGAGTGGTATCATAAAACTACTTTTCTAAATTACTTTTTTTAACATTTTAATTCTAGCTCCAGTAATCAAGAATTGTCATCTTCTATAAATCTCCTGCATTAAAGGGCTCTCTATAGCTGCACCTAGCTGCCTCTTAAATATTCATGCCTGACTAATTGATTCATCAATTGACTGAAGACAGAGAAGAAAAATGTGCCAAGAAAAATTGCTAACCATTTTTTATATCTAATTTCATTTAACCCTCACAACCACCCTACCAGGTAGGTGGTACCACCATTTTATATTAATACAGCTGGGAGATTCTAAATGCCCTGATCCCAATATAAAATTACTATTCTTTCCACCTCACCATATTACTGATTTCAGGAAAATTCTCTGCGTTTTTCTTTCTTCATTTTTGCTATCTTCCAACTTTTAAATCACTTAAGTTTGGCAGGAAAGGAAAGAACTACACAAACTTAAAACACAAAATAATTATGTCATTCCATCTTTTCATCAAATCCTTATTAAGTTGCATACATTATGTCCTTCAGAGTTATATCTTAGAAAATAATAATAGGTAATCAGCAATGGTGTTTCCTTGTTTTCTTCTATTTTTTAGTGAATGAATGGAAGAATTTTTTCTAAAACTTGACTCACAATTTGTAATTTTTCATATGCAAAGTGCCTGTCAAATCTTATGACAATTTATCCAGTGGGTGCTTAAGTAAATTATGTATTTAATTATTTTTTTTAAAAAGTCTGACATCTGTGGATAATCATGAGTTAAATAAAAAAAAGGAACTAACATATCTTACTTCCCTTTCTTGCACCTCCACCTAAAACAAAAAGGTTCTAGTCTTTCAATAAGCAAATATTTATTGAATAGTAAGGAAGGCAATCTGGAAAGCAATCTTATACTTGTAATAGTGGCCTTATCATTCCAAATTAGATGGGGTTTTTCTTTAAAATGTGACATTTGCCAGACACATCAATGAGATATAATTCCTAACTGCAGAAAGTTTATGAAGCACTACACAATTATAAACATAGAAATAGAAAGGAATGAATGCCTTTAAGTGAGATAGGAGGTAAAAAAAAAAAAAAAGATAACTTCCAGCTAAGAATAACAACATCCTTTATAAGTTATATTATGTAGGCACCATGGCAGCAGTGACTCTTACAAAAATCAAGGATCTTATGTCACATACCAGGGAGTTATTCAGAGTTCTAACACACTACCTTCTTTCTCATTTCTGATACTCTGAACACCCTATTTATTTCCTTCACTGAGAATATCCTTCTAATTCATCCCTTAAAATACAATTCCCCTAAGATTTCCTTGATCTCCCCCTATTACAGTTTCACTTTCTGTGCCTTACATGAATACTGTTTTTTTTACTTACATAGAAAGCTGCTTTTAATTACATATTAATCAAGTAAGTTTTACCTATATGCAAAGAATTTACAACCACGATCTTTTTACCTGTGTACGTTACAAGGTCCTCAAAAATCACATTTTCTATCTCCAAACTGTATATTTCACATATACAAAAAAAATAGGATCTGGAAAAGATGATAAAAACATAACTTCAGGGCACCCGGCTGGCTCAGTCAGTGGAGAATGCAACTCTTGGTCTCTGGATCATGAGTTTGAGCCTCAAGTTGGGTGTAGAAATTACTTAAAAATAAAAAAAAATTTAGGGCGCCTGGGTGGCTCAATTGGTTAAGCGACTGCCTTCAGCTCAGGTCATGATCCTGGAGTCCCGCGATCAAGTCCCGCATCAGGCTCCCTGCTCAGCAGGGAGTCTGCTTCTCCCTCTGACCCTCCCCCCCCTCATGTGCTCTCTCTCCATCGCTCATTCTCACTCTCTCAAATAAATAAATAAATAAAATCTTTAAAAAAATAAAAAAATAAAAAAATTTAAAAATATAGACTCAGCTTTGAGACTAAAACAAGTAGTTCAAACAACTGTCATTCACAATTGTCATTACCCCACAGTCTTACCCACAATCTTTCATCATTTTAAAATAAGCAAGTTAACTGGCAAAGTTTAAAAACATTAAACTGAATAAATAACAAAAATATTACAGTGAAATTTTAATATTAAATTAAAATTCCAATCTTGCAAAGCTAAACATGACTTTAATATGTTTGTAAAGGCAAGCAGAAAGGGGAAGTATTCCACCAAATAAGGTAAATATAATAACTAGAATCTCAACCACAAATCATAAATACAAAGCTCTCAAAATTCCACTTCAAAGGAAGATATTGAGGGGTGCGTGGGTGGCTCAGTCAGTTAAGTGTCTGACTCTTGATTTTAGCTCAGGTCATGATCTCAGTGTCATGAGATCAAGCCCCACATTGGGCTCCACACTGGGCAGGGAGCCTGCTTAGGATTCTTGCTCTCCCTTGCCCTCTGCCTCTCTCTCAAAAAAAAAAAAAAAAAAAAAGGGGAAGAAACCAAGGAAGACATAGAATTTTAACTATAACTCTTAAAACAAAAAACGAGTTTTCAGTATCAAATTATGAATTACTTTGAGAGACTACTTCTCCACTTTACTTTTATAGCAGAAAGGGCTAATTGTTCCCTAACACCCATTTCTTTCGGTTTATAAAATTCCTTAATTTTAGCTGAGCACATGGTTGCCCACCTAGATACTACATCAACCCAAATCTTCCTTTCCCAACTAAGTATGTTCCAATGACTAAGTTCTCACCCATAAAACGTGAGTCAAAGTGATACGTGCCATTTCCAGATCATGTTCTCAAAAGAATGAGCTGTATACTCCCACTGCCCTTTTTCTCTTGCCCCTGGTTGGTTAAACTGTGGAGTAGCCATGTTCAACCTGGAACCATATGTTAAGTCAAAACCACCTTAAACCCTAAACAGTCTTTTTCTGTATTGTTACAGGAGAGAAATAAACATTTATCATCCTTAAACCATGGTAATAGTCTCACAGAGCAGTTCAGCCTTTATTCTAATCCAATTAGCTCCTGACATTTAACACCTAATAGGAAATAAGAGAAAATTTCAAAGATAGTCTCTTTCCTCTTCCATATTTTTCACTACTTCTTCCTTTTAAATCACTTAATCTAATAAGGGTAACAGGGCAGATACATTCCTACCAAACTCCAAAGCCTTAGTTGAGAATGAGCTGAAGCAGTCACATCATTCACCGTTTTACCAAACTTTCTCCTGGTTCTCAAAATGGCAGATTCTATTCTCACCTTCTAGGTTTACCTTTTTACAAACCAGAAGGCATTATCTTTGACAATTACTGACTCAAGGAGAAATCCTTTAATAGCTCTTTCAGTTTGGAGAATCACTACCCTAACATTGAAGTCAAATTCTCATTAGAATGTAAAAGTGCCATAGAGTACTGGACACATAATTCCTAGGTACCCACCCACCAAGACAATAATTCCCCAAAGTAGCACAGGGCTATACAAACAACAAAGAAAGGGACAAAGAACTGTACAGTAAGACATTATGACAATACCTCACATCATACAAAGGGGCCCTCCCTCCCAAATTAAAGGGTATACAGCTAGTTATTCCTAGTTATTAGATACAAAATGACAAAATATTTTTATAATATTCTGAGCAATGAAAAACCATAGACATGAATAAATGAGTATTTTTCATGATAAATAGGTCATCTTCATTTCTCAGACTTTCACATTTACATAGGTCCAACCAGAAAGTCTCTGAGGAAAGTACTGTCAACTGTACCCTTAGGCCTATCACATTTTTGGGAAGTGGCCAAGAGATGCCTGAGTCATTCTCTTTAAGACTCAAAAATGCAAATGATCAAAATTCAAAACTGAAGACATTCACATTGTACAAACAAGCACTGGTGCCCTGGCCTTCTCATTTTGCAGGCATTAAAAAAATGAAAATGCTGCCCAGCACTCATACTCTCTATCTCTAATACAAACCATATAACTTGAAGGATATATAAACAAAGTTTAATTTTTTAGAATTCACATTTCTGTTTTAAACAAGCTAAAATGACTGGATAAACCACTGACTTATTTTTTAGATTTCAAGACAATCTGAGAAAGAACACTGCAAAATCACTTTTAAAGTTCTGTGCTCTGTAAAGAACATAATGAGGTCAAATGGGCAAGAATTTCAAAAGAGAAGCTCCACTAATGGATGGGTAATTTCTAGATACCCTAGGAACTTACAGGGACTATGGCTTCCCAGAGCTACTTGATGATTTTTTGTACTCTACCATTTACATTATGTTAAAACGTCACCTAATTTTTACCCATAATACACCCCACATGTGACTCCCTTGAGAAAGTACATATGCCCATGTATGAATCTTAAAAATTACAGTAGAAGCCTTTCTAAACTAAGTCATACAGTTCTTTGCCTTCCTGAACAAGTTAAACATTCTCTATGATCCAAAATCCTTAATAAGATCATCAATTACCATAATGAACATGTTACAAAGGCTAATTCAGCTCTCTGAATACTAATTCCCAAACTAAATGACCTCAAAACTAAGTTTTTCGGGGCACCTGGGTGGCTCAGTCGTTAAGCGTCTGCCTTCAGCTCAGGTCATGATCCCAGGGTCCTGGGATCGAGCCCCACATCGGGCTCCCTGCTCCAAGGGAAGCCTGCTTCTCCCTCTCCCACTCCCCCTGCTTGTGTTCCCTCTCTCCCTGTGTCTCTCTATGTCAAATAAATAAAATCTAAAAAAAATAAATAACTTTTTAAATTCTTGCTTCTAACACTTGAAACCTGACCCCTCTTCACTATCAAGATGCTAGCCATCACTTATTGTTCCTATCTATATGTTTCTCTAGTAACACTTCTCCTGTCCCTATTTTGCTCTTCCTATTATAGTCTAAAAAACCAAGTATCATACTTTGTCAGAACTAGAAAAAGTTTTCAAGTAAGAGCAAAGATCTCATTAAAAAAGTAAAATATGCAAATTTCTGTAAATGGCTTTGCTTGGAAAAGACCCAAATATGGGAATTTTTCATTTAAAAAGTTTGATAAGAGCCAATAATATCCTAACAATTGATTTCTGCCTATTTCCTAGATTTATTTTCATGAAACCAATCAGTACAAAGAACAGATTTAATGGACAATGAATTTATACTAGTAATTAGGAAAACATCCTTATGAGAGAATAACTTACAGTTACCAAAGAGACTAAAAATAAAAATATGATTAGGCTCCATCCTGGCCAGAAAAATGAGTAATTTTTCAACATTCCTCTATTAAAAAAAAAAAAGACTATGTTAAAGAAAAATTTTGGTTTCAAATGTTGTAGAACTCTTTAACTTGCCAACCTATTTTCCCACTTCTAAGTTCATACTTGCACTATTTTCATATCACCATGTCCTAAGGCAGATTAAAAATAGAAATGCAGTCCTATATCCTCTAACAACTCATCCCTATTAACATTATATCAGCACTAGGAAACAAGTAAAATAACACCTTCATGAAAAGTAACAGATACCACAAATTTTCCCAGTGTTCTTTAAAAAAGGAGATTTTGTGGAATCTGCAGGAAGTGTATTCTAGTCATGAGTAAAAAAATCGAACAGTGTAAAGATGTAAACTCATCCCAATTTAGGTTTAATGCAATTCTAAACAAAACTTCAAATAACTGGCTTTTAAAAAATTTAACCAAATGAATCTAAATTTCATCTGCAAAAGCAGGGAAGACCAGCTAAGAAAACTGAAAAGGAATTATGAGTATTGCCCCTCCACATATTTATATAGTCTACAGCACTACAGCAAATGAAACAATACAGTACTGCTATATAATAAGGCCCAGACAGTGCTTCTTAACCTGCTTTTAGATTTTATATTACATGATTCCTGTCAAAAGCTGATGAAAACTGTAACTCTTTCCACAGAAAAATGCACATATGCACACTCACATAAAGTTGTATACATCAAGGAATCCATGGAACGATCTATCGAGGAATCCTCTAAAGCCTATCTATAGGAACTCCTGAGGCAAATGGACTCCAATTTAAATATCCCTAGTAAATGAAGCAGAACTATAGCTCAAACCTAGTAACTTAGCAAAATTAGCAACTCAAAGCAGTAAGAAAAGAGATCACCAAAATAAAATTCTAAGAAAACTAGGTATTTGGAAAAACTGGAAACTAGCAACCCATCTCCATACAATAGGGCAAAATAAACACCATACAGATTAAAACCCATATTTTTTAAGATCATTACAATATGTAGAAAAAATAAGCAAAATAGGTGAATATTTAGTTCATCCCACAACAGGTCATATTTTCTAGGCAAAGAAGTCCTGGAAGAAATCACAAATAAGAAAAAGAAAAAGCAGTACGTTAGACTACGTAAAAATGGAAAACTTCTGAATACATAAAACCATAAGCAATTTTAATAGTAATAAACTAAAACAAAAAAAACCTGCCAAAGAGATGAATAGCAAAAGAGCTAGATACATAAATAGCTGTTGCCAATAGGAAAAACATTAACATCCACCATAGAAAAATACATTAAAAAGCCTCAAACAGCTAATTCACAAAAATGAGAAAACTGCATTTATAAACATTAAAAAGTTCAACTTCACTAGTTATCAGAAAAAAAAAACAACTAATGAGCTACTATTTTTCAGCCACCAAATTGATGGTGGTATGGAAAATGCTTTTAAAAAAACTAAGTTTTTATTGTGTAAATTACTTTAAAAGTCCTTTGAAGCAGTAATTTCAAAGAAATATGAGATGCAGTTCATGACTTGTGCAAGGATGTTCACTGTAGCATTATTTATAACAGAGAAAAAAGGAACAAACAAATGGTCAATAAAGGAAATGTTTAGTAAGTCACAGTACATTCTTATTAGAGATAACAATATTATGTAACCACTTAAAAACATTCAAAAAATATTTCATGATTTGGGATATTTTCAGAACATAATATTATGTAGCCATTAAACATTTTCAAAAGAATATTATATATTAAAAAAATCAAAGTATTTTTAAAAGAATAAGGAAATGGGAAAATGTCCACAATATGACACTGAATTAAAAGAATAGGAATGAAATTATGGTCCAAATGAAAAACTGATCAATATTTATTGAACAATCCGTATTTATTGATTGATCAACCATGGGGGAAAAAAAACACACACCAAAACATTTAGTGTTTACTTCTAAATGTTGCTAATTTTCAATACTTTCCAAATGTGCTATAATAAGTAAAAAAAAAAGTATTTAAACATATGTATCATATATTCAGATCATAAAGAAAAAAAGACAATTTTAATGGCTTATGGCTTAAGCAAACCTTTTGTCTAAAATACATTTTGTGATATTTAAAATCTACAAAACTAAAAAGGTTTTAAATGACCCCAATAACTTAGTATTTGTTCAATAAGTAATCTAGTCTTAATGTTATATATGTTGCATACGTGCCAAAATTTTGTGGTATCATAACTACCAAACTAAAATTTCAAAACACCCTTGTTATTGAAAGAACAATAATTAACAAATAGTGGACAGTCAGACAATTCATTGGTCTTCAGTTTTAAGTTTATAGAAGTGTATTTGCCTTTCTAACAAACAGCAAAATTATCTTACTAAGAAGTATTTACATTATACATTACGTTCCTCAGTGTTTTCAAGTACTACAATCTTCAGCATTAACCTAAGAGGCAATCATTTGTACATTCAAATGAAAACATAAGCTTAAATATACAAACCAAAATATTTCACTTTTCTGGAAATGCAAAGTGTACCATGCCCTAAGATCAAAGTTCTTTTCTTAACTTAAATATGTATGTGTACATAAGTACACATACAAAAATACAGTTATAGACAATACAACATACTTTCAACTCTAACATCTGAAATAATGTCCCAGGAAGTGGGGGAAGGGTGTGCTGGGTAATCCACCCCAGAAGTATAAAAAGGGAAGAGATTACACAACTGCCCTCTAAATATATTTCTGCATATAAGAGTCCAGAGGTCCAGGAATTATATGAACGGCTAATTTTCTGTTGAGAAAAAAGAATTATCTTTCCTATCACTCCATTCTATCTCATATGTGACGTCATTTTTAAAAACCCCACCAACCAAAACTATTCCTTTCAATAACATCTACTTAATGCTAACGGTACTTGCCTTGGGCAAGAAAAACGTCCCTAACCAACCATTATAAAGTACTAGCCACTTCTTCATTTGACAGATGACTGATTTAAACTTAGTGTTATATAACCAACCAAGAAACCAATTACTGTACACACAAACCACAGGTGAAGTTTATGAAAACCAGTTACAAGTTGTTAGTCCAGTAAGAAATAATTTGCACAGTAGAATTGTATCAAATTGTATAACATTTATTCCAAGGGTATTATATAAGATTTAAATATAGTGACACAACCATTGTAAACTAAAATAAATCAGTAGCATACTTAGAACTACCTTCTTTAAGAAATGAAAACTAGGAACACTAAGAAATCAAACACAACTGTATCTCATACACATGTACATGGGCTTTTTTTAAAGAATCAACTGATTTTTTTTCATTGATGGTTAACTTTATTTCCTCATAAAGGCCTCAGTTTAGTTAGTTCTTTGCAGAATTCTTTAAGAAAAATTTACCAAATTTTATTTCACATAACAAATAAAATGCTAAAAAAAAGACTTAATTTTAAAAGTCAGAGTAACAAAAATGTCCAAACTGAAGCAGTTATGGCCAAGAGCTCAGAGACTGAAAAAATCTAAAACTCAAATGCAAGTAGGATCAGAAGCACACAAACTGATAAAATTAAGACTTCGTTAACTTAGATTGAGATTTGATTTTTCCAATACCCTTTCACCCTCATATTTCCAAAACTCAAATTGTTTCTATTTTACAAACATTCCCTGATAACAGAACTGGTAAAAATACGGTTAAAAATGTATTTGCAAATATGCAGTTCAATTAAATGTACTTCCCCAGAGACCACCACTAGGTGCTGATCTTTATCTCCCTAAATATAAACTTGAAACCAGCAATACCCTAAAAGTGAAATTATAATCGAGAACCACAAGTGACAATCATTTTTACAGAAAATTAAGTTCACAGCTTCTCAGAGAATCGGAAAAATATAAATAGAGTTTGAGGTCAGTATAAGTGTAAAACACAAGAGAAATGTTTTCCTTGAAAAATGTGGGAATTTGAGGATATGAAAATGAAACTCCTCAAGAATGAGGAAAATTAAATCTAGAACCCAAATGGCGTCCAACAAGAACATTAGATCTTGAAAATGAATATTGCGCTTGCGCAGCCACCGCCCCGCCAGCTGCACAACTGCAGCTAGAGCCCGACCCCGCAAGATCACGTGCTCCCATGCAGCGCCCGCCCGCAGCTCCGCAACCGCGCAGGCGCACACACAACTCCCGCAGCCGCCATAATGCGGTCTTGATTCTTCATAAATACAATAGTAATTTAAGAAAATGTGGTTATAACAGCCCCTAGGAGTCACATATACCTTTCGGGGCGGGAGATGAGGGAGGGGGAACCAAGTTCCTTCCTACAGAGCCGTTCCGCGCAACCGTCCTCAACGCGGCCGCTTCAGTATCGCGCGCTTCAGTCGCCGGGCCGCCGCTGCCGCCGCCGCCTCCGCAGATTCAAAAACAAACCCGCTTCTCCCTTGCACGCGCCGGGCCGTTATGCAAATTATGTGGGCGGGGCTACATGGTCGTAATATTGGCCACGCCCATGGTACTAACAGCCAATAGGCTCACGGGCTCAGCCGTTCCCCATGCAAATCTCCTGGTTTTTTATTTGAATGAGGGAAATTGACCACGCCTCCTGCCTTGGAAAGGAGGAGGAAGTCTGAGGTGGTGGCGCTGCGCCTTTTAGTTGCAGTGTGAGGGGTGTTTTGAGTGGAGCTTCGCTCAACCAGTGAGTAGCACTTTGTTAGCGCCCTCTATGAGCTTTAGGAAAAAAGGAAGGAAATAGGTAGGTGAGAGTTAAAGAGCTGAGAGAAAGATTTTCTTTTTGGAAAAGGCTGAAGTGTATTTGTTCATCATTTATATTAAAAATTCACGAAGTATATTTTAAACTGTAAGTAATGAGAGAATGGCGAAAACACATTTTTTCTTTCAGTTTTGTGCCAGAGCTAGCACTTCCAATCATACCCTTCCACCGGAAGTTGTGTCCCTTATATGCAATTTTATATTAGGAGCCAATCCTTAATGAAGGCCATGAAATGTAGTGGAGAAGGTGCTACTCAGTTTGTTGGGAGATCTGGGCTCACGTCCAAGTACTCCTGCCTTCTTGCCTGTTTCTTGGAACACGTGTGTTGACACAATTTTCTCATCTCTAAAATGGTGATAATGCCTATGATTCAAATCGGTAAAGAGAGCTCAATGACAGGATAACTGTAAAGGTGTTTTGCAAAGCAAGAAGAGCATGACAAATAGATAAGGTTTGGTTATCTTGTTTTTAATGTAATTTTCCCTTAATCTGTTCATTCAATTTTTATTTAGCAATCACTGTTCTAGAACTATATTAGGCACCTGTCCTCAAGAAATCTAAACTAGAGGAAATAAAAGTAAACAGGACATTTTTGTAAGTAATAAGATATTAGTGGAGGGTGGTTAATACTTATTTTTAGAATTTGAGTCTTTCAACTTAGTTGAAACACTGGGTGGCTTTAGGAGAATCACCTAATCCAGAGTTAGAGAATCAGTAATGCCTTCCTAGAAAAGGTGAACTCTAAAATGAGAACTGATTTAAAAGATTTTTTGCCTAAAAACTGAACTTTATTGTAGAACAATGAGGGATCACTTGAAATGTAATAAGTCAGGAAATAACACAGATTTGCATTGCTTTATTGCTAAGCTTTGTAAAGTACTTTGCACAGAACATTGTACACGATTGTTCAAAAGAATTATAAATACAGGCTCAACTATAACATTATGTATTATAATTTATTTAGTCCATAGGTGCTCAGTTATAAAATACTCAAATTGTAAATATTAATATAGATATTAAAAACTTCACTCTATAATAATAAAACAAATGGGATTGGAATAATAGAGCCTATCAGGTTTCACTTTGTATGTTTTCTCTAAACAAATAAAAAAGAATCATGTTTATAATAGTTCACTCTCAATTGTTTAGACTAATGCCAAAGGGAAAAATAATTCAGCATTAACTCATCAATTAGTCAATTTTCATAGATATGCTCATATTCTAGACTTGCCTCCCTAAGACTCTAACTAGACAGCTTTATTATATTTGAATCTCCCCAAATATACTCAACCACACATTTATAGTCTCTTCAGCCATTCCATCTGCTGGTTGATCTAACCAATCATTGATTTGTTTCATTCCACAAGTACATTATTTATTATGTAGTCACACACTATTCTAGGCCCTAAAGATGCCCAGAGGAAATGACACTCCCTCTAATGGGGAAAGAAACATGTATACAGATGAACATTATTAAATCATTACTATCAGGGCACCTGGGTGGCTCAGTCGGTTAAGTGTCTGCCTTCAGCTCAGGTCATGATCCCAGGGTCCTGGGATCGAGCCCCACATCGGGCTCCCTGCTCAGCAGAGAGTCTTCGTCTTCTCCTCCCTCTGCCTGCCCACTCCCCTTTCCCCCCCGCTCATGTGCCCTCTCTTTCGTTGTGCTCTCTCTCTCAAATAAATACATAAAATCTTTATAAAAAAAGAAAGAAATCATTACTATAATGAAGATATACTCTAAATATAAAAGAAATACAAAACAAGAGGACCTAAATCTTCCTCATAGAATATAGGAAAATTTCTTGCCTAATTCTTGTAATAAGTGTGAGGCTTGACCTAACTCATAATGAAGAGCTTAAAGTGGCTGTCAGAATAATATAAAATAAAGAGAATTCAAGTCACGCAAAACAGAAATGCAAAATGTTTCTCATTCCCTATGGCACTAGGCACTGGCCAGTCAGAGTGGAAGCAGACTTGACGACCTTCTACTTTGTCAGATGTTAATCCTTTAGTTGTAGGATTGTAAGCGGTCCAGGGCTTCTTCAGCTGGGGACTTAGGCAGACTGGATGGTAGGAGGAGTATTCAGAGGTGGGGCAACTACTTGCCAATCAGTACCAAAGGATTTCTAGATTTTATCCACCATTTTGGCCTTATTTATACAAACACTGAAAATTCTAGAAGAAAAAAAAAAGCTTTGGTAAACCACAGAGTTTCTCAAAAAAAAAAAAAATCCAAAAAACAAAACCCTAAAATAATAAACATAAATGAATTTCATTTGTAGCTATTGAGCAGCAATTGAACAAGGAAAACAAAACTTTTGAAAAACAGCATAAACTTGAAAAAGGAATAGCTAATGAGGAAAATTGAAGTTTCTAAGTACTACAAAATGAGACCACCTAATGTAGTGATCACAAAAATGGGCTTTGAAAGCTTACTACCTGAATTGGAATCCCCCCTTTTTTTTTAAGATTTTATTTATTTATTTGACAGAGAGAGACACAGTGAGAGAGGGAACACAAGCAGGGGGAGTGGGAGAGGGAGAAGCAGGCCTCCCACTGAGCAGGGAGCCTGAAGCAGGGCTCAATTCCAAGACCCTGAGATCATGACCTGAGCCGAAGGCAGACACTTAACGACTGAGCCACCCAGGCGCCCCCTGAATTGGAATTTTGTCACTACTTCTTTACTGCAGCACATTCTAAACTTCTCTATACAAATGGTTCCAGAAATATGAAATGGGGATGACAAAAAATAGCTTCTGTCTGATGCGGTTTTTATGAAGATTAAATTCTGGTAAAACATTTCAAACAATACTGAATATATAGTAATATCTTGATAAGTGGTCAGCTAATAGTAATCATCCTAGTGGTAGTAGTACTAGTAATAATAATAGTACTTGTCAGAATGGTAAAAGTGCAGACATAGCTCAACTTGAGCGGTTTCCTTCTTTTTTCTTTTTGTTTTGTTAAAGATTTTATTTATTTATTTGACAAAGAGAGATACAGTGAGAGCAGGAACACAAGCAGGGGGAGTGGGAGAGGGAGAAGCAGGCTTCCCACTGAGCAGGGAGCCTGATGTGGGGCTCAATCCCAGGACCCTGGGACCATGACCTGAGCCGAAGGCAGACGCTTAACGACTGAGCCATCCAGACGCCCCAGCTTGAGTGGTTTCTATCTGCACATGCTATACTATCATTAAGAAAAAATATGAATTAATCTGATAATTTTTATTATTGTCCAGTTTGCAGAGAAGTTTACTAAAGTGTTAAGTAGACAACCCTGGGAAAACTCAGGAAGCAATTTTGGGAATAAGAAATGTGGGAAACAGGATTCTAGGATGATCTCCACTTCTTTGTGTTCATACCATGTATAATCCTCTCCCTTTAAGTATGGGAAGAACCCATGACTTACTCCTAGGCAATAGAGTATGGCAAAGGGGAATGAATTTTGCAGATATAATTAAAGTCTCAAATAAATTGATTTCAAGTTAACCAGCCAAAAGGGAGATTACCTTGGGAAGACCTGACTTAATCTGGAAAAAGCCCTTTGAAAAGGAGCTAGGCCTTCCTTGAGGAGAGAGTTTCTCTTTGCTGGCTTGACACAGTAAGCAACTATGTTGAAGAAACCGACATGGAAATTTACTAAATTGGCTTATAGAATCTATGGGTAGCTTCAGAGTGGGCTTCAGCCAACAGGTAAGAAAAAGCCAGGACCCTCAATCATATAGCCATAAGGAAATAAATTCTATAAATAAACTAAATGAGCTTGGAAGCCTTGTGAGACTATGAGCAGAAGATCCATCTAAGTCATACCGAAAATCCTGACCCACAGAAACCAAGATAATAAATGCATATTTCTTTAAGTTACTAAATTTGTGGTAATTTGTTACGTGGCAATAGAAAACTAATACAGGAAGTCATCAGAGAAGGGAAGGGGTATCTAAACCATTTTCCAAGATACATACGTGATCTAAATGAATGAAATGGGTTCTATTAGAAAATAATTAACTGGCACTCAATAAAAAGGATAGAACCAGTACTATAATTATATCTCAACAAGAGGGGCCTCTTTTCTGGTCCCCATATTTTAGTGGGCCCCTATATATCATAAACATACACACACAGATTTACAAGAACAGACAGATGCCTTTGTCGCTCAGAATCTGACACTTAGCAGTACCATAACGGTAACTGTGACCTTAAAACATCTGCTCTGTTAATATTACCAAAGGCCTCAGGGGAATGCTTCTCCATATTTTTTGCTCCGTGTCCTCAAAACAAAAGGCAATTATCAAAATACTATGGAGGTCAGTGGATTGAGACACACACACAACTTCAGAGTATGTAATGATTTGAGCAGCAAGATAAATTTTAAAAATTAACTTTTCAGATCCTTAGTACAATTTCAATAGATTTTTCCTTAACAATCATTTGCCAGTAGTGTCAAGCCTCCATTTTCTTGCCTTTTTTCATGTTCCAGTTTGTGATTCTCTAGGTACTCAGAACTTATTACAGTATTCTCAACATTTATACTTAGCTTCTGAAAAATTTTGAAATATTAAATAATCCATATTAATTTTATATTTGCATACCATACATGTAAATGTTGATGTAATATAAATGAAACATGATATTCAATTTTTAAATTAGCAACTAAATTACATTGAGTTCTAGAACAATAAATGATTTCATTCTAATAAAATTATTTTGATCCTGAACAACCAGTGGGTCAAAGATGAAATCAAAAGAGAAAAAAATACCTTGAGACAAACAAAAATGGAAATACAACATACCCAAACTTATGTGATGCAGCAAAAGCAGTTCTAAGAGGGAAGTTCATAGCAATAAATGTCTACATCAAGAAACAGGATGAGAAAGTCAATTATCATATGGTTTCACTTATTTGTGGAACATAAGGAATATCATGGAGGACATTAGGAGAAGGAAGGGAAAAATGAAGGGGGGGAATCGGAGGAGGAGATGAACCATGAGAGACTGTGGACTCCAAGAAACAAACTGAGGGTTTTAGAGGGGAGGAGGGTGGGGGGATGGGTTACCCTGGTAATGGGTATTAAGGAGGGCACGTACTGCATGGGGAACTGGCTGTTATTTTTATTTATTTATTTTTTAAAGATTTTATTTATTTGACAGAGAGAGACACAGCAAGAAAGGGAACACAAGCAGGGGAGTGGGAGAGGGAGAAGCAGGCTTCCCGCAGAGCAGGGAGCCCAATGTGGGGCTCAATCCCAGGACGCTGGGATCATGACCTGAGCCAAAGGCAGACACTGAATGACTGTGCCACCAAGGCACCCCAGCACTGGGTGTTATACGAAAACAATGAATCATGGAACACTACATCAAAAACTAATGATGTATTGTATGGGGACTAACATAACAATAAATTAAAATAAAAATTTTTTAAAAAAAGAAACAAGAAAAATCTCAAACAACCTAACTTTACACGTCAAGGAACTCAAAAAAGTTGGATAAACAAAGCCCAAAGTTAACAGAAGGAAGGAAATAGCAAAGATCAGAGTGGAAATAAATGAAATAGAGATTGAAAACACAATAGAAAATATTAATGAAACTAAGAGCTGGTTTTCAGAAGATAAACAGAATTGACAAAACTTTATCTAGACTCACTAAGAAAATAATAAGTAAATAAATAATATCAGAAATGAAAGAGATGTTACAACTGATACCACAGAAATACAAAGGATCATAAGACACTACTGTGAACAATTATACACCAAGAAGTTGGACAAGCTAGAAGAAATGGATAAACTCCTAAAAATATACAATCTATCAAGAATGGAGCATGAGGAAATAGAAAATCTGAACACACTGATTACTATTAAAGAGATTTAGTAATCAAAAACCATCTGACAATAAAGCCCAGGACCAGATAGCTTCATTGATTAATTCTGCCAAACATTTAAAAATGAATTAAGGGGTACTTGGGTGGCTCAGTCAGTTAAGCATCCAACTCTTGATTTCACCATAGATCATGATCTCAGGGTCGTGGGATCAAGCCCTGCATCAAGCTCCACACTCAGCAGGGAGTCTGCTTGAGATTCTGTCTCTTTCCCTCTCCTTCTGTCCCTTTCCTCATTCACATGCATGCTCTCTCTCTCTCTCTCAAATAAATAAATCTTTAGAAAATAAATAAATAAAAATCAATTAATATCAGTCATTATCAAAATCTTCCAAAAAACAGGAGGGAACACTTTTTTTTTTAAGATTTTATTTATTCATTTGAGAGGGAGAGACAGAGAGAGCATGAGCAGGGGGAGCAGGAGAGGCAGAGAGAGGGAGAAGCAGACTTCCCACTGAGAAGGGAGCACAACATGGGGCTCGATCCCAGGACCCTGAGATCGTGACCTGAGCCGAAGGCAGATGCTTAACCATCTGAGCCACCCCAGCGCCCCAGGAGGGAACACCTATCAAACTCATTTTACAAGGCTAGAATTACCTTGATAACAAAACCAGAGAGAGAGACACACCACAAGAAAAGAAAATTAAGAGGCCAATACCCCTAATGAACAAAGATTGCAAAAGTCCTCAACAAAATATTAGCAAACCAAATTCAACAATACATTAAAAAGATCATACACCATGATCAAATAGGATTTATTCCAGGGATGCAAGGACGGTTCAATATCTGTAAATCCATCAATGAGATATACCACATTAAAATGGGCAAAAATCATATGATCATCTCAATAGACGCAGAAAAAGCGTTTGATGAATTCAACATCCATTTATGATAAAAAAAAATTTCTCAATAAGGTAGGTATAGAGGAAATTTATCTCAACATAATAATGGCCATCTATGACAAGTCCATAGTTAACATCATCCTCAACAGTGCACAGCTGAAATCTTCTTCTTAAGATTAGGAAAAAGACAAAGATGCCCACACTTGCCACTTTTATTCAACATAGTATTGGAAGTCCTAGCCAAAAGAATTAGGTAAGAAAAAGAAATAAAGTCATCCAAATCAGGAAGGAAATAAAACTGTTACTATTTGTAGGTGACATAATATTATATATATAGAAAACCCTGAAGACTCTTCCAAAGAACTTTTAGAATAAATGAATTCAATAAAGTTGCAGGATACAAAATCAATATAGAAAAAATGTTGCATTTCTATACACTAGTAACAAACTATTAGAATGAGAAATTTAAAAAGAATCTCATTTACAATTGCATCAAAAAGGATAAAATACCTAGGAATAAATTTAACCAAGGGGGTGAAAGATTTTACACTGAAAACTGTAAGACATTGATGAAAAAAATTAAAGAAGATATGAATAAATGGAAGATATTCCATGTCCATGGATTGGAAGACTTGATATCATTAAAATGTCCAGACAACCTGAAATAATCTATAGATTAATGTACTCCCTATCAAAATTCCAATGACATTTTTCACAGAAATAGAACAAAATTCCTAAAATTTGTATGGAACCATCAAAAAAACACAAATAGCCAAAGCAATCTTAAGAAAGAAGAACAAAACTGGAGGCATCATGCTTCCTGATTTCAAATTATATTACAAAGGTATAGTAGTCAAAACAGTGTGGTATTGCATAAAAACAGACACATAGATCAATGGAACAAGAGAGCCCAGAAATAAACCCACACATGTGTGGACAATAAATTTATGATAAAGGAGCCAGGAATATACAATGAGGAAGGGACAGTCTCTTCAGTAAATGGTGTTGGGAAATCTGAACCTGCTACATGCAAAGGAATGAAATTGGACTACTATCTTCTACCATACACAAAAATTAACTCAAAATGGATTAAAGATTTGAATGAAAGACCGGAAACCATGAAATTACTAGAAGAAAACATAGGTGGTAAGCTTCTGGACATCTGTCTTAGAGATCATCTTTTGGATTTGACACCAAAAGACATGCAGGAGATTGCACACTCTTGCAGGATTTTCCTTCTGGAATCCAACCAGACTTTCACAAAGAAGAGTGGGTAGAATCCTGAGAAAGATTCCTTCACCATGCTGGGTGTGAGAGGGGAACAACAGCCACTGCTGAAAACCATCTTTTCTATCTCTCCTATAGAACTTAATTTGCAGTGGAAAAGGTACCAAAAACTGTAGAGCAGAAAGAATGCTGTATCCTTGGAGGAGGAGCAGGAAAACATGCTAGGGTTCATACTACATCTTCAGGAGAGACAAAAATGCTTATGAAGTCCATACCACAAGACCTAAGTTTACAGTGGCTATTTACCGGTATTACTTAATCTGAACATCACAGAATACTCCCCTCCCTTACCCACCACCTCATGCCAAAATGATTTGATTTTTAAAATAATAGTACAGGGCACCTGGGTGGCTAAGATGGTTAAGTGTCTGCCTTCAGCTCAGGTCATGATCTCAGGGTCCTGGGATCAAGTCCAGCATTGGGCTCCTTGCTTAGTGGGGAGCCTGCTTCTCCCTCTGCCTGCCACTCCCCCTGCTTGTACTCTCCCTCTCTCTCTCTCTCTCTGGCAAATAAATAAATAAAATATTTTAAAAAATAAATAAAATAAAATAAAATAATAGTACAATATGATTGGGAGAGCTACAAGAGACAGATTTTCCCTGGGGAGCAGTGTAAAAGAAGACCCATATGATCAAAATAAAAAGCACAGTAATGGAGATAGACAATGTTTAGATGAACTCATTAGTAAACTCAACACAGGGAAGCAAAGAATCAATAAACTTGAAGACAGGTCAATAAAAATTATCCAGATGAAATGCAAAAAGAAAAAAAAAATTAAAAGAAAAACAGAACAGACTATCCAAGAGATGTGAGACAATATCAAGTGGTCTGATATATGCATAATTAGAATCCCAGAGGAGAAGAAAGAACAGGGCAGAATATATGAATAAGTCATAGCCAAAATTTTTCTAGGATTACTAACAAACACTAAGTCACAGAGCCATAGAGCTCAGAGAACACCAAGTGGGATAAATACCAAAACCCCACTTTTTAGGCATATCGTATTCAAATAGCAGCAAACCAAAGACAAACAAAAATCTTAAAGGTATCTAAAGAAAAAATACATTACCCATCGAGAGACAAGACTTAGAATTATAACATATGTCTCACCAAAAATTATGCAAGCAAGAAAACAATAGACATCTTTCAAGTGCTGAAAGGAAAAAAAAATCAACCATAATTCTATGCTCAGCAAAAGTATCCTTAAAAATGAAGATGACTGTGCTTGGCTGGCTCAGTCAGTGGAGCATACGATTCTTGATCTCAGGGTTGTGAGTTCGAGCCCCATATAGGGTGTGGAGGTTACTTTAAAAAAATAATAATAATCTAAAAAAATGACGATGAAATAAATGTGTTCTCAGACAAATAAAAACTAAAGGAATCCATTGTCAGTAAAACTAGAAGAAAGTTTAAGGAACATTCTTCAGAGAGAAAAAAGCATTATATAGGTCAGAAACATAGATCAAAATAAAGAAATGAAGAATGTCAGAAATGGAATAAATGAAGGTAAAATAAAATATTTTTAAGTGCTCTAAAAGACAACTTAGTGTTTAAAGCAAAAGGCCATTGTACCATTCCATGAAGATAGTTATATTAGATGATAGGGACATAGTAAGACTAGTGAATTTTATGAGACGAGCAGATCACCACACTTCATTTGCTGTAAAATGAATTTTTTGGTTGGAAACAATACATTCCAAAGAATTTTAGAATATTATGAGTAAGGCATTCTGTAAATCCATGGGCTATGGTGGTTTGGGCTGAAGCATCACAGGCAGGAAAGGTAAATATGCTTCCAAAGTAAAAGTCTCGGGACACCTGGGTGGCTCAGTTGGTTAAGCAACTGCCTTCAGCTCAGGTCATGATCCCAGGGTCCTGTGATCAAGTCCCGCATTGGGCTCCTGGCTAAGCTGGGAGCCTGCTTCTCCCTCAGCCTACTACTTCCCCTGCTTGTGCCCTCTCTCTCTCCTTCTAACAAATAAATAGATAAAATCTTAAAACAAAACAAAACAGTGAAAGTCTCTTCCAGTGAGAATGAAGTGTACCCTTTGATGGAACTGATCTAATGTAAATAACCTGCTACCAAGGTTGACTTATCCTCCGGGGAATGGTCCCAAATCAAGGGTTTATTTTTGGTCTCTGCTGTTGTAGCTTGGGTTCATTGCAGTGGTTTTAGTCAGTGAAGATCCGTGTTACTAAGTCCGTGCATAATCTCCGTTCTGGCTTACACAATCACTTTGAGCAAAAGCCCATTTGGTAAGGACAGGGACACCTGAGGAAAATGATACCTGATATCTACAGAGTGGGTCATCTTTTCCACCTTATTGTGAATAACTTTTATTTGTGAGGTTCCTCTTTGATAATATTCACATGATACACAAATATCTCTACACTCCGCTCATTTGGAGAGGTCTATCCATTACCTCTACCCCAGACTGCCATGTCACCAGTCTGTTCTTTGTCCCTGACCATCCAACCATATGTCAGCAATTGCCCATGAATTGATACAGATCCATACTTCTGGTGAACTCTGGTCTAGATACAGTAGACAGCTAAATGTACCACTTGAAATTCTGCCCAATTAGAGAATTTTCCTTCACTGGTATTCTTCAAGTTTACCCCAGAGTAGGGTTGCAGTACTGCAGTAATTCAATTTCAGGTGGTGTCAGCCTATACCTCAGAATCATCTTTAAACCAGGCCCAATTTTTTTTCTTAGCTATAGGAATTCCCAATGAATTAATAGATAAAAATTGAAAGAAAGGAGGCAGTGTAGCAGGAGATGGAGCTGGGACTCCTACAACTTACTTTTTCCTATAGGAGGTTCTCAAGGCCCATCTAGATTGATGATAGAGTGCTGTTGTGCATACTTTATTTTATGGTTGATAAGTCATACAACCCTCAGGTCATGATGGGCAGCTTGGGTCACATGGTAACTTGGTGGCTTGTGGTCAAGTCACCAGTCTGTGTTAGGGCCAATAATAGGATAAAAACCTTTTACCCAAAGGACAGTAGTCATCTGCAGAAGATGGTGTAGCTTTGCTTCAAAATCCTGTAGGAGCCTGACAAAGACTCCTATAGAATAAGACAGTGTCCTTATCTACCACAGATAGCACATGCACAATCATATCAGCTGGGTTATATGGCTCAAATGGCAGAGCAAATTGTGCAGCAGCCTACATCTGATGCTGAGATTCCTCCAGGATCCACACCAAACCAGTAACCTTATGGGTTACCCAGTAAATGGATCAGAGTAGTATATACAACTATAGTTTTTGTTGCTTCTAAAGTCCAAAGAGGCCTAATAGGCACTGTGTCTCTTCCTGGTAGGTGGGATCAGATGGAGCAACTTGTCCTTTATTTTGGAAGAGATACCTTCCAAGTCCATACCCTGGACACTGGACCCTATAAAGTAACCAACTCGGGAAGGTCATTACTGGTTCTTCAGACAGAGAAAACTAATTTACTAATTAAGACTAATTTAATTAGACTAAAAGACTAATAAACACAAAAGTCTTTCTAATGCAGAAGATGCTTAGCAAAATTTAGGTCCTTAGCCTCATTGTAATCTTCCCTATGTTTCCACCCCAAATTCTCCCACTACTTCCCAATCAGTACCCTAACATTACTATAAGAGACAATATTATATTATAAATTCAATTTGCATTGTAGCTTAGCCATCCACATGATAAGACTTTGGGCTTGGTCAGGAATCTTGTTACTCTGCAACTAAAAGAGATGAAGTTTTCCTTTAGGGCAGTCATAGGAGCCATCTGGTTCCTTACCTGGATCTAAAGCTAGAAATTTCATGCTCTGAACTCATTTTTTTTTTCTTGAAGTTCTACAGTGCACCTAGAAGCAAGCAGCCAACAATATTATTTTTCCTCTAAGATAATCTGTGGCAAGAGCTATATTTATAGGCACTTGATTGCTGGTGATGAGGTCAAGCATTAATGCTTGCAATGGTGCAAGCATTAATTAAGCAACTATTTTGTCACTTCATGTGATAGGCTACCATTTTACTACTGGCAACAGTGTTATTAATTCTAAATTTAGGTAGATTGGAGAATCAGTTCTAAAGTCCCATCATCATATTTCTGTTCCTCTGGACCAATTTCCAATACTAATAACAGTATCAGCTATAGTTTAGTAAGAGAAGCAGAGACCTTAATGAGTCTTCTGGAATAAGAGATTTATTATAGAATTTGAATCTTCTATACCTGTAGTAGGAGCCAGGGAAGTAACAATTCAGGAGAGGTAGTTAGAGGAACAGAGGAGTCACCAACTAATTAATCTGAAAAGTCAATCATATATACCTGCCTAAGTGGGACAGCAAAAGGAAAGTTATTTCTTCGATGTTATTGCCACTGTGGGTCCAAATCAAGTGTTTATTTCTCATCATCAAGTTTGGCAGATAGGAAGATAAAGTGGAGGTGAAGTAGAAGAGAGCAAGGACAATCTGGAACTTGCCAAGCTCTTTTTTTTTTTTTTTTAAATCACATCTGACTAGGATGACCCTCAGTGAGTAATGGCCAGTATTTCACTTCAGCCTTCTGAAATACATTTCAAATCGTAAAAAAGAGACTTAGATGTTTGGTTTTATTTTATTTTTATTTTTTTAAGTAGGCTCCATGCCCAGCTTAGAGTCCAGTGTGGAGCTTGAACTCATGACCCTGAGATCAAGACCAGAGCTGAGATCAAGAATCAGATGCTTAACCAACTGAACCATCCAAGCACCCCCAAAAGAGACCTATATTTTAAAATATTTTGGTAGCATGTTTGAGTAATAGGCAAAGTAAAGAAAAATCCTATGTGCTTTGAGTTGAGGATTGGATTAAGAGTGTGTATGCCATGGGTGGATATTTGGTGGGTGGATGAAAGATGAAGACACAACATACAGTATTTGAAGAAACAAACAAACAAACAAAAAACATCGACATCAGACTTCTCCTCTGTTATATTAAATATCAACTACTTAATGAAGCAATATCATTAGAATTTTGAGGGGGAAAGGATGGGATATTAGAATTTATGTTTAAATTGTCTTTCATATAGAAAAGTAACAAATTTATTCTTAGATACTCAAAGGTTTGGAAAATATCTGACTTACTTATCCCTTAAGAAAAGCTACTGATAGCTTTAGACATACTTACCTAAGAGATTAACCAAAATTAATACCTTCAGATTTATAAATTTCGGGTATTAATTTAAAAGACTTATTTAAGGGCACCTAGGTGGCTCAGTCAGTCAAGCATCTGCCTTCAGCTCAGGTCATGATCCCAGGGTCCTGGGGTTGAGTCCTGCATCTGGCTCCCTGCTCGGCAGGGAGTCTGCTCTCCCTCTGCCCCTCCCCTTCCCCACTTGTGTGCTCTCTCTCTCTCACTCTCTCAAAAATAAATAAAATCTTTAAAAAATTTTAAAAAAATAAAGTACTTATTTAAAAGAACTGTGTAGGCACAGTACACAAGTCCCAGTGAGAATTATGAGAATAATAATTCAAGAAGCCACACCAGATTGACATTACCACTCTAATCATCTTGCAAGAATGCAAAAGTATAGATGCTTCCTTTCCAGTGGAATTTGGACAAAATTTTAAAACAAACAGTCTCATTATGAATATTATCTTCCTTTAGGATCTGGCAGAAAATGCTTCTTGAGAATAGCTTCACCCCCAATCAAAGTATATAGTTAATTTCAGAGTTTCAATTAAATAATGAAACAATTATAAGCCATCTAGTCCCGGGACAACTTCTATAAGAAAGTACATTAAAATCATGATGTTGCGTTATTAAAATGATAGCATTTTTACTGAATATTTGTCTTTTTTTAATTTGGGATTATTTTTCAAGTTGTCTTTCATGAATAGATGATAAATTTGTTAATTGTAGCAGTTCTGCTTCCAAGTAAGATGTGGTTGGTCTCACAATGCCTAGTCTCAAAGTCCTGCTAGAGGAATAAGTATTTAAACACACAGCAGAGAACTCCAAATCTCACCCTCAAGATGTTTGAAACCTGAGGTGAACTCAAACAAAGTAAATTTGCAATCCGAATCCATTAGAGCATAATACCTGATCAGATCCAAACAATGTCTCTCATTCTGGTTTCCTGACAGTGGAAAAGACATGCACCCTTTAGGACAAAATAGTATTTCGGTTCCCATAAGCTTTTGGATATAAAATGTTCAACATATAATAAAAAAGTACAAGACATGCAAATATGAAGGAAAATGTGACCTGTAATCAAGAGAAAATATAGCCATTAGAAGCAGACCCATAGAGGGGCACCTGGGTGGCTCAGTCGTTGAGCGTCTGCTTCAGCTCAGGTCATGATCCCAGCATCCTGGGATCGAGCCCCGCATCAGGCTCCTTGCTCTGTGGGAAGCCTGCTTCTCCCTTTCCCACTCCCCCTGTTTGTGTTCCCTCTCTCACTTTGTCTCTCCCTGTCAAATAAATAAATAAAATCTTAAAAAAAAAAAGCAGCAGACCCATAGAGTGACCCAGGTATTGGAATTGGCAGACAAGGACTTTTAAATTAGTATTATAACTGTGTTAAGGAAAACAAAGGAAAAGATATATAAAACAGGTGAAAATATATAGAACTTAAATAATAAAAATTAATCTTTAAAAAGAGCAAATAGGGGCAACTGGCTGGCTCACTTTGTAGAGCATTCAGCTCTTGATTTCAGGGTCATGAGTTCAAGCCCCACATTGGGCACAGAACTCACCAAAAACAATAATAATAAAAAAATTAAAAAAGAGCAAATAGATATTCTAACACTGAGAGATACAGTAACTAAAATTAAGAATTCATTGTATAGACCTAACAGCAAGTTGGACATAGGAATAAAGATTAGTGAATTTGAAGAAAAATCAATATATATTATCCAAACTAAAGCACAGGAAAAGGAACAAGAAAAAAAGAGATGGGATGGTGGGAGGAGAAGAGAGCAATTGAAAGAATTTTGGTAACTTCTTTGCCATTTTCTCTTTAAATGTTTCTTCTGCCACATACTCTTTCTCCTCTCCTTCCGGAATACCATTAGGACGCATGTAAGGCTTTTGTTTATTGTGCTTACGTTTCTTTTATGCTCTTTTTTGAATTTTTCATTCTCTTATGCTCTTTTCTGTAGTTTCCCTGTTCCCCAGAAATAGCTCTCTGGATAAACTCTGGAATATCAACCTCTTCCTTTTATCCAGAAATGGAAAATTCCCTCAGCACAAAAGCATCAATAGAGTATCATTATCTTTAGTAAGATACTCTATCATGTTCTTTAGATATTGCACAATACCCAAGATAAGAATAATAAGAAGCTATTTAAGTGGAAGGGTGACAAGATCAGATTTATACTTTAATAATATTACTATTGGGGCGCCTGGGTGGCTCCAGTTGGTTGAGCATCACACTCTTGGTTTTAGCTCAGGTCGAGATCTCATGCTCAGCAGGGAGTCTGCTTGAAGATTCTCTCCCTCTGGCCTTACCCCCCACTTGCATGCACCTGCTCTCTCTCTCTCTCTCTCACTCTCTCTATCTCTAAAATAAATAAATAAATCTTTAAAAAATATTAATATTACTATTCATAACCCCTATAAATAATAAATTCAGGGAATAATCATCACTGGCTGCACTGCCTGCTAAATTCATTAGCTCTGTTGTTCTCCAACTACTTGTGCTTCACATTTTTGAAATTACTGAGGACTGCAGAGAGATTTTCTTTATGGGGGTTATATCTCTGAATATCATATTAGAAATTAAAACTGATAAAAATTTAGAACAAAAATGTCACAAAGCCTCTGAAAAGTTCTGCTGTACACTTGTGAGAAAATGAAGAGAAAAGGCAAATAATATCTATTACTATTTTGAAGTATTTGGGGCCTTGCCGACTCCCTGGAAGAATTTCAGAGATATCCCCATGGTCATGGGCTCCAGTTTAAAAACTATGGCATTAGCTGAAACATTGTTGGGAAACTTGATGGTGAATGGATTAGGCTAACAACATACCTTGAACTGAAAGTCAATCCTGTCCACACAAAAAGAAAGTCAATTATTTGATTCATGATGTAATACAATATGAAGTATACAGCATCATCTCTTGAAATATTCTTGCCAAAGAAAATTGAATTGAAATCAAATCTCTAGATTTAACAAGTTACAGGAAATACAAGGAATAAAAAAACATGTTTGCAATTAGCAAAATCCATAATATGGGAAATTCCACAAGACAACCCAGCTTTTTAAACAACAACAAAAAAAAAAATGGCAGGAGGAGTAAAAGGGAGGCAGAGATTATTGTTGTTCTTCTTTTTTTTAAATTATGATCATATAAACCACAGGAAATCCGGGGGCTTTATCTGGATCCCAGTCCTGTTTTAAGCAAACCAATTCTAATTTTTTTTAAGTTGGTGTGGCCCCACCATCCTCCTCCTAAAGGGGGCTCTCTAGTGAATGCTTTCAGGGGCCCTGGGAGCAGCATCCAGCAGGTCCTGGATGAGGACTATCCCTAAACTGAAAGGTGGTGGAAAAAAAGCAGTAAATGGAAAGAGCTGACAGGTTTCAAGGGAGCAAGCCAGGCCTCAGAGGAAAAGGAAGGCTTGGGCAAGCTGAGCTGTCACTGCGGGAGGGGTGGGGGCTGGGGTGGTCCTGGCAGCCTTCCTTAACAGTCACTTCAGTATTCATTGAAGAGTCACCCCATGAGCAGGGATCAGAGAAATGAAACAATGCACCACTGAAAGTCCTTCACCACCAATTAAAATGTTGCAGAGATCTAATAGTCTTGAAAAAAATATAGGACAGCACAGGTCACAGTAATGCCAAAAATGTACATATTCATAATTGGAGAGAGGGATGGTGGGACCAGTTACTCTCCACAAGATAATTCACACAACCGCACTGCTCTTCATAGTTCAAATTCACATTCTTCCAATCCAAACAATAATCCAAGCAAAACTTCAGATGCACCTTACAATTCAGAAGATCACTGGTCTGAGCATATTAGCCCTTCTGGGGAAAAATATGACTACAATTGTCAAACAGAAGTTTCACAATGGGAAAAAAACAACAGAATGGCTTGAAAATGAAAAGAGATAAAAAGAAGCAAAGAAGATGGCAATTAATAGCTTCCCAAAAGGTACGGATTACAGAAGGGAGGCGATGCAAGCAACAGACACTAGTGAGTTTGCCAATAGGATGGAAGACAAGTATTCCAGCGATGCCAGTAGTTTGCTTCCACAGAAATACTTTGTCTCAAACAAGCAGAAACAATTACACAGGCTACAGACTACCAAGAGCAGAGATTTACAGTAGTTCTACACCAGTACAGCACCCCATCAAACCAGTGGTTCATGCAACTGCTACCCCAAGCTCTCTTCCTTCTAATCCATTTATGCTACAGTCTGAGCACGAGCCAAATAAATCTGATGCTAATGGAGCACCTACTTTATCAGAACTACCTACACCCACATCTTCTGTCCCTGCACAAGAAACAGAAAGAAAAGGTATGCCATTATTACTAGATGTTGCATGTTGAACTATAGTTTCTGAGTTTTTTATTATATTACATTATTTTCATTAGGCTAACTAAGACTCTTAATTATCTATATATTTTTTAAAGTCTTTTTAGAATGCTACTGCATAGATTTAGATCTAGAGTTAGCCATACTTAGCTTTAAAAAATTTTTTTTATTATGAAGTCTCAGAACGGTTTTTTGCCTTTGACATTTTGAAGTCAACCACTTAATTTGTAACAGTTACTAATGATTTAAATAACTTATCAAAGCTAGATGACTGTCTTATGGTTGTATAAAGTAATTTTCAGCTCTTATGATAATTGTCAGGACAATTTAGTTTAAATATTGTCTCAATTTTCTATTAATTACAATTTAATATGAATAGAGGGGGGGAAAAGTTGGTGAAGCCACTATGGAAAACACTATGGACATTCCTCAAAAAATTAGAAATAGAACTGCCATATGATCCAGGAATTCCACTTCTAGGTATTTATACAAAGAAAAACAAAAACACTAATTCAAAAACATGTGCACCCCCATATTCATCACATTATTTACAATAGCCACGACACGAAAACAACTTGAGTATCAATCAATGGATGAATGGATAGAGAAAATGTGGTGTGTATACACGGTGGAATATTATTCAGCCATTAAAAAGGAATGAAATTGTGTCATTTTTGACAACATGGATGAACCTTGAGGGCCTTATAGTAAGTGAAATAAGTCAGACAGAGAAAGATAAATACTGTACGATCTCATTTATATGTTGTAACTCGAAAAACCAAGCTTACAGATACACAACAAATAGAGGTTTGGGAGTTAGGGGTGGGCAAAATGGGTTAAGGGGGTCAAAAAGTACAAACATCCAGTTATAAAATAAATAAGTCATGGGGATGTAATATATAGTATGGTGACTATAGTTAATAGTACTGTAAACTCTATTTGAAAATCTCTGAGATTAACGTTCTCATCACAAGAAAAATAATTTTTGTAACTACATATAGTGACAGATGTTATATAGACTGATTGTGATCATTTTGCAATATACAAATAGTGAATCATTATGCTGTACACCTGAAACTTGTATGATGTTTATGTCAGTTTACCTCAATTGAAAAAAATAGACATTCCATCTCAAAAAAGTGACACAAGAAAATTTGAATAGTGATTTAACATTTGTTGATACAAAGACATGATATTATATCTGTGATTTAAGGTAGTCTGGTGGAATAAAGAAAAGTGAGGGGGGCAATAGATAAGACAAAAATGACCATGTACTGATAGTTTTTGAAGTTTGGTGATGAAGTCCATGGGAGTTCATTAGACTATTTTTCCCATTCTCCCTACTTTGATATATCTTTAAAATTTTCCTTGATAAAGTGTAAAAACAATCAAGATTAAGGATTTTGAATAAAGTAATTATAAAATAAATATAAGAAAATAAACAATATCTAAAAAGAGCTAAGTCAATTTTGAAAAAGAATAGCAAAGAAAGGAGACAGGCTTCCCAGATATTAAGATATACTACAAAGTCGGAGTAACAAAAACAATGCTGTACTGACACAGGAACAGGCTGATATATACATAGTTCAAAATAAAGAGAAGTTGGTATATAATAAAGACTGCATCATGACTCAACTGGTGGAGGGAGGAGGGAGATTTAAAGATATATTTTTTTATGAAAATGACTCATTACAAAGATAAAAAAGTTAAATCAACAGCTGTGTCATTATAAATACTGTATGATATCATTTATATGTATAATCTATAAAAGCCAAATTCATAAAAGCAGAGTAGAATGGTGGTTACCATAGGCTGGGGGACGGTGCTGGTTAAAGGGTACAAATTTTCAGTTAGAAGATGAGAGTTTGGGGGATCTAAGGCATAGCATTGTGATTATGATTCACAACACTGTATTATATACTTGAAAGTTGCTAAGTGAGTAGACCTTATATGTTCTCATCACAAAAAAGAAATATGAATTATGTCACATGATAGAAGTATTAGCTAATAATATGGTGGTGATTATTTTGCAATATGTAAGAGAACCAAATCAACACACTGTTCACCTTAAACTTTAACAGTGTTATGTGTCAATCATATTTTAATAAAGCTGGGAAAAATATCTTTTCTCAATAAAAAATAAAATCATAGTTAAAAATATAAAAACTATCAGAATAAACAAATGTTGCAGAAGACTACATGATGTTAGGGGTATTGGCAGGGAGGAGAGGATTCTTCAGACCCCCAAAAGCATACATTTTGAAGGGAGGGAATGATGGGGGTTTTTATATCAAAATTATATGACAAAGGATACTAAAAAAATGTTAGATCCTGGGCAGATGGATAAGGTGTTTATCAATGATTACAACTGATAAAGGATTAATATTAAAGATGCACAAGAAACTTCTAGTAATCAGTGAAAAAAAATGACAGAAACCCAATGACCAAATGAGTAAAGGATATGAACACAGAAGAAGAAATGTTCTACATCACCAATAATCAGAAAAATACAATTTTTTAAATGGAAAATCTGAATAGACCACAATTTAGAGAACCTTAAACCCAGATGGTACCACAGATGAATTCTTTATTTTATTTTTTTAAGATTTTATTTATTTGACAGAGAGAGAGGCAGTGAGAGAGGGAACACAAGCAGGGAGAGGGAGAAGCAGAAAGCCTGACGCGGGGCTCGATCCCAGGACCCTGGGATCATGACCTGAGCTGAAGGCAGACGTTTAATGACTGAGCCACCCAGGCACACCATCACAGATGAATTCTTTAATACACTTGAGAAAATAATACCAATACTACACAAATTCTTTCATAAAGCAGGAGAGGAAGGAACACTTTCTAATTCATTTTGTGAGGTCAGAATAACCTTAGTACCAAAACCTGCTAAAGACATTGCAAAAAACAAAAATTTAAAAAATTGGACAAATTAAAGATTATAGATAGAAAAATTCCTTAATGAAAATTACCAAATCAAATCTAGCAATATATAAATGAACAATACTTTATGACCAAGTAGGATAAATAACTATATTTCAAAAACAAACAAACAAAATGAGTGGGAGAAATGGCATTATTTTACATTTCTGCAAATCTCTTGACTATCTGGCTTAACAAACAAGAGCTGGATTCTCATATCTGCTTCCGCATTCCATCTGTTGTGATTTAACACATCATGTAGTCTCTGAAGAAATTTTCTGTCCTTTTGTGAAAGAGTGAGAGTGAAAATGGCAAAAAGAATCTTAATTTTATAGGAAGATGGTGTTGACCTCATGCAACCCCTGAAAGAGCCTTAGCAAAGTCCACCAGTTCCCAGACTACACTTCAGGAACCGCTGATCTAAGCAATAGCAGTTTCAGTGGAAAGATGGGGGTAGGAGTAGATAGAAATCAAATGCTTAAGAAACTGATGGCAAGCATGTAAAACTTTGAGATTTTTTAAATAAATGCTTGTAGTAAACAGTTGGCAAAAAGAGAATGGGAGGTATGGTCAGAAGAAGCCTTTTTTGCTTGTCTTTTCAAAAAATGGGAGAATGCCAAAGGGGAGGGTTTCAGTATAGAGCAAGAAGCTGAAAATCCAGGAGAGAGGAAATAGTGGGATCACAATTCCTGAGAAGAAGATGGGTGATGGAAAGAATTGGAGGCCAGAGTAAGAATGCTTTGGATAAAAGAAGGGCTAACTCTTCCCAGGGCCAGACCTAGAACAAGACAAGCAGGAACCCTAGGGTGCAAAATTTAAGTACTCACTCACAGGTTCATGCAAGTTCAGGACCAGCAATGGGAATGAGTGCTTCCTTAAATTTGCACCCTAGTCCCAGCCCTGCCTCCTCCTTAATTACATAGAGAAGAAGACCATTTTAGTAGGTTTGTTGATTTGGTGGCAGGAAATACAAAGACTCCTGTATCTTGTTTTCTATTTTGACTATGTAACAGACACTAAATTTGGCATGAGGGGAAAGAGTAGTTGGGAGTATGAGGGTTGAGGAGATGGGAGAAGGTTTGGAATATATTTCTTGAAGTCTGAGATACTTTTTTAAAAAATTAATATTAATGAAATTTGGAGAAGAAAATTATTTCTTACAATTGTATATGTTTAGTATGATTATGTTTTCTCTTCCAAACATTTTATTATTGGAAGAAGCATCAGTGATGATGTCTTAGAGAATTATGGAAGTATGGAAGTATGGTAACAACTGAGGGTGAGGAAGTTGACTAGAAAAATATTGTAAGGTTGTTGAGCTATGTTGAAGGCACAACTGAGGCAAGTAAACATTAATTTGGAGCAATACAATCTTCCTGACTACATGATTTTTCTCCGGCAATCATTTGCCCAAGTTGCAAACACAGAGAATGGGATAGGGAGTTCTTGCCAGTTTTTGTCAAGTGAATTCACAAGAAGTCAGAGGACAAAGGAAGTTAGGGAATACTCACTTTTTTTTTTTTTTTAAAAAAGGATGTTGCAGTCTTTTTTTTTTTTTAATGATTTTATTTATCTATTCATGAGCGACAGAGGTGGGGAGAGAGAGAGAGAGAGAGAGAGAAGCAGAGGGAGAAGCAGGCTCCCAAGGAGCAGGGAGCCCGATGCGGGACTCGATCCCAGGACCCTGGGATCATGACCTGAGCCGAAGGCAGACGCTTAACCATCTGAGCCACCCAGGCGCCCGGGAATACTCACTTTTTGACTTACACATATTTTACTGATTTTTAAAATAAGATGATGAATAGTGAACAAGCATATGAAAAGACATGCAACATCATTAATCCTTAGAGAAATGTAAATCAAAACTACCTCATACCCATTAGGATAGCCACTATCAAAACAGTAAAAAAAATAAGCATTAGCAAGAATTTGGAGAAATTGCAATAGTTGGGCACTGTTAGTGGGAAAGTAAAATGGTATGGCTGCTATGGAAAACAGTATGGGAGATTCCTCAAAAAATAAAAATAGAATTCCTCTATGACCTAGCAATCTCTCTTTCTGGGTATGTATCCAAAAGAATTGGAAAAAGGATCTCAAGTAGATACTTGCACAAACATGTTCATTGCAGCATTATTCTCAACAGAAAAGAGGTAGAAGCAACCCAAATGTTCATTGACAGATAAATGGCTAAAGAAAGGTAGTATATACATAGATGGAATACCATTCAGCCTTAAAGAAGAAGGAAATCTTGTCATATGCTACAGCATGCATGAACCTTGAGAATTACACTAAGTAAAAAAAAAAAAAAAACAGTCAAAAAAAGACAAATACTATATGATGATCTCACTTATATGAGGTACGTAAAGCAGGCAAACTCATAGAAACAGAAAGTAGAGTGGTAGTTGCCAGCGGCTGGAGGTGGGAAAATGGGGAATTGTTCGATGAGCATAGAGTTTCAGTTTTGCAGGATATGAAAAGTCTAGAAATCTGTTTCAGAACAATGTGAATAAACACTACTGAGCTGTGCACTTAAAAATTATTAAGATG
The DNA here is from genome assembly GCF_037043125.1 of Eumetopias jubatus. Taxonomy (NCBI): domain Eukaryota; kingdom Metazoa; phylum Chordata; class Mammalia; order Carnivora; family Otariidae; genus Eumetopias; species Eumetopias jubatus. The sequence continues at coordinate 50,977,975 of NW_028274814.1, read as the reverse complement.
GCTTAAAATCGTTAAATTTATAGTTTTTTTTCACCATAAGTAAATACATACATACATACATAAAATGATGAGTAAAGTAACACACCATGTAAAAACTACTGATTCTGAAAAAGGTTTGATTTGTTATTTCTGACCAAATTCTTTGGTCTCCTACTAAAAGGAGTTTTATGGAAGCATTCCTTTTCCTAGTTGCTATGTGTGTGTCTGAGTTTAGAACTCTTACATTTCTGGTGTACTCCGTGTGTGTGTGTGTGTGTGTGTGTGTGTATGTGTGTGTGTGAAGTGGAATAAGAACTGGAAAAATTCAATTAATATCAAAGGGAGGCTCAGAGATGAAGAAATAAGCTATTATTTCCATTGGAGTCAAACAGAGATCATATGCCAATTGGAAAAAAAGAAGAGATCCTTGACATAAGCTACATATGTCCCCTTAGAAGTCTGGCAAAATATTTTTTCTCTGAATATTCTGATAATGGAGGAAAAGGGAAAATAATATAGACAGTGTTTATAGCCTAATTTTTTAGAGCCTTGACATTATCAGAATTTATTGGTTTGGTAAATTAAAAACTATATTTTTACTTAATTCCATAAATTTTTTAATGTGTTTTGATATGATTTAAAAAAGAAAAAGGATGCAAACATTTTTTCAATGTAATGAATATATCTTTTGCTTTTCTTGTAAGAAAAATAATTTTACTTGTGTATTCAATTTTTTTTCTGGTACCTACCCAAATAGTTGACTAAAGAATGGGTGTATTAGCAAAATAACCCTTCCATCACTATAGCTTACATCAGTTATCTAGAGGGAAGGAAAGTAAACTGAGATAAAGAAAAGTTGCTAGCTGGCAAGAAATCCTTAATACTGGGGCACCTGGGTGAGTGAGTCGTTAAGCGTCTGCCTTCAGCTCAGGTCATGATCCCAGGATCTTGCACTGGGCTCCCTGCTCTACAGGAAGCCTGCTTCTCCCTCTCCCACTCCCTCTGCTTGTGTTCCCTCTCTCGCTGTGTCTCTATTTGTCAAATAAATAAGTAAACAAATAATCTTAAAATATATATATATATCATTAATACTAAGACCACTTCCAGGCTTAGAGTTTAAAATAAACAGATTATGTATGAGATTTTATCACAGTTCAGCTGTATCAAATATAAGAAAGCAGTGTGTATATGGATATTTACTTTATTTCATAAACCATACCTGTGTAAAATATGTCACTGTGTGCAAAAAGATGAATAAGCCTATCATTAGACACACTTAGAACTGAGGTGCTAGATTACTTAAGGAAAAAGCCTTTGAGAACAAATAGGTGAAGAGAGATCTAAAGAAGTTCATAAAAGAGAAATTAAGGTTAAAATGTTAGGTTTCAAGGTACTGGAATGAAGTTCTATGGTGATTTAAAAGTGATTTCTCTCTAAATGTTGGTATAACTGTAAATTACTTCCTATTTATATTTCACTTCAATTACCACTTGTGTATGAAGGTGAGAGAAACATTTGTTCCAGGTTGGCTCTCATTTTCCTTGAGTTGAATTTGATTCAACCCCAACTTTGGACAATCAGGTAACAGCTGGATGCATAGTACACTTAGTGGAACACAGCAAGCCACTGGGGAAGAGTGACATGCAAGATGTCCATACCTCACAAGTTTTTCTGTTTAGTTCTATTTGGCCCAGACTCTGTCTCAAAAGTGCTAATGTACAGTTCTCCCCAGGGTCTGTACAAATAAACACAATAAAAGAAGCCAGAGTCTCTGGCATCACTACATTCTGTGCAAAGTCTGCAATAGCTTCTCTACCTGGAAATTCAATTGACAATGTAACTCTGCCTATGTCACCATAATTTGAATTCTTATGTTCCTTCTTTTTAGCTTCTTCTTTCATGCTCCCTTCTCATGGTTTTTCCCCTTATATCTTCTGTAATATTTATTTATTCATTAAGAATTTAACATATCAGTTTAACTGCGCTATTATTTTTCTTAGCATTATTTTGCTCCTGCTTTTGTTAAAATGTTGCACAAGTTTTGAGTATTTTTAGTGCATAATTTTGCAAAACAAGAAGTTTTTCAAGAATGGATGTATATAGTTGTAGCAGAAATCCAAGTATAGTATTCATGAGGCAGTAAGGACTAATCCAGAGCTTCCTGATCCAGATTTAGCTCTTGCCTGTCTTTGAAGAGTTCTGTGATACTAGATTCTTATGAATTCCCTCTTCCACTACATGAGAATAGTCTTTTTAATGTCAAGATATAATATCACTACCATACATAACCAAGAAATGCCCCAATAGGACCAGGACATAGTCACAAAGGGCCTACAATCTACAGATGGTCAGAAATGCTAATTTCTTTTTTTTAGAAATGTAAATTCCTAACCAGAAATAAGGAAGTTCCTTAACAAAAGTTAGTTATCCCTTAATATAGTGTAATCACACCTGATAGAGAAATTTTAACAAAATTGCATGTGTTGAATTAGACTGAATCTGGAAGGCAAGAATCCAAAATATGATAACATTTATTAAAAAGAGGTACAAGAAACTATAAGAACTTTTTCAAACTTCTTAAGCTTTGTGACTTGTCTGTTTGCAGTTTTAATCACCTTACCTGCTTATCTTAGAAATGGCAGTAAAACCCTTACTATATTCCACTTACTGAGGCTTTTCGGTGTGCCTACCACTATGCTAGGTGTTTTAAATATATCGTGTCATGTAATTTTCATAATCCCAATAGGTATATATAGTCTTCATCATGGAGGAAAATAAAGATCAGAGAGATGACAGTCACGGAGCTACTAAGTGGTAGGGACAAGACTTAAATACTTGACTCAATATGACATAATCTTTTTAATGCCACAGAGATCTATGGAGTACATAGAACTAGTGGAAAGCTAGTTAAAAAAAGGAGAGAGAACTCAGGTCCTACACTAGACCTATTAAATCTAAATCTCTCTACTGACTATCAATCTTTTCCACATTTCAAACTCTGTAGTCCAAATTACAGTGGAAGCTAGTGTGTTTGTCTTAGATATTTACAATCATTTCTACAGGTAATCTCATAGGTTGTAAGGTAGCTTCCCTTGAATTATGTACCTACCCTTATGTGATCAGTAATACTAGAATGCAATTCAAAGCAGCTTCCCTGAGCAGGGCTTGAGTTAAAAGAGGACAAGCAGGTATGGCAACCAGTATGATTTTATGTCCAATATATTTCACTTCTTGGGTGTCATGCATGAAACATCTCCTTATAATTCCAAAGATGATCTATCACATGAAACACTATAAATGTATTCAAACTGTCCTTAATAGACAGGAATAACTACTCTATCCAAAAGTGATATTAAAGTGTTTAGTAGAAGAAAAAATGTCCCCCACCCCTGCAAAAGATATATTCACTTTCTAATCCCCAGAACCTGTAAATACTATTTTATATGGCCAAAGAGTGAATATTACCTTGTATGGCAAAAGATATGATTTAGTTAAGGAACTTCAGAGGATGAGTTTTTCCTGGATTATGTGAATGAGCCCCTAACTACAACACCATGTATTCTTATGAGGGGAAGGCAGAGGGAGATTAGAAAAACACAGAGGAGAAGGCAATTTGAAGACAGAGTCAGTTTGGAGTGATGTGGCCACCAGCCAAGGAATGGCAGGCAGCCACCAGAAGCTAAAAGAGGCAAAGGATCAGTTCTCCCCCAGAGCTTCTGGAGGGAGTATGACCCTGCGAACACCTTGATTTTGCATTTCTGGTCTCCAGAACTTTGAGAAACTAAATGTATGTTGTTTTAAGCTACCAAAGTTGTGGGGATTTGTTATGGCAGCCACACTAAACTAATATAGGGGTAATTTTCAAATTTGTTTTTTTCCTTTCAGTTTAGGTATTTCATATTAGCCCTCTAGTCCTTTGGGGACATATTCAGGTCTTCCTTGACATTCTTTAGTCTTTTGGACTAAATTCTAAGTGTAAATACCACAAATACCATTCCCTATTGATCAGTGGTTTACAAGTATTAGTGGCAGAATACCCAAAGAGGCTTATAACTTGTATAGATTCTTGGGTCCCACCAAAGAAGTTAGGGTAGAATCTAAAAAACTAAATTTTGACAAGTAGCTCAGATCATTTTGATGGGCGTTGGCCTACATTTTGAAAACCAATTATGTATAACAGGGGAGGAAACATGAAACATTAGTGCATCAAGTAGAGTTAGGTTTAGCTGTGATTGACAGAAAATCACTAATATAGACCCCTTTTAAAAGGTAGAAGTTTAGGGGTGCCTGGGTGTCTCAGATGGTTAAGCATCTGCCTTTGGCTCAGGTCATGATCCCAGCATCCTGGAATCAAGCCCCGAGTCCTGGGATCGAGCCCCGAGTTGGGTGCTCTGCTCAGCAGGGAGTCTGCTTCTCCTTCTCCCTCTGCTCCTCCTCCCGACTTGTGCTCTCTCTCTCCTCTCTCTCTCTCCCAAGTAATTTTTTTAAATATTTTTTTAAAGTTAGAAGTTTATTTCTCTCATACATAAAAAATAATCAGAGGTAGGCAATCCAAGGCTCTCATAGCCCTCCATTATGTAAGTAATTCAGGCTTCTTCTAAATTGTTTCTCCTTCTATCTTACTGTTGCTCCATCTTTGTGAATCTAAGATGGCTGCTTGAATGCCAGCCATTATGTCCACATTCGTCTTGTAGGAAATTACCTTGATGAAACAGTAACTTCTAAATACACTACTATGTAAGCTATCACAGGGGTCATAGAACAAAAAAAACCTGCAGACCAAATAAGATGCTTGAATTACGTGGTTTAGTAAGTCAATTTAAAACACAGAATGAGAAACAAGAAAAAAAAGATGGGATAACACATTAACACATTTAGGGTAGGATGCAAATGGGATGGAAGGACCACACTACCTAAATCCTAGGTTACACAATGTTCATATAACCTTTCTCTCTGCCACATGTCTTCCTCTTTAATGATGTGATTATGAGGAGTGGAACTGGGATTTGAGCAAGGGAACATAGCAGGCAGGACCAACACACTCATTTGCTCTATCAGCAAGAGGCAAGGGTGAGTATGCCTGGCTACAAATGTAGCTCCCTAATTAGTCTTCTGAACAACTATGGGTATTATCTGTTTTCAGGATAGAACATGTGTGAGGCCAGAATGGGACCATGATGAATATCACCATTGAGTTGTTATGTTAGTTTCCTATTGTTGCATTACAAATTACCACAAATTTGGCAGCATAAACAATACCCATTTTCTACTCATAGTTCTGTAGGTTTGAAGTCTGGCATTGCTTGACTAAGTTCTCTGCTCAAGGTATCACAATGTTGACATCAAGGTTCAGGTGGGTTGAGTTCTTATCTGAGGCTTCATGGAAAAATCCACTTCCAGCTTCATTCTTCATGACAGAATTCAGTTCCTTGAAGCTGCAGGATGAAGTCTCCATTTTCTCACTGGTTATCAGCTAGAGTTGCTCTTGGCTCCTAGAGGTTGCTCATATTCTTTGCCATGTGGCCTCCTCCATCTTCAAGGCAGGAATGGGGCATCAACTCCTCTTGCTTTGAATCTCTGGCTTTCTGTCTCTGATTTCTAGACCCAGGTTTAAAGTGCTTTTGTAGTTTGGTCAGGCCCACCTGGATAGTCTCCCTATATTAAGGTCAGCTGATTTGGGACCTTAAATATGTCAGCAAAATCCCATCACAACACTACCTAAATTAAAATTTGATGCACAACAAAAAGAAAATATGTATATATTAGGGGCCGAAAATTTGGAGGGCTGTTTTACAATTCTGCGTACCACAGTAGCCAACTTGGGGATGGCATAGCTGCAGCCTAGGACAAGTATCTCTACCTTGTGACTTGATCTTTCTACCCCTTTCTACCTATAAATAACATTCTTGTTTGTCCTGTCATATACTCCATTTATTATGTATAACTTTAACATGTCTTACAAGTTATTAACTTACTTAAAATCTATACTGTATGAATTCTGCCTCTGTCTCACAAGCTATTTGCTTGCACCTTATCTATAGTTAACACATTCTATGCGTTTCATTAATATTTCATAAGCTACCACCTTACCTGGTAATCTAGGCTTACTACTACTTATGAGTTTCAAATGTTTCATTCATATGTTTTATCCTGTACAGAAGAATTGAATATTCTCAAATAATTCAGTGGAACATAATATTATTTCAGTCAGCAAGAAAAAGAAGGAAGTGAAAATATTATGTCCCTCCTGTACCCCACTTAAGGACTTTCACTAATATAATGTTTCTGCTTCTATTTTACCAGTCAGAACCTAATCACACAAACATACCTAGCTTAAAAAGAGATAAGGAAAAGCAGTCCTTATTTTGAGTAGTCCTGTGCCTAGAAAAAACTGAGTGTTCTATTACAAAGGAAGAAAGGAGAAACAGATGTTAGGGGACAATCAGTAACTTTTGTGACAATTAGTAAAAAACCAAAATAGCAATAATAATAAATTTAATGTAGAGACTATGGCTAAAGCCCTCATGTTGGCAACTGATCATGAGGCAGTAGCTAGTATTTATGATATATGACTTACCTCTCTCTTTACCTAGACTGTGTTCCTTGCCTTCTGCAGCACTTAAGCTTATACAATTCTACTCCTCCCATCCCTCCCCTCCCTTGCCTAGTCATCCAACCCCCAGTGGAGTGCTCAGACCTTCAATTTTGAGGGCAAAGAATCATTTGTGATCCTTCCTGTACATGTCTCTGGTACTCTGGTCCCTCTAGATAATAGTAAAAGGAGTTCTCTAGGATTCTTGCTGTACTCTTCATTTCTCCTTTCTAATCATGATCCATCACCCAGCTAAAGTCATTAATTACCTCCTTTTCTGCCTCTTGCTTTGGTGGCATAAGGAGGCTTTTTACTTCAAACTTATTTCCACAATTACCATATCCCATCTTCTCCTTGGTTTCTAAGCTTTGAGGCTGAAAAGTCTATCATTTCCAGTTCAGTATACAAAAATTCTGAAAGTGGATTATTAGGTGCGATCATGAGAAGTGCCACTCTCAAGTACACTGCCAGTTTCCTAGAATCCTGTTCTTTACTATGGGAGAGAAAGTATCATTGTTGGTCACTGGTTCAGAACATACATCACAGTCTGCAAGACAGGACTCTAACTTTGCAAAATGAGGTTCCCAGTCTGATACCCTGTTTGGATTTTCAATAAAATATTCCACTTTTTTAAAGGACAACTTGTTGGCACAGGGAGGTATGATAATGACAAATACTCTAGGCTTCAGCTTCATTTCTTTTTCTATAAAGAATGGTCTGAGGTATTGGGGATGGAATGTCATAGTGATGTATAACACATCCAATAAGTTTATAGATTATGGCACTATAACCATGAAAATGAGTACACAACAAAGGGGATTCTAGGTAAGAATAAAACATTGTCATCTACAAGTCAGGAAGAGCCCAGTGAAGATGATCTACAGTCAGGTAGATAGCTTTCCCCTTTAAGTATGGATGAGCTCTGTCTGTGTTTTCCTCTTGTCAGTGATCACTATGGCTTGCCAGTTAGAGTTTAGCAATGTTAGTAAATGAGTTAGCTTTGGTGAAGCAAAGTCCAGATGATAAACTCATGATGGCTTGCTTCACTGCCACCATTGCTGCTTTGCTCATGGATCCATTGAGAAAGAACAAGGCCAAGAATAAACGACAACCACAATATGGGTCATACCATCCATCTAACTAATGAGCCATCATGTTTTAAGCAAGGACTATGTGAAACCTCAGGATGAATTCAGAATCGGGTTGGGCCAACTGTGCAATGAATTCATAGCAGAATTCCAACTCTCATGTAATATCTCTAAGCCCATATTCTGACCAGTGGAATTAGTTATATTCCGGATCCTAAGGACTTATGTTAGATCCCAATCAGCACCAAATTATCCACAAAAAGTTTTGCTATTTGCTTTCTCCCAGTGTGTGATGTTATATCATCCTTTCTATGGGGTTTCTCATCCACCATTCATTCAGATAGTCTACCTTTATGAACTTATTTAAGTCAGAGAAATGCCTAAGAATCTGTTATTCTATTATGGTAGTTTAAACCATTCTCTGTTAAGTCCACTGTTTTTCTGAAATATATGTTAAGCAAAGTCTTAGTAAGCTGGTTGTTGAATTTTTCTTGCAAATCCCACTGTTCTGAAGCTAAAATCATTGCTACCCAGAATGAGGCATCTTTTGGCAGCACTCATATTACAGTGCCTAATTATCTGCTGCTTTGCTTTTAATCTCTGCAACTTCTGTGAATGGATCACTACACTCATTTTATTCTCTTAATAGTTGCCACGTGGGCTAAGCCAGCCCCATACCCTTTCAATACTATAGTTACCAATAATTCTATTTTGGTTTCTACCTTTGTACCAGTTGGTGTTGAAAACTAGCATTCAATCCCTATTCTCAAAATATGTGCTAATGACCACATGTATAAGAATTCCTTGAGAGGTGTAGGTAAAAGTACAGATTCCTGAGCTAATCTCAATTCTATAGACTAGTTCAGAGTGTCTGAGTACAAATCCAGGAATCTTCATTTTAATAAGTTCTTGAGTAAGTCTTATGTAAAATAACAACCACTGCCTGGATGGCCTTAAAACCAGGTAAAGAAAGTGAGGCAAAAGGGTTAATGTAGGGACGCCTGGGTGGCTCAGCCAGTTAAGCATCTGCCTTCAGCTCCGGTCATGATCCTAGGGTCCTGGGATTGAGTCCCACATCAGGCCCCTTGATCAGCAGGGAGCCTGCTTCTGCCTCTGCCCACCACTTCTCCTGCTTGTGTGCGCACTTGCTCTCATGCGCTGTCTCTCACAAATAAATAAAATCTTTAAAAAAAAGGGTCGGGGTGCCTGGGTGGCTCAGTCGTTAAGCAGCTGCCTCCAGCTCAGGTCATGATCCCAGGATCCTGGGATCGAGCCCCGCATCAGGCTCCCTGCTCAGCGGGAAGCCTGCTTCTCCCTCTCCCACTCACCCTGCTTGTGTTCCCTCTCTCACTGTTTCTCTCTGTCAAATAAATAAATAAAATCTTTAAATAAATAAATAAATAAATAAATAAAAAGTGTCAATGTACAAGATCACAGACTTAGAAGGAGCTGCCCTCTTAACCACTATTCTATGCTGAAAGACATAGGGTCTTGGGATAGACCAGAGAGTAAATACCTCAAGACGTTTAACTAAGTTGTAATTGAGTGAAAGAGCTAGAAGTAAGTTTTGCATATGATACAGGTATAAGTAGATGTAAAAATTATTCATATTTATTTGTGAAGAGGCATGGAATGTAGGAGTTGTATTAGAACCTGATCTACTTCAAACTCCATTTTTCCATTTTTAGAAACATAGCTAGAAGTGTTTCTATTGAAGAAGCATTAGCATTTATCTGCTTAAAAGGAAATTAAAGGTGCTAGAATTCTTGCCTTTGCTAATAAATTAAGGGAAAAGCGGTACCTGGGTGGCTTAGTCAGTTAAGTGTTAGACTCTTGATTTCAGCTCAGGTCATGATCTCAGGGTTGTGAGATCAAGATCTGCATCAGGCTCCATGCTCAGTGTGGAGTCTGCTTAAGATTCTCTCTCCCCCCCACCCTCTTGCACACTCTAAATAAATAAATAATAAATAAATAAATAAAATATTTTAAAAGAATTAATTAAGGGAAAATTCTCAGTGAAAGGAATTTTAGATGACCTAGAGTCTCCACCTGTCTTGGGATCTCAGCAATCTGCAAAAATGTCTCCACCTGTCTTGGGATCTTAGCAATCTGCAAAAATGTGGCAAAAGTTACTAAGAAATAAACAAAAATCTACAGAGGAACTAAATTTGAACTAATTTTTTTCATACTTCATTTTGATTTTCTTTCCTGTTAAGAAAAAATTATCCCAAACTTGTAACTAAAGCGAAAGGATGATTGCATGTCCTTTCAGTGTTACACTTCATCCTGTTAACAGGTTCTCTCTAGTTCTAGGATTTTTTAAGTACTACAGCTTAAGACTGTAAAGGTACATATCGCCTTGTAGATTATTTTTTTTCTGGAAGAGATGCAAATAATTAATGTTCTACAGAAAAGAAGTTATATTATATATGAGAATATATAATATTATAATGCTATAATAGTATTATAGTTATAGTATTATTGACCAGTAAGATTTTAACCACTTTTGTCTCAAATTTATTTCAGTATGTCTTTCCTGATTTTATTATATAGTCCTTAATTTCTCTAATTCTCCTCTAAATCAACTTTACAATTCTGCTATTTCCTTCATTGATGAAACAAACAAATTGTTGATGGTATCATTCTATGTATGTTTGAGTCATTTTTAAGATTTTAGAAATAAAATTATACTTCGTTACAAAAATTATTCCACCTAGATGCCAAGGTGGACTCACACATTAGAGCCAGTGAAAACTACCTTGCTTAAGAAGTATACCTCATGGGTTATTTAAGGCATTTCCCTTTTTGATCTTCAGAGTGAATTCCAAGCAGCAATATAATTTTACCTTCACTAACTCACCTGCATCTCCCTCTGTTTTTCCTTTTTTTCTCTTATTCTGTGATTTGTTTTTGTTTCTGGTTCTTGGCCAAGTTTGGTTTCAGTTCTGGTTTGCATATTAGCTGATAAATTATTTCCCTTTGGTAGCAGCAATGATTGGAAATCTGGTTTTATAATTTGACCATTTGGTGATCTCTATTGACTTGATAAGAATCTATTCTCTGTTGAATTGGATATGGCAGAGAATTTGGTTTATTGATCTTTTTTCCTTGGCTCATTTATCTAACAATTTGTGAATTCAAATGAATTAAGCAAATATACTGTGTCCAGTAGAAAGAAAACTTGTCTTTGGACTGGTGAATTTTTATGTCTGGGTTTACTTTTTACCCATAGGTAAGGTTGTAGAACTAAATCTGCAAGCTCTCAGTGTATCTTTGTGTCTGTAATTTAAAATAGCCTATACATTCCACTGCTTGAGTAGGAAATAATATTCCACCTTCAGAGTATATGAATCAATTTAATTATAAAATCTCTCAAGGTAAAGGAACTCCAATTTGGTTGGTTTATAGAGACTAAAAAAAGCTTGCAATCCATAAAGAAACCCAAGAATTCTAGGGGAAAACCCCTGAATTTCTAATATTTTAAATGTGCTGGTCTTCTGGGCGCCTGGGTGGCTCAGTTGGTTAAGCGACTGCCTTCGGCTCAGGTCATGATCCCGGAGTCCCGGGATCGAGTCCCACAACGGGCTCCCTGCTTGGCGGGGAGTCTGCTTCTCCCTCTGACACTCTTCCCTCTCGTGCTCTCTATCTCTCATTCTCTCTCTCTCAAATAAATAAATAAAAAATCTTTAAATGTGCTGGTCTTCTAAGAAGAAACAAATCTTCTCATAAAACTCCTAGCTCAGATGCACTTTTATATAAAAATCCAAGTTCATGAAACTATAGTGAATCCTTGGACAAATGGGACAAGTTTGACAGTTTTGGTTTTTGGTTTTTAGTTTGTGTGTGTGTTTTTTTTTAAAGATTTATTTATTTATTTAAGAGAGAGAAAGTGAGCAGGAGGAGGGGCATAGGGAGAGGGAGACAAGCAGACTCCCCATTCAGCAGGGAGCCCGACACAGCGCTAGATCCCAGGATCCTGAGATCATGACCTGAGCCAAAATCAAAAGATGGATGCCCAACCAACTGAATGACCCATGCGCCCAACAGTTTTAGTTTTAAAAGAACTCTGTTTTTTTTATTTAGTCAGTGGAGAGCATAATAAAACATTTAAGATTATGAAATATGTAAAATTAGATATTTAACTAAATTGAATTATAATTCTGACAATCTCTTTCATATCAACAGCAATTGTATTCCATAGCATGTCAACTTAAACAAAATCCCCAAGATCCTTAGTTAACTTAGTATTATTTGATTAATGGTTCATCTTTGATTACCTGAATAATTCCCAAATGTGATAGAATACTGAAGCATTGGTCATGAAATATAATCTATACTTTTGCTTCTTAGGTTTATATGTAATTAAACAGATAGAAATGTTCATTTTTTGCCATCTTAAGAAAGTGCTAAAATAATGTGTGTATGTGATTATGAAGGTCATCATAAATATGTCTCACTGATGTGCTAAAATGCTTACATGTAACAGGTGTTAATATCCTACCACTTGGTTCTCTCTGTGAAATAGCAGTTAGTTGATTTGTTTAAAATGCATATGTAATATGGGTAATTAAGACTACAGGTAGTCCTTACTTTAAACAGTTCTGACATGCATGAATTTTAGTTATTTCATTTTATCGTATGTATCATTTTATAATTCTACTTACTGTGAGATAATAGAAAATATATATTGGTCTCTGCCTCCCAGTTCCTGGCACAGGTCTTCTGAAACTCTTGTAATTTCCTGAGTAAGAGGAATGTCTTTTGTTCTAATTGGTAGGCTCCTGGATGGCCCCTGGATGAAGGTTGGTCACTGGAAAGACCAAGCTATGGTTAGAAGCTTGGAACTCTCAGCATTGCCCCCCGCCCCCCAACAATGCTCTTAAGAAGGGAAAAGGGCTGAAAATGGAGTTAGTGATCAATAATGCCCATGTGATGAAGCCTCCATAAAAATCACAGTAGTATGATGGAGAGCTTCCAGGTTGATGAACATTTCCATGTACTAGGAGGGTAACACACCCCAACTCTCTGGGGACAGAAGCTACTGTGTTCCCACCCCTTCAGATCTTGCCCTGTGTATCTCTTCATCTGGCTGTTCATCTGTACTTTTTAGCGTGTCCTTTAATAATTAAAAAAAATAACGGTAAACGTTGTGTTTCCATGAGTTCTTGAGAACTGTTGTAGCAAATAATCAAATCCAAGGGGGATGAGGTCATGGAAACCTCTGATTTGTAGCCAAGTCAGACAGAACTTGTGGATAACCTGGGAACCTAGTACTTGCTATTAGCATCTAAGGTTGGAAGCAATCTTGTGGGACTCCACCCTTAGCCTCTGGGATGTTAACGCCATCTCCAGGCAGATAGTGTCAGAATTGAATTAAATTGTCAGACAGCTAGCTGGTGTTGCAGATTTGCTTAGTATGGGGAAAAAACTCATGCATCTGGTGATCAGAAGTGTCAGAAATGAAGTGTTCTCTAAGAAAGGAGAGGAGAAAGACACAGTAGGAAGAACATAGGTTTTTCCAAAATAGTTACCATGTGTATTGGTGTCATAGGTCTACTGTAACAAAGAACTATAAACTAAGTGGTTTAAAACAACAGAAATTTATTTTCTCAGTGTTCTGGAGGCTAGAAATCTGGTCTTGGCAGAGGTTCCTTGTCTCTTCCTACTTCTGGTAGCCCCAGGTGTTCCTTGGCTTATAGCTACATAACTCCAATCTCTGCCTCCATTTCACATGTTGTTCTTATCCTATCTTCATTGTCTTCTTATAAGAACACAGTGGCATCTGGGTGGCTCAGTGGGTTAAGCATCTGCCTTCGGGTCAGGTCATGATCCCAGGGTCCTGGGATCAAGCCCCACGTTGGGCTCAGCGGGGAGTCTGCTTCTTCCTTTCCCTCTGCCTCTCCCCCTGCTTGTGCGCTCTCTCTCTCTCTCTCTCTCCCCCCTCAAATAAATAAATAAATAAATAAAATCTTTTTAAAAAAAAGAATACCAGTCATATTGAATTAATGGCCCACCCTATTCCAGTATAACCTCATCTTAACTAATTATGTCTGAAATAACTCTATTTCCAAATAAGGTCAAATTCTAAGGTATGAGGGACTGACTTCAAATTGTTTTTCAGGGTCACTATTCAAGCCCAAACACCATGGGTTAATTAAATAGCACCAGTTCCCCAACAACATGTTTCAAATTTCACTTACCGTGGTATATTAACTGTGAGTAATTGCATAGAGTAAAAACTTTGCTGATAGGTCTTGTTAAAAACAAGACAACAACAGGTCCAAGATGAAGTCACTTATGCTAAGCCCCTGGTCACCAAACTGAGACTGAATTATAGTTTTCAGCTTTCCCAGAAATGGAATTTTAAACCAGTCAGTCAGGAAGGACCTGATTAACACTAGTTAAGTAATCTGCCTGGTTGACTTCTACCATCCCCTAAACGAAAGTAACCTTGTCATAACCAACCCACTTTTTTGCCTAGTATAACTTCCTTATTCCTCTCCCTTATGTCTATAAAAGTCTTTCATTTTTGTACAGCCCCTTGGAGCTCCTTTCTATCTGCTAGATTGAATGTTGCTCAATACGAATTGATTTTTGCTCAGATAAACTCAAAGTGTGTAAAATGCCTCAGTTTATCTTTTAATAGTCTTCAGTACAAAAATCACTTTGTAAATAGTAGATATACATCATGATCAGTAGGCTCTGGTCACATCACTTCTTTTAAAGTCTGTTGGCGATCGATCAGCATGCCTATCACAGAAGCAACTGTGGTAAACACCTAACACCCCTAGTACTAAAGCAACAAAGGGAAGAGGTTGGAATTGATAAAACCTAGAAATTTAGAGGAGAGGTCCTATGGAGCTAAAATCTAGCCAGAGTTGATGAAGGGGTACCACTCAGTTTGTGCTGTTGTCTCCGAGGATGCTGGAAGCACGTTAAAATTCATCCTGCCACTGTTGGGAAAACTGCACACCAGATTCAGTTACTACTATGAGAAGGAACTGCTGCTGCTAGTATGAAGAAGCATTGCTGGGGTGATCCAAGAACCGCAATTAGACAGGAAGCAGACAGGAAGGGGCAAATCCTTTTTTCTTCCTCTAGACTTGCAGTTTCCTTCTAACATCCTCTATTAACAGAGCCTAAAATGGAGCCATCTGGCAAAGCAAGATGTTTGAAGAATCCTGGCTTTAGCATCCACAAAGCAAAATATAGAAAGGTTTGGGACTGGAATACAATAACTTAATAACTGGCATGCTATTCAAGGAGCAATAGTGGCAGAGAAATAGAACCAGATGTTCAAGGTAATGGGATGTGTTTTATTTTATTTATTTATTTTTTAAAGATTTTATTTATTTATTTGACAGAGAGAGACAAAGCGAGAGAAGGAACACAAGCAGGGGGAGTGGGAGAGGGAGAAGTAGGCTTCCCACTGAGCAGGGAGCCCGATGTGGGGCTCGATCCCAGGACCCTGGGATCATGACCTGAGCCGAAGGCAGACGCTTAATGACTGAGCCACCCAGGCACCCGGGATGTGTTTTATTTATCACGGGAAATTGATAATTGTTTTGTCCTAGTGTCTCTGGTTGATCAAGAACGTGAAACGAGATCTGACGATGAAACTTAAATGGTTACAAAAAATGGTAAATGCTATGCAGGATAGGAACTTTATTTGATGTGGTTTCTAAAACTGCAATATCTGAAAATAAGGAATGAGTCTGAAAAACGGTAATAAATATATTGAAGAAAAAGTTCTGCAAAGTTTGCTCAGTTTCGATTGACTTATCATAAGTAAAATTTTAAAAGGAGCTTGTTAATCATTTCCTGCTAAATATTAATGAAAACAGAATTTGGCTTTCTTTCTACTAAAATGACAAAGATTATCTTTGGCAGGTGTTATTTAAATTTAAAAAAAATTTTAAGGTTTTATTTTATTATTACAATTTTTTTAATTAGGCTCCATGCCCGGCACAGAGCCCAACACAGGGCTCCAACTCACAATTGTGAGGTCAAGACATGAGCCGAGATCAAGAGTCAAACACCTGGGGCCCATGGGTGGCTCAGTCATTAAGCCTGCAACTCTTGGTTTTGGCTCAGGTCATGATATCATGGGTCGTGGGATCAGGCTCTGCATTCAGCTAGAGGCTACTTAAAGATTCTCTCCCTCTGCCCCTCCTTGCCCCCACTTCATTCTTTCTCTCTCAAATAAATAAATCTTTTTTTTTTAAAAGACTCAGATGCTAAACCAACTGAGCCACCCAAGCACCCCTTAAAGATTTTATTTTTAAGTATGGGGCTTGAGCTTACAACCCTGATATCGAAAGTTATAGGCTCTACCAACTGAACCAGTCAGGTGCCCCATAAATTAAAAAAAATATTTTTTAGGGCGCCTGGGTGGCTCAGTTGGTTAAGCGACTGCCTTCAGCGCAGGTCATGATCCTGGAGTCCCTGGATCGAGTCCCGCATCGGGCTCCCTGCTCGGCGGAGAGTCTGCTTCTCCCTCTGACCCTCCCCCCTCTCGTGTGCTCTCTCTCTCATTCTGTCTCAAGTAAATAAATAAAATCTTTAAAAAAAAATTTTTTTTTAATTGTCACAAATTGTGACACATAAAACTTACTATTTTAAGAATTTATAAGTGTATAGTTCAGTAATGTTAAATACATTCATAGTCACAATCTCCAGAACTTTTTCATCATGCAAAACTGAAACTCTGCACATTCATTCCTCCTTCCCAGCTCCTGTCAACCACCATTCTAATTACTGTTTCCACAAGTTTGACCCCTGTAGATACCTCATATAAGTATTTGTCTTTTTGTAACTGGCTTATTCCACTTAGCATAATGTTCTCAAGGTTCATCCATGTTGTAACATATGTCAGAATTCCCTTCCTTTTTCAAACTGAATAATATTTCATTATATATATGTGTGTATGTATATATATATAAAATAATACATAATAATGTGTATATATTTATTATACACACACATACCATATTTTGCTTATAAATTCCTTCATTGACAAACATTTACGTTGCTTCTACCTTTTGGCTATTGTAAATAATGCTGCTATGAACATGGGTGTACAAATATCTCTTTGAGACCCTGCTTTCAATTCTTTTGGGTATATACCTAGAAGTGGTATTGCTGAGTCATACAGCAACTCTATTTTTAATTTTCTAAGGAACCACCATATTGTTTTCCATTGCAGCCACACCATTTTACATCCCCACCAACATTACACAAGAGTTCTGATTTATTCAAATCCTTTGCCAAGGCTGGTTATTTTCTGGTTTTTGTTTGTCTTTAATAGCAACCATCCTCATGGGTGTAAAATTATATCTCAGTGTTTTTCACTTTTTATTCTCATTTTTCTAATGATTAGTGATGTTGAGCATTTCTTCATACACTTGTTGGCCTTTTGTATATCTTCTTTGAAGAAAGAAGTCCTTTGCCTATTTTTTAATTGGGTTATTTGTTTTGTTGTTGTTGAGTTGTAGGAATTCTTTATATAGTCTGGATATTTACCCCTTATCAAATAATATGATTTGCAAATATTTTCTCCCATTCCATTAGTTGCCTTTTCATTCTTTTTTTGTTTTTTGTTTTTTTTAAAAGATGCCTTTTCATTCTGCTGATTGTTTCTTTTGGTACATGAAAGTGTTAAATTTTGATATAGTACAATTTATTTTTTCTTTTGTTATCTGTGCTTTTTGTGTATATCCATGAATTTATTGCCAAATCCAATGTCATGAAACTTTTCTCCTATATTTTCTTCTAAGAGTTTTATAGTTTTAGCTCTCTGATTTTTTATCTTTTTTGAGTTTTTTTCTGTATGGTGTAAGGTAAGTGTCAAACTTCATTCTTTTTCATGTGGATAATCAGTTTTCTCAACACGTTTGTGGAAAAGACTGTCCTTTCCCTAGGCTTGGCATCTTTGTCAAAAAAATCATTTGAGCATATGTGTGAGGGTTTATTTTTAGGATCTCTATCTATTTCATTGGTCTATGTGCCTGTCTTTAGGCCAGTGCCATAATGCTTTGATTACCATAGTTTTGTAATAAGTTTTGAAATCAGGAAGTGTGAGTCCTCCAACTTTGTTCTTCTTTTTCAAGATTGTTTTAGCCGTTTGAGGTCCCTTAAAATTCCATGTGAATTTTCGGATGCATTTTTCTATTTCTACAAAAATAAAATGTTATTTTTTACCTTCTGCCAGATAGAAAAGATTTATTATATGATCAAAATAATGTTCTGTGCTTTGTGCTGTATTTAATTATTTTTTAGTGTCTCACTTCTGAAAAAACTGAGGTTGCATGCAATTGTTACCCTCTGCTAGTTTATTCTAAATTACCTTACTGGAGATTTAACTAATAGCTATAATCTTTCACTGTTTTGTGGTACCTACGATCCTACCTTAATCAAGTGACCATATCTCTAATAGTTCTTTATTTTTATTTTTTCTTCCAAGATTAGAGCCTAAATTCAGGGAAAAAACTCAAGATGTCTTTTACACTAACATTGTATCGGGGCTTCCCAAAGTGTCCCCTGGCAAGCACAAAGATTTGTTCTTTTACCTTATTAGAAGAGAAAGCTAAGGTGTGGCCGGTCGTTTTTATACCTTCCCGCGCGGGCGCTGCCAACGGAAGGCGGGCGGGGCAGCGCGAGACTCCGCGGTCATGAAGGTGAAGATTAAGTGCTGGAATGGTGTGGCCACTTGGCTCTGGGTGGCCAACGACGAGAACTGTGGCATCTGCCGGATGGCCTTTAATGGATGCTGCCCGGACTGCAAGGTCCCGGGTGACAATTGCCCCCTGGTGTGGGGCCAGTTCTCCCACTGCTTCCACATGCACTGCATCCTCAAGTGGCTCAACGCGCAGCAGGTGCAGCAGCATTGTCCCATGTGCCGCCAGGAGTGGAAGTTCAAGGAGTGAGGCATCCCCCAACCCCCAGCCGTGGGCTGGCCGGCCGTGCTCTCCCCTGGGATGGCCCCCCTCTGGGCGGTGACAGGGTTGACACAAGGACTGGAGCTGCGTTTGTTTTCCTTCAAATGGTGACACTTTATCCAATAAGTAAAACTCATTAAATTACCTGAACCTTGAAAAAAAAAAAAAAGAAGAGAAAGCTAAAAATGTTTTGTATGCTGTATTTTGTAATTATTTCAACACTATTTTAAGACATGCCTAGGAAAAACCTCCCAATGATACAGAAATGTAACTTTCTCTTGTTAATTTTATTTTTAAGTTTTTAAATAAAAAGTATATGCATGTTTAAGGTGTACAACATGATGTTTCATATGCATATACATAATAAAGTAATTAGAACAGTCAATCTAATTAACATATTAATCTCTTCACATAGTTAGTTACCTTTTTTGTGTGTGCATTTGTGTTAGGAAAACCCACTTTCCTAGCAAATTTCAAGTATACGGTACACTATTATTAACTATAGTCACCAATAATACATTATATCTCTCTAAAACTAATTCATCCCACATAACTAAAATTTGTACCTTTTGGCCAACATCTCCCCATTTCCCCCACTGGGGGTAACCACCATTCTCTCTGCTTCTATGAATTGGACTTTAAGATTCTACATTTAAGTGAGATCATGTGGCATTTTTCTTTCTGTGTCTGGCTTCTTTCTGTGTCTTAGCATAATATCCTCCAGGTTCATCCATGTTGTCACAATACTGTGGAAATGGCAAGATTTCCTTTTTTTTAAAAGGCTGAATAATAGTCATTGTGTATATTTCTTTATCTATTCATCTATTGATGGACACTTAGGTTGTTTCCATATTTTGGCTTTTGTGGGTAATGCTTCAGTGAACATGGGGGCACACATATCTCTTTGAGATACTAATTTTATTTCCTTTATATATATACCTAGAAGAAAGATTGCTAGAGCATATGGTAGTTATATTTTTTATTTTTATTTTATTTTCTTTTATTTGAGGAACCTCCATACTGTTTTCTATAATGGCTGTCCCACGTTATAGTCTCACCAACAGTGTACAAAGGTTTTCTTTTCTCCATATCCTTGCCAACACTTGTGATCTTTCTGTTATCATTGCAGTTTTGGTTTGCACTTCCCTGATGAGTAGTGATGTTGAGCACTTTTCCTTTGACTAATTTTGAAGTAAAATATTATTAATATAAATATGTTTCAGATACTATGTACACTTTATCTGGAAGAAGATTTGTCAGTGTTCTCACTGCCCCTAGTATGTTCTTGCCTTCAGGAAAACATTGATCAATACTTAATGAAATTGTTATGTAGTTTACCTTATAAAGAATTTTATTCTCCATTTTGATATTATTGGCTAATATTATTAATTAATCAGAGCCATTCAGCTTCATCATCAACATGGTATTTCTGGGGTGCCTGGATGGCTCAGTCGGTTAAGCATCTGCCTTCTGCTCAGGTCATGATCCCAGGGTCCTGGGATCGAGCCCTGCATCAGGCTCCCTGCTCAGGGGAGAGTCTGCTTCTCTCACTCCCTCTCCCCCTGCTTGTGCGCTCTCTCTCTCTCACTCATTCTCTCTGTCAAATAGATAAATAAAAAATCTTTAAAAAAACATTAAAAAATACAAAACAAAAACAAAACAAAACATGGTGGTTTCTGCTTTTCTTTCATGCTTGCCTAAGGGATTTGCCATATGCTGCAAGTACAAATTGGGTCTTTGGCAGACAGGCTCAGAGCCTCATGAATAGGATTGTACCAGGTACTCTTTTTTTTTTTAATTTAATTAAATTTAATTAATTAATTTATTTTTTAAATTTGTCAGAAAGAGAGAGAAAGAGCAAGCCAGGGTGGGGGGAGGGGGGAGGCAGAGGGAGAAGCAGGCTCCCCACCGAGCAAGGAGACCAATGTGGGACTGGATCCCAGGACCCTGAGATCATGACCTGAGCCAAAGGCAGACACTTAACTGCTTAACCAACTGAGCCACTGAGGCATTCCTGTACCGGGTACTCTAATTATTAATGCGGCAGTGAATAGAGGCATCAGTACAGGCTTCTGAGCTAGCATTGTTTACATGCTGTCAGACTGTACTCCAGGACTAAATTATCATTTTCAGATTATTTTTTAGATCAGAAGCCATGACTTTGTGAAAACCTACTAACCCAAGATCCTGTGGAACAAGATGTACATAGAACTGAGTGAACTGATGAGAAAAATCTAATGTAAGACCAACGATCACAGGCAATCAGTTCAGAATGTTATGACAGCTAGTTGAGAACACACACATGGGCTGTAGGACTGCTCAGCCACAGGGCCCTGTCTTAGTGCCAGCCTGTGTTCTCTTTTTCTTGGCTAAGTAGGCTGTAGCCTTCTTTCTCACATTCAGATGCTGTCATGTCTCCCTTTTTTTTTCAGTCTCTGAAGACAAACCTAAGACAGGGGATTTTCCTCCTTAGGAGTTCTGTTGTTAATCACTACCAGGAACTAAATTAGCATAAAAAACCATGACAGAAAAAAAGGAAGCTACAATGTTCCTACAGTAGACTAGTTTCAAACTTAGTAAATGACAAGTGGAAAACAATTACAGGATTTCTTTCCCTCTGCTTCTATCTCTGCAGTGCGGGTGGAGAGGAGTGGGGAGGGTGGTTTTCCTCCTACTCTACCTCCTTACTCAAATTTAGATGTAAATGAGACCTGATGATAAAATCCTGGTTCAAGAGTAGGTATCTCTTTGGTGCAAGTGGCAATTTACATTTTTTAGAACCCCCAGAACTTTTCCTTACCCAGGCAGAATCCTTTTGCAAAGTGGAGAGAATATAATCTCAAGGGAATTAGTTACCTCCTTTTGGAAAGAATGGAAGAAAAAAAAATCTCAGTTGCAGTTGAAATTTGAAGGGCAAATTTTGAAAGAAAAAAATTGAAATTAAGAGGAACTAAAGAGGGACACCTAGGTGGCTCAGTCGTTAAGCGTCTGCCTTTGAATTAGGTCATGATCCCAGCATCCTGGGATTGAGCCCCACAGCGGCCTCCCTGCTCAGCAGGGAGCCTGCTTCTCCCTCTCCAGCTCCCCCATACTTGTCTTCCCTCTCTCACTATCTCTCTCTATCAAATAAATAAATAAATAAAATCTTTAAAAAAAAAAGAGAGAGAAGCTAAAGAACACTGATTTTGGAAAAGTTTACCCAGTGATACGAGAACTTGGTTTAAAAAGTTCCTCACAAATTCAGGTGACATTGGGTTCTGAGTATCTAACCAGAAAAGCAGTTCCTTTTGAGACAAAGGAATCTCCTTGGTTTGGAGTCAAAAAATACCTTGTTCTTCTGTGACTAAAGAAATTATTCTGATATTAAGGGATGCCTGGCTGGCTCAGATGGAAGATGAGACTCTTGGTCTCAGGGTTGTGAGTTTGAGCCCCACGTTGGGTGTAAAGATTACAAAAAAGTATATAAATAAACTTAAAAAAAGAATAATTCTGATATTAAATTAGGGGTACTACCTGATACCTGAACTACATGAAAACAATATTTTGTGTGATTCTGTAGCAAAGTGAATTTAATATCAAGACTGCAACTTAATTACCAGGAGAGCAGTGATTTGGATCATGAAATAGGTGAAGCTTACATTTGGCATCTTCTCCTTTCTAATGCTTTTATTCCTTTCAAGTTTCTTTTTTAGACAACATCTTTTATTTTCCAAGTCCTTCTTAGCTAATTTTTAGTTAATGTTCTTTCTCACTTATTAATAAATTAAAAGTGAATTCTTAAACACCAAAAATACTTGAAGAGGTAAAGGAAAGACTAGTGGTGGAATTCAGGCAACGTGGCAAACTGCGAAAGGGAGAGAGAGAGAGAGAGAGAGCTCTATCTGAATGCCCCATAGTCTAGTGTGTGAGTGATCTTCCTCACTGCCACTCGTCTACAATTGCGGGCTCACTTACTATTTAAAGTATCGGACTTTTATTAAATTCTTATTTTCTTTTTCTCTCTCTCAAACAAAATATGACAGGATTTATCATCAGTTATTTATACCTTGACTGAAGCCTGTTCACATTAGTCTACCACTCTCAGACTTAACTGCATTTATCTTTTACTTGTCATAAACCTTCATCTAACAGACCTGGACACCTAGCCTGTGACCCTGATGCAGACTTGATTTAGTAAAATAATCCTGATTAATGACAAATAAAACTAGACACTCTAATCCCAAAGGAGGACCTCACATACTTAGCTGAGGGAGCTAGACGCCATAATCCTGAGTTGGGCACCGAATGCACAGTAGATCACTTCCAATCTGCTCAGTGTTTACACAGCTGATTAACCCAGGAATCAGTAGCCAATGATACCACTCTGAGAATTTGCTTTCCTAATACAGGCAGATATAGTTTATGATCTTTTGATGTCAAAGATTATCCCATTTTTCCTCCCTAAACTTCATTTCCAAGGGCCTACTTAGAGTGCCCAAATGGGTTCTGCACTTAGCAGTGACACTTTTTCACTAAATTCTCAATTTTTGTTCTCTAAATTTTTTTTTCTTTAACACCTTTGTGAAATAAAAGGTTTTATCTCTTTTCAAAGGAATTTCAGGTGTCAAGGGTCGGAGAGAAGAGTATTTGAGGAATGGCGTTAATGAGTAGGGTAACCTTTCCATGGCCCCCAAAATATTACTTATCTGACCCCATGATTGTATGCAGTTGAGAATCACTACATCTTCCATTTAACCATTAGCAAGGAATTCGTCAGATTTAAAATGCTGCTCTTTGTGTTATTAAAGCAATATTAATTTTTATTTGCTCTCCAAATAGAAAATTATACTATGAAATATACTTATTCGTACCAAACATTATATCGTCAGAGGTACAATAAATATATCATCGATCTTTGATTTACATTTGTTGTTTAATATTCATGAAATATGCTAATAATATAAACTTAAGAACTTATAGAGAACATGGGCTTTCTTCCTTAAAATTCCACTCCAGTTTTCTTTGTGTGTATAGTTTATACCGTAAAGTTTCTTCAAGTTGTTATGAAGTAGCTTCATACTCACAATATCAGCTGAGTTTTTTGTGCTGATGATGAGAACTGAAGAATGGATGGTTAGGTTTCACTTCTACATACTAAACATAAAATGTTATTCACTGAAGGTGGGGGAAGCTATGCATGTATGGGGGCAGGAGGTACATGGGAACTCTCTGTACTTTCCACTGAATTTTGCTGCAAACCTAAAACTGCTCTAAAAAAGTCGTTAAACAAAGAAGTTATACGAGTAGGAGTGAAACAAGGCACCTGTGGAGGATCTTCCATGGGTCACATCTTGACACACATAATAGTTAACATTTATCCAATTCTTAACTTTATGATTGTCACTGTGCTATATGATTCACATGCCATAGCCAAGACTGCTCTTTGTCACCAGATATCTGTTCTTGTCTTCCCCTTAGTAATAAAATTCATTTATTGTCTAGCTGCCCTTGCAAGTAAATATGCCAAATAACTAAATTTCTACCCATAGGACAGAACTGAAATTGGTGAGTACTTTTTCTGGGCAGTATACCTAAAGAGAGAGAGAATACCTTTTTTGCCTCTTCTTTTTAATAGCTTGGCAATTTAATGTATTCCCACTCCTAGCAGAAAGCATTTCTTTCAGCTAGGTGTTGTCATAGAACTGAGTTCTAACCAATAGGTGTAAGCAAAAACAGCATTCCGGACACTTCTGGAAAGTTGTCTTTAAAGAGAAAAGGCATGGTCTTCTTCACATCTTTCTTCTTTTCACTAGCTAGAAGTTTCGTGTTCTGAAAAGGTTTGAGGGTGGAAGAGTAACAATATAAAAGATAAAAGAATGAGTCCTTGAGGATTGACACTGCTTTCAGGCCCTGTCCCATTCACTTCCAACATAATCTACATAAAAGAGAAGAAACTTCTGTCTGACTGAGCTATGTGTTGTTTTTAGGTTTCTTTCTTTTCCTTTCCCCCCCCTTTTTTTAAAGATTTTATTTATTTATTTGACAGAGAGAGAGAGAAAGCACAAATAGGCAGAGCGGCAGGCAGAGGGAGAAGCAGGCTCCTTGCGGGGGAGGGGGGGACCTGGGGACTCAGTCCCAGGACCCCGGGATCATGACCTGAGCCCAAGGCAGACACTTAATTGACTGAGCCACCCAGGCGCCCCTGTTTTTAGGTTCCTATGTTTCATGCTAAATGGATTCCCAAGAGACACAGGATTAAGTATTTGGAAGTGGGGTACTGCGCCTAACAAAAACTGAAAATATGGCATAGTACGGGCTTCGAAGTTGGGCAGCAGGTGGCATAGACTCAGTATTGCAGGATAATCAGTTGGTAGTAAACATTTCCTTGCTTTCACTTGAAAGGGACACCATGTGCTGACTGTAGCTTTAGGGGAAATAATAGGAAAAATTAATGATTTTTGTGTGTATTGACAGCTTCTTGACACTTTTAGCAAAGCCTTACAGCTAGAGACAGACAGTACAGAACCAGAGATGGAAGGGACTACAAGATTGCTAAAAGAGCTGCTATCTGCCCAAGGCCTGCCATTTAAGTTGGTAATTTGAGCCTTTGCAGGATGAAAAGGGCAACTGCTTCTGCACCCCAAACTGAACCAATTATCAGCAGTCGCTAAAAACCTGCAACTTTAGCAGGAAATAAAACTAGTACCTCATTGTACAAAAGCATCAACCAGCTGGCAAAGAGTAGATTAAGGGTTCTTCTTCCCACTCAAGTCTGTTTTAAATGACTTTAAGGTAGTTCCATTAAACTGAAGGAGGAAATGGATGGGCAGAATACTATAACCAATGAGTAAAAGACCAGTCTTCAGGCTTAAAAAAAAATAAAAAAAAAAGATACCTAGATAGGTCTTTCGCTATGATTATAAGGACAAGGAATAACTGAAAGTAAGTGAAAAGAAATTCCCATTTGAAAGAATTATATTGCCTGCAAGGAGGAACTTCTGAGCTAGCAAAGCTAGGGACCATAAGTAGTCTAATCACTGACTGGGTGGCTTAGACAACAGAAATTTATTTTCTCCAAGTTCTGGAGGCTAGAAGTCCAGGATCAAGGTGTTAGCAGGTTTGACTTCTCCTCAGGCATGTCTCCCTAGAGTGTGCACAGTTCTCTGTGTCCTCACATGGCCTTTCTTCTGGTCTCTCTCTCTCTTCTTTTAAGAACACCAGTTATATTGGATTAGGGTACCACCCTTTTGACCTCATTTAGCCTTAATTACCTCCTTAAAGGTCCTCTCTCCAAATACAGGCACATAGGGGCATTAGTGCTTCAACGTATGATTTGGGGGGAGATACAATTCAGTCCATAACAAGAGCAGTAGTGAAGGAGTTTACCACAGAGAACAGAACCAAGCCTGGTAAGCTGATGAAGGATCTCAACTTTTAGGCCAGGGAGGCTTTGTAATTCCTGCCCAGCAGAATTTGATAACTTCTATAGACCAGTACCAGTAGGGTGTTGTGTGAAAGTTTCCCATCTTTCCCTTATCCAATTGGAATTTTAATTAAGGTTACCCTATACCTGTTTCCCCATTATATATTGAGCTTGAGTGAGGGAGTAGGGCAAATAACTTTCAGTTTATGGATTTCTGGGCTGTGAGCAGCTACTCCTGCCATGATGGAGATGACTGAATGTCATCCAGAGTTTCTGGACTTTGAGCTTAATGCAGTGACCAGATAGCATTTTGGTGCTATGTCTCAAAGGGACAGAGTCTCTATGTGGAAAGAAGGAACAGGTTGATGAGTGGATTGTGGCAAAAACAGCTATTTGTCCCCTGATATTTATTTTCTCCCTCTCTCAAGTTTTAGCTAGATATGAGTTCCTGAAATAAAGGTCATATTTCCCAGTATCCCTTGCAGCTGTGTGACTTTTCCAGGAAGTGCTTTAAAAAAACATTTTACTTTTTTCTCCTTTCTTCTGACTGGAATGAGGTTATGGATTTTGGAGTTTCATTACCCCTCTTAGACTGTGGAGTAAAGCTGCCTGCTATGGATAGCAGTGCAAAAAGATATTAAGGAGCTAGATCCTTGTCACTGTGGAATGACTACCTTCTAGGCTTCTGTTACATGAGACAGAAATAAACTCTACTTTTAAAGCCACTGTTATTTGGGGTATGCTAGATTGTTCTGTTGTCAGTTTGGCTTATCTGGGAAGTATATGTTTCCCAGAGTCCCTTTCCCTGTATGAGTCGAGGTTTGAATTCACCACAAGAAGAATTTGCTCATGATTAGAGGCAGAAGTGAAATAGTAGCCATGTCTCTCTGAAGGTCTTCATCATCCCATGTGGTGATGAGCCAATGTCAAGGTGCTCAGTGGGTCCAACTTGTTCACCCTCCTCTCTTCTACACCAGGCTCTTCTTTCTAACTTCTAGGTTGGGCAATCAATATCAGCTGCAGGCCCACCACAGACACTTAGCAATAGACACATAGAGGTTGTATCTACAGAGAGGTAGAGCTTCCCACAGAGTGCTCAGTGAGGACTCCCTTCCCAATCCCACTTTGGCTGATAGAGGTGCTTGGCTTCTCAGATTTCCTTGCAAGCTTCAACTTGCCCAGTGACCCCAGGGCTTTGGGGGGATTGCTTGGTGACTATTCCTCCAACTTCCCCTTCTAGGTCTTTGCTTCCTCAGTTCCTCCCAAAGTGTGTAAGCTCTAATTCCTGTAACAAGTCCCTTTCCTAATAACACACTGATATACTAGGTTTTAAGACATATGTAGACAACTTTTAGGGGTGCCTTGGTGGCTCAGCAGTTAAGCGTCTGACTCTTGGTTTCGGCTCAGGTCGTGATCTCGAGGTTGTGGGATTGAGCCCCACATCGGGCTCTGTGCTCAGTGTGGAGTCTGCTTCCGATTCTCTCTCCCTTTCCCTCTCATTCACTCTCTCTCGCTCAAATAAATAAATAAAATCTTTAAAAAAATACATATAAAGACAACTTTTATCCCAAGGGAGTCTTGTTCATGAACTTGTTAAGTCTTCCTAAGAACCTTAGGAAGGTAGCACTGTTATTATCTCTATTTTATAGATGTGGAAATGAGTTTGGAGAAGTTAAATAACATTTTCATTATCGCGCAGCAAGTAAGTGATAAAGCTAAGTTTGTAACCTGGTCTACCAGCTACAGCCCAGGAGCTTAACCACTATACTTTAATACACATACACCTACTACCCAAGAGTTCTACTCTGATTCTTATCCCTTCTGGCTTTAGGGTTTTTATGTTGAGAGTTGTCATGCTACCTGACCAGACACATGAGCAACAAGCAATAAAGATGGCCAATATGTCATCAGAGTTTAGTAAATGCCTTGGGAAAGTATCAGTTTTATTGAAAGTCTATTTGTTTATTTACACTGCAGTTCCCCAGAAAAACAAAATTCCTGATTAAGTAGAGTTCCATTTCACACAAGGGCTAGGATCCATTTTTTGGTTTTGTCTAATATTCAAAAGCTGAGGAAAGATTAATGCCATACCTACGACATATGGCCTACTGAAGCAGAAACCTTAGGTTAATTTGACACAATCAATTCTTATATGTGCGTATGTGTGTGTGTAGCTAAAGAGGCATTAATTCTCAAAATGTTTATAAAATCATCCTGAATTCAAGAGTTTCAAAACAACTCTTTAGTTTTTTTAAATATATATTTTATTTATTTATTTGACAGAGAGATACATAGCGAGAGAGGGAACACAAGTGGGGGAGTGGGAGAGGGAGAAGCAGGCTTCCCGCTGAGCACAGAGCCCAATGCGGGCCTCGATCCCAGAACCCTGGGATCATGACTTGAACCGAAGGCAGATGCTTAACGACTGAGCCACCCAGGCACCCCTCAAAACAACTCTTTAAAGAAGAAGACACATTTGTGGGGCACCTCGGTGGCGCAGTTGGCTAAGCGTCTCTTGGTTTCGGCTCCGGTGGTGATCTCAGGGTCATGAGATCGAGCCCCACACTGGGCTCCATACTCAGTGCAGAGTCTGTTTCAGATTCTCTCTCCCTCTCCCTCTGCCCCTCCCACTCATGCTCTCTCTCTCAAATAAATAAATAAATCTTTTAAAATAAATAAATAGGGATGCCTGGGTGGCTCAGTTGGTTAAGCTTCTGCCTTTGGCTCAGGTTATGATCCCAGGGTCCTGGGATCGAGTCCTGCATCAGGCTCCTTCTTCAGAGAGGAGCCTGCTTCTCCCTCTGCCTGCCACTCCCCCTGCTTGTGCTCTCTCTCTCTCTCTCTGACAGATAAATAGGTAAAATCTTCAAAAAAAGAAAGAAAGAAAGAAGACACATTTGCATACATTATGGCCCTTTGTCTCAACATTTTAGTGTGTATTTCCTAGGAACAAGGTTATACTCTTATATAACCTCTCTACAGTTACCCAATTCAAAAATGTAATATTGATACTTTATTTTATGAATCATACTCTGATTTTATCCCAGTAATTCCTTTATTGTACCTTTTTTCTTCAAGGGCAGGGTCCAGGATCACATGTCACATTTAGTTATCATGTTTCTTTAGTCTCTTTCAATCTGGAAAAATTTGTTAGTCTTTCTTTGCTTTTCATAACACTGACATTTTTGAATAATCCATTCTATTTTATAGAATGTTCCTCAATTTGGATTTGTCTGATGTTTCCTCATGATTTGATTCAGGTTATGCCTTCCTGACTAAAAAATAACAAAAGTGATGAGCCCTTCTCAGGATATCAGATCTGGTGGAAACACTATCTAATACTTGTCTGATTTTTTTTCCCTTTTAAAAAATACATTTTAATCACTAAAGTTACATATTTTAAAAACCAAGTTTTTTCTTAAATTTATATGCTTTACTTACAAATACCAGGTTTGAATTTAAGTCTAGTGAATTTCTGTGATCCATTTTTATATTTGAAGTATAGTTGACATACAATATTATATTAGTTTCAGGTGTACAACATAGTGATTTAGCAATTATATACATTACACAATGTTCACCACGGTAAGTGTAGTTACCATCTGTCACCAAACAAAGTTATTACAATATTATACTTGGTTTTGTTTTTGTTATTTTCCATTGTGGCACATATAAATCCCCCCCCAACCCCAAACCCAGCTACAATCATTCTGAAAGAACAAAATAACAGGTCAGACCCTGATACTGGGGTATACATAAAAAACAAGGTCAGACCTCTGGCACATTTGGGGGATTTACAGGAAAGGAAGAAGGAAGGTCAGCAACATGGAAAGTTGCTATAAAGTACTTTTGAATTCTCTTAGATCTCAGTACTTTGTAGGGAGCAGTCCTCATTTTCTCGTCCAATGTGGAAGAAACTGTCAGTTCTGTGCTCACATCCCTACAATACTTACTGTTTCAATACATGCAGACAGTTGTCCTAATGCTAGCCGATGACTCTGCCTGAGGGTTTTCTCTCAGCCCAGGTGCAGGGTAGGTTATAAGTGCTGGGGAATTAATAACCCTGGGAACAACCCTCAGCTAATGACTGATAAGAATTAGAGGATAACCACCCCAGCTTCCTCTCTCCTGGATGGGACAACTCCCAGAGACTCCCAGCAAGACTGAGCCTCAAATGCCCCAGTGCAATTGCTAATTAATGTAACTGGTCTAGGCTTCCTCCCTCCCTCCTTCATCTTACTTCCCCTCTCCCCTGCCAACGCTTCCTAGGATCACCTTTCAAACTACTTGGATTGAAATCTTTTAGTTAGGGTCTGATTCTAAAGAATTTGCCCTAAACTCAGTTACAGGGCTGTCCCAAAATAATTGGCTAAAATTCCCCATTTTATCAAGCTTGAAATTCTACCCCTTAGAGATGCATATGGGGCGTCAGGTATTAACTTGGGAAACTCAAATGCCCCTTGCAGGATTAAAAAGTAGCTATCATTTTTTGTTTCATATTTTAGGGGAAATTAGTTGGTTATATTGTTTTCCTTTTATTAATATTCAACCTGGCCTTAGTATTAGCTCAGAAGAATCATTAACCATCGTGAAGTAAATAAATTCCTACAGCCTTAAACTGGAGCAGGCTAAATAGAGTTGTCTATGTCAGAAGGAGTACAATCTCAACTTTACATCTGCAATTTGGCATTGAGAGACTGAATATACAAGTGGACCATGGCCAGACCATATATAAAAATAGAATTCTGACCCATGGAGGGGATCAGAACATGCCACCGAAAATATGCCATTTTGGCATATTGATAAATTTGAACTGAAGGCAACTGAGAAACAGCAGATGCAGGAAGGACTCTCTGACCTCCTCTTTCTTCCTAAAAGCAGGTCATAAATTTCCCATGAGAAAGGTGACCTCCTGGTACCAGGAAGAAAAGAACATTCTTATCAACAGAGACAGCAAGTTGACTCCAAGATGAGTCTGCTCAAACAAACCTTGCTAAAATAACCCTGATCTTCCATTAGTTTCCCCCATATATTTTGTAGTCACTTTTCCACAATTTACTGCCCATAGAAGCCCAAACCCCTTTCCTTTGTCTAGTCATTTCATCACAATGTATAGTTCTTGGTTAAAATGGTAGATTAGCCTTGGAGTCTAACCACTTTTTTGGGGTTTTCACTTCTTTTCTTTGAAGCTCTCCCTCCCACCCCTGCCATGTAAAAACATAGCATTAAATAAGATTTACATGCTTTTCTTCTCTCTATCTCTCTTTTTTTTTTAAGATTTTTTTTTAAAATTTATTTATTTGACAGAAAGAGCACAAACAGGCGGAGCAGCAGAGGGAGGAGGAGAAGCAGGCTCTCCGCTGAGCAAGGAGCCCAACTGGGGGCTCGATCCCAGACCCTGGGATCATGACCTGAGCCGAAGGAAGCCCCTTAACTGACTGAGCCACTCGGGCGCCCCACTCTCTCTCTCTCTCTCTCTTTAAAGTTTATTCATTTAAGTAATCTCTACACATAATATGGGGCTCAAACTCACAATCCTGACATGAAGAGTCGAATGCTCTTCCAACTGAGCCAGGTGCCCCTGTTTTCCTTCCCTTAATCAGCCTTTTATCAGCTTAATTCTCACTAAACCTAAGAGGGTAGGGAAAAGTTTTTCCTCCCCTATAAACACAATCTGAAACAACCTACGGGGGAAACCAATCTAGTATTCACAATAACCAGCACAGAAAGCCAGTATGCTATAAGTCAAATTGCTATCCTCTAGTGATAGTCCAGGAAACCGAACAGTAACCCCTGTGACAACCACCCCCTATGGCCAAGACTTGATTAATAACTTCCCACTTCCACCTTAAGACCAACCAGAGAAAGCAATATTTGCACCCCTAACCAATCACATAAGATACCCCACTTCAAGTTAGCCCACCTACACTTTCCCTATGCAACACTCTTTATTCAGGGCATTTTTGAAGGTTTACCTTTTTCCATTATGAAGCTTTCCCAATCCTCTGCATGCCTTTGAGTCTCTGCCAAAATATAAGTGATGGTAGCTGACTTCCTTGCCATTGCAAACTCTGAATAAATAGCTTCCGCTTGTTCTCATTTGGATAGTCTTTGTTTATTTCCACAGTGTCCATCCTTGTAACTTTCTACTGGGGGCTAGTATTTGAAATTATACCTTATTCTCTCTATCTAGATTATCCTAATATGACTGGCATGCGGTTACAGAGTTCCAAATATAATGATGCTTTTCATCCCTGGATAAGACTGTATTTTAATCTCAGCAAGACAGAAACTTTAGGATACCGAAAGAAAAAAGCCATAGGATTTCACTTGTCCTTTTCCCGCTATCAAATTCACTCACAAACACAGTATTTAGATATTACCAGTACAGTTTTTGTCTCTTATTCTTTGCCCAAAGATGGAAATCTTCAATTATCTGAATTTTCTTAGTCTCCTAATGTAGTCCTGTACCCTCAGCGTCTGAGAGCTGAAGATTCTTGAGTGGCTATTGACAGTTTTACTATTGAGTATCTTCAGAAAACCTTCCAAGGGAAGTAAGGGAGTGTCTCTACCTTGTTAGGTACCTTGCGATGTAACTGTCTTACAGCATCTCAGGCTGGTAATTTACTTAACTTGTTTTCAACTGTCATTCTCACACTTACGTGCTCTGCTCTACCTTGTAAGGTGTTTAGATTCCATAATCTACATTTACAGCTAGTTTGGGGCCAGATTCTTCCAATGGAAATTAAAAGACAAGAGGAGGAGAGATGTGACTCTCTTTTTACAGTTTCTAGTAGCAGTTGAAAGAACAAAGACTATAGAAGGATGATGACAGAAAGGAGATGGCAGAGGCCACAATAGTAGCCTTGTCTGGGCCAGGGAAGCTACAGTGACTCCAGCAGCAGGCCAGACTTGCAGGCTCCTGGGCTGCAGCGCAGGGAGCGGGGCTCCAGTAACAGAAGCCTTTGTTGCGCACACTCTTGCCTTCTGCTTAATGATTTTGCTCCCTCAACCTAGGAATGCGTGTCATTATTACTCATCAAGTAACCTTCCCTTCGTGGCCAGACTTCCCAACAGGCTTAACCAATTCCTTTATTTAAATCTCTTCTAGTTGAAATGACTAGAGTGGTTTTTGTTTTCTAATTGCATACTGAATGATACAGATCCTCAGTGGTGACATCCAATTAGAATTCCACCCATCCTGAAATCTCAGTGCATCTCTCTTGTATTCTATTTGGAGAATAAAGGGACAAGTTTCTGTTTTATCTCTTTGGGAAGATATTTGTCTTAGAGAAAGAACCTTAAGCAGTGGATTTGCGTAGATTATTCATTCTCTCTCAGTTGCAGATATGCAAATATATTCCAAGAAAGGACTCTGTGACCTTGAGCTACTTAAGAACAGTCATATTTTAGTATTCTTTGTTTATAAATTTTAAAGATACAAATAAGTAACCTATAGCAAATATTTTTAAAATCATCTAATGGCCAGGCCTAACCCCATGTGGAGATCTTCCAGAATATCTCCCATGTTATAGGTTTTTCCCAAGCAGCAGTGTGAGGTATGTCTTGTGAAGGTAAATTAATGTACCTGTCATTTTTAAAACACAAGTTTCCCTCTGTATAAAGCCCAGTTATGCACTGGTGTGGAAGCACTGGTTGTTTTTTTTGTTGTTGTTGTTGTTGTGTTTGTTGGTGGGGTTTTTGTTTTGTTTTATTATTTTTATAATTTTGTTGTTGTTGTTAAGTAAACTCTATGCCCAACGTGGGACTCTAACTCATGACCGGGAGATCAAGAGTCACATGCTCCATCGACTCAACCAGCCAGGCGCCCCGGTGTCATTTAGTTTGTTTTGTTTGTTTGTTTGGTTTGTTTTGTTTTTTAAGTAGGCACCATGCCTAGCATGGAGCCAACGTGGGGCTTGAACTCATGACCATGAGATCTAGACTGAGCTGAGATCAAGAGTTGGGCACTTAACTGCGGGAGCCACCTAGGCTCCCCTATTTGTTTTTTAAATCCTTCCTTGGCAATAAGTAAAGAACCACCGCCCCAAGCCCATGAGTCTCTTCTTATCCTTGCAGCCCTGGAACCTTATCCTGGCCACTTCCCTGGAACCTTTCAGACCTTCCTAAGGTCAAGCAACTAAATGGTCAATGACCCTGCTTCAGAATTGTGACCAGTGTTCTTTCTCATTGGTTTATGTCCATACCAGTCACTACTGGACCTAGCTCCAGCACCCATTGTCTAGGCCATTTTTCCTCCAGGGACCCCAGGCTTGGTGAGAGTTGGATCAGAAGCCCAGAGGGGAAGACAGGGCCTCTCATGAGGTGCTGGCACTCCAGCATCAAAGACCTAGGGTCCACCTAAGGGACCCCTGCTGATGGTCCCACTGAGTGACCCTCACATGACTGCTTATGGGAGCTGCAGTCTCTGTAGAATTTTGACTCTGAGCAAAACAAGGAGAGAAAAATGCCATTGGGCAGGTCATAGTAGAGGTAAATGCAGTGATGGAGAGAGAGAGCTCTGTACTCTCTGCTGGCGTCGCAGACACTCCCAAAACAGAAGGGAGGTTGTAGGAAAATGCAAGGCTTTGTGGGGGTGGGCGGGGCAATTTGGAGTCAAGGGTTACCTGAGGTATAGGTACCACTCTTCAATATTGTTGAATCTCACCTCCATTTAATGTGATGAATTCATTAAAACTCACTGAGAGTATTTATCTGAAGAAAATGAAAGCACTTTGAAAAGATGTATGCACCTCTATGTTCCATCGGAGCATTATTCACAATAGTCAAGATATGGACTTGACTTGACAACCTAAGTGTCCACTGACAGATGAATGGATAAAGAAGATGTGGTGTATATATACAACTGAATATTACTCAGCCATAAAAAGAATGAAATCTTGCCACTCGTGACAACATGGATGGTCCTAGAGGGAATTATCTTAAGTGCAAGAAGTCAGAGAAAGACAAATACAATGTGATTTCATGTATATGTGGAATCTCAAAGACAAAACAAAGAAACATACACACACACACACATCAAACAGAAACTGACTCATAGATACAGAGAATAACCTGGCAATTAACAGAGGGGAGGGGAGTAGGAGGATGGACAAAATAGAGGAAGGGGATTAAAAGGTACAAACTTCCAGTTCTAAAACAAGGCATGGGCATACAGCATAGCGAATATAGTAATAATTTGTAACAACTTTGTATAGTGACAGATGGTAGCTAGATTTATTGTTGTGATCACTTCCTAATGTATATAAATGTTGAATCACTATGTTGTACACCTGAAACTAATACAGTACTGCATGTCAACTGCACTTCAAAAGAAAAGTACACTGAATTCCCATTGATCAAGGATATTAACATTTATTTTAGTAATAAAAATACTAATAGCATTTTCTCTATGTCAGGTTCTACTTTAAAAGTTTATTACTAATTTAAGACATCATCATCAACCATATTTGACAAATGAGAAAACTGAGCTCAGTACAGAAAATTATTTAAAATTTATCTGGCAAGCCAGTATTTGAACCCAGGCAACTTGGCACATGAGCACATATTAATTGCCATCTATCATCTGACCTGAAGGATGATCTTTGTCTTATTTTTATTTTTTTAAAGATTTTTTATTTTATTTATTTGAGCGAGAGAGCATGAGAGAGAGGAGGGTCAGAGGGAGGAGGAGACTCCCCGCTGAGCAGGGACCCCGATATGGGACTCGATCCCGGGACTCCAGGATCATGACCTGAGCCGAAGGCAGTCACTTAAACGACTGAGCCACTCAGGTGCCCCTTCTTTGTCTTATTTTTAAATGGCATTTTCTATTTGATTGTTAATATATAGAGAGATCATATAAAAATCTAATTATTATTAAAAATTTTTTACTAGAAAAATTTTGCATGGAAACTGAGAAATCAGTACCATGAGTAACACTGCTGGTGTTAAGACAAACTGAAAACTTATCTAGATTATAAGCCACTTAATATGACTATCAATTTGGGCGCCTGGGTGGCTCAGTTGGTTAAGCGACTGCCTTCGGCTCAGGTCATGGTCCTGGAGTCCGGAGATCGAGTCCCACATCGGACTTCTTGCTCAGCAGGGAGTCTGCTTCTCCCTCTGACCCTCTTCCCTCTCGTGCTCTCTGTCTCTCATTCTCTCTCTCTCAAATAAATAAAAAAAATCTTTAAAAAAAATATGACTATCAATTCAATTGAAATGTTGGAAGTTTTATGCAGTTCTTTCCATGAAATCACGGTTCATACTGGAGCATCATTTATCTAGTGAGGGCTGCATCAAAAAGGTAAGAGCAAATATTTCTAAAAATCATAAATTATTTGGAAATTATCAGAATAATTTGAAGAACAATGTGTACCAAGCTTTTATCATCTGATAAACAGTTCTATACACATATATAACTGCATACGTATGTATAATATTGAATAAACAGCTTTATACATATATGCAACTTTTATAATTTAGAAATTAAGGAAAATGTGTTTTAAAATTTTTACATTTATATATTGGTATATAGGTTGTTAATTTATAATACATATTAATGATCAAATATGTTGAATATCAACCCTGGCTATAAACATCAAACAACCCCATCTTAAATAGGCTGAAATGGTAAAACAAAACAAACAACAAAAAAACCCCTAAATAAATAAAAATAAATTATGTTTTTGCACGTAATAGTAGTAATAGTAGTCCAGGGTAGGTTGTTGGCTTAGTATTGTCACTAAGGGCATTTTCCTATATTTTTGTTTTCCTCAATGTGAGTGTAATATCTGTATATGACAAGAGCTAGGGAAGGAAAGAAGCAACTCCTCTCTGTCTTTCATTCTCTCTCTCTCTGTTTTACCCCCGAGAAACTTTCTGGAGACTCCCCAGCCGACTTTTTCACATTTTGCTGGGCAGACGTGAGTCACATTCCAATTTCTTAATCAATGACTGGTAAGAGAATAGTACCATGATTGGCTTACAAACTGAACAAGATCCATCCCCTGGAGCTAGAGCTGGAGTTGGTTCTCCGACAGAAGAAGACTGTGTAGGGAATGGTGACTTCTGTTGGAAAGGAAGTAGGGTGGAAGAATGGATATCGAGGTGACTTAAGATAGTCCAAATTTTGCTATGTATCCAGTATCCACCAATTCTCAATGGTGTAACGTACCAAAAATTCCTTTCTTTCTCACAGTACCTGTCTATTGTGGTTTGGCAAGGAGACCCTGCTTGAAAGAGGTTTCAGCTCAACACTTGCTTCTGTGGTCTCCCCAAAGGTCAGATAGGAAAGTAGAAAGTTGTTTACCAGGTCCTAAACTGTTTTCCTGGAAGTGACACATAACACTTCCTCTGCTATCTTATTGACTAAGGTGATTATACTTAATTCGATGTGCTCAGAAACTGGAGACAGAGAAATATTTGGTGAACTCACTGCTGAGTTACCAGCAGAGAAAAGCAGGGTCTATAATACCTGCTTCCCAAGGGACCAGAAATTGGGGTTGTAGTAGGAAAAGACTTTTTTCACACTCCAGTCTCTACCATTCATTCCTCAGACCTCTCAAGGAATCTCTCTTGTCTTGTGCTTGTCTTTAAGAGCTGAAGTGCTTAAACAGATTGAATGTTAGGCACATGGCATAGGGAGAGACCCTAGCTTAATCGCTGGTGCTAGAGCCTAGCCTCGCATGTGTGAACAGGTCTTAGCAGACTACTTGAAAATTTCAGTGAAAGCAGTATTGACTCAGCATCAGGTATTCCATTGCAGTCTGAGAAAAGGTCCAATAATGTCTAATTTTGCTACTAACCCTAAAGTTACAAATAACATGCTGAAATTTTAACGGGCTTCAGTGTTGATATCTGCACCAATAGCTCACCTTTGCTAAAGATTCTTCACACTTGTGGAGTGGATATTATTCTAAAAGGATGCATGGAAACCCCCTGGTCAAAGAAACAGATCAATTCTTTCACTAGGCTAGTTCTCCAGTTTCGGTCCTGCAAAGCTCCTGACCTACAGGCTTCAGGTTCCCTGCTTTGCCTTTATCTTTTGAGTTCTTCTACATCTGTCTAAAAGCTGATCTATTGATAAATCTGGAACTAAAACTCAGTTTTTCTGACTCCTGGTTCTGGTATCATTTGGCTAACTCCATCTCATTTTTCAGCTCTTTCCAAGAAGCTCTTTATCTCACTGCTCCACCCATCCATATTCTGTTTTTCATGTCTTTCCTTTCTTCTTTCACAGCATACCTTCCTTGTTCCTATCTTTATAAAGTATATGTCATACCACTCTGCAATAGCTGATGTCCTGAGTATCTTCCTTCCCAACCTGTGAGCTCTTTGAAAGTGAGTTCCCTGTTTAATGTGATTTTCAAAACTCACAGGTCTACTGTAGTGAATAGTACCATAGGACCTGATTGTTAGGGAGTGTTCAATCAATGTTGGATGAATAATGAATATTATAAAGTTCAAACTCTGGAAGGCGGATTATATATCCCTGCATTGTAGGAATTTCCAATACTTTAAAAGTGTCTTTAAAAATTCACTATGGGCGCCTGGGTGGCTCAGTTGGTTGAGTGTCAGACTCTTGATTTCTGTTTAGGCCATGATCTCAGGGTCCTGAGATTGCACCCCGTGTCAGGTTCCATGATCAGCGGTGAGTCTGCTTGAGATTCTCCCTCTCCCTCTGCCCCCTCCCCCATCTCTCTCTCTCTCAAATAATAAATAAAGAAATCTTTTAAAAAATTCACTATAAAGATCCATTGTTTTCACTTCCTAAGGCAGGGTAAGCTAACAATATCTACTTAAATATAAATAACTGTGGGAAGCACAATAAATTTAGGCCTTAATATAGTATTAACACTTCATCCAATTAACTCCTTATAAGGGTGGCACTGGCAGTGGTTTTCAACTTTGGGGTTGGGAGAGGGGGTAAGACAGTTCCTATCATTAAGTAATCCTATGGCAACAGAATCTCCAGGGATGGGGTGAAAAGTGTAGTTTGAAGAAGACCCTCAGGCAATGCCTATAAATTCACCCCCAGGAAAATGGGATTTCCCTTCCTCCCTTAATACAGCACAAAGGGACTAATGTATAGGCCAAGCTGATTTTGGTCTTGTCGATTTCATAAAGGATTTGGCTCCCCCAGAGCACGGAGACTCAGGGAACAGGGCTTTTATTACCATGAGGTAGTTGAGCTCTTACTCTTTCGGGTTCATCTAACTGTTAAAGAATTACATTATTTATCGGTGTGGGTATTTATGGAAGATCGCTGGTTTTTTAAGCTTATAGTAACAGCCTTTGTTCTTGGTCTTGTGGGTGGGGATTGTCAACCGCATCCCCGTTCTCACCTTTGGGGAGGTCATACCCTGCCTCAGCAAAGCTAGAGATAGCCTTCAACGTGCAGGGTGGCTGTACAGGACTTGAAAGCCTGGAGGCGTGCAGCCTTCCAGCGCACACTACCGCCTTTTAGCCCTCTGAGCAGGAGTTTCCAAACTCGCTTGAGTGGAGACTTGCAAGGGGTGGGGCTGGAATGTCTTCCGCATTCCTCCTCCTCCTCCCACTCCTCCTCCTTCCCCTCCTCAGCTCACTCCCCTCTCCTCCCACCTCCTCGGTCTCCCCCGCCCTTCCTCCCCCCCCCATTCCTGCCCCCCTTCCTCTACCTCCTCCTCCAGGCTACTGGGTGCTGGGGCGGGGGGGGGGGGGCGGGGGGGGCGGGGAAGGGGGGAGTGGCTGGAAACCGAGAGTGGGAGGACCCGAGTCCAGGGAGCCCTGGTAGCACCCAGGCCCCTGAGCACGTGGACACGAACCCTCTTCACATTATCTGTAGAAGGCAGGACTAGCTTCACAAAACCTTCTGAAAGGACGCCCAAGTGTTTTAATTATAGTTTTAGAGACAGCATATCCATTCATGCTTAGTAATCTCTCATCTGTAAAATGGGGATAAAATAAAAATTAAACAAATGTTTTACAAAAATAGGAAGCTTGTGTAACAAAACTGTGTTCATTTCCTGTGAATAGTAAAGAGGAACTAAGTAAGTGCGCTTTTTTGATTTTATTCCAGCCAAATACAAAGACAGACCCTATACAACAAATGTTTTCCTTTGTTCTGGGCCTTGTAAAGAGTCATTTCTCTACAAAAAAAGAATCCCCTTTGTGCATTCCCTGGCCGGACTGGCCATGGGGATTATGAAGAGAAAGCGCTCTCGAGCTGTTTTCCTGGTTAGAGACATTGTTCTGGAAAGCAGGCTGGGTTGCCATAGCTACGGCTCCCCAGCGGCCTCGCCCTGCCCCTTTCCACCCCGCCTGCCAGCGCTGTCTGCTCGTACTAGGGCAGTCCTTACTTCAAATATTCCTCCCCACAGCACGGAAATGGCAGGGAAATACCAAACTATTTCCCCCAGATGGCCTCTGAGGCCAAGAGGCAGAAAAAAAAAAAGCCCTTGTCAGGCAGTCCTGAATTGTCCTTGAAAAAAACAGCCATTAGACTGAAAGCTCGTTGAAGGCAGGAACCATGTTCTCATCGCTGAACCAATTCTTCTCCTCCTGTCACTATGACCATCTTCCTCCCCAGCCCAAAGTAGGTCGATGCACAGTAGGATCTAGGAAGAAGTTTATAACCATTAGCCAGTGAGTTTGCTGTTTAACAGGGACTCTGGATCCAGAATCCTGGCCTGCCACTTCAATCGATAAAAGACCTACTCTTTGCAGGCTTCACTTTCCTCATCTCTGAAATGGGGATGATAATACCTAACTCAGAAATATATGATGGGCGTTGAAGGAGATAATTTAATATGTGAAACATTTGGTACTATGTCAGGCTTATAGCAAGCTCTCAGTATTATAGGGATTATTACTATTCTGTCTTCTGTAGCCCCCTTCATGTTGGTGTGGGGAGAAACACCGTCCCCTACGAAAAAACAAAAACCTCTCAAACGACAAGAAAAACCTTCTAGCAGAATGTAGAGCAACCCAGGTCTAAAAGTTAATTAAATGAACGTATAAGAGCAGCATAAGTTATTTATTTGTGGAATAAGCGTCAAATAGAACATGCTAGTAACAAGTTCGATTTCTGTAGGTTGTTGCACAAAAGTAATGCAAAGTGAGCGTGTCCTTGTATCTTTACAATAAAAGGATTGTGACATCTTTCAGCTTGACCTTCTCCCTCTCCCCTCCCCCAATCTCTAAGGGATTTCTGAAACCTACAGACCAGATTGTAATTGAGTGTGTGTATTTGAAATCTGTAAACTCCATAGGGGTCCCCCACTAGCCTCCTACACCAGGGCTGCCTCCCAAATCACAGAAGTCCCTGGGGTCTGGACGGCAGGTGCGGCAGGAAGATTCTTAACTAATCTTTGGACACTCAAGGGAGAGTGAATTTAGCACCTCCCACCCCCCCCCCAAATTTCCTCTGCTCCCCTCTCCCTCTCAAGGCAGGCCCAGACTTTGTCTAGAATTTCAAGGCAGCCTTTGGAGTCTTGGGGGGAGTCAGGAGACGTAACTGGTCGGGAAAGTCTCCGAGCCAAACCTGGCCGCAGGATGTGCACACCCTCAACAGCTGCAGACCACATCTCAGACGATTGGCCTCCCGGAGGAGCCACTTCAGGTTGGGACTGATCCTAGGTCCCGGGGGTTCTGGCACCTGGGGGAGGAGAGGCGAGGACAGGATTACCATTCCACTGTTACCTAATACTGCTGCGTCTCTCGGTTGAAGGTATGTACAGCTTGTTTGTATTTTAGGACACGAACGAAAAGAGCACATTGACAGTTACGGAGTACGTTCGTTGTCATTAATGCATAGGGCTGAAGAAGCCTGGTCACGACACGTGTAAGTGCCAATTGTATGTAAGGTGCTCCCACAACACCGATGTGCGGTGTAGTTTGAGGCTGTGCAATAATGCAGCAGAGGTGCAGAGGGGTGGTGTGAACTGCAGGGTGTGAAGTGTTGTTCCCTCTCCTAAAGACCCTCTCACACATTCCGCCCCCCCCAGCACACACTTTAAACTACCCAAGACACATAATCCTCCCCTCCCCCAACACTGCAGCCAGCTTGCTCTGAAAACTGATACCCTGAGGCCCTTTTCCCTCACCAGCCACAATTAGGGGCAGTAGGAGAGAAAATGCGGACCGGATCATGGCACAGAGGCAGTGCTCTGTAATTTTTCCTCCTGTAACAGGCCCCTGTTCCGGCTCCAGGCCTTGTATTTTATCTGACTTTGCTACTCCGGGAAACAGCTTTAGGCTCCTGCGAGCCCAGGCCAAATCCACTTCTTTCTGGAAGTCCATTCTGTATTTTCCATTTCACCCTAGTCAAGTCTCAGCCGAGGCTGTTGTTCTCAATCCAGCTCAGAAACTGGCTCAAACCGCCCTGAACTGGATTTGGTGGCTGTTGAGACACAGTTTCTGCCTCTTTGTTAGGGCGGATCCGTCCTCATTCGCTCTTCGGTTTCCCTCCCTCCTGTTTTCCCAGAGTCACCAACAGCAATTCCCCTCCCCCTGCCTCTCCAGTTTGGCTTTTTTTTTACCCTTCCCTGGGCCCGGGCCCCATGAAGAAGATTAAATTCTTTAATAAAATAGAGGATTTAGGTTGCAAACCTTCAGCTTCTATTACTTTAACCATTTAGTTCTGCTTTTCTCAAATTTGTTATCTAACCAACTGACATGGTGCCCTTAAAATCTTGGCTCTCATTCTAACCTAGAAAGCTTATAATTTTCACTCTGGATGGAAATAACTTTAAATTCTACACCAAATGCTGAAGGGTGTTGGTGCAGTACCTTGTTAATTTCCGTTTTGTAGCTATATTTAATTTAAATAATTCATTTCTTTGCTGAGAACTGACAAAACATATTATGTATAGAGTTTGTAAACAGTCGCCCATACTGGCTCTCTACTGCAACTTCACGATTCCCAGAGAAAGAAGTGAAGAATTGAAGTGGTTTTAAAAGGTTTTCGAACATGTAATTTTAACCCTGGATCAGATTTTGTGACTTTAGAGAAGAAGGCTGTTGGGAGAATGCGCGGGAACCATTCCTAACATGATGCAGGTGGAGGCAAAACCGGGAATGTGACAGAATAAGGCTAGGACAGGGCTGGGCTTTTGTATAAAATTTCTTTCTATGAAATTTAAGCACTTCTAGTTTTAGAACTAGAGAAGATGGTTGCACCACATCGTGGATGTACTAAATGCCACCAAATTGTACACTTTAAAATGGTTAATTTCATGTCACGTGAGTCTTACCTCATTTTTTAAAAGTCAAGTGTTTTCTTAAGAATTTTTCATTTTCCTCTTGCTTCTTCTGAAAAGTCAGAGAAGAAACAGATAATAAGTAACCATAATCTGGGTGTGGTTCCTTTTGGTGCTTGACGACTCCCGGGTCTCCCTCTGGTGGCCAAATTAAGCAACATGTCAAGATGTCGGAAGGCCTTTGAGCCTGTCTCAATTATATGTCGAAGAGCAAGTACCAGCTGCCGTGCTAAGAATCGTCCTCTCCGTCCCTTGTTTCGTGTGCATTTTGTCTTACTCATGTGCATGGTTCAGGGCTATTTTACTGAACTAGGATCACAGATGTCTTGCTTCTCTGGTGTCACAGGTATTAATTATAAATTAGCCATTTTAAAATTCACCCCTGAATCTCAAAGCAGAACCAAACATATTGTCATTTCTCCTAGACTACAAACCTAAGTAAGTTGCTCATTTAAGTGTTTCATTTCAATAGAGCATAAAGTGCTGGAAAAAGGCCAATTCTAACAGTAGCTCTGGAAAAGCTATTTTTACAAACGAGAGGGGAAGGGCTGGCTTTGTGTTGTGACTCACTCCTCTGAGAAAGACTTAGGTTGGGGCCAAGGTAACCTTTGAAATGTCTGTAAAAAAGGTGAATCCAGCATCTGAATGTGTTCTTAGGAGATTTACAAATCATAAGTAATTATTGTGGGAAGACCGGAAGTATGTAGTATATTGGAGGCCAAGTAATCCACATGGGCCTTCTCCTTGTTAGATTAACTCTTACTTGGGATTTTCACACCTTTTGTTTCACATGCTTGAAGTGTTTCTCCCTCCCTGAGCTCTTCCTGCTTACCGATGAGCCTTGCCTCCTATGTCACTTCCTCAGAGAAGCCTTCCAGAACACCTAGTCAAAAGCAGATTCCTTATGTCCTGTTACCTTCTCACATGTTCTCTCTTTTTTGTTACGGATTTTTT
This sequence comes from Eumetopias jubatus, assembly GCF_037043125.1. Taxonomy (NCBI): domain Eukaryota; kingdom Metazoa; phylum Chordata; class Mammalia; order Carnivora; family Otariidae; genus Eumetopias; species Eumetopias jubatus. Next base: position 50,933,780 of record NW_028274814.1, on the reverse strand, counting down.
CTGTTACATCACTGTCTTACTTACAGTTATATTTGTTTTCTTGTTCCTGCCTCACTGCTTTCTAAGTCCCTCAGGGCCATGTCTGTCTGATCAGAACGGTATAACCAGCTTTTGGAATAGTACCTGGCAGAAACATAACCAGGAATAAATATTTGTTGAACCAATAAGTTAAATTCAAATACTGTATCTCTAGCCTTAGTCCACTACTTTCTGGTTTCTTCTTTTATACCTTGTAGGTTTTTCAAGTCTTGGCCCGTGTTCTTTTCTTTTGTGGACTCTCATAACTATGGATTTATTTTACGGTTCCTCTTCCCATAATGTGAGAGCTACTGAGCAGAAGGGAATCTTTACAGTTTCTTGATTTTATTCCCCCACCTCCCCCAAAAGAAACTGACTAATCCAAATTCTTATCGGCTGTGTTTTCTCATCTGTAGTACTTAATTTTACCCTGGGGTGGGGCTTCCCTGGGTTTTGATTTCTGAATCTGGAGTTTTCCACATGGTGTTCCCCTCCCCTCCCAACAGGAGGAAAGGGCCTACTAGTTTTTTCTTCAAAATAATCTCCTTCTCCTGTCCGGGGAGCGAGCTAGATTTTGCCACTTGTCAAAGCCAGGCGAGAAAGAGACAGGCTCATCCGTGCGGAGATTTAAATTCTCTGGAATTGCAAGTGGACAGTTTTTATCTCTGAGAACTGTCAGACTAGATGTCAGTCGTTTCACTGGACTCCGGCCCAACCCTACAGGAATCCCTTTGGGGCGTTTCTTCACCGAGGTGAATTGGCCATCGTTACCCTGTTCTGAAAGCTGTACTAGGGGTTGGAGGACTTTTGTGACATGTGGCTTTATCCTGTATTCATTGGCTGGTTTTGACTGACTGATGGTTGTATAACTGGTGGAATTTCCCTAGCTGCTTCCTTCTAACTGGCATAGGGTAAGAGTTAAGAGACTAAACACGAAGGTCAGACAAGCTCAACTCTCTGAAGTTTTGGTTTTCTCATCCATTTTGTTTTTCATCTGCAAAAAGGGCATGCCCACTTTACAGAGTTGTAATAATCATTATAATGGCATTTATAGAGCAATTCTTTATGCTAATTACTGTTCTATATATATACTACTACTCTGTGTGTGTATATTTATATATATATATATAATCCACACACACACACATATGCATGCACGCACGTATAATCCCAGCTACCCTTTATAGGTACCATTTTCCTGTTTCACTGTTGAGGACATGGAGGCACAGAGAGGTTAGGGAATTTGCTCTAGGTAACACAGTAGTAGGTGGCGGAACACGTACACAAACCCAGACTATTTTGGGTTCCAAATCTACGCCTTTAAAACCCTAGTCCCATTTACCTGGCACAAGTGAGTGTTAACTAAATATTAGTTTCTATCTCCTTCCTTACTTCCATGAAAATGATCATTATTTCCTCAAAAGTATTTTAGTACAAAACCATAGAAATTTAGAACCAACACAGTCCCCTGCTTTTTCAGATAAGGAAATGGAAGCCCAAAGAGCTTGAAATATTTGTATTGTGTGGCTGGATGGGACTAGATCTTGGCTTTCCTGACTCATCCGTGAGAGAATAATGGTTCTCCATATTAATGTGTTCTATTTCCTTCCTCTTACCCTTTCTGAAAAGCAAGGGAAAAAAAATTCCTTTTATGAATCTCTCTCTCCCACCCCCACCTTGTTTTCTGCAATTAAAGAACACATGCCGCACTAGCTTAGCGAGATGGAATGTGCTGCTTCTCTGCCAGAGCACACAGAGGGAGTGAGCTAGATTTTGCCACTGGCAAAGCCAGGAGAGAGGAAAATTAGTCAGCACTCCTCTGTTCTCTCTCACTCTTTTCCCTCTTGATCCATTTCCTCCTTGTTTCTGGCTCCAGCTCTCTGTTCCCTTTCCTGGATTATGAGGATCAGACTCCTGCTGGTGCCCACACTAATAAAAAGTCAACCCTGAACAGAGATAGGAGTAGTAAGCTAGGTTGTCAGTAGCTGCCTAGTCTTTTTTTTCCTCCCTGGATGAGAACAGTAGAGAAAACCCTGAATTCCTGTCTCCATTGTGCCATGATCTCAATATCTGCCTTTCCATGATTTTGTTAACCTGTGCTGGCGATAATTTTCTCACCTTTCTATGAAATACTATCTTTCCTGTTGTTTTCTCACAGGGAATCTTGGCTTGGCCATGAAGAAGTACTGTGATAAAGCTCAGGAGACCGCAGTGTTTGGTTTATTTTGTTCAGCTTAAAATAAAATTTCTAAGTATCACATATATGTCTGTAGTTGCAAAAGTGCAACATGTCTTTACAGTTTTTGAACAGCACTGTTTTAAAAGGTCACAATATGTAGTGTTATGCTGTAAGTGCAGAGAATATACATTTCAAAGGAAATTTATGCTTTTGCTATCATGGAATAGGAAATTGATATATATATATATATATATATATATATATATATTTATTTATTTATTTTCTTCTTCTTCTCCTTAGCAGTACATTTCAAAGGAAATTTATGCTTTTGCTATCATGGAAGAGGAAATTGATATTTATTTATTTATTTATTTATTTATTTATTTATTTATTTATTTTCTTCTTCTTCTCCTTAGCAGTTTTTAATTGGACCCTGAAGTGAAGAGAACAATAAAGGGAGTTTTGGGTTGGACTACTTGATGGGATGATGAGTAGTAGTGAGAAATAAGTTCGAAAATATAAGTTAGGTTCAGATACTAGAAGTTCCTGATTTTAACAATACTTAAAAAAAAAAGAAATTTATTGAGTTTCTCCAATGTGCTAGGATTTTTTGTCTTATTTTGTGTTTTGGCGTATGCTAAGTACTGTCATCATCACACACAATCTGAAAGATGGGGAAACTGAGACTAGGCAACTTGCCTGAGTCCTCGCAGATAAGGCACAGTTCCTTTCTAGGAATTCATAGTCTACAAACAGAGACAGAAAGAGACCTAAAATTGTAACTCATTGTTCTCAGGGCTGTAATAGAGATCTGGTCAAACTGTAGGGTGTTGCAATGCAGGGGATGATTATCTCTGACAAGGAGCTGAGAAGGCAGAAGAGGAGAGGCAATCTTGAGGAAGATAACAGCAGTGTTGCTAGAGCTGGGTATTGAAGAAGTAGGCTTTCGCACTAGCGACGCGGTAGAGAGGGACACATCAGTCAGAGGGAATGGACTATTACAGGCACAGAGATGTGAAATGCAGTGTTGTACTGGGGAATATAAAAAGCCATATGAGAGGAGTATAGAGTAAAAAGGAGGAGAGCGCTGGGAAGTGAGCTTGGAGAGGCATGCATGCTAAGGGTCTTGGGTGCTATGTGATGGTGTTTGAACTCATTTCCTCTAGGCCTGGGGGTTTTGGCAGAGCACTCCTTCTAAAAAATGGACATTTTGCAGAATTCCAATACATTTATTTACAGAAGCCCCTGAAGCATCTTCACAGCATACTGGAGGTTTGATGAACATAGTGCTATCATTACGGTACACACTGTGGAGCCACTGAAGAACTGTGGGTTTGCCCAGGACTAAGGGAAAGTGCCTGGGTGAATGGGTCACTCTAGTTCTAAGCCAGAATGTAACAGCTAGCATGACAATGGCTCTAGTAGCTGTTTGGAGGATGGAATGGGGAAGCAAAGGGAAGAAATGCAAGGAAACTAATAGTTATTGGGTAATACTGTGTTCCAGAGGGATACTCCATGCCCTCCCAGTATTATAGCTAGACACTGTTTATCTTATTTTACTAACAGAGAAACTGAAACTCAGAAACTTTAATTTGTCCAAGGTCATGCAGCAGTAAGTGACACCACTGGGATTTGGATCTAGCACTGTTTGAATCCAGTGCCCCAAGCCCTATTCATTATCTCCAAGGGGATGTCCCTGGAGGCAGGGAGAGACTACTACTTAAAACTGTAAAAATGATAAGGCAAATGAAAATGTGGGGGATGAAGAGGGGGAAAACACAGAATAGTGGTGAATATCTATATTTAGGGATGGGAAGAGAAAAAGGAGCCATAATCCCATATGATGGAAGGAGAGAGAGGGAGAGAGAGAGAGAGAAGCCAGAAGAGTATAGTTTGATTAAAAAAAAAAAAATGGGAAAGGTAATTTCACAAAGGAAAGGATGGTCCTGAGTGTCAAATATGGTAGAAGCTGAGTACAAAGAGAACTGTGGAAAAGTCACTGGAATTAATTTTAGAAAGTTGTTAATGGACTGTTTCAGGCAGAAGCCACTTTGGACTAAGTGTGGTAGCTTTGTAATGTTGTCCAATTGGCTGTATTTCTCAGATTTTCATTCCTTGTATGTTTTGGGCCACAAGCAGTATTAATGTGGAAGACTTTGATGACTGGAGAGAAAGAGTGGTCATTTTGTTTTTTATTTCAGAAGATGGGGGCAGGTGCTTTTGTAGCTCACATAAGTTGTCTCTTTGCTGCTGGCTCACCTCCTTGGTGTGGGACACCTGCCAGGCCTGCACCTGCTCCACCTTCCTCTGAAGCCTCCCTCAGTTTCTCTGACTCCTGGGCCACTCTGTGTTTAACTCCATGACGAAGGGTACCAGCTTCTCCCACAGGACACCCGCATCACCAAGACTGAAGGCAGTGAGAACGGACAAGACTTCTAGTTTGTGCTCATGGGTTCCAGTTTGTCCTTGCTCCCTCCCACTTGGCATCCATCTTCTCTTTCCAACTGCTTGACCTGCAATTGTCACACACCAGCATCAGACCAAAGCCAACAACCTTACAGAGAATGTTCACCTAGATCTTACAATTACAGATGATCCATGTTGTGTGTGTGCATGTATCATATATATATATATATATATATATATATATATATATATATATTAGCGTATATGCAGTGTATGACTTGCGGTGGTTTTACCTTTTTTGGCTGAACTGTCTGGTACAGTAAGAGATGTGGAAAAGGAAGCAGCAAGTGTAAATTACTCTCTGGAAAAGTATGGTAGTCATATGATAAATGTCTACTGAGCCCCTGTTACGGGCCTGTGCTTGATTCAGAGAATATAGTGGTGAACAAAACTGATATGGATAGGAGACTATAGTCTAGATAGGGAGACAGATGATGAAAAAGTAAGCAATCAAATATATGTTACAAATGGTATGAATGCTCTAAAGGCAAAACACAAAACACCTCCCCTTCCCCGATGACAACAAGATACGAAGATGAACACAGAAGGGATATATTGTTTAGACTGGGAGATCGGGGAAGCATTTCTCCAGTGTGATGTGTAAGTTGAAATCTGAAGGATAAATAAGTTTTAAGAAGATCATTTTAGGAAAAAGGAATGGCCCTGAAGTAGAAAAGAGTCCCAGGTGTTCTGGGAACTGCAAGATGCCGGGGCAGGTGGAGTCTGGTAAGAGAGAGTGACCTGAAGCACGACTGCCAAAGAAAATTCTGTGGTCAGTCAGGAATTCTGGAATTAATCCCGGGAGTAATGGAAAGCCATTTTTTAATAGCTAAGATTCTCTGGTTGCAAGGCACAGAAATACAAATCAAAGCAGCGTAAGAGAAACACAGATTTTTATTGGTTCATATAACGGAACTGCAGGAAGTACAAAGTGGAGGCGGCCTTAAGGTGGGACTGAACGAAGGATGTTAAGACCGCCAAAACGGGTTTGTTTTTTTGAATCATCACGTGTCGTCACATTCATATCTGTAATTAGATTTTTAATGAGGTTGGGTCCACAAATCACATCTTCATAGCTTTCTCCCCAGTCTGCAACACTGTCCTGACTGTATCAAATAGCTATAGTTATAAACAGATTACTCTGCCTGGGGAAATAGAGAAGCAACTGACAGCAATTTCTCACATCCTTACAAAATCTTGTTTTCACAAAGAATTGCTCGAGATTTTGAGAAGAGCATAATTATGTCACTTTCCTCATGTCTGGACAGTAAAATACATTTTTGTACCAGACTTTGGATTATTTTCTCTCCAATATTACAATCTCACCCCACTTGCATTGTGGTACACAATTCCGCTAAATACATTCAAGTAACATTTTATTTTAAATCAGTTCTGAGGGCTTCAATACTGTTAGAAACTAGAATTATAGCAGTTTTTGTAGGGGCCAAAAGGCACTAGAATGGTGAAAAGCAAACTTGAGGTTATATTGGTTTTATCTCTTTTTTCTTATCAGTCTTCTGAGAAACAAAATCAAACCCACCTCACACTAGCAGCACTGACAAGAATGTGGTAAAAACAAGGTATTCTCCCTTGGGTGGGAGCTTTACCTAAATGACTATTATTTAGTTGTGAGTATCAGAAGCTCCTTAAACTGACTTAGAAAGAGAATACACGGGTAAGCATAGTTGAAAAGTTCAGGAATAGAATTGCTTCAAGCAAGCACAGGTGGGGTTTTGAGCTGAAATGATTTCAGTGGGACTCAAGTCCTTCTTCCAATTCTTGGCCCTGCTTCCCTTTTTGTGGCTTCATTCTGAAGCAGGTTATTTGCACATACCGGCCCCTTGCAGCTCAGCTCTAGACTTACATTCTAACAGCTTCAACAACCACAGCAGAAGAAGGACTTGACTTTCCATATGGTTACAGCATTCCAGTCTAGACATACCTCAAATTTAAACTGACTTGACTAGGAGGATGGAATATCTGCTTGGCTAGACTTAGATCCAGCGTCTGCTGTGAGCTAGGACTACAAGTAGAGGTGGCCTCATTTTGAAGTACATGCACTGAAAGTGGGATGGGGGTGGGTACATCCTAGACGGGCAAAGAAGAACCTGGTGCTCACAACAGTCAACGTCTTGACTGCTCAGCATCGTGCAGACCCTAGTTCGCCCATTTAATGTGATGCAGCCATTCATGTAGATAAAAAACAGTCGCCTCCAAGGGACAGTGATTCAGATTGCCATTTAGTAACCCATTCAGTTCAAAGTTCACAGCATCTAAATGTCACAAATTCCTTTTGTCTTGTCTTAGAGGTATCTTCTTGTGAGTTTGGAATCTAGCAAAATAGTATATTTGACCCTCCTGACACATCTGTTGCACAATTATGAAAGGAAAAGAGGAGTACCATAATTAAAAACTACCGTTTTGGGGGCACCTGGATGGTTCAATTGGTTGAGCGTCCTACTCTTGATTTTAGCTCAGGTCACGATCTCAGGATCATGATATTGAGCCCTGTGACGGGTTCCATACCGGGCATGGAGCCTGCTTAAGATTATCTCTCCCTCTGCCCCTCCCCACTGCTCTCTCTCTCAAAAACAAAATAAAACAACAAAACAAAAAAAAACAAAAGAACACCAAAAAAAATCCCTACCATTTTCAGAGAAGAAAGGGAGACCATCTATAATGGCTACTGGTCTGTGGCATATATAATATCCTGAAAAACAGGATTAGCAGAAATTCTTGTCTTAGCAGTGGTGTGAGTTCCTTGGTCAGCTAGTCATGGGTTCTGCTATCTGAAAATCCTTTCCTAGTTACCTTATGTGGTTACAGTTGAGGTGGTTATTAGGGAAGATTGATTGATTGATTGATTGACTGAGTGATTGATTGATTTAATTTCTTGCCAGTCAGATTCCTTTGGGGAAGGTTTGGGAGACTTGATTATTAATTGCCTTAGGAATTGGGTAATCATAGGGTTTTGTTTCCCAGGCCTGGACTTTTAAGGTAATACGACTCCTTTATACAATTGGTACTCTTTTTTCTTTTCTATTCGTATTCCCTGAGCTTTTGATCAAAACCAGAATTCTTTTTTTCCTCTTTCTTAGAAACAAACATTGGTGCTTGGCCACAGATTAGCTTGTAGCCTGTGGACCTCTATCATGGCCCTGAGGTGGGGAGACAGAGCTAATCAACCCTTCCTTTTCTGGCAACATTCTAGTGACTGGCTCTTTGCAATTAGAACAATTGTTCCCTTTGTCACGCGGGGAATGAATGATAGGAAGTGACTGGGAGTGATCAGTGAGTATCAGTATCCTGGTTTCATTAGCATTTACTTTAGTTTAGAGTATAGAATTTGGATATTCTAATCCTGGAAAGCCAAGACTGTCACCCATCTTGGAGTATTAACCATAGGAAAAGCTGTATCTTTTCTCTTTTCTTGCTTTTAAACAGACGAGCTTCAAACAAAGCTTGGCTCTTTCTCGTTGGACCTTACCAAAAAGTAAACATTCTAACATAATGATTTTTCTATGGGGTCCTCTGAATATATTTTCTATCAAGTCTCTAAATATCCAACTTTGTTTGATACATGGGGAGTCCTAAGATAAAATAAGCAATTATGTCTCTATTATAAGAATCAAAATTCCACCTTAAATTGTGTTACACCAAAAAGGTAATATATTAACTTTTGTAAGTGAAAAGTCCAGGGACAGCATTTGTTTTAGTATACTAGGGCTGTGGTAACAAAATATCACAGAATGGGCAGCTTAAAAAACAATAAATAAATAAAATCTTTAAAAAAAAAAAAAAAAGGGTGCCTGGGTGGCTCAGTTGGTTAAGCAACTGCCTTCGGCTCAGGTCATGATCCTGGAGTCCCGGGATCGAGTCCCGCATCGGGCTTCCTGCTCAGCAGGGAGTCTGCTTCTCCCTCTGACCCTCTTCCCTCTCATGCTTTCTATCTCTCATTCTCTCTCTCTCTCAAATAAATAAATAAAATCTTTAAAAAAAAATAAAAAAAAATAAAAAAAAAATTTACTGGGTCTCCTGGGTGGCTCAGTCATTAAGCGTCTGCCTTCGGCTCAGGTCATGATCCCAGGGTCCTGGGATCAAGCCCCGCATCGGGCACCCCGCTCAGGGGGAAGCCTGCTTCCCCCTCTCCCACTCGCCCTGCTTGTGTTCCCTCTCTCGCTGTCTCTCTCTCTCTGTCAAATAAATAAATAAAATCTTTAAAAAAAAGTTATTTCTCACAGTTCAGCAGGCTGGGAGTCTAAGATCAAGGTGTTGGTTTCTCCTCTCTCCTTGGCTTGCAGATGGTCATCTTCACTCTATGTCCTTACTTGGCCTTTTGTCTGTGCACATGCATTCCTGGTGTCTCGTTCTCTTCTTAAAAGAACAGTTATATTGGATTAGGGCCCACCCTTATGACCTCATTTAACCTTAATTACCTCTTTAAAGCCCTATCTCCAAATACAGTCACATTGATGGCTAACGCTTCAACATATGAATTTTGATGATACACGATTTAGTCTATAACTACTGTTTTCACATGCATTTGGACTGAGAGCCAAAATGAGATCATCAGGATTCTCTAATTCTCTTTACTTTCTCCTCTGCTGGTTTTATGTTCAGTCAGCCTCATGTGCTGGCCCTTTGACAACTCTCGATTATGCTCTTATGTTTTAATAACTTCAGGGGAAAGATAACATCTTTTTCTCAATGATTTTAATAAGAAATTCTGCAGTTGCTTCCTACTGGCCTGGAATGGGACACATGTATATCTTTGGAACAATCACTAGGGCCTGGACCATAGGATACGTGATTCTCCAAACCTGAGTCATATGCCCATTCCTGGACCAAGGATGGAGGTGAAGTGCCCCAACTTGAACCATAGGAACTGAGTAGGGAAGAAAGTGTTTCTCCAAAGGACAATTAAGACGTTGCTGTCTAGAATATGGGGAACAGATGATGGCAGGCAAAACCTAACAAATACTACTCCATGGCATTTGAATTTTCTTCTAATGCCAAGATGCTATTACTTGATCCTGAGTCACTGAATATTTCGAACCATGCTGATCCATTGTTTTATAGGACAGTGCTGGCATTATTTATAAAATTCAGAGTTCTTTTCATAAGCCTTTGAAGTGTAAAGGAAACATGCAATTAATTTTGAAGCACAGAAGTCTTCGTGTACTGAAGTATCTTCCTCTACTAAAAATGCTAAATTGGACCCTCAGAGGAACCAGGCACCAGCTGTCCTCTTAGGAAATACAGAGGTGAATGTCACTGTAAAGGATTCTCATTCTGAGATTTGTTATCTAAGATGGTCCTCTGCTGGTAGCCATAAAAATAGAATTCTATAAACATACAAATGCTCACCTAAAAAGAGCACTAATTTTCACAAAGAGAAGAACAACGAACTTATTTATTAATTAGAATATATTGACGTTGATATCTTCTGTATTGAGAAATAGCCTATCGATAATTATTTCTCTGTTTTTCTAAAAAAATCTCTGCACTCACTTGTACAGGTAACTGTTAATTTATTCTTTTCCTTTTCAGCTCCAGCATCCTATTAGAAATTCTGTGGATATTTGCCATTCTACTTCTTTGTTTTGCAAAACTATTCCCTATAACATGATGTTTTTGTTTTCCTGCTATTCATAGCAGTATCACCAATGTTATCAAAATCCAGGAACCATCTCATTAGGATATAGTTATTCTTTTTACTACTTACATTGTCCCTAGGGTAAACGATTAGGTAGAGGACTATAGGTTATATGGAGGGTCCCATATTGGCAAATGTTTATACACGTAGGATACTCTACTTACTGTCCTTTGGTGTGAGCTGTTAGTTTCATGTAATATCTCCTTTTCCTTAGTTGTAAATTCCATCTCTAATGTTATCATTCATTTATATGTGGTTACTGCATTTCTCTTCTCTATGTGAGCAGGGATAAGAAGTCTCTCTTGAGCAAAATGTATTCCACCAAGAGATGCACCCTTAATTAAATTTTAGGGAACAAACTAGTGGCCTTATTTTGGGGGTTATTATTATTTTTTCTCATTTTCTTTATCTATACTACAAGATAGTTAACTTCAACTGGACAGAAATGAAATTTGGCATGGCACTGTCTAGAATAATCTGTGAAGCGAAATGGATGATATACTGTTAATACTGTTTCCCTCTAGGGATTAAGGTTAGGGTGGCCTGGAAAGTTGGTGTTATGTTTCACATTAAAAAATAAACTTCCAGATTCAAGTATTATTTATATTCACCAAAGTACACACATTTTAAGTATACAGAGCACTGCTTTTATGAATTTCCACAAGAGGAACACACTTCTCTGACTACCCCCAAGCCAGAAAATAGGACAGCAACAAAATGACGAGCAACAAAATGATGAGCAACAAAATGACGAGCCCTTCTTGCTCTCCTCCCAATCCCACTCCCTCCTCCCAAAGACCAACAACTATCCTGAAGACTTTTTATTTTTTGCCCAATCTCTACCACTTATTTTTTTTATGTGATAGCTTTATTGAGATATAATTCACATACCATATGAGTCACCCGTTTACAGTTTATAACTCAATGGTTTTTAGTATATTCTCAGAGTTGTGCAACCATCACCACAATCAATCTTAGAACATTTTCATCATTCCAAAATTAGCCCTATACCCATTAGCAGTCATTCCCCACCTCCCCCCTCTTCCCCCAGGCCTTGGTAACTACTAATCTACTTTTTCTCTCTATGAATTTGCTTATTCTGGATATTTCATATAAATGGAATTATACAAGGTGTGTCCTTTTGTGCCTGGCTCCTTTCACTGAACATCATGTCTTCAATGTTCGTCCATGATGTAGCAAGTGTCAATGCTTCATGACTTTTTATTACTGAATAGCATTTGTACTATCCTGAATATTAAAAGTATAGATGAATTTGCCTGTTTGGGAACGTTCTATGTGAGTTTTATTCTTTGGGTCTGGTATTTTCCCCTCAACATTCTATTTGTGAGAATAGATGTCTTTTGTTGCATATACTCACATATTCATTGCTGTATAGTTTTATTTTGTAACCACAACTTATTTTTTGAATGTTTCCAGTGTTTTGTTTTTATAAGCAAAGTTCCTAGAAACAGTTTTTCATCATTTTATCTTATAAACTTCTTTATTAATTCCTTCCTTCCTTTTCTTTCTTCCTTTGTTTGTTTGGTTGGTTGGTTGGTTCTTTCTTTCCTTCTTGAGCATGACTTAGTTAAAACAAATTAAAACAAAACAAACAGTGGGGCAGCTGGGTGGCTCAGTTGTTTAATAAGCATCTGCCTTCAGCTTAGGTCATGATCCCAGGGTCCCGGGATCGAGTCCCATATTGGGCTCCTTGCTTAGCGGGGGAGTCTGTTTCTTCTTCTCCCTCCGCCCCTTCCTCTGCTTGTGCTCTCTCTCTCTGTCAAATAAATAAATAAAACCTTTTTTAAAAAAACAAAACAAACAGTACTTGTTGAAGATTGCTCCATATCCTTAACAATCTTAATCTTTTGACTGTCTATTCTTCATATACTTTCCCAATTTCTCTTTTTCTTCCACTTCCCAAATTTATTTAAACTTTAAGGTTGAACCTTAACCTCTGCTTTTCTTTTTCTACACTAGCTCCTTTAAAGAATTATTTGCTGTGAGGGCTTCTCATGTTACTTTTAGGTAGAAGGTTTAAATCAGTGTCTCTTCCCCCATCCCACCCTAACACTCATTTATTAGTCAGCCCCATAAGCCCTACATTTTATTTGAATCATCTTCCTTCCTCTCTTTTCTTTTCTTTCCTTTTTTCTTTTTAAAGATTTTATTTATTTATTTGACACAGAGAGAGAGAGAGAGAGACAGCAAGAGAGAGAACACAAGCGGGGGGAGTGGGAGAGGAAGCAGGCTTCCCGCTGAGCAAGGAGCCCGATGCAGGGCTCAGTCCCAGGACCCCGGAGATCATGACCTGAGCCGAAGGCAGACGCTTAACAGCTAGAACTACCCAGGCGCCCCTTCCTTCCTTTCTTTTACACCATTCAAGCACTAACCCAATGGCTCTATACCTGGCTTAATTGTGAAAAGTAAGAATTTTTTTTTTTATGCAAGAGTCCCTGTTCATATAAGCTTGGAGTCACCTAAAATCAGCATGTCCACCTCAATCTGGCAGCTCAACCTTGTGGGATTCCACAAAATAATACTTCTCTCAACAGGCACCTTTCTGGAACAGCTGGCTATGGGCACAGTGATGGAGCCCCCTGTATAATCCCACAGATGTGAGTCCTGGAACTCCTTTAGATATCTGGGCACCTCAATTTAGGGAAGGGGCAGAGTGGGGAAACATGACAGGTGGGTATTGGAGAGTGCTCTGAAGGAATGGGCACGGGTGCCCTGTTACATTAGTTGATCCCAGGCACTGAATATGGAGGGACTTGGAAAATTTTGAAAAGCTACTCTAAAGCATGGACGGTGCGGAGAGGAGGCTCTGAGGCTTAGGACCCAAGAAAGGAGCTCTACTTGCTGGGGTCAAAGGGCGGTACTGGTCTCCCTATTATCTACAAGGCAAAGTCCAACTATCTTTGTTTAACATTTTAATTCCTCCACAATCTGGCATAGTCCTCTAGCAGGTGTAGAGAAAGGACCTTAATTCAGTGGTTCTCACTGGCTGCCAAGAGCTAACGGTGGGCCTTTCTTTCTTTCCTTCCTTTGTTCATTCTTTTTTTCCTTTTTTTTTTTTTAGATTTTATTTATTTATTTGAGAGAGAGAGAGAGAACACGTGAGAGGCAGAGGGAGAAGCAGACTCCCCGCTGAGCAGGGAGCCCGATGCAGGACTTGATCCCAGGACCCTGGGATCATGACCTGAGCCGAAGGCAGATGCTTAACCAACTGAGCCACCCAGGCGCCGTCTACATGCATTTCTTTCTAATTCCCTGTTCAGTGACGTCACTTTGGTAGCTTGAAATTTGTCACAGTGGCTTATTGGCAAATACTACAAATCATGTTCTTTAAATTTTTGGTTTTGAGGCCCAGTTAAACATATAGCCATATACCACTGCTTAGATTACTTTTGAAGGTATGTCTCTTTATTAGAGTAAAAGGTCTATTTTGCAAGGGGCTTCCAGAAGGGATGTTTTCAAAGTGTGTCCTGGACAGAATATTTTTTGGAGCTGAGCAATTTGAAGGGAGATGAAGTAAATTTACAGAAAAGGGACAGGATTCTAGGAAGGCAGTTTTACATAATTATACTTAATTTAACTAAGGCCTTTGGCATTAGGCGGACATGGAAAAGTTGGAAATCTAATTATTCTATCAATCCAGCTGATTTTAATACCAATATCTAATAATGATACTACAAAAGAGAAAATTAGGGAATTTATCACTTATGCATATAGATATAAAAATTATACAAAATAAATTGTTAATAAATAGAATCTAGCAGTATATTCTATTAATAATAAATACTCACAGTTTATTGTAGGAATGAAAAGATAGTTCAAGATCAGGAAAACTGTCAGTATAGTTATAGTTGACCCTTGAACAATGTGGGAGTTAGAGGTGCCAACCCCCGTGCAGTTGAAAACTTATGTATAACTTTAGAGTCCCCCAAAACTTAACTACTAATAGCCTTCTGTTGACCAGAAGCCTTCCTGATAACATAGTCATATTTTGTATGTTATATGTACTATATAATGAACTCTTACAATAAAGTAAGCTAGAGAAAAGAAAATGTTATTAAGAAAATCATAAGAAAGAGAAAATACATTTACAATACAATATTGTATTTATTTAAAAATTCCACATGTAAGTGGACCCATGCAGTTCAAACCTTTGTTCAAGGGTCAACTGTATATTGATAAATTTTAAGAAATAATATCATATCTATTGATATCAATAGATTTAAAAGAGATAGTTGATAAATTTCAGTAGATATTCCCAACAAAACTCTGAAGTAAAGGAAAGGATTTATATATCTGACTATATTAAAATGGAAACTTCTCTTCATCAGCACATAAGCACATATAAGGTGAAAATATAATCTACAGACTGGGACAAAACATCTGTATATGAAAAAGGATTTTTTTTTAAATTTTTTTTCTGGTGCTTTTTTTTTTTTTAAAGATTTTATTTATTTTTTCATAAGAGACAGAGAGAGAGACAGGCAGAGGGAGAAGCAGGCTCCCCGCGGAGCAGGGAGCCCGATGCGGGACTCGATCCTAGGACTCTGGGATCATGACCTGAGCCGAAGGCAGATGCCCAACGACTGAGCCACCCAGGTGCCCAAAAAGGATTCTTATTCAGAAGATTTAAAGAACTTCTACAAATCAGTGTGTAAAAGGTAAAGAACCTGAAAGAAAGATTGGAAAAAGATTTGAACAGATAATTCACTGAGTGAAAAGATACTTAGTCTCACTGTTAATAAATTAATTGCAAATTTGAACAATATGAAATAACATTACAGAGCCATCAGATTAGATACATTTCTACAGTTTGATAATACTAAGTGTTGACAAGGATATAGAACAACTAGAATTCTTACAGACTGTGGGTGGCAGCATAAATTGGTACAAACACTTTGGAGAACAATTTTGCAATACCAGATAAAGCTGAAAATGTGCATATTATGTTGGGCACAAACCTCAAGTTCTTGTGACCACATCCTTCTTTCTAAAGACACTGTCCCCTTCTAGTTTTCACTGATTGCAACCTTGGCTGGTGACCTTGTCAAGCTCCTACAGATGGCTGCAATCTGAGTTGAAAGCCCAGACTTTCATAGCTCTCATACTGCTCATGTCAAGCCCTATTCACAATGAATAGTCTCTCCACTTCCAGATGTGGATGTAATATTACACACAGCTTATGGGATTTGGCTATCTGAGGGGCTGCCAACAAGCCAGATGATGCAACCCTGAAATGCCTGGGTAGGAATGGCAGTCAGCTCCTTCCAAGGTGAAGCTTGACCTATGGGAAGAAGAAGGGGGCAGAGAGATGGGCAGATAAATCCCCTCTCCCTTTATCTCTCTCTTTTTTTTAAAGATTTTATTTATTTATTTGAATAGAGCTCAATCACAGAGGCTGACCTATATGAACTGTAATCAATGAGCTTGATTTGCATGGTAGAGAGAAAGAACACAAGCAGGGGGAGTGGGAGAGGGAGAAGCAGGCTTCCCGCCAAGCAGGGAGCAGGATGTGATGTGCGATGTGGGGCTCAATCCTGCCTGAGCTGAAGGCAGAAGCCCAGTGACTGAGCCACCCAGGCTCCCCCCACTTCTCATTCTGTAGATTATGCTGTGATGAGCTTTCTCTTTCAGATGTTCTGAAAAGGGATTCATGCCCCGAAAGCTGCAGGCCAGAAGGCAGCACCTCCAAAGGCTCAGAAGGGTCAGAAAGCTCCAGCTCAGAAAGCACCTGCTCCAAAGGCATCTGGCAAGAAAGCATAAAGAACATAAGAGGCTATGAAAAACAACTAATAAATGTTCTTTTTGACACGCTGGGAAAAAAAAAAAAGAAAAGGGATTCATATGCTGTGTGAATACACCTGCCAGGTGATCCACTCTCTTTTTGTGGCTTGTTGCGATGCAGGAGCAAGCATGGTAATGAATTACATTTTATTGCTTCGTATCTTTCCTTACTTTATTCCCTTTTTTCCTTTTCTCACTGGTATAAGTTTGTCCTTTCTAAATAAAGAAATAGTGGGCGCCTGGGTGGCTCAGTTGGGTAAGCAACTGCCTTCGGCTCAGGTCATGATCCTGGAGTCCCAGGATCGAGTCCCACATCAGGCTCCCTGCTCAGCAGGGAGTCTGCTTCTCCCGCTGACCCTCTTCCCTCTCGTGCTCTCTATCTCTCATTCTCTCTCTCTCAAATAAATAAATAAAATCTTAAATAAATAAATAAATAAGTAGTATCTTAATCCTTGCCCCCGGTTCTGTTTTCTGAAGGACTCAGGCTAAGATACTTACAATACTTACTGTTTGGTTCCAAACCATAGACTCTTAACATATGTGCATAGGGAGGTATCTATATTAATGACAGCCTTGTTTATAATAGTGAAAATTTATAAACAATTGGCTGTTACTCTGGTGATTTATACAAAGGGATAACATACCCCACTGAAACTAAAGGAACTGGGGCTGCGTGTGTAACATGGCTGGTTCTTGAAGTCATACAGTAGAGCAAAAAACGTAGTAGCAGAGAAGCTCGTATTGTATACAACCATTTTTATAAAGCTTACAAACGTATAAAGACAATATCATGTATTTTTCTAGATATGTGCATTTGTAGTAGAAATAGAAAAATATTTTTGGGAATGAGAAGCACACACTTCAACATAGTACAGACTGTTACTGACTTGTGGTGGTTTGATTTTTTTGACTTTGTGATGGTGTGAAAGTTATTTGCTTTCAGTAGAAACCATACCTGAAACGTTGAATTCTGGTCCTTTCCCTGCCTAGCAATATGTGGTGTGATACTCTGTAGTGAGTGTGGGCAGTGGCAGTGAGCAGCAGCTTCTGTTTAGCCACGAGATCATAAGGGTAAATGACCGATAACACTTACAAGCATTCTGCTTTTCACTTCCAGTATAGTATTCAATAAATGACCTGAGATATTCAGTACTTGTTGTAAAACGGGCTTTGTGTTAGATGACTTTGTCCTATAGTTGGAGTGTTCTGGGCACGTTTAAGGTAGGCTAGGTTAAGCTATGATGTTTGCAGGTCAGGTGTAGTAAATGAATCTTCAACTTACGATCCTTTCCACTATGATGGGTTTCTAGGGATGTAACCTTGTTGTAAGTCAAGGAAGATCTGTAGCTGCCTTTGGAGAGGAAGGAAGGGAAATGAAATCTGAATGGAGTCTGTTGGGGGCTTCAGTGATAATCTGTAATGCTTTATATCTTAAGTGGTGAGGTTGAGTACAGGTATAGTGGTGAAAAAAAGATTGTGCTGAATATCTTTATTTTGCTCCCCTCGAACCAGGGTCTCCTTCTTCAGCCTTCTGGGTGCCTCAAGAAACAGAGGCTGACCTATATGAACTGTAATCAATGAGCTTCCTTCTCTCTGTCTTCCCATTGGGTCCAGCTAGTGGAGAGTATCCAAAGGGTATCAGAGGGTGGGAGAAGAGTAAACTTAGGTGTTTTCCTCCTGTTTCTATTTTGCTTGGTGTTTTCTTACCTAAGTTTTCTACATAAACGCAGAGAAGATAGGGCAGATATGGTCTAGGTGGCTGACATGGTGGAGGTGCGGTAGAGTGGAGGTGCTGATACAGGTGAAAGGGAAGGAAAGGGGGTAAGGGAGCTAAACTTAGGAGGAAAAATATATCTGCCCTTAAGGAAGAAAAAAAAATCTAAAGCTCAGGTCTGGACATTTTGTTGAGGCTCCATAGGGAATTCTGTTTCTCATCTAGATGGAACAGCCTTTGCAAACTCTTCTAGGCAGAAGGCCAAGGTGGTTGGATTTGAGTGACTGAGGGGCAGGGTAGTAGAAGCAGAGGTGAGAGGTAGGGGTGTGGTAGGTAAAGTGAGATACTCTAAGAAATCGAAAGGATTTTGGCTCTTATTTTGATTTCTGAACTGACAAAATCATTTTTACAAATTTCATCTGCAAATTCTCTTATCACTTAGGAGATAATTCATCAAACCTTCCCCTTCATTTTCTCCACCACCCTCCTGAGTCATTCTCGCTATGCTTGAGGCCAAAGGGTGGAGTATCTCTGACCTTCATTAGTGGCACAAAGGACTCAGTGCATGGTTTCCAAGTCAGAACTGCAAGAACAAGTCTGATCTGGGTTGACAGTCTAATAGGATACAGAAAAAAAGAAGTCAAAATATGGAGCCAAGGGAACAAGGGGCAGCAGTGCTGGCCAGGGGGAGAGGATTCAGGAAATGAGGTGCAGATGTGGCTGTTTAGTTTGTCTGGGTCAAAATCTTGAAATCATTTAGTGCAGCTCCTTGCTCTCTCACAATCTTGCCATCAATCTTGGGTTTCAGTTTCCTTTTACCAATCTTCTATTTTTTTTTTCATTCTGAAGATATGCCCATTGATAAATAGAAGCAAAATTGTTAAAACTCCATTTTCTTTGTCATTTCTTAACCCAGCCATCTCCAATCTATTCTCCCCCTGCGATTTTTTTCTACTGTGCAAATCTGATCATGTTTGGCTTGCTCTCACTTTTAGGATAACGTCTATTTTTTTTTTTCCCAATGAGACTTGTCTAATTTTATGCCCGTTTTATCATTTTGGCTTCATCTCTTGCCTCTTTCTTATTCCTCCCTACAACCTAGCTCTTCCAAGAGATGCAATTTGCCTAAAGTAGTTTCTCAGCAGTATCCTGGGTCGGACAATTTGTTGTGGGAGGCTGTCTTGTGCACTGCAGGATGTTACCTGCATACCTGACCTTTACCCACAAGATACTGGTAACACCTACCCAGCTGTGACAACCAAAAATATGTCCAGACATTGCCTAATATCTCCTGGGAGATAGAATTGCCTTTGGTTAAACACTGTGATAGATCATGTTATTTTAGGTCTGACCTCTGACCTTCCTTTCTATTTGGTATTCTTTCTGCATGGAGTAGACTTCTCGTTATACTCCTGGCAAACACCTGCTCATCTCACAAAGTCTCTATTCAGTCACTCCTTCTGTGGTAAAGTCTTCCATGACTCCCAAGGTGGAGTTAGGTGAGCTGGCCCTTCAGTTAGCACCTGGTTTTCCAAGAGCAAGATCCAACTCTATTCTGATTCAATGGGTATGCCTGTCTCTGTATCAGAGTGAGGGTTTAGAAGGCAAGACTATTTTTAATATTTTGTCCTCTGCACCTAGATAATTAGTACCTGGCCTGAAATATTGATGATATCTGTGTGCATCTTTAGAACTTTATAAGTTTGAATGTGGGGGATGATTAAAGCAGTTTAGAAATGACATTTAAAGGCAAATTAATTTTTTCCCATAGCTGATGTGGTGTCTGTGATATCTAGGTTTTAATTTGCCACTGCATCTGAAATATGATCCTTTGTATATATTTTGTGAAGTTCTTAAACTTACTTTTGAGTACAATTTATAGATTATATCTTGCATATTTACAACCCAAGCTTTTAAAAGTTAACAGTTCATGCAAATCTTATAAAGATACTATGTAATACTATGTATATTTATAAATATGTGTCTCTTTTGGATTTGAGGATTTTATCAGGAAAGTACTGGGATATATGTACTATTGAATAACCAACTTCATAGAGCCATACACTTATTTGACAGTGATTTAGTGTTTTTACATTTTGTTATTTAGGACCAACCATGCTTTAAAAGGTTTTTTTTTTTTCTTTTTATTTAGGAAGTCTATCAGTCATAAGTAAAAAATATTTTGTAGATTTCTGTGATGTTATACTTTACCAATGCTGCCATCTTCTGGATGCTATTAAGCACTGTAATAATCAAAGAAGCTTATAGTTCATAGTGATTTCCAAAAGTAATGTGATACGTGGTTATAAAAAAGCTATCATTTTCTTTTCTCTTCTTCTTTTTTTTTTTGGTTTCATTTGAAAAAAGTCTAGATATATATATATATGTATATATATATATATATATGTATATATATATATATATATATATATATATATATACACACACACATACATATATATATTTTTTTCTATTTCCCCCCTAAAATATTTGATTATCTGCCTGTCTTCCTAACCATCTACTGCTGGAGTCAGAATGATATATTAGTAATTGGGTGTGCAATAGATATGCTAAATATCTTGATTTTGCCCATCTAGCTCTATTATTCACCCTTCTCTACTCTGCTTTGGGTTCTAGCAGGCAGAGGCTGATCTATATGGACTATCAACATGCTTCCTTGACTTTTAACTTTTCATTGGATATGGGCAATAGGAAGCATTCAAAGGAAATCAAAGGGAGAGAATAGAGTAGAGCTGGAGTATTTATTCCCCCCACCCCCACTCCCTCCACCCCGCCCCACTTCTTTCCTATGAGGTCACAGGTCCCTATCGCTTAACTGAAGGTCATATCTCCTGGCAAAATCCCTTATCCAAATTGCTTACTCTATTTTGGGGAAATAGTAATCTCTTCCTCCCAGTATCCTTCAGGGCGAAGGATGTTAATGGTGTCTGAGTGTTATGAAACCTAGAGCCACTTCTGTCCCCTACTGCTACCCTCCATTCTGCTCACACCTTTGTAAATGACCCTTTTATTACATTATATATTCCTTAAAGTACTCAGCTTGAGTCTATTTCCTTTTGGGTCCCTGACTAAAACAATGGAAATAAAGATAGCAGTTAGCTCACAGGTGTGTTATTAGGGTTAAATAAATTAAGACCTGACTAATACTTAAACAATGTCTGAGTAAAGAGACAAAGATGAAAGCAATTGGAAAGAAAATGATAGTGATAGAGGACAAAGATGATCCAATACTAGGATAATTGCTATTCCTTTAGTAGTTAGATGCCCCTCCCCAAATGGAATACTTACACTGAAATATCTTTCTAGAAGGGATTCATAGATAAAAAGAAGAAAACTTTCCTGATATAAAGGAGTAGCTGAATCAGCAGATCAAAATTTTACATTATACCACGAAAACTGATAGAGAATGATCAACGATAAGAGGTGACAAAAAGAATAATTCTTTAAGCAACCAGTTCCCCCTAAAAAAAGTTCCCTAAGAGGAGGGAAAAGAAAAGATGGGCTTTATACCAATACTTAATTCCTGAAGACATCAAGGTATACAAAGTTCTAAGGGAAAGGAATGTGATACAAGATTATAGTCAAATACAACAGACTTCCTTAATTACTATCAGGGATTTCCTTGGTTTATAAAGGCCTAGACTATTTTATTTCACAATAGTCATCCCTAAGGGAGTCTTACTTTTACCTGTGGTCACAAGCGAATATTTTACCATAATGGGAAAAGTTTATCCATTAAACAAGCTATAGACACGTTTTTAGAAAATACCTGGTAAAATGACAAAATGGTCATAGCTTGTAAACTAAACCATGTATTTGAAGGCATGCACCCCCTTTTATCAACCTTCAGTGACTTCAACCTTTTGTCAGGAATATCATCCTTGGTCATGATAAAAAAAAATACCCCCCAATTTACATGGTGTATTTTTACCTCTGCTTGTTTATGCTCATATATTTTCATTATATAGTATGTTATTGTGGACCCAAATAAATAGGAGTACACAGAGAAAATTATAGTCAGCTGTTAGGGGCTGAATTGTGCCCTCCCCCCAAATTCTCATGTTAAAGTCCTAACTTCCAGTACCTCAGAATATGACTGTATTTGGAGACAGGGTCTTTAAAGGGATAATTAAGTTAAAATGAAGTTATTAGGGTGCACCCTAATCAGAATGACTGGTGTCCTTTTAAGAAGAGGACATCTGGACACAGACCTGTTCAGAGGAAAGATGATGTCAGGGTATAGGCAACAAAGCGGGAGTAGGTGCCTTGGAAATCTGCCACCACTTGTTTAAGCAACTAGCTTCCTCCTTCAGTACATCTTTGAGACGGATATTATATATACTATGATGACTCTTGTGTCTGCTCAACACCATATTTATGATGGGCAGCTCAGTTCCCTTGGTCATTTGAAGGCTGATGGTCAGGCATTTAATCTCTACCAAGGCTCAGTAGAACTCCAGGGCATGTTTCTCCAAAGATACGTTATCTGCAGAAGAAAACATAGCTTTAGTCCACCACTTTAGATTGCTATACGGTACTTCTCCTATCGCCACTTTCTAGTGGCTCCATATATCCCTGGATCCACTAGTTCATAAGGCCCAAGTGACACAAGAGCTTCTTCATTGCATCCGAGACCTGTTGCAGAGCTTTTTATTGCTTGTGGGCCCCTCAAGCTAGCAGTGCACTCAAATATGTGCTTATTGCTCTTCAAATCAGGAGAGAACCTATGGGTGCCTGGGTAGCTCAGTCAATTAAGCAACTGACTCTTGATTTCAGCTCCGATCGTGATCTCAGGGTTGTGAGATCAAGCCCCATGTTGAGTTTGGCACTGGGCGTGGATCCTGCTTAAGATTCCCTCTCTCCAAAAAAAAAAAAAAAAAAAGTTCTCTCTCCTCCCTCTGCCCTTCCTTCCCCCACTCTAAACAAAGAGAGAGAGAGACTCCAAATGTGTCTCCTTTTTCTTGGTGGGAAGTGCAGCGTTCAGCAACTTTTCCTTTATTTTAGAGGAGCTGTCCTAATATGACCCAGACCAGTCAATCTCTAGAAACTTGACTAAGGTGGCAGGGCCTTGAATTTAGTGGGGTTTATCTCCCATTCCATGCTACACATGTGTCACTTTGGCAAATAGGATACTTACTATTTTTTTGGCTCATCAGTTCCACACAGCGTGATGTCATCCATGTTGTAGACTAGCATGAAATTCCATGGTATATCAAGGTAATCGAGGTCTCTGTGAACTAGATCAGAGGTTGACATTTTCTGTAAAGTGCCAGATAGTGGATATTTTAGGCTTTGTGAGCCATAAGATCTGTGTTGCAACTCTTCAGCTCTGTGGTTGTAGGCTGAGCTCTGCTATAGATAGCACATAGATGGCACCCAAGTGTGGCTATGTTTCAATAACATTTTATTTATAAACACTAAAGTTTGAATTTCATATAATTTTTACATGTCATGAAATATTATTCATTTTTGGATTTTTGTCAATGATTTAAAAATATAAATACCATTCTTAGCTTGTGGGCCATACAAAAATAAGTGGCAGGCTGGATTTGGCCTGTGAGTTGCAATTTGCTGATAGCTGAATTAGATTATGGCAGAGGCACAAAATTGACACAGACAACTAAGGCAAAACCATGTAAGTATCCTGCTGACCCCATCGAATGAAAGCAGATTGCCCCTGGTTTTCCTTCCACACGCAGGATATACAGAAATAGGAGTATGACATGTCAGTGCTGCATACTAGATGGCAGGGGCTGTATTGATTCACTCCATTAAAGAAGCCAAGTCTGAAACAGTAGGTGCAATTGAAATCACCACCTAATTAATGTTATGATAATCCATGGTCATTCACTAAGATACTTCTGTCTTCTGAATATGCCATAGAGGCAAGTTCAGTGGTAATAGAATAGGAATCCTTACCCTAGAGCCTTTCTAGTATTTTGATGATAGCACTAATCTCTGATATTTCCCCAGGGTATTTCAAAATATAAGAAGGAAAATATTTACTTAGAAATGATTATGCATAGAAGAATAATACTTTCAATGTATATGTAGGTTTATATGTATATAATATACATACAAATATATATTATTATACTGTTGAAATGGTTATTACTTGGTTGTGTGTTTATGGGTAATTTTTTTCACATCTGTATACTTTTTAATATTTTTCATTATTTACAGTGAAAATATATTCCCTTACAGCCAGAAAAAAAATCTAGTTTGTTTTTGTGAGGATCACTGTTAAAGTCAGTCAGTACTAAATTTATCTAGATATGAGGTATATGAGGGATATGAACTTAAGCCTGAGAATAGTTGATATCAGCACTAACCTCAGCAAATGTAAGTATTTGAGTTGTAAGTCACTTTACTAATCTCACAAAAATTTCAGTTAGCTCAGTATTCTTATTTTATTATTTAATTAAATATTTGAATTAATGCACATCCAGTCTACACGTTTCTTTGTTGATATATATATCAACATATATATTTGCATATATATATATTTATTTGCAAAGAGAATTCTAAACCTCTAACTTCCAAGTAAAAGCAAATTAATTAATGGAACCTCTTTGTAAATGCTTCCCAAACTAGTATTAATGATGTATGAAATATGTAACGTTAAACTAACTAGACAATTCAGGAATGTTGTGTTCAAGTACTGTGCTATAAATGAAGATGGTTTGTTATGGTTTGCTGTGGTGGGCAGAGTGTGTATGGATGCGGTCACTCCTGCAGACCTTAGCATTACCCCTATTTAGAGTTCACTGGAGAAAGAGGAAGAAAAGAGCATGATTTCTTTTTCTTCTTTATTGTTTCCATAAGTTTTCCTCTGTTTTCTGAGGCTTCAAAAATTCTAGGGTTGGAAATCATAGCTAATTCCTGGAGTCCCAGTGATTTTGTTAATGATCAGCGTAAGGACCATAGAACTAAAAGTTTAAAGACTTCCAGCATGTGCTTTTCAATAATGCCTTTCTAGGCTTTTCTCACTTGGGTGTATTGACTGCTGCTCACAGTGGGAATGAAAGCAAGGTATTGTCATGGAAGATAAGTTCAGGGAAAGACTTTGACCACCTGCAGATGGATGACAAGGCCTTAGACCCTTAGACAAGTTATCTGAAGTGGCAAAACCCTTCCACAATCCCTTATGTTTGGAGGAGAAGGTCTGTAGAAACAGGAAAGGAGCATTGGGCCGGGTGTAGGAGTTCTTGGTTTTAGTCAGATTCTACTAGTACTCTAATAATAAGTAGATGTATGACCTTGAGTTATTGCTCAATTTCTTTTTGTCTCAGCTTTTTTATGTTCCAAAGGTGTGATGAATTATGTGCTCTCTAGTGCTGTCTAGGGTTTAGCACCTCTATTCTCCGGCCTCCTGGGCTTACCTCTCTCTAACACTAACCATGCTGGGTCCTAATTACTGATAAACTGTTTGGCACTTGCATCTTGCCCTCCCCACCTCTTCACCAAACAGTAAGCTGTTTGAGATCAGGACCATGTTTTATTCAACTGTGTTGTATTCCCAGCATTCAATAACTGGCAGGAGTGCGGCATGTAAAAACAGAACCGGTATCAGTGATCCATTTGTGAAGACTGCAGTCGGGGACTCCTGACGTAGGCTTCATCTTCCTGAGTAGTGAATGTTCTTGGGATAAGAGGAAGAAAGGGAACAAATATCTCTTGAGCTCCTACGTTTATTAATTAAATATTTGTATTTAATACATCTAAGATGCGATATAGGTATAATTACAGCAATTTCACAGTGCATAGAGTGTGTAATTTGCCTCAGCAAGTGGCCAATTCTGGAATACGACCCCCAGGTTTCTCTTAACTTCATAAGCTGGGCTTTCACTCTAATATGCCTGTAGTGGTAATAATTGGTAGCACAGTCTCTGTAGAATAAGATTATTGCAACAGATTTATGAAAATAGACCCCAGGAGTGTTTGGACTGGAAAGAGCTTTTTTGAGATACTATTTATGTAAAGCTTACTTCAGCAAAGTCCTTATTTCTACTCTTCATGTAAACAGCTTTAGAAAGGGGATTGATACAGGGGAGAGAGGGGGTGGCAGGATATATTTAGTGTATTTTACCATTAAGGCCTTTAAATTTTTTTTTTCTTTCCCCAGTATATCTCTTCCTCCATGATCCCCCATCCTCAATTCTGCCTTTGCATTTTTGTAGTAGTCAGTTTACACCACTCACCAAGCATTGTTATCCTGCCTTCTATTGTAAATGTTTGTGTATCTGATTTGACTCTGGCTCTCTGTCTTCCGGTTCTGACACCGTGTAGCAAGTAGATGTTCAATAAGCGCTTATTGAATAAATCTATCGTCTTTCCCTTTCAAATTTATCCCTAAATCTTCTTTAAACTACTTAAGGGATTTCCTTCTCCTCCAAATGGAGAGGAGTAACATGAAGGAGATCTAAAAGGATATGGTACTCTTTTGTGATGCTGTGTTGCTCAGATCCCCCTTCAATGAAGGCCCCCTCCAGCTCCAGGTGGCAGTGTCTCCTGGGATCACTTAAACTGTAACGAGCTGCCTCACCAAGGTCACACCGTTCCCAGGGTAGCCCACACTTAGTGACCGATCAAGGTCAGGCTATCTAGGTCCAATGTGAGATAGTTCTGATGGGCCATTTCAGCTTCCATTTGAGAAACTGAGCTAGGATTTTTTATTTAATTTTTCTGTCTTTTTAAATTGGAATCAAATCATTAAAAATTAATGAATAATAATTATAAATCTACAAAGTATTTTTTACCTACTACCTCACTTGAATAAATTGGGTTAAGAACCATTTACTTTAGGAAACCTCATCTAGAAAATTTTTCTCTTCTGTCCCTTCCCTGTGTTATGTCAAAATTTACTATATTATAAATTTTATTGATGAGTACGCCAAGCACTTGATCCTTCTGTTATTTAAAAATTGGATCCATGTAATACTTGCTCAGGGAGCATGATAGAACAGAAAGAATGTGGGTACTGGAGTCAGACTGAGTGTTAATGTCCCAGCTAATGTATATATAAAATACCTACCACATGGCAAATATTTAATTAATGATTAATTTTTTTCTGTATTATATCTTGCTAATTCTGCTGGCACCTTTATGATATTTCATCTCCTTGCATCTGTTCTTTCCAGCCAACATCTCTTCCCTTCTTCAACCACTTATTCCAAACTGATAGTCAAATGATAGTCAAAAATGATCTTTTTAAAATGAAAAATCTGATTAGTCTCTTCTCTGCTTAAAATCCTGAGACTTCCTATTGCTCTTTTTTTTTTCTTTAAGATTTTATTTATTTATTTGAGAGAGAGAGACACAGCAAGAGAGGGAACACAAGCAGGGGGAGTGGGAGAGGGAGAAGCAGGCTTCCGGCCAAGCAGGGAGCCCAATGTGGGGCTTGATCCCAGGATCCTGGGACCATGACCTGAGCCGAAGGCAGACGCTTAACGACTGAGCCACCCAGGCGCCCCACTTCCTGTTGCTCTTAAGATAAACACCAAACTTCTTACTTAGGCTTCTAACAACTAGAATGTTTTGGTCTTATTTACCTTTCCAGATTCATCTCTTATATGTCTGCCTTCCTTCATTGTCTCCGCTAGAGCCTCTTTTGCCTTCTTTTAGCACTCCCCTTCCACCCCGCCCCCCCCATATTTGTCATGTCATTCTGTGGTTCCCACTGCCTGGAATGCTCCATTCCTGCCCATCCCTTTCCCTTGGTTAGTTAACTCCTCCTCCTTTAGAGCTCAGCCTAGGAAAGCCTTCTCTGAACTGCCTTCCCTTCCTCCAATTTAAGTCATTGGTATATACTGTCAGACAATTGTATTCCTTCACTTTGGGGCACTTAGATAAATTTATAGTTAAGCATCAGTGTGATCAATTAATTGATTTCTGTCTTTCCTGCCAGACTAAGTTCCATGAGAGCAGGAAGCTTGTTTACTGAATTCTCATAACCTAGTCCAATGATTGGATCATAGGCAGCCAGTATATATTGCATGGTTTGCTCAGGGTGCATGATAGTCAGCAAAAAACCCAGGTGTGTGAATGTGTATGCATATACTTTTATTATTAATATATTTTTTTAAAGATTTTCTTTATTTATTTATTCATGAGAGACAGAGGGGGAGAGAGAGAGAGAGAGAGAGAGAGAAGCAGAGGGAGAAGCAGGCTCCCAAGGAGCAGGGAGCCCGATGCGGGACTCAATCCCAGGACCCTGGGATCATGACCTGAGCCGAAGGCAGACGCTTAACCATCTGAGCCACCCAGGCGCCCATTTTTTTTTTTTAAGATTTTATTTATTTATTTATTCATGAGAGACAGAGGGGGAGAGAGAGAGAGAGTATTATTAATATTTTTTAATAAATGAGGAAAGTGAAGCTCATTTAAGTTCCAAGTCATACCGCTTATAGATCCAGAGTGTCTTACAATTATTAAAAAGCACATTTGTTTTGGGCAATCCTCTCAGGTCCCCTCCCTCCTTGGGAGCTTTGTACTATCACTTTGCTATCACTCAATAAACCTTGCTTTGCTGCCCACAAAAAAAAAAGAAAAAAAAACACATTTGTTTTATTGATATTTAAATACATTTTCTTTTCTCTTTTTTATTATCCATGTATTAAAACATTCTTATTGTTCTTGATCTAGATCAGAGTCTCATTTTCTTCTCAATTACTTGGAACTCAGAAGACTCTAGTATCCCTTTAAAATTTACTTATGCCTTCTGACTTATAAATGACAAAGAAGTGCTGTGACCCTGAAATATAATTGTCCAGCCTGTTGACGATGGCCCTGGGAATGTGAACTGATCCCAAATTGATGTTCAAGCCAATTATCAAATATTTGAGCCACACCAGATAGTTTATTTATATATTTATTTATTTAAGAGATTTTATTTATTTATTTAACAGTGAGAGAGAGAGAGCACATGCAGGGGGAGCGGCAGAGGGAGAGGGAGAAGCAGGCCCCCCACGTGAGCAGGGAGCCCTACTCCGGGTTCCATCCCAGGACCCTGGGATCATGACCTGAGCTGAGCTCAAAGTAGACGCTTAACTGACTGAGCCACCCAGATGCTCCCACACCAGATGGTTTATTCACTATAATAAACAGTAACCATGAGTTTTTCTGAGTTGTATGAATCCTCTTAGTGAATCATTGAAACTGAAGGTGGTGTTGAAGACCCTGGTCATAGCTACTTAGTAAAGGCATGGACTTTGAGATTGCTTGGATGGGTTTCAAACTCAACATTAACATATGTTGTGTGATCTTGATCAAGCTGGTCAATCACATTGCCCATTTATTTCTGCATACTTGAAACTAGCACAGTAACATCTATGTTACAGTGTTGGTATGAGGATTAAATGTGATAATGTAAGAAATGCGCCTGGCATGTGTTTAGTTAAAGGTGGCTATTGTTATCACATTGGGGTAAAGGGTGTAGGAATACAAAGATTATTAAGACATATTCTCCACTGTCTAATCATTTGCTTTACTAGTCAAAAAAAGAAAAAAAGAAAAAAATATTCTCCACTGCCTAGGGATTTAGTGAGGGGGAGGGAAATCCTTGTCATGAGAGCTATGGGGAAATTAGGTTATTTCCCCCTTGCTCCACTCTTTGTAGATTGATAACTGGTTGAATCAGCTAGGCAAACTGTCCCTCCCACTCATCAGCACTGCTATCCTTGGGTAGGAACAGAACAGTTGTAAAGGTAAATCTAAGATACATACACATGCAATTAGCCTAGATGCATCTATAATATAGTATGATATTATATTACATTACATTATATACCAGTGGAAGAGGAAAGCAAGTGGGCCGATCCTGAGGCCAGAAGAAAGTTACAGATTAAAAGCAGATTAAAAGTTATCACTAGTTACACCAGCAAATGGCCTAAAATAGACATTGGGATTGACTCCCCAACAGCCATCATCTACCAGATTTTAATATTATAAATCATGGTAATTCCTTCCTTTTTGTTACTGCTTGGTTTGAAAATAGACTAATGATCAAATTCTGGCCAGTGAGACACGAGGAGAAGTTTGCTGTGGGAATTCTGGAAGATTGTTCCTTTGTCCAGCTTGGAAATGAAGTTAATACCTGAAGTTAATACCTGAGCATAAAAACTGAGCATCTGGGTCCTTATTAAAATAACTAAGTCACTGGGAATCCTAGGACTACCTCAGGGAACCAAGGGTTATACATAAAACCAAGTTCAGCTGTGTAGCAATAATGCAAAACTATATGTCAAGTACACTATTAACAAAACAAATTTTTTATTGCTACTATATGACATGTTTTCCATGAAAAATGTATTTTCAGTTTGAAATGACTGATTTAGAGAATAAAACCCATGGTAAATTTGAGATTGTGTATGTGTTCTAGTATTAATTGAAATCCTTAAATAAAGAATAACCTGGCCTGACATGGACATTTGGGGATTATTATGCTACTATCAGGGATTCTAGGAAACACAGATTTGGCTCCCTACCATTCCCAAGGCAGAGGTTCACTTGTCCCTGTGTGTGTGTGTGTGTGTATGTGCGCGTGTGTGTGCGTGTGTGTGTGCGCACACGCGCATGCGAGGGAAGGGGCTGGGAAGGAGAGGAGGTGGAGGTCAATCTGAGGTGTCCCCCTTCACGCCTGTTCTGTTATTCAGGTAAAATTAGGTTAAAAAGAACATATCTTAAATATTGAGGAATCACAAAAGACAACCTGTACCCTGTTGAGGGTCCATCTCCTGTACTGATATGATAAAAGAGATGTATACGGGCTAATTACATGGATGAATCCTAGGCATATCCTTAGAACCAGGTAGAAAAATCCTTTCCTTCTCTGCCTGTGCTGTCCCTACCCCAGGAGAGTGGTGCCTATAAGTAGGAGAGATTGTTGTGTGGCTCACCCAACCAATTATACACACACCCACATCTTTCACTTGCCCATTACTGCACAGAAAGGTACAGAACCAAAACCAAAAATTTTTTTTTATTATGTTATGTTAATCACCATACATTACATCATTAGTTTTTGATGTAGTGTTCCACGATTCACTGTTTGCATATAACACCCAGTGCTCCACACAGAACGTGCCCTCCTCAATACCCATCACCAGGCTAACCCATCCCCCCACCCCCCTCCCCTCTAGAACCCTCAGTTTGTTTCTCAGAGTCCATCATCTCTCATGGCAAAACCAAAAATTTAAAAACATTTTCCTATTCACCTGATCCTGAAGCACTTTTGGGTTTCTTCATTTTCATTTTTTATTATTTTATTTTATTTTAAGGTTGGTAACAATGAAAAGCAAATGGTAAGTTAAGACTCCTGCCCCCAACACACACACACACGCACACACACACACACACACACACACATTTTCCGTATATTCTCACTTCTTCTTTTTTACTTAGTTTGAATAGGAGAGTTTTAAGAGTGAATCTTTGGGTACAGAAAGGACTGCAATAACATTCATTTGCATTTAGAGGTGAGTCAGACCTAGAGATCCCCCTGGGCATTTCAGAGCTGGGTGTGGGTTCTGCACAGTGTATGGTGGTTAGGAAATATGGGGATTTGGTTCGTGGTAGATGTGGGGAAGAAAGGGTCACACATCCCATCTTCCTCCCTTTTCCGATAGTCCCCACTAGTGTCTAAAGAGCAAAGCCTGCTCTGGGGCCTTGTGAGAAGCAGAGCAGGGTTTTGGACTCACTGTGGTGGAAGTAAAAGGAATAAGCAGGGGATTCTCAGGCAAAGGAAGCTGAAAGAAAGGAGATCCTAGGTTAGAAATCAGAGACCGCTGTATGAGAAGCCAAATAGCTTTTCAACAGGCAGTATCGAGGTCACTGGGAAACTGAAAATCAACTTTCCTCCTTCTTAAGAATGAAGACATGTGTACTGCCCCTGTTTAAAGCCACCTGCCCTAATTTTTCCATTTACATCCAGACTTATATTTATCTTGGTTCCCCACAAACCCACACCCATACTCCCAGCACACAGCAATGTGATCTCAGATATTTTCAAATTCATACCTGCAGTAGAGCTCACCTTCCATTTACACCCTATAAAATACACCAGGTACACATTTTATTGCCACAAATGCTCGGAAAAGACAAAGCCCTTTAGTCTGCCTTGATTCAAAAGTAATCTGAAAAGTTAATCTTTAGTCAATGCCTGGAAACAATGTGGGAAAGTTCTCACATATACGCAAATTCAGGGATTATTGAAATTTTCACCCAGAAAGAAAGAGAAAAAAATTTCTATATCAAATGATATGTGACCTCAGATGGGGAGCCTGATTTTATATGTTAATATTTTCAGTGTAAACATACTGTTAGTTGTTGAACAACTGCCTCTTTAAGGGAGAGGAAAAGCTGGGTTTAGACTGACTCTTTTCCTAAAATCAGGAGTCTGGTCTACATACAACCAATGATGAGAAGGAGTGTAGTTAAATAGAACTAACTGACCACCAGAGGAAATGAGGGTCATTAATCCAAAACCTGACCTTTGTTTCAACTGAATCATAGTTCAACTTTTCTCTGCACAATCTTGTTTATTTCCCTACAGAAGTTGATTTGAAGAGCAATTGCCAATAAAGCTCCTGGTTGCAAATCTTTATCTCAGAATTTGTTCATGGTTATAATCCAACCTACAACAGTTAGTACCAGGAGTGTCTGAGAAAGTAGATTCTAACAGAAGACTTTGGAAAGGCATCACTTACAGGCCAGATACCAATGAAAGCCCCATCAGTGGTAGTAGAAATAACAGATGGTCCATGGCATGAGTAGCAGTACAATTTTTAAAACTTTCGTCAGCAGTGAACTTGGATGGTATATCAGTGGAAGGAATGCATTTACCAGTGTAAGTTCAATGTGTCACTCATTTGAGAACAAAAAGGACATAGTAAATATTAGGACTATGGAATTGGATGGCTATTGCTAAGGGCCATTGGAGCTCTGTAGAAAGACAAGGAAAGGGGGATTAATTATCAGTTCAAGTCTAAATGTGAAAGCTGGAGAACCTCCTTGATGGCATAAAGGAGACTCTTATCTCCTGTAGTAGAAGGTAGCCTCCCCGCCCCCCCCCCCCAACGCTGAAGGTAACAACAGTAGCAGAACTCCAGAGAAAGCTAAATTCTCAACTATAGCAAATGTACTTTGCCAAAGTCAGGGCTCTGTTGGGGGAAGGAATGGGATCCTGAAACAGGGGATGGAGACATCTGGGTTGATGCACTTGACCTACTCCCTGTTGAAAACGAATTCTTTCCATTCAGGTCAGTAGACAATGCTCTCCCCAAATAAGCAAGTAGACACTGACTGGACCAGTTGAGGGCAGCCATCTCCATCATCACTCACCCCAGGGCTGGCTTATGGAGCGCTTGAAAAAATGGTCATGATGATAAGGATAGAGCCCATACGCTCGCTCAACAGAGTGGGTTGCCTTGCACCAAGACTGATCTAGCAATTGTTGCTGCCAAATGCTGCTGGGACCAATCCCGAGCCTCTGATATGTCACTGGGTGGCAAATTAACTACACTGGATCCATCTTAGCAATTTATCTTGACTGGACTTGACATATATTCTGGGTATGAGTTTACCTTTCCTACCTACAGGGCCTTATCCAGTATCACTATCTGAGAGCATACAAAGTGTTTAGTTACTGACATGGGATTCTGGATGACATCTCATTGGACTGAGGGACCCACTTAGCATAGGAAATCTAGTGGTTCATACATGATCTTAAGATCCACTGGTCTTTTTTTTTTTAAAGATTTTATTTATTTAAAAGATTTTATTTATTTGAGAGACAGAGATAGTGAGAGAGAGTACAAGCAGGGGGAGGGGGAGAAGGAACAGGACAAGCAGGCTCCCCACTAAGCAGGGAGCCCAATGCGGGGCTCGATCCCAGGACCCCGAGATCATGACCTGAGCCAAAGGCAGATGCTTTACCAACTGAGCCACCCAGGAGCCCCAAGGTCCACTAGTCTTATCACATACCATTCTACACAGAGGTTTCTGGTTTGCTAAAGTGATGGAACAGCTTTGATGAAAACAGATCTAATGAAACTTGTTGAGGTGCCAACTTGGAGAGAGCACTCTGAGAAGATGTGGGTACCATTCTCCAGGGCAGTATATATCTTACATCAACTAACATTGTACAATGTTGGGTCTGCAAGAAGTAGATATGATAGATAGAGTTGATTTATAGCTAGACTGGAAAAACTCTTCTCTATCTCTGGAGACTCCTGGATGTCTAGTTTTTGAATCTTAGCCAAGATAAGGGCAGTGGGATTTATGATGTGCTATTAAAAGTCGAAAGCTCCTGTGGTGACCACCAAGGCTAATTTCTTTACTGATGATCTTTGACTGGTGGTCTAACCAGTCTGACAAGCTTGGCCCAGAGTGCATCAAAACTCCACTGGGAACATTTACATTTAGCTTTCCCAAAGCTAAGATTCCTTGCACAGATATTGGCAGTTCATCCCAGATTCAGAGTGTAATTGTGTTTGAATAAGGGCCATGGGAAGTTATGTATGAAACATCTCTCAGACCTCTAATACTTGCCTATACTTTCAATCTCTTGCCTCAGTGTATTGTCTTTAAATAAAACCCTCAAGTGAGTCTGGTAAGTCCTTTCAAATACCTGAACTTGGGAAATCTTTGCAATAATAAATTATATGGATCCAGGAACCAATGGATAAAGGCAGGATTGGCTTCGAACCATCCCTGTAACTCAGTGGGGAAGTGGTGTTTCATTTCTGAAACTGCAGATTTAGAGATCCTCGTTCCCAAAGTGGGGACACTTCCGCTATGGGACATAGCAAGTGTTTCATTTAACCCTAAGCAATGGCTGTCACTCAGTTACTTAGAACTCACAGTGCCCAAAGACCAGCAGTCAAGAAAAGGATTCACCATCCTGGGAGAAGTAATTCACTGTGATCATCAGGAAAGAATATGTTTGGCACCCCTGTGATGCCTTTGGCTTCTTAATACTCCCTTGCCCAATTTGATGGTAAATGGACAAGTATGATGGGCATTCTGAGAAGGGAATGATGAATAGCATCTTAGACCCCTCAGGGATGAAGTTCTGGGTCACCAGAAAAGGTAAAGGGAATCTAAAAGTGGTGGTAGAGGAGAATATGGTGCTCAGTTATGGTCTTGAGAGTGGCTGCACCGAAGGTGCTACAGTTCATTTCATTAACCTTTTTCTCTGACAAGTCTTTCCCCATCCCTCACCTCCCCACCTCCATAAAATCCTACAAAATCCTAGAGGGGCTGCTCTTAGAACTTAAGAGAAGCAGATTGATCCAGGAGGCGTGATGATGGACTATGGAGGCTGCAGTGCACCACCTAGCAACACCCCCTCCCCAGTTGCAGGACTGAGGCCCTTTTCCCCCAGCTGCGGGGAGTGTTGTAAGCCAACAGTTCTCAGCTGAGTCATTCTCCGGGACTTGGCCTTGGCCGAAGAGATGTGCTTTGGCCAAGGTCTGCCCCTTTCCAGGAGCAGTTCACATCCAGTGTCTAGTTTTTGTGGGGGTATCAGGGCCCAGTCCTCTTGCTCCAATTTAGAACAACTCTGGAATGTCATCCTGTCTTCAGAGTTTCCTTTAGGATTAGCTGAGGGCTTTGCAGTGACTGCAGTGTGCGACAACTTCTCTATCTGCTCACTTTTACTTGTCCTTGAGAGTACTCCCTAATACACACTCCGTGCTCAGTCTCTGTCTTAGAGTTTGCTTTACAGGGAACCCAGTCTATGACGACCTGAGTACATCTTTCCAAACCCTGGTCTAGTTCCCAGGAAGCCTGTAATTGCCTTCTTACTCTTGGCGTAAAGCTGCAGTGGCTTTCAAACAGTATTCCAAGGAGCCCGTCTGTGGGGCTGCTTCATTACAAATATTTAATTTGAATTTCATTTTTAAAAGATTATTTTAACCATTTTAAAAGCACTAAAGCCAACAATAACTATTGAAAAACCATGAACACAGAAATGTAAATGTGTTATATATTGAATTTTTTTGTTAAAAAACTTAATTTTTTTTTAGTACTCTCTACACCCAATGTGGGGCTCGAACTCATGACCCTGAGATCAAGCGTTGCATGCTCTTCTGACTGAGCCAGCCCGATGCCCCTATATACTGAATTTTACACATCTTTGACAGTGTATTAACGTGTGGTGGCAGCTCTATCCTCAAGCAGGCTGAAAAGGGTACTCATCTACCAAAAGTCATGGAGACCGTATTCTCCATTGCTCTCTTCAGTTATGTCCAGGAAGGTTAATGGAAAAGAAAAAAGCCGCAGAGAAAAGTGGACTGGGGTAAATGCAGTTCAAGGATTAGTTGAGTAGTTCCCCCAAACGTCTGGTAGGATTGGGGAGAAGAAAGACATCTCTAGGTCTTGGGAACAGTGGGGTGTCAGCCTCCCTGGTAGCTTCCTCAAGGACGCCTCAAGATCTCAGGATCTTGGATGCATCATGCTTCCAGGGAGTGAGACCCTGTAGTGGGGTTGGCTATTAATTTCCTGTGGGGCCAATGTGACTGTAGCCATGTACCATTGAGCTGTATCCTATGTAGGACAAACTTGTGGACTAATTTAGTCCTCAGCCACTATGGCATTGAAATCCCTCTCTTGCAGTTTGGGACTGTATAGGCCTCTAGAACTCTGGGTTGAGTGAAAGCAACAAACACAATTAAGCCTGAAGTTTCCCCTAGTCCATCATAATTGAGGGTGAGAATTAAAATAATGAATAGAATATGAGATATTCTTGTTTGCCAGAGTTTGTTGACTAAGATTCCTACTCATTATAAATACATTCACTCATTCATTCATCAAAAAGGTCCTGATTGGTTTCTGTTAGGCATTGAACTTGGATCTGGAAATACGATGGTAAACAAAATCTCTGCGGTAGAGTTTGCAGTCTGATACATAGGATTTGTGACATTTGGCTGGAAACTTTGTTTTTTCAAGATTTTACTTATTGCTTTGAGAGAGAGAACATGAGCAGGGGGAGTAGCAGGCAGAGGGAGAAGCAGGCTGCCCCCTGAGCAGGGAGCCCAATGCAGGACTCGATCCCAGGACCCTGTGATCATGACCTGAGCCAAAGGCAGACACTTAACCGACTGAGCTACCCAGGCACCCCTGGCTGGAAACTTTGAATTAAAGGCATGACACCCTGTTTACAAGTCTCACACCCATATTCAAATAATTTACTAACAAGGAGGTAGGTGTTATGTCATTACATTGCTCCTGATGAAAGATAGTTGAAGAAAGGCAGGCAGGGACAAGGGGCCCACGCCCTAAGAGGAAAGCACCCATAAAAGGATTTTGTACCACCCTGGAAGGAGCCCTCCACCCTTTCCCATGTGATAGATAGATGACAAAAACCTGATTGGGTGACAGGCATGGAGGGTTAATCAGATTAAAACAGCCCACCAACAAGCCCATAAAAACCCCTAGACTTAGAAACTCCTGGTGTCAACCCTCTCGGGTCCCCTCCCTCCTCGGGAGCTTTATACTATCGCTCAATAAACTTTGCTTTGCTGTGCCCCCCTTCCCCCCAGTCTGGTCTACCTCTTCATTTTTCGAAGCAGCGTGACCAAGAACCATGGGCACCGAAGGAAAAGAAATCCTGTAACACTCCTTGAACCAAGTAGAAGTAACAACAGAAAAATATTTTCCCTGTGGCAGCCTGGCTACATAGCTGTTAGCACGAGCAATCTGTAGCTAATCAAAGTTTAAAAAGGGAACATAAACATTTAGCTGTAATAGGATTATACTTGGGGGGAGGGGCTAAGACTATTTATCTCCCCCCGTAACTCTCAGAGTTAGAGAGCCAGG
The DNA here is from genome assembly GCF_037043125.1 of Eumetopias jubatus. NCBI lineage: Eukaryota > Metazoa > Chordata > Mammalia > Carnivora > Otariidae > Eumetopias > Eumetopias jubatus. The sequence goes on along the minus strand of NW_028274814.1, from coordinate 50,896,106 downwards.
GTGGTTAAGATTCAATTTTTATTTCTTCAGAAGAGATCAAATAGAATTCTTCCTAGTAGAAGCCAGGAAGATTCTCTGTGTCAATCTCTCCTTCCCCAGTGCCTCATTCAGTCTAGATGTTACACAGAAAATGTCCCTCTGTCTTATACCTAAATTGTACCAGAAACCAGAATTTTTGTTAGATGCTGATTCTTAAAAAATTGTCAAGTACTTTAATGTGAATCCTTTCACATCTGGTTTTTCTCTCCAAACAACAGAAATAGTAAATGCCTAAATGAAACAAATAACATAGTTGATTTTACAAAGTACTGCCTAGTAAAAATCCCACATTTAGGCTGCAGTTCTTTTCTTTTTTCCAGCTTTCAATGCCACTACAATTCATCAGAGGAAAATTAGGCAGGAAAAAAAAGGTTTTTCTTCCCAGGGGATCAAGGGAAGGGATTAGGAGAGAGAAAAATATGTGAGTAATACGGTCAGCCCAAAGTAGAGTTAATGTTATCTCCATCTCTAAAATTACTTGCTCAGACTGCCTTTTTGATGAAAAACTCCAGTAATTATCAGTATTTGGCATCAAGGATTGCAGAGTGCTTTCTGTGAGATTAGCATTTACTTTTAAATTTCCTTAGGTATGACTTTCAAACGGAATGCCTATTTGTGTGTTCTTAAGGGTATCTACTGGCTTGTCTCATAAATTTTTATAGGGAGCAGAGTTGGAAGTTGTCTTATTTGTTTTATTTCTGTTTCATTGCTTGGTGGATTTGTACTGGATTTGGTCATTATATTGTTTTGTTAAAATAACGACATTAATAAGCAGGTTTGTTTTTTTTTTTAAATAAGATTTCTCACCATGGAAACCATTTTGAGTTCAGTGGAAGACATTTTTAAGGTTATTTTTCTTTACTTAGCAGTATATTTTGAGAACCAGCTACAATGAATACAAAAATAAGAGGGCTTCGGGTTTTGGAAATGTATAAAAATCTAGTGACTTGAAGACAACAAAATTTAATTGATTTAATAAGCTTTATCATCAGGTTCCAATGGTTGATTTTGATCTTTTGTCAGTATGGATTGGTCAATGAAACAATTTCAGGTTTTTCATGTGAAATTGATTTGCATTTTTAAAGAGAGTCCACTAAGCTTGGCTGCTTGGGTTAATAACAAAAATTCTTTCTTAATTTTATTTATTTAAGAGAGAGAGAGAGCACAGAGGGAGAGGGAGAGGGAAAAGCGAATCCCCCGCTGAGCAGGGAGCCTGACGTGGGGCTCGATCCCAGGACCCCGAGATCATGACCTGAGCTGAAGGCAGATGCTTAACCAGCAACAGAGCCACCCAGGTGCCCCTCCCTTCTACCTTTTAGATGGCCCCTTTTCCTTTTCAGTCTCTCGCTTGTGTGTGTGTGTGTGTGTGTGTGTGTGTGTTACGGGCCTCTTGGCACAGCTGTGTGTTTTGTCTCCATGTGTGCCTTAGTTGCTGGTAAATCAGAATTTCCTCCTTCACTGTAACTCTGCACACTCCTCCAGTCTAAGTTCCAAAAGTTCTCACAGCAGTCCAGAGATTCTTAACTGAATTTTAGATGCACATTTCCATCTGCTTATTAATCTCCACCTGGAAATCTCTGAAACTGCAAAAATTCAGCATCACCTTCTATCCCTGGCCACCAAAAATAAACAAGTCTCTGTTCCTTTTCATTTCCCATCCTGGTTAACGGTACCTAACTGCTTTCTATCTAACTGGTCCCATCCGACATCTGAGACCCTCTTAGATGTGGCCTTCTTGTTTAGACCTCCACATTCTAGAAGACTGATTTTACTTCCTAAGCATGTATCCAGTCTGCCTTTTCTTTACATTGCCCGACCACTGCCTTAGGGTCAGCCTTCACCATCTTTCCCTGTACTGATACAATAGCCTCCTCATTGTTTTCCTTACTTCCTTTCTCGCTCTCTTCCTTTACATCTTTCACACCAGGGTCTGAGCTATCTTTTATAATGTCATCCTTGGTTACATTGTTCCTCTTCGATTCTCATGGCCTTGAAAAAAAGTGAGCTCTTAAGTCTAGTGTGCAAGGTTCTTTGCCTGATTCTGCTCATTCCACGAAGTTCTTAAGACTTTACCTGCTTTGTCAAGCCCCCATGGAATGTCACATCTCTGCCTTTGCCTGAAGTGCCTTTCTCTTGTCTTCCTGGACGCTATTTCTATTTTAAAGGACCTCTTTTATTTGGGGCTTTTCCCTCTTCTACCCTGATTCCCACTCCAGCTAAGTGCTCCTTCCTTGACCCCTTATAAATACCTCAGCAACAAGCCCTGGCCACATAATTTTGTATTTCTCTATGTTTTTGTTCAAGATCCTGTGGACTTTTAATAGGCATAATGATTACTTTAGCACTAACAAATGGCTTTCCCATTTTCTATTTAATTTGATCATCCCAGAACTCCTTTTGTCTTTGAATTGTGTAAAAAAAGAGCCTGAGACAAAGTTGATATAGTAATGCTTTATTTAGAGTAGAATCCCAGAATAGCAAGAGTGAGGGAAGAAGGGAAGTAGAGCAGGGAAAGAAGATGAGAAAATATAAGGTGGTGTATAAGCTGGAGACTGCTTCACAAAGAGACATAGCCAGTGGCTCATTATGTGGGACATCTCCTAACAGGTAGGATAGATCCACTATGCCTCAGAAAATTCCATTAGGTTTGGGAAGTAGGGAAACTAAGGAATTTATTTATCAATGGCTTTTTTTTTTTTTAAGATTTTATTTATTTGTCAGAGAGAGAGAGAGAACACACAAGCAGGGGGAGCGGCAGGCAGAGGGAGAAGCAGGCTCCCCACTGAGCTAGGAGCCTGACACAGGACTCGATCCCAGGACCCTGGGATCATGACCTGAGCTGAAGGCAGACGCTTAACTGACTGAGCTACCTAGGTGTCCCTTGTCAGTGGCTTCTTATTTCCTGCTTCTCACTGGCCTAAATTCACCCCATTATTTAAAAGTTTCCTTGACTTTCAGATTGTGTTACGGGCCCCTTGGCACAGCTGTTGGGGAAGCCATAGCTGTGGTGGGACAGGTTGGGTCGAGCTTGGGTGCTATGGTTCCTGCTGGGGCAGACATGATGGAGGCTGTGTGGAGGCCCAGCCCTCATCCCTCAGGGAGGCTGAGACCCCGAGGGAGGAGAGGAAGCAATGGCAGTGGCTGGTCAGCCGTTCTCACTTGATCAAGCAGCCAAGGGAATGGGGTGGGTTGGGCCAAGCACATACACTGGGTCAAGTTCATCTGTATGTTAGCAAAACCCTATTTTCCTCATATTATTGATGAGGAAATTGAGATTAGAGAAATAATGTAAATTGTCTAAAGTTTCCCATAACTATTCTGATTGAACGAGAAGGTGTTTCAAAGTATTTCCCAACCCCCCCTCAAAAAACCCAAAGTATTTTATGTTGCTTTGCATTGAACAAATGCACTTAAGTTTCTATCTTTTCCTTTCTTCCCTTTTTCATCCTTCTATTGTATTTTATTTATTTTGTTTTATGTTTTTCTGCTTCCTATTTTAATCCTCAATTTGCAGGAGGAAGAAGAAAAGCAAAATACCCACATCTCACATTTAGGTTATGGAAATTGTCGAAATGATTCAATGTTATTTTAGTGTTTGATGTGGATGTCTACCTGCCTAGATTTAAAGAGTTGAGCAGAGATGTTCCTTGGGGGGCGCCTGGGTAGCTCAGTTGGTTGGGCATCTGCCTCTGGCTCAGGTCATGGTCTCGAGGTCCTGGGATTGAGCCCCAAATTGGGCTCCCCACTCAGCGGTGAGTCTGCTTGTCCCTCTCTCTCTGTCCCTCCCTCTGCTTGTGCTCTCTCTCTCTCTCAAATGGAAAAATAAAATTAAAAAAAATAAAAAAGAAATGTTCCTTAGGATAGTACTTTTCAGGATTGGCAGCGCTGGTTCTTTTTAATTTGTATATCTAAGCTAGACCTTCCTTGAACTCCTCAGAGAACAGTTTTACTAAGTGCAGTAGAAAGTACTACCTCGGGGTCCCTGGGTGGCTGAGTCCTTTAAGCATCTGACTCTTGGTCTCAGCCCAGGTCTTGATTTCAAGGTTGTGAGTTCAAGCCCCGTACTGGGCTCCATGCTGGTCCTAGAGCCTACTTAAAAAAAAAAAAAAAGTACTACCTAGTTCAGAATGTATTTTTAGAGGAGTAACTTTATGACCCTGATAGCAAAAGGTTTTTTCCTCCTCCAACTAATACCATTTTTAAACAAATATCTTGTTTTATTATTTTTTAATTTTTTTTAAAGATTTTATTTATTTGAGATAGAGGTAGAGAGACAGAGAGAACATGAGTGGGCAGCAGAGAAAGAGATGGAGAAGCAGGCTCCAAGCTGAACAGGGAGCCCGATGCGGGACTGGATCCCAGGACCCCGGGATTATGACCTAAGCTGAAGGCAGATACTTAACCAACTGAGCCACCCAGGTGCCCCAAGAGATATATTCATAATTTTAACTTTCTCCCATGTTTATTGCCTTGGATACCAAGAATGAAAAGCCATAGGTTAGGGCTTTAAATAAATCACAACCATCCTTAGTTCACAACTTTTTTCCAACTTGAAGAAGGCGTAACATTCTTTCTGAGATCAAACAGGAGTAATAATAGGAAGCCTTGAAAATTCATTCTCCATTATATAAGCAGTATGAAAAGAAGTAGGAATGGTTTCAGTGGTCAACACACAATTTTAATTTACTTTCCTTGTACTAACTTTTCCTTTCTTTCTTTCCTTTTTCAAACACTGATGACCTCTGGTTTAGTCAGTGATCACCAGTCCAGCCTGCTCTGTCCAAATGAACATGACAGAATGGTTTAATAGTAGGAAGTCACAAAAGGCAGGTTTTTAAAGAATGAACTACTCACAGGGCATCTGGGTGGCTCAGTCAGTTAGGCATCTGCCTTTGGCTCAGGTCATGATCCTGGGGTCCTGGGATCGAGTCCTGTATTGGGCTCCCTGCTCAGCGGTTGGAAGTCTGCTTCTCCCTCTCCATCTACCTCTCCCCCTGCTCATGCTCTCTCTCACTCTCTCTCAAATAAATAAATAAAATCTAAAAAAAAAAAAAAAAGATTGAACTACTCACTTGGTATGATGTCCCTCTCCAAAACACTTATCTGTACACCAACTTCCAGGGCCTAATTTGTTTCTACAAAGACCTCTGGAGGGCCGTCTAAAGTAGGGGAAGTTCTTCCAGACTTTTTTTTAAGTCATCCTTGCTCAGAACTGCTGGGAAACAGCTGGGGTTTGAGGTAGTGTTGGTAAGGCTGGGGACACTAAGTCCTGGACTTGTCAGTGGCCTATTTGATTAGTAATGACCTAGTCTAAACTTCCTCAGGTACATAAGCAATACATTTAGGACGAAAGAACACTGTTGCATTGTTTGAGTGGCTCTTGGTTGGCTCTTGATTGACAAACAGAGGCGGAGGGAGGGAAAATTTGCTCTCTTGTTAAAACTGGGGCATCCATCTTCTGCCAGATACTGGCGCTCCTGGTTCTTGGGCCTTTGAACTTGGCTTGAAATTCTCCTGGTTTTCAGGCCTTGAGTCTGGACTGGGACTACACAACTGGCTTCTCTGGTCTCCAGTTTGCAGACTGCACATTGTGGGACTTCTCAGCTTCCATAATCATGTGAGCCAATTTCTCATAATAAATAACATTCTATATATCTGTATCTCTATATCAACATCTACATCTACACACACCTACACTTCTACCGAGAGAGAAAGGGAGAGAAACAGAGACAGAGAGACAGAGATAGATAGATAAATAGGTGGATATCTTATTGGTTCCGTTTCTTTGGAGAACTCCATTATTACAAGGTGGAAAGGAAGCTCTATTAGAAAAGTTGGAGGCAGGACAAATCTCAATGGGTGCTATTCTAATTGAGAGCAAGAGCCCATTAACCAGCAACAGCTGAATGAGATGAAGGTCCATTAGAACCTGTTGTCTTTGTGACTGCCTTATGTTTGTTCTTTATTTCTCCATTCACAGAGGGTCTGCTGCTTGACTTTGTGGGTAGAGAGAGAGGGGCTATGGGAGGTAGCTGCATCCTCCTCTATAACCATGCTTGGTGGGTGTGGAAATTCCAGTGTTGGCAGCTGCGACTGCAGACAGCATTCAGAACCCTGGGGTCTATGGCAGGGAAAGAAAGGAAGGAAGCAGAATCAGGCAGCCTGAAAGGGGGTAAGCAGTGGTTCACTTTGTGCACGGTTTCCTGATGCCACACTACCCTCTTCTTTGTTCTCTCTCCTTTCTTCTTTCCCACAAAGTAACAGTGCTAAATATAAAATACTCTCACGTTGAGCTAGTTCTAGTTGTAGGCTCTGGAGAGTTGGAAACTTCCCACATTCTATTATACATATTTTTCTCATTCCTGCTTACTTCAGGCCAGAAGGCCCATATACTACCAGGAAATAAAATAATAAAAGCCAGTCTTTGCTGCTGGCTCTGTGCATGCAGCCCACTGATTTTTGCAGGACCACCGTTAGGGTGCTAATAGGGGATCATGAAGGTATGTGCTAATAACATAATCGCACAGGGTAATTTGGGAGGCTGCAGCAGTGTGGGGCTCTTCCACTTTCCTTGGGAGCTGTTATCTGCCCTTCTTCTCCCTTTTTCCTCTTACCCCTGTCTGTCCTGAGGTCCCATCCAGTGTTTTCAGAAACACTTTTATTTATTTTTTCCAGATTTTTTTTTTAAATGTATTTGTCAGAGAGAGAGAGATTGAGAAAGAGTGAACACAAGCAGGGGGAGCGGTAGGCAGAGGGAGAAACGGGCTCCTCGCTGAGCAAGGAGCCCGATGCGGGACTCAATCCCAAGACCCTGGGATCATGACCCGAGCTAAAGGCAGACGCTTCACCAACTGAGCCACCCAGACGTCCCCAGAAACACTTTTAGTTGATGACACATGGAGGTCTCCTGCTCAGCCAAGCAAACCGTCTGGATGTCAGACACCCTTGCCTTTTAAAAGCTGAACTCAATTTTCTGCTCCATCATCCCAACGAGGTTTGGTTGAAGCATGTAGAAACTTTTAAAACAACTGACAGTCATTTTATGTGTGCTGAATCTAATAAAAAATTGGTCTTGCTTTCCCCATGTCTTAGCTTATTTTATTTTTCATTTCTTTTTGCTGTTGACTCATTTTTAGTTTATTTTATAAAAGTACCAGGCTGAAAGGAAAAATAAAACAAAAAAACCCCACAGCTCACCCACAGGCATTTTGAGGAGCAATGTTCTGTCATGCAGGCCCCCCCCCGCGTCTTCCCCATGTTGATGCAGGGCTGCCCCGCACAGAGGTCTCTTCCCAGAGTCTCAGATAAGGAAAGGAGCAAGGACCTTCCAGTCCCTGGTGTACCCCCCTCAGTCTGTCCAACACACTCAAGAACTGGAAACACATCAGGGGGACTGCCATCCACCTCAGCCTCCTCTCTCCCTTCTGGGTCCACAATCCCTTGGGTCAGGAAAGGATGTTTCTTTAACTTCCATTCTACCTAAATATAATATTGTCCATCACGTCTAGTCCTTGGTATATTTAATGCAAGTTAAACATTTGGAGGATCCATTCTTTCTCAACGTGCCTGTTTTCTAGTCTGTTGTCACACTGCCGAATTCACTTGAATGTACAAGTTGAATAATAACGTCCGGTCTTTTCATTCCTTCTTTGACAGTCTTGATCCAATCTGCAACTTCTTCTCCCCCAGGATAATTTGGGTTTACTAGGGAGAAAGTTATGTTTCCAAAAAGGTGAAAATCACATTAGTATTTTTTCAAAATATTGTCTCCTCTTACACAGTGTTAAGAAATTGTGGCAACAACATTACTCTTGTCCTCACACAACCTCCACTGCAGCCTAATAACAAAAAGAGCTCTCAATATCTATTATTTTTTTCCCCCATCACTTGTAGTGAACACAAGGCAGCCTCATTCTTCTTTCAAGTCTCAGCCTAAATGCCATCTCCTGAGAAACACTTTTCTTGATGAGTGCCTTCCCCTCATCATTCTGCTTATTTTAAATTCATAACTTTTATCACATTATATTATGTTTTCTTTTTTTGATAAGCTCTAATTTATTTATTTTATTTTTATCTTGAGCATTTTTTCTAGTCTTTTTTTTTAAAGATTTATTTATTTATTGGGAGAGAGAGAGAGAGCAAGTGTGCATGCAGAAGTGGAGGGCAGGGCAGAGGGAGAGAGAGAATCTCCAGCAGACTCCCCACTGAGTGTGGAGCTGGACGTGGGGCTTGATCCCACAACCCTGAGATCATGACCTGAGCCAAAATCAAGAGTCTGACGCTCAGCTGACTGAGCCACCCAGATGCTTCTTTTCCAGCCTTGAGATATGATTGACATATAACATTGTATAAGTTTAAGGTATACAGTGTGTTGAGTTGATACAATTATATATATGCTACAAAAATGATTATCACCATAGAGTTAGGTAACATCTCCATCGTGTCACATTATTACCATTTCATTTTTGTGCTGAGAACATTAAAGATCTATTCTCTTAGCACTATTAGCTACTTCATATACCACCTTTACCCATTTATCTATAGAGGGACACTTATGTTGCTTGGATATCTTGGCTATAGTGAATACTGCTGGAATGAAGCTGGGAGTACAGGTATCTCTTTAAGATCCTGTTTTCATTTCCTTTGGATATATACTCCCCAGGTGGGTTTGCTGGATCATATGGTATTATCTTATTTATTTGTTTGTTTACTTACTAATTGTCTTCCCCATGGAAATGTGAGATCCACAAGGCCAGAACCTTATACTTTCATTTATTATTATATCCCCAATGCCTGGCATACAAGATGGCATATAGTGGGTGTTTTAAAAATCTCTGCTCAGGTGCTTGGGTGGCTCAGTCAGTTAAGCGTCTGCCTTTGACTTGGGTTATGATCCCAGGGTCCTGCGATTGAGTCCCCCATTGGGCTCCTTGCTCAGTGGGGAGGCCTGTTTCTCCCTCTGCTGGCACCTCCCCCTGCTTGTACTCTCTCTCTCTCTCTAACAAATAAATAAATAAAATCTTAAAGAGAAATAAAAAAATTAAAATCTCTGCTCAGTAAGGAAAAAGGCACTAGAGAGATCCTTGTGTATGCTTAGATGATGAATCCCTATTGAGGCATGGATGCAATTGCAGCTTCCCTTCCATTTGGCTTTTGTTTTGTTTTGTTTTTTTGTTAAAGATTTTTTAAATTTGTTTGAGAGAGAGTGCAAGCAAGAGAGATCACAGAGGGAGAGGCAGCAGCCGACTCACCACTGAGCAGAGAGTCTGATGCAGGCCTCAATCCCAGGACCCTGAGATCATAACCCGAGCTGAAGGCAGACGCTTGACTGACTGAGCCACCCAGGCATCCCCCATTTGACTTTTTTTATCTGGGAAATTTGAAGTCCTGTAGAGGTGATTCCATTTTGCTGTTCAGGAAGGAGGACTATTTTCAGCTTGAGATGTTCAAGTCATAACAGGAGAGCTGATGGGTGGGGGGGGGGGTTCCCCAGGAGAATTCAGGTAGCTGAGGGGTGAGGATAGGGTTGTTACAGCAGATAGTTCCTTTTTCCAAGAAGGGGATGAATCACCCTCCTGTGCTTGAAAACACAAAAAGACAACTAATGCAACCCCAGTGGAAGACAGGCTGACGGAAAATGGTCATGATTCTGGGGTCCACATGGTCTCCGTGGAGTCTGTTGTCTAATTTGAGGATTATTTTTGTGGCCCAGAAGGGGTCTGGGCAAGTGATCAAGATAAATGATTGTTGCAAATAAGCACCATGCCCGTGCCCAGGGCTGTGGCTGGAGTGGAGGACCTCGTAAGTACCACATTGTAAACGGGCCCAGGCAGGCTGCCGCTCTGGTCACAGCACGCCACTTTATGGTTGCAGCCAAAGCTGACACCTGCTCTTTCCTTGGGGTGTTTCTTGGGTCAGAGACTGCAGCCGCCACTCCGCAGGGCGCTACCACGCACTGCGGCAGCCAGCAATCTAGGAGCAACCCCGCGCTCCCCCGCCCTTACCTTCCACATTTGTCAGTAGTCAGTTACATTGATCCCATCCCCAAACTATCTCTTGACTGTGTTTTGCTTTCTCCTCTATGGCCTGAGACTGAACTATCATCTTCAAGAGTCCTCCTGAGAGTTTCTTCCAAATAAAATTTGATTTCTTCTGTTTTACTTTTCACATTTCAGTCAGCAGATCTGAAGCAAGCCCCTCCCCGGATTAAATTCTTCAGTGGACCCATCCATTGCTCTGCCATTCAGTGATCCTTACCATTCTTCTTAGTCTCACCTCATTATACCTTCTCCTCTCCTCTCAATACTGAAGGTTATTCCTTATTTGTTCCAGTTCCTAGAACTTCTTGTGCTTTTTTTTTTTTTTAGGTTTTATTTATGTGACAGAGAGAGACACAGAGAGAGAAGGAACAGAAGCAGGGAAAGTAGGAGAGGGAGAAGCAGGCTTCCCACGGAGCAGGGAGCCCGATGCGGGGCTCGATCCCAGGATGTTGGGATCATGACCTGAGCCGAAGGGAGACGCTTAATGACTAAGCCACCCAGGCGCCTCTGCTTTTTTTTTTAATTTTTTAAAATTTTATTATGTTATGTTAATCACCATACATTACATCATTAGTTTTTGATGTAGTGTTCCATGATTCACTGTTGCATATAACACCCAGTGCTCCATTCAGTATGTGCCCTCTTTAATACCCATCACCAGGCTAACCCATCTCCCCACCCCCCTCCCCTCTAGAACCCTCAGTTTGTTTCTCAGAGTCCATAGTCTCTCGTGGTTCGTCTCCCCCTCTGATTCCTCCCCCCTTCATTTTTCCCTTCCTGCTATCTTCTTTTTTTTTTTTTAACGTATAATGTATTATTTGTTTCAGAGGTACAGGTCTGTGATTCAACAGTCTTGCACAATTCACAGCACTCACCATGGCACATAACCTCCCCAATGTCTATCACCCAGCCATCCCATTCCCCCCCCCACCACTCCAGCAACCCTCAGTTTGTTTCCTGAGATTAAGAATTCCTCGTATCAGTGAGGTCATATGATACATGTCTTTCTCTGAATGACTTATTTCGCTCAGCATAATACCCTCCAGTTCCATCCACATTGTTGCAAATGGCAAGATCTCATTCTTTTTGAGGGCTGCATAATATTCCATTGTGTATATATACCACTTCTTCTTTATCCATTCATCTGTCGATAGACATCTTGGCTCTTTCCACAGTTTGGCTATTGTGGACATTGCTGCTGTATAAATCGGGGTGCACATACCCCTTCGGATCCCTACATTTGTATCTTTGTGGTAAATACCCAGTAGTGCAATTGCTGGATCGTATGGTAGCTCTATTTTCAACTGTTTGAGGAACCTCCATACTGTTTTCCAGAGTGGGTGCACCAGCTTGCATTCCCACCAACAGTGTAGGAGGGTTCCCCTTTCTCTGCATCCCCGCCAACATCTATTGTTTCCTGACTTGTTAATTTTAGCAATTCTGACTGGTGTGAGGTGGTATCTCATTGAGGTTTTGAGTTGGATTTCCCTGATGCCAAGCGATGTTGAGCACTTTTTCATGTGTCTGTTGGCCATTTGGATGTCTTCTTTGGAAAAACGTCCATGTCTTCTGCCCATTTCTTGACTGGATAATTTGTTCTTTGGGTGTTGAGTTTAAGAAGTTCTTTATAGATTTTGGATACTAGCCCTTTATCTGATATGTCATTTGCAAATATCTTCTCCCATTCTGTCGGTTGTCTTTTGGTTTTGTGGACTGTTTCTTTTGCTGTGCAAAAGCTTTTTATCTTGATAAGGTCCCAATAGTTCATTTTTGCCCTTGCATCCCTTGCCTTTGGCGATGTTTCTAGGAAGAAGTTGCTGCGGCTGAGGTCAAAGAGGTTGCTGCCTGTGTTCTCCTTTAGGATTTTGATGGATTCCTGTCTCATATTTAGGTCTTTCAACCATTTTGAGTCTATTTTTGTGTGTGGTGTAAGGAAATGGTCCAGTTTCATTCTTCTGCATGTAGCTGTCCAATTTTCACAACACCACTTGTTGAAGAGACTGTCTCTTTTCCATTGGACATTCTTTCCTGCTTTGTCAAAGATTAGTTGACCATAGAGTTGAGGGTCCATTTCTGGGCTCTCTATTCTGTTCCATTGACCCATGTGTCTGGTTTTGTTCCAGTACCATGCTGTCTTGATGATGACAGCTTTGTAATAGAGCTGGAAGTCTGGAATTGTGATGCCACCAGCTTTGCTTTTCTTTTTCAACATTCCACTGGCTATTCGGGGTCTTTTCTGGTTCCATACAAATTTTAGGATTATTTGTTCCATTTCTTTTAAAAAAGTGGATGGTATTTTGATGGGGATTGCACTGAATGTGTAGATTGCTCTAGGTAGCATTGACATCTTCACAATATTTGTTCTTCCAATCCATGAGCATGGAACGTTTTTCCATTTTTTTGTGTCTTCCTCAATTTCTTTCATGAGTATTTTATAGTTTTCTGAGTACAGATTCTTTGCCTCTTTGGTTAGATTTATTCCTAGGTATCTTCTGGTTTTGGGTGCAATTGTAAATGGGATTGACTCCTTGATTTCTCTTTCTTCTGTCTTGTTGTTGGTGTATGGGAATGCCACTGATTTCTGTGCATTGATTTTATAGCCTGCCACTTTACTGAATTCCTGTATGAGTTATAGCAGTTTTGGGGTAGAGTCTTTTGGGTTTTCCACATAAAGTATCATATCATCTGCAAAGAGTGAGAGTTTGACTTCTTTGCCGATTCGGATGCCTTTTATTTCTTTTTGTTGTCTGATTGCTGTGGCTAGGACTTCTAATACTATGTTGAATAGCAGTGGTGATAGTGGACATCCCTGCCGTGTTCCTGACCTTCAGGAGAAAGCTCTCAGTTTTTCCCCATTGAGAATGATATTTGCTGTGGGTTTTTCATAGATGGCTTTTATGATATTAAGGTATGTACCCTCTATCCCTCTACTCTGAAGAGTTTTGATCAAGAAAGGATGCTATACTTTGTCAAATGCTTTTTCTGCATCTATTGAGAGGATCATATAATTCTTGTTCTTTCTTTGATTGATGTATTTTATCACGTTGATTGATTTGGGGATGTTGAACCAACCTTGCAGCCCAGGGATAAATCCCACTTGGTCGTGGTGAATAATCCTTTTAATGTACTGTTGGATCCTATTGACTAGTATTTTGGTGAGAATTTTGGCATCCATGTTCATCAAGGATATTGGTCTGTAGTTCTCCTTTTTGATGGGATCTTTGTCTGGTTTGGGGATCAAGGTAATGGTAGCCTCACAAAATGAGTTTGGAAGTTTTCCTTCCATTTCTATTTTTTTGGAACAGTTTCAGAAGAATGGGTATTAATTCTTCTTTAAATGTTTGGTAGAATTCCCCTGGAAAGCCATCTGGCCCTGGGCTCTTGTTTGTTGGGAGATTTTTGATGACTGCTTCAATTTCCTTACTGATTATGGGTCTGTTCAGGTTTTCTCTTTCTTCCTGGTTCAGTTTTGGTAGTTGATACATCTCTAGGAATGCATCCATTTCTTCCAGATTATCTAATTTGCTGGCATAGAGTTGCTCATAATATGTTCTTATAATTGTTTGTATTTCTTTGGTGTTGGTTGTGATCGCTCCTCTTTCATTCATGATTTTGTTGATTTGGGTCATTTCTCTTTTCTTTTTGATCAGTCTGGCCAGGATTTATCGATCTTGTTAATTCTTTCAAAGAACCAGCGCCTAGTTTCGTTGATCTGTTCTACTGTTCTTTTGGTTTCTATTTCACTGATTTCTCTCTGATATTTATTATTTCTCTTCTCCTGCTGGGTTTAGGCTTTATTTGCTGTTCTTTCTCTAGCTCCTTTAGGTGTAGGGTTAGGTTGTGTATTTGAGACCTTTCTTGTTTCTTGAGAAAGGCTTGTATTGCTATATACTTTCCTCTCAGGACTGCCTTTGCTGCATCCCAAAGATTTTTGAACAGTTGTGTTTTCATTTTCATTGGTTTCCATGAATTTTTTAATGTCTCCTTTAATTTCCTGGTTGACCCATTCATTCTTTAGTAGGATGCTCTTTAGCCCCCATGTATTTGAGTTATTTCTGATTTTCCTCTTGTGATTGAGTTCTAGTTTCAAAGCATTGTAGTCTGAAAATATGCAGGGAATGATCCTAATCTTTTTGTACCGGTTGAGACCTGATTTGTGACCTAGGATGTGATCTATTCTGGAGAATGTTCCATGGGCCCTAGAGAAGAATGTGTTTTCTGTTGCTTTGGGATGGAATGTTCTGAATATATCTGTGAAGTCCATTTGGTCCAGTGTGTCATTTAAAGTCTTTACTTCCTTGTTGATCTTTTGCTTAGATGATCTGTCCATTTCAGTCAGGGGGGTGTGGAAGTCCCCCACTATTATTGTATTGTTGTCGATGTGTTTCTTTGCCCTTGTTATTAATTGCTTTTTATACTTGGCTGCTCCCATGTTAGGGGCATAGATATTTACAACTGTTAGATCTTCTTGTTGGATAGATCCTTTAAGTAGGATTTGGTGTCCTTCCTCCTCTCTTATTATAGTCTTTGGTTTAAAATCTAATTTGTCTGTTATAAGGATTGCCACCCCAGCTTTCTTTTGGTGTCCATTAGCATGGTAAATGGTTTTCCACCCCCTCACTTTCAATCTGGGGGTGTCTTTGGGTCTAAAATGTGTCTCTTGAAGACGGTATATCGATGGGTCTTGTTTTTTTATCCAATCTGATAGCCTATGTCTTTTGATTGGGGCATTTAGCCCATTTACATTCAGGGTAACTATTGAAAGATATGAATTTAGTGCCATTGTATTGCCTGTAAGGTGACTGTGACTGTATATTGTCTGTGTTCCTTTCTGATCTATGCTGCTTTTAGGCTTTCTTTTTGCTTAGAGGACCCCTTTCAATATTTCTTGTAGGGCTGGTTTTGTGTTTTTGAAATTCCTTTAGTTTTTGTGTGTCCTGGAAGCTTTTTATCTCTCCTTCTATTTTCAATGCCAGTCTAGCTGGATATAGTATTCTTGGTTGCATATTTTTTCTGGTTTGTGCTCCGAATATATCATGCCAGTCCTTCCTGGCCTGCCAGGTCTCTGTGGATAGGTCTGTTGCCAATCTAATGTTTCTACCGTTGTAGGTTACAGATCTCTTGTCCCGAGCTGCTTTCAGGATTTTCTCTTTGTCTCTGAGACTCGTTAAGTTTTACTATTAGATGTTGGGGTGTTGACCTATTTTCACTGATTTAGAGGGGGGTTCTCTGTGCCTCCTGGATTTTGATGCCTGTTTCCTTCCCCAAATTAGGGAAGTTCTCTGCTATAATTTGCTCCAATATACCTTCTGCCTCTCTCTCTCTGTCTTCTTCTTCTGGGATCCCAATTATTCTAATATTGTTTTGTCTTATGGTATCTCTTATCTCTCGAATTCTGCCCTCATGATCCATTAGTTGTTATTTCTCTTTTTCTCAGCTTCTTTATTTTCCATCATTTGGACTTCAACATCACTAATTCTCTCTTCTGCCTCATTTATCCTAGCAGTTAGAGCCTCCATTTTTAATTGCATCTCATTAATGGCCTTTTCGATTTGCTTTTTGTTTTTTTTAAAAGTTAGTGCTTTTGCACGGCAGTTTCACTCTGTCTAGAACAAATCTTTATTTGCTCCCTGTTCCTGGACACAACCTGCAGGTGACATCCAGCCCCCTCCTTCTCACTCTTCTGGTCTTAGCTTAAATATTTTTCCCCCAGGGGCGCCGGGGTGGCTCAGTCTTTAAGTGTCTACCTTGAGCCCCGCATTGGGCTCCTTGCTCAGCGGGAAGCCTGCTTCCTCCTCTCCCACTCCCCCTGCTTGTGTTCCTTTTCTCGCTGTGTCTCTCTCTGTCAGATAAATAAAATCTTTAAAAAAAAAATTTTCCCCCCACTACAATTCTCAAAGAATCATATGTGAGCAAGAGTTTAAGCTATATTTAACTCACTGATGAGGAAATCAGCAGGAATGATGCTGGTTCCAAGATGTATTGAAGATGAGGGGTTTATATATTCTGATAAGAAAGGAATGACAAAGTAACAATGTTAAGTTTTATGCAAAACTGGTTAATGTCCTACAGGGTAATAAAACCATAACTGTTCTTTCCTATTTACTATAAACCAATGACACTTTACAGGATCATCTCTATTTCAGGGCTGTAAAATGTCCCTTGTCAGTGGTGGATTATTTTTTTTTTTAAGTGACATTTTCTGAGAGAGTCACATGAAAGTCATGCAGGATTATTAAAAATATACTTTGGTATAAAGGTACAACATAGAGAATATAATCAGTGGTATTGTAATAGTGTTATATGGTGGTAGATGGTAGTTACACTTGTGAGCATAGATAGCATAATTCATGGAGTTGTTGCACCCTATGTTGTATGTCCCAAACTAATGTAACATTGTGTCTTGACTATACCACAATTAGATACATGTGCACACATTGGTATGATATAAAAGTATCAAGCAGGGGTGCCTGGGTGGCTCAGTCTGTTAAGCATCTGACTCTTGCTTTCAGCTCAGGTCATGATCTTAGGGTAATGAGATTGAGCCCTGGGTTGGTCTCTGCACTGAATGTGGAGCCTGCTTAAGATTCTCTCCTCCCTCTTCCCCCCCCCCCCGCCTGTGTGCAGGCACTTCTCTCTCTCAAAAAACAAATAAATAAAATGAAATAAATAAAATTATTGAACAATCATCATTTTGCCTTATTTCCAAGTTTGGAATAAAATATTTTTAAGTTCAGAAAAGTCTTTTCTTCTTTCCTTGTCTAAATTAGACCTTCCTCTGATATGCTCCCAGAATACCTATGTGTGTGTGTGTGTGTATATATATATATATATATATATATATATATATATATATATGCTTTGTAGCACTTATCACAATTATAATTTTATGCATTACTTTTATATTCTTTGTTAGGGAATGGATCACATGATTATGGAGGCTGAGAAGTCCCACGATCTGTAGTTGGCAAGCTGGAGACTTGGGAGAGCTGATGGGGGTAGTTCTAGTCTGAATGCCTGAGAACCAAAAGAGCTAATGGTATAAATTCTAGCCACCAAACTAGCAAGCATGAGACCTAAGAAGAGTGAAGGCAAGACAAAAATCCATGTCCCAGCTCAAGGTAGTCAAGGAGAAGGAGTTTCCTCTAACTCAGCCTTTTTGTTCAAATCTTCAACTGATTGGATGATGCCCAATCACATTAGGGAGGGCAGGCTGCTTTACTCAGTCTATGAATTCAAACGTTAATCTCATCTGGAAACACCCTCACAGATACAGGATAATGTTTGATCAAATGTCTGGGCAGCCCATGGCCTAGTCAAGTTGACACATAAAATAGTTACCACAGATTAAAAAGCACCATGGAGCAGGGACCTCCAGATTTATATCTGCAGTGACCTTCAAGTGCTTCAATTAGATATGTCTTATTAGTATCTTGAACTTGAATAAGGCTGAAATTGGACTCCTGATTTTTCTCTGTAATCACAGCTACCTCCATATTCCATTCAAATGCTCCATTCAAAGACTTATTTGATGTTCTTGATTCCTCTCTTTCCATCTTGCTTTCTACTGTACCAGCAAGTTTATTTGGTCCTCCGACTAAAATATGTTACTAATTCATCCATTTCTTTTTCTCTCTACTGTATCTACCACTCTCATCTTTTGCCTAGTCTGTTGTAGCTTCTGTATTAGTCTCCTGCCTCAGTTCTTGATTCCAACAATTCTAAGATTTTGAGAAATCAATTCTCAATTTTCAGAAACTTTGTACCTATTAATCAGCAACTCCCCATTCCCCCTTCCCTTATCCTCTATTCTACTTTCTGTCTCTATGAATTTGCCTATTCTAGGTACCTCATATAAATGGATTCATATCATATTTGCATTTTTGTGCATGCTTTCTTTCTCTTATCATAATATTTTCAAGGTTCCTCTATATTGTAGTGTGTATCAGAATTTCATTACTTTTTAAAGTTGAATAATACTTCATTGTATGTCTATACAATATTTTGTTTATCCATTCATTTGTTGATGGACACTTGGTTTGTTTCCATCTTTTGGCTATTGTGAATAATGCTGCTATGAACATTTGTATGCAAGTATCTGTTTGAATCCCTGCTTTCAATTCTTTGGGAATATACCTAGTGGAATTGCTGGGTCCTATTACCATTTAAGCATAATCAGATAATTCTATGTCTAACTTTTGAGGAATCACTTTGAGGTTCACTTTTTATATATAAGCATCCAATTGTTCTAGCACCATTTGTTGAAAGGATCATTATCCTCATTGGATTATGGTATTCTGTTGAAAGTTAATTGAGTGGGCTTTTCTCTGTGTCTCTATTCTGTTCTCTTGACCCGTGTGTCTATATTTATGCCAATATCACATTGTCTTTGTTACTATGACTTTATTTTAAATCTTGAAATCAGGTAGTATAAGACTTAAAGACTTGTTCTTGTTCTGAAAATTATTTTGGCTTTTCTAGGTCCTTTGCACTTCTATATACATTTTAGAATCAGCTTGTTAATTTCTAAGACGTCTGTAGGAATTTTTGATTTAGATTGAATTGAAAATATAGTTCAATCTGGGAAAAACTAACATCTTAATAGTGAACCTTTCAATTTATAGATATGTATTTCTCTCCACTTATTTAAATCTTTGCTTCTTCTCAGTAATGCTTTGTAGTTTTTCAGTTAAAGTTGTCCCTAAATATTTCATATTTTTAAATGTTATAACAAATGGTACTGAAAACTTTTAAAACTTTTAAATTGTTTGCTGCTGACATATAGAAATACAATTTATTTGTGAATATTGCTTTTCTGATACATTGCTAAGCTTATTTTTATTGCTATTATATGTATTTATTTATTTAATTTTTTAAAAAGATTTTATTTATTTATTTGACAGAGAGAGACACAGCGAGAGAGGGAACACAAACAGGGGGAGAGGGAGAAGCAGGCTTCCCGCAGAGCAGGGAGCCTGATGCGTGACTCCATCCCAGGACCCTGGGATTATGACCTGAGCTGAAGGCAGATGCTTAACGACTGAGCCACCCAGGTGCCCCATATTTTTATTGCTATTATATTTAAAGATTCCATGGGATTTTCCATATAAATAATCATGTTATCTGCAAATAAAGACAGTTCTACTTCTTTCTAAACAGTAGAAATTTCCTTCTTTTTCCTGTTTTATTGTCTTACCTAGAATCTTCAGTACAGTGTTAAAGGTGGAGAGAGTGGACATTCTTCCTGATCTTAGGGGGAAAAGATTCAATCTTTCACCTTTAAGTGATGTTAACTATATATTTTTCATAGATGCCTTTCATCAAGTTGAGAAAATTCTGTTTTATTCTTAGTTTGTTGAAAGTTTTTTTTTTTTTTTTTTTTCAAGTCATGAATGAGTTTGGGATGCCTGGGTGGCTCAGTTGGTTAAGCATCTGCCTTCAGCTCAGGTCACGATCCCAGGATCCTGAGATCGAGTCCCACATGGACTTCTTGCTCAGTGGGGAGTCTGCTTCTCCCTCTGCCTGCCGCTTCCCGTGCTTGTGCTCTCTCTCTCTCTCTCTCTCTGATAAATAAATAAAATCTTTATTTTATTTTTTTAAAAGATTTTTTTTAAAGATTTTATTTATTTATTTGACAGAGAGAGACACAGAGAGGGAACACAAGCAGGGGGAGTGGGAGAGGGAAAAGCAGACTCCCTGCTGAGCAGGGAGCCCGATGCAGGACTCGATCCCAGGACCCTGGTACCATGACCTGAGCTGAAGGCAGATGCTTAACCACTGAACCACCCAGGTGCCCCTAAATAAAATCTTTAAAAAACAACCATGAATGAGTGTTGAATTTTGTGAAATGTTTTTTCTGACACTATTAATATAGTTATATGGTTTTACTTTTTTTTAAAAAGATTTATTTATTTGAGGGAGAAAGAGAGAGAGCACGAGAAAGGGGAAGGGCAGAGGGAGAGAGAGAATCTCAAGCAGACTCCCTGCTAAGGCAGAGCCTGAGGTGGGGCTTAATGGAGAACATGACCTGAGCTGAAATTAAGAGTCACAGGCTTAACTGAATGAGCCACCCAGGCACCCCTGGTTTTACTTTTTATATGAATTGATTTTCAAATGTTGAACTAACCCTGGATTCCAGGATAAACTACTTGTTTTGTGTGTGTGTGTGTGTGTGTGTGTGTGTGTGTGTGTGTGTGTATGCAAACCCCTGCAGGTTTGATATTTAAATACATTGTTAAGGATTTTGCATCTATGTTCATGAGGGATAATGACACATATTCTTCTTGTAATATCTTTATCTAGTTTTAGTATCAGAGGAACGATATCCTGATAAAATCAGTTGGGAAGTGTTTATACTTTCTGTAAGAGTTTGTGTAGAATTGGAATTATTTTTGTTTGAAAGTTTCATAGCCTTCACCATTGAATCCATCTGGGCCTAGACACTTTTCTGTGGGTAGATTTGTAGCTACAAATTTAGTATCTTTAATGGATATAGGGATATTCAGGTTATCAACTTCTTGAATGAGCTTTGGAAGTTTTCATTTTTCAAGGATTTTCATGTAAGTTATTAAATTTGTTGGTATAAAGTTATTCATAATCTTTATGATGTCTTTAGAATCTGTGGTGATGTCTCCCCTCCCCTTTTCATTCCTGGTATTTACAAGTTGTGTAATTTTTTTTTCTTAAGTCTGGTTAGAGGCTTATCAATTTTATTAAAGTTTTAAAAGAAACAAGTGTTGATTTCATTGGTTTTCTGTATTTTTCTACTTTCTATTTCATTCATTTTCCTACACTTTTATTTATAATTTACTTTCTTCTGTTTGCTTTGGGTTTGATTTTCTTTTCTTTTTCTAGTTTCTTACAGTAGAAGTTTAGATCATTAATTTAGACTCTTTTTTAATATAAGCACACTATGATATATATTTCTCTTTAAGAACTGTTTTAGCTGTATCTCACAATTTTGATATGTTGTGTTTTTGTCTTTATTTACTTCAAAATAAAATTTTTTTTCTAATTTCTCTTGGGTTTTATCCTTTGACCCTTGGATTATTTAGAATTATGTTGTTTAACTTCCAAATATTTGGGGATTTTCCAGATACCATTCTGTTATTGATTTCTAGTTTTATTTGGTTGTGGTCAGAGAACATGCTAGATATATAATTTAAATTCTGTATTTATATTGAAATTTGCCTTATAGCCAAAAGTATAGCTCATATTGGTGAATGTTCCATATATACTCAAGAAGAATGTGTCTTCTGTTCTTGGGTGCGTGTTCTATAAATGTCAATCAGGTCAAATTGGCTGATAGAGTTGTCTGAGTCTCCTACATCTATTTCTGCCTACTTGTGCTACTACTTACTAAGAGAGGAGTGCTTCAATTCCCAGTATGTTTGTAGGCTTTTCTATTTTTCCTATTAATTATATCAGTTCTTAATTTATGTATTGTCAGGCTCTATCATTAATAATATATATTTACATTATTATATTTTCTTAATGAATTGGCCTCTTTATCCTTAGGAAATGTTCCTCTTTATTCTGGTAGTACTTCCTGTTTTTTGTTTTTTTTTTAAGATTTTATTTATTTATTTGAGAGAGAAAGAGAACATGAGCAGGGGGAGGGGCAGATGGCGAGGGAGAAGCAGACTCCATCCTGCCCCCCAGTAGCAAGCCCTATGCAGGACTAGATCCCAGGACCCTGCTTTCATGACCTGAGCTGAAGGCAAACGTTTAACCGACTGAGCCACCCAGGCGCCCACTTCTTGTTCTAAAATCTGCTTAATCTGGGGACACCTGGGAGGCTCAGTCGGTTAAGCATTTGACTCTTGATTGCAGCTCAGGTCGTGATCTCAGGGTCCTGGGATTAAGTCCCACATAGAGCTCTCTGCTCAGTGGGGAGCCTACTTCTCCCTCCCCCTCTGCCTGCTGCTCTCTCTCTGTCAAATGGATAAATAAAATCTTTTAAAAAAATAAAAAATAAAAATAAATAAAAATAAATGAAACCCACTTAATCTGATGCTAATAAAGGCACTTCAACTTTCTATTGATTCACATTTGCATGTTATATCTTTTTTCCTTTTTTATTTTAACCATCTGTGTCTTTATATTTAATGTGGGTTTCTTACTGTAGATAGTATATCATTGAGCCTTTAAAAAAAATTCAACCTGGGGCACCTGGGTGGCTCAGTTTGTTAAGCGACCATCTTTGGATTTGAGCTCAGGTCATGATCTCAGGGTCATGAGACCCAGCCCAGAGTGGGCTCTGTGCTGGGTGTGGAGCCTGCTTAAGATTCTTTCTTGCCCTCTCCCTCTGCCCCTGCCCCTCCTTCCCCCTTGCATGTGCATGCTCTCTCTCTCTAATAAAAAAATAATAATTAAAAAAATTCATCTGACATTCTCTGCTTTTTAAGTGTTCAAACCATTTACATTTAATGTAATTATTTATATGGCTAGGTTTAAATATACCATCTTGCTAGTTTTGTTCTATTTGTCTCAACTGCTTTTTTCCTTTTTTAAATTTTCCTGACTTACTTTAGATTGAATTTTTTTCCTGCTTTCATTTTATCTCCATTAGGCTTATAGCACTTAATTTTTAAAATTTTAATGATTGCTCTAGGACATACATATACTTTAAAAACTTTTTGTAGTCTGCTTACAAATATCATAACATTTTACATATAGCATAAAAATGTTACATTTGTTTACCTTTCTCCCCCTTTCCTTTGTGCTACTATTATGTTTTACTTCTACATATGCTATATAGCCACAATAATTGTTATTTTTACTGTATAAAATATGTTTAATACTTAATACATTTATATTCTTACTGTATAAATATAAATACAGTTATTCTTACTATAGTTACTTATCCTTTTTTAACAACTTTACTGAAATATAATTGGCATAAAATCTCCATATTTAAAGCATATAATTTGGTAATTTTTTACATAAGCATGTCTGTGAGACCCATACTACGGTCAAGATAATAAACATATTCATCACCTCCAAAAGTTCCCCATGCTCCTTTGTAATCTCTCCTTCCTGTGCCTATCCCTGTAGAGACTTATGAGTTTTTCTTTTACAATCTGTTAATGTGGTGAATTACTCCTTTAATCTACTAATCCTTCCTTTTGGTTCTTTCCCTAGCCTTGGGTAGTTTCCTCACATGTATGCACCTTTCAAAACCCAGCTGAGTACTTGCCAGGACCTTCTACAGATATCTGCAGTTCTCCCATGCTCAAGCTGGTTCCTCTCTAGGACCCTGCCACACAAACTCTAGCCACCTGGGCCTTCTTGGACACCCAGCAGCATCTCCCCAGCTCAGGAAGACTACTAGGCTCTGCCTGGCTTTCCCCTTCCTATGCAGTAGCCTGAAAACAGAAGGTTCTTGGTGAACAGGAAGCAATGCTCACACTCAGCTGAAGTTGGGAGAGCTGTCTGGCAGAGATTATGAGGATGGGTGGGACATGCAAGTGAGAGGTACAGTGGACTGTGGGGGGCGTTGCAAGGTCAAGGGACAGTTATTTGGGGGAGGGAGAGTGAATCGGGTATAAAAACATTACAAAAAGAGGACAATGATGAGAAGCTGGGAAAGGAAGAGAAATGAACATGTATTGACCCTAGTGCGGGCTGTCCAGGCTGACATGCAGGCAATCTTTCTGCCAGCCCAATCGTGGTTTTGTCCCTAAATTCACTCCAGGCAATTTACAAATGAAGTGTCTTCCTTTAATCACTCTCATCCTCATAAAATTGAGAGTGACTGTTGGGAGACCCATTAACCATCACTTCACTAGGAGACAAGTGTGAAGGCTTCAGAGGACCCCTGATCCACTTAGGACTGAAGCTGCTGTAAGAACTCCAGAGCCCTCTGGAATTGAGTAGGAGGCTATACTCCATGTTTTTGGCTACTGTATGTGGCAAGCCTGATTCCTCTTGTTTTTGACTTCTCTAGAGAATCCTGCTTTTATACTGGAATATTAGAAGTTTATATCCTCCTGGATATAGGTACTTGAGGGCGGATTCTATTGCAGGGGAGAGGGAAAAGGCTGAGAGGAAAAGCATAGTTTTTGGTGGATGATGCAGATGGAGTATAGAAGATTAGGCAGTTGACCATGCCATAGAGGTCCAGCAAGAAGTAACAAGTGGAGCATTGGCAACAAGTGGGGCCCTCAGGGCAATCCAAGAGTATTACAGATCCGGACAGGCAGTCAGCAGCCTGCATCAAAGCTTGCTGACTACACAGAGGAAATAAAGATTTATCACCCTCCTGGGCACCACATTATCTCTTCCAGGTGCCCTGCCTATCATTGGCTCCTTGGATACAGAGTTTTGGAACACAAGATTATTGGCATTGGTGAAGTCTAAATTATTCATGCATTCTTTCTCTTAACAGCTTGTAGAAAGCACAATTCCAGTCTTTACAGTCTTTAGAGGAGTTCTGCATTTGAACAGAGGATCTCACTGATTAAGTCTAAAACGAGGAAGAGTGAGAAGAATTTAGGGAAAGGACAAAGTGAATCTTCTCCCTTGTACATTGTAAAACAAAACATTATGCTCAGGGATAAATAATGAGGCAAGAAATAGATAAACAGATTGTTTTTTCTTGAGTAAGCATGTGCTTCTTCTTGTGTCAGCATTTGATTTCTTTAGGGGTTATGCATAATATCCTGTGAACATCACTCTCACTGCTTTTCCACGTTGTCTAATAATCATTTATGTATCTGCTCCCCACACCAGAGTGAGATTTTTGTGGACAAAAATGGAGTCTTATTAATCTCTGTATCCCCAGCACCTAGCAGTGATGAATGATAAAAATTATTTTCTTACCAAGCATGTATTATTCCAGAAGTCATTTGAATTAGAAATTTCTTCATAGCAACATCATCTTTCTTTTCTAGTGTAAGTAGGAAGTCACTCGGAACAATCCCTCACAGGCATTTAGTGAATGTTGATGATGCTAATGATGACATCTAGTTTCCATGGCAACATGCACTTATACTTACAGTGTTTCTTGGACTACATGAAATTTGGAAAAAATATACTCTTCTTCCCACATTGTGAGAAAATCTTTTGTTATTACAGTATTTCTATCACCTTATCTTCTTTCTAAACGTGTTTATCCTAAGTAGTTGAATCAATGATTGACATATTGTGGATGATAATGAGGCGAAATTTAGAAATGGTATTGGGTGGGGGTGGGGAAGGAGAAAAACAGAGGAGAAGGGAGGTGGATTGTTAAAAATATATAGATGGCAAACTCATTACAGCACACATTCCTTTCTCCCTTTTTTTCCTTGCATTGCCCCATTCTGATCCCCATGAACTCAACTGAATCCAACTTTTTTTTTTTTTTAAAGAGAGTGTGTGAGTACGTGCATGAGTGGTGGTGGGGGGGGTTGGGGGGAGGGCAGAGGGAGAGAATCTTAAGCAGACTCTGCGCTGAGTGTGGAGCCCAGTGGGGGTAGGGGGGTTGGACTTGATCTCACGACCCTGAGATCATGACCTGAGCTGAAATCAAGAGCCCACCGCTTAACCGACTGAGCTACCCAGGTGCCCCAATCCAACTTTCTTCAAACCTTGAAATCACTTTACTTTCTGTATAGAGCATACTGAAAACTGTGAAATGGGGATCTAAGCTACTCTCCCATTTAAAATCCTTTAGAAGCTCCCATTGCCTTCAACCACAATAGAAACTCATCGACTGGGCACAGCAAGCCCTTCTTCAGAGGGCCTTTAGCTACTCTTTCTTCTGTCTCCCAGCTCCCCCAGTTTGCATCTTCTGCTCAAGCTCTCTTTAATTTTCTGAACCTTGCTGGTTAACTTGGAATAGGTTATCCCTTTATCACCCGAGTTTCAATTTCAAATCTTACTTCAGGCCTCACTTTCCCCAGAAATCATTTGGGATTCCCTCTCACTCCAGTTTAGGTGCTGACCCATGTACTGCAGGACACCTTGGGTACCTTGTACCATGGAATTGAGGCTGCTGTTGTGTAAACCGAGGCCCTCAGTGGACAGCAAACACTTTGAGAGTAGGAACTGTGTCTTTTAGCTTTAAATCCCCAGCCCCAGAATAGCTTCGGGCTAATTGAGTAGGCTCTCAACTATTGCTTCTGAGTGAACGAGTGAAGTGGTCCAGTGATGCCTGGGACTCCTTATGCTCAAGTTCTACCTCTAGTGGAGTTGTTTTAATACATTAGAGAAATGTGATGTTAAAACTTAATTCTGTGGAAAAGAGTCAGAACATGTAGCATTGCTAATAGGTCCAAATCTAAAAGGAAGCATCTGCCTCAGGTCTTGGCAGATTTCCTTACCTCCCTCTAATCTGTTCTTTAATCCAACAGATGTCTGAGTACTGCAACCTCAAGATGATTAATAACTCAAGGATTGGGGGAGGGGAGTATTTTTGTACTTTTTTTTTTTAACCAGTTTTTTGGACTCAAATCTTTCCATTTCCATGTGTGAGAACAATTTTATTTTCTTCTATTGAGGCGTGTGCCTCTATAGGTTTAGTTGTGAGCAACTGTTAAGAATTGATAGTTACTTGTTAGCTACGGAAGAAATGACAGATGGGGGTAGGCTCCCGGGATCCAGCAGAGAAGAAGAGGGTCCAGGAGTCAGAGCAGGTGGCGATGTCCTCACCACTTGAGGACATTTAGGAAAGAATAGTTGGTTTAGACAAGTCTGAACACAAGACGAAATCAGCTCCATGTGTTGAGGTCACCCTTGGTTGGCTTCTTTATCGAGTTAGGTACCTAAACATATGACTGTGACCCCCGGGAGGCCTTGGAATTACTAAAAAGGACTTGAAGTCCAAGCGAAAACTTGTGTTTTCTCAATCATCAGATAGTAAAAATACAATTCCTGGCATATGAAGGTTAAAAGTTTGGGAACAGATTTCGATAAACTAGTAGTTCTCATCCTGGGCTATAAGCACTAATTTTGTATTTGTGTAGCACCTTATAATATACAAGAATTTTTTACCTGCACAAATTTATGATATTCACCATAACTCTGTAGGATAGTATGATGGGTATCTCCAGCGTTTCAGATGTGACTTGTATTTAGTTTCATTAATTTGATTCAGTTAAGATAAATTGCAAATTCCATGGCTCTTGGTCTTCTGCTTTCATATCTACATTATAAAGAGGTCTCTGGGCAGAAGGTGGGAAAAAGGGAGGAAATTCAGAACCAAGGATTGAGAAAGATGGGACCAGATATAAAATACATACTTCTAAAGAATCAAAGAAAAGGAAGAACAGGGCTGGGTCCAAGTCTGGGTTCTTCTGCTTAACAGTGGTGTTGCAAACTAAGGGATTCTGGAAGTATGATTTAATTAAGAAATTGAACAAAGGTACATTATGGCCAACTAGCCATAACTATTTATGCTTAAAAAAAATACTCCCCACTCATTAAAAAGTGCTTTTTTTGTTGTTGGTGGTTTTTTTTTTTTGCATTCAAGATGGACCGAAAATTATGCTGTTGAAGATTTATTTTGAGAATGGATATTAGAGACAAATGAAAAGGTTACATTCTGAAGGTTGTAGATCTAAAGATGAACTTCAAACTTCTATTCCAGTACCAAGAAAGGAAACAGATGTGACACACATTTAATAAGAAATTTAGTGCCTTTCTTGAATCATTAGAATATTTATTCTAGTCAACCACATAATAATGAATGTGTAATTTCTGCAGGGGAATCTGTAACTATCTGACCCAATCTCTGCTAATGTAAGCATTTAAAAATTGATCATCATCTCTTGTTTAGTTTAGTTAGAAGAGTAGGGAGTAGCAACCCACAGAGAAATGGATATTCTATGGAAGTCCTCCAAGTAGCTAATAATAGAAATAACTATGATTTATTATTGTTTATTAAGGGCCAAGTAGTTTACTAAGCCCTCTGTCTACTATCTTTCTATGTAAATTATTAGGAAATTCTTATTAGGTATTAAAAATTAACATTTTAAAAAACAAAGTTTAAATAAGAATTGCCCTAATTTTTACAAAAAAATAAAGTTTAAATAGGGTAAATGACCAAAGTCACGCAGGCAAAACTCAGTAGGAAATAGAACACGGATTTGAACTCAAAGTCTGAACCCAATGTCCATGCTTATGCAAGTTACTACTAAAATGAGCAATGTACAATTTTCCCTGGGAATCTCTGGAACTGAAATCTAGGTCTGGCCATTCTAAATACATTGTCTGATTTTTAGCTGTCAATGCTATAAACGTGATCCCAAATGAGAAGTTTGGATGCATTCTCTTCAACAGTCACTAGATGGAGCCAGTGCACTGAAAAGCTATTATAGTCTTTTTGGAGACCAGCACACAGGATTTATTCTAGGAAGTCAGCAAAGGCTGGTTTTGATTGGAAAAGTGCTAAAAAGATCACTCCCTCTGACAGCTGGCTTTTTTTCCTTTCTGGATAATGTAGATGAAGAGGAAGATGAGAGGTCTCTGGAGGTGTAGAGAATTGCTAGAGCCAAGAGCTATGTGGGATGAATGCATAATCAACGAATTCTGTTCTTTCCCAGGAGTGGTTTTAATAATCTGATGTGTGGCTGGGCTGGTGGGTTGTGGAAGCAGAGCATGATATTACCCTTCTCTGTGTGATCTGCCTTAGAGATTCCATCCTTTCACATTACATAAAACTGAGTGTACCTCATTGAATCTCTTCCATTTTTAAAGTAAGCAATGGCTGGTTTTATATATAATTAGTTATATTAATATTAAATACTAATGTATTTTTTTATATATACAAAATGACTTTCTCAAGGTCGCACAGGTATTAATGAGAGAACCCAGGTCTTGCGCCTGCAATGTCATGGTTCTTCATACGGCATCATACAGCCACCGCACAAATGTGCAGTCATAATCACTAGGACTAGAAATGCCCACCCAATTGTGCTGGGTAACATGTGTCCAAATAGGCCCAACAAAATAAGGAATTGGCAGTCCTGAGTGGGGCAATGGTTAAAGAAAGAAAAATATGCAAATGTTGAGGCCTCATCCTTCCCACTAAAGTAGAGATGCTAACTTGAATAAATCCCTTCTAGACAGTGTGGCAGAATGGGAAGGAAATAATTGGACCCTAAGCTCCCAGTGAGCGTTAGACTTAGGAATGGTACTGTACCCTCTGAGTGTAATCCTGTCAAGTCCTAGCTCATGACTTTCTCCCTTCTGCAATCTGAGATAGCCCAGGTATATATCACTACAAAAATCAAATATACAAAATAATGAAGCAATGTCTGTAAATAATTCTACCAATACATCTAATGGAGGGTGACAGATGGAAGGCAATGGGAGCTGGATCAGTGTATCCAGCCAGGGAATTTTGGCACTCCAGGCTGGACACCAGAAACCCTATTTAGCCTGTTGTGTCAGCTTGGGGAAATAATAAGGTTGAGTCTGGAATTAATATGTGGACTCTTGGGGAAAATGTGGTGCCGTTTGAGTCTCCACAAGGTAGCCCCAAGAGAACTTGTTCAAAAGGTGCCGTATGTGAGAAACTTGAAGGAAAACTTAGAGAAAAGAGACACTTCTAACAGAGCTGTGGTAATAGTGGGGAAAGGGTAGCTCCCCATGTGAAGCCAAACATCGTTGGTGGGACAGAAGGGAGAGCTGACTTCAGGCCAGTGAGTAGAACCGCGCAGGAGCTGTGGAATGGAGCAATAACATGAATGGCAGCGCTAATGGTGGGGCCATACAACATCAGTAGGACGACTGGTAAATACAACGGCAGCTGCAGGTTTCCGCTCAATGAAATCCAACTCCATTCATTTGGAAAGCATTTACTGTGCTCCGGTGATGGGCCAGGTGTAGAATGCAGCAGTTCCAGTGTAATCTTAGAGAGATACTTAGGATCTACAGAAGCTACACAGAGACAAGAGATTAAGTTTATTGGAGAGAAGGGGAACATAAGAGAAGACAACCCAGAAGACATGTTACTGATTGGGGTTTTGAAGAATGCATGTTTTCTTCAAGAAAGAAAGAATATTTTCCAAGTAGATAAGGAAAAGAAGGACGTTTGAAACCAGGGACACAGGGAAGGCATTTTTCAAATCAGTATTGTTGTGTTAACACATCATCCCAAACTTAACGGCCAAAGATGATGGCAATAATTTATTTTGACTGTGAATCTAATTTGATCAGAGCTAGTCAAGGATGGCTTAGCTCCAATGAAGCAACTGCACCCGGGTGTGGTGAATCCACTTTCATAATGGCAGACTCACAAATTGGTCCTAGCTCTAGGGCCAAAGCTCAGCCAGTCTGGGGGCTTTGACATAGCTGGTTGGAGTTCTTCAAAGTATGACAGCCTCGTGGCTTGTTTCAAGAGAGTATTCAGAGCACATCAAGAAGCTATGTTACCTTTTATTACCTAGCCTAAGAAGTCCTATAGCTCTCTTCTACCATAATCTTAAACTAATCCAGATTCAAGATTGGAGAATGTAGACTCCACATATCAACTGGAAGTGTGTTAAGTCACACGTAAGAAAATATTATTGTTAATGCCTTTGGAAAATACAATTTGCTTTGGGCACTGAAGAATGAAACACCATGGCTTATTCAAGGAATGGTTCATAACACAGGCATTTCTTCCTTTCTAAAACAGTAAGCTATAAAGACTTTTATTTGTTTATGGAGGAGAAGGATTCCCATATTAAGTCCAGCTAGGCAAATATAAAAATCTTTGGGCCTTGATATTTTATTTTTCAAACGAATATAATCATACTTCCTTTGTCTATTATAAGAATGCTCTCCCTTCACTCCCAGCTACATTGAAATATAATTGACATATAACATTGTATAGGTGTAAGGTATACAATGTGATGACTTGATACACTTATATATGGTAAAATGATTATCATAGTAGAGTTGTTAACATCTCATTCCCTCACATAATCATTATTTTGTTTTCTTTTTGCTGTGAGAACATTTAATATCTACTGTCTTAGCCAATTTCTGGTATATAATACAGTATTGTTAACTCCAATCACTGTGCTGTGCATTGGATTTCCAAGATTTATTCATCTTGATTGGAATATTATAACTTTTGACTGATATCACCCTATTTCCCACACCCCGTAGCCCCCTGGCAACCATCAATTTACTTTCTGTTTCAGTAAGTTCAGGATTTTTAGATTCCACATACAAGTGGAGTACACGTATAGTATTTGCCTTTCTCTGTCTGACTGACTTATTTCACTTAGCATAATGCCCTCGAGATACATCCATGTTGTTGCAAATGACAGGATTTCCTTCTTTCCCATGGCTAACTAATATTCCATTGTACATATGTATATCTGTCTATTTATCTTACATCTTCTCTATCCATTCATCCATTGATGGACACTTAGGTTGTGTCCATATCTTGGCTATTGTGAGCAATGCTACAATGAACATGGGAATACAGATATCTCTTTGAGATCCTGATTTAATTTCATTTGGATATATACGCCCAGAATTGGGCTTGCTGGATCATATGGTAGTTATATTTTTAATTTTTGAGGAACTTCCATATTGTTTTCTATAGTGGCTATACCAGTTTACATTTCCACTAACAGTGCTAAAGGGCTCTCTTTTCTCCACATCCTTGACAACACTTCTTAACTCTTGTACTTTTGATTATAGCCATTTTAACAGGTATGAGGTGATAGCTCACTGTGGCTTTGATTTGCATTTTCCTGATGATTAGTGATGTTGAACACCTTTTCATGTGTCTGTTGGTCATTTGATGCCTTCTTTGAAAAAATGTCTATTTAGTTCCTCTATTCATTTTTTTAATGTTTCTTTTTTAATATTTTATTTATTTGAGAGAGAGAGAGAGAACAGAGGGAGAGGGAGAAACAGACTCCCCACTGAGCAGGGAGCCCGATGTGGGCCTCCATCCCAGGACCCTTGGGATCATGACCTGAGCCGAAGGCAGACACTTAACCGACTGAGTCACCCAGGTGCCCCCCTCTGTTCATTTTTAAATTGGATTAAATTTTTTTTTTGCTATTGAGTTGTATGAGCTCCTTATATATTTTGGATATTAACCCCTTATCAGTTAGATTGTTTGTAAATATTTTCTACCATTCTGTAGGTTGATTTTTCATTTTGTTGATTGTTTCTTTTACTGGGTAAAGCTTTTTAGTTTGATGCAGTCCCATTTATTAATTGTTGCTTGCTTCTCTTGTGCTTTTGGTATGGTATCCAAAAATAATTGCCAAGACCAATGCCAAGGAGATTTTTCCCTATTTTTATTTTAGGAATTTTATGGTCTTAATCTTTATATTGAAGTCTTTAATCCATTTCAAGTTAATTTCTATGAGTGGTGTAGGATAAGGATCCAATATCATTCTTCTGCGCATGATTATCCAGTTCTTCCAACATCATTTATTGAAGAGACTATCCTTTTCTCATTGAGTATTCTTGGCTTCCTTATCAAACAGTAATTGATTGTATATGCAGTCAATTTTATTTCTAGGCTCTCAATTCTGTTCCATGATTCAGATGTCTATTTTTATGCCCCACTATGATTTGATTACTATAGCTTTGTATATGGTTTGAAACCAGAAAGAATGATGCCTTCATCTTTGTTCTTCTTTCTCAGAATTGCTTTGACTATTTGGGGTATTTTGTGGTTCCATATGAACTTCATGATTATTTTTTCCATTTCTGTGAAAAATGCCATTGGAATTTTGATAAGGATTGCATTGAATCTGTAGATCTCTTTGGGGAGTATGGACATTTTATCAATATTAATTCTTCCAATCCATGAATATGGGATATCTCCATTTGTGTCATCTTCAATTTCTTTCATCAAGGCCTTACAGTCTTCAATGCACAGATCTTTCACCTTCTTCATTAAATTTATTCTTAAGTATTTTATTGTTTCTCTTTATTTCTTTTTCAGATATTTAGTTGGTGTCTAGAAACACAACTGATTTCAGTATTTTGATATTGTATCCTGTAACTTTACTGAGTTCATTGATTAGTTCTAACAGTTTTTTGGTGGAGTCATTAGGGTTTTCTATATATAAGATAATATCATTTACAACAGAGACCATTTTACTCTTTCCAATTTAGATGATTTTTATTTCTTTTTCTTGTCTGATTGTTCTGACTAGGACTTCTAGTATTATATTGAATAGGAGTGGTGAGATTGAGTACCCTAGTCTTGTTCTTGATCTTAGAGGGAAAGCTTTCAACCCTTTATCTTTGAGTATGATGTTAGCTGTGGGTTTGTCATATATGGCCTTTATTATGTTGAAGTATGTTCCTTTTATACTCATATTATTGAGAGTTTTTGTCATGAAGGGATATTGTATTTTGTTAAATACTTTTTCTGCATCTATTGAGGTGATCATACGATTTTTTCTTTTATTTTATTAATGTGGTTTATCACATTTATTAATTTGTATATGTTGAACCATCCTTGAATCTCAGGGATAAATACCATTTGATCATGGTGTATGATCCTTTTAATAGACTATTGAGAACTTTTCCATGTATATTCCCCAGGGCTTTACTTCATTTACTTCTACTCTGCTTTTTGTTATTTCCTTCCTTCTGCTAACTTTGGATTAATTCATTCTTCTTTTTCTAATTCCTTGAAGTGAAATTTAGGTTGTTGATTTGAGATCTTTCTTTTTTTCTTAGTTTAGGCATTTATCATTATAAACTTCTCTCTTGGAACTGCTTTTGCTGCACTATAATTTTTGGAATGTTGTGTTTCCATTTTCATTTGTTTTGAGATTTTTTAAATTTACTTTTTGACTTCTTGATTCATTGGTTGTTCTGGAGACTGTTATTTAATTTCCACACCTCCATGAATTTTCAGCTTTCCTCCTGTAACTGATTTTTAGTTTCATACCACTGTGGTCAGAAAAGATACTTGCTATGATTTCAGTTTTCCTTTGCTAATACTTATCTTGTGACTGATCAATAATTTATCCTGGAGAATGTCCCATGTGCCCTTGAGAAGAATGTGTTTGTATTCTGATGCTGTTGGATGCAATGTTTTGTATGTGTCTGTTAGGTCCATCTGGTCTAAAGTATGGCTTAAGTGCAATGTTTCTTTACTGATTTTATGTTCAGATGATCTATCCATAGTTGAAAGGGGTACTGACCTTCTCTACTATTATTGCATTGTTGTCTATTTCTTCCTTCAGATCTGTTAATATTTGCCTAATATATTTAGGTGGTCTGACATTGGGTGCATATATATTTACAATTGTTATATCCTCTTGATGAATTGACCCGTTTACCGTTATTATTATGTAAAAACTTTGTCTCTTGTTATGGCTTTGAGTTAAAATCTTTTGTCTTCTATAAGTGTAGCTACCCACCCTCTCTCTTGGTTTCCATTTCTGTGGAGTATCTTTTTTCATTCTTTCACTTTGAGCCTATGTATATGTTTCCTTAAAGCTGATATGAGTCTTAGTAGGCAGCATTTAGTTGGGTTTTGTTTCTCTATCCATCCAGCTGGTCTATGAATGGAGAATTTAATACATTTACATTTACAGTAATTATTGATATTAAGGACTTACTAATGCCATCTTACTGTTTTCTGGCTTTTTCTAGATCCCTCATTCCTTTCTTTCTCTCTTACTGATTTCCTTTGTGAATTGATGATTTTCTATAGTGGTATGCTTTGATCCCTTCTGCTTATCTTTTGTGAATCTACTGTAGATTTTTGCTATGTGGTTACAATGAGGTTCACATAAAATACCTTACAGATATAACACTCTATTTTATTCTTTCTTTTTTTATTATTATTATTATGTTATGTTAATGACCATACATTACATCATTAGTTTTTGATGTAGTGTTCCCTGATTCATTGTATGCTTATAACACCCAGTGCTCCATGGAGAACGTGCCCTCCCTAATACCCTTCACCAGGCTAACCCATCCTCCCACCCCGTCCCCTATAGAACCCTCAGTTTGTTTTTCAGAGCCCATCGTCTCTCATGGTTCGTCTCCCCCTCCAATTCCCCCCCTGCATTCTTCCCCTCCTGCTATCTTCTTTTTTTTAATTTTTAAACATAAAATGTATTATTTGTTTCAGAGGTACAGATCTGTGATTCAACAGTCTTGCACAATTCACAGTGCTCACCATAGCACATACCCTCCCCAATGTCTATCAACCGGCCACCCCATCCCTCCCACCGCCCACCACTCCAGCAACCCTCAGTTTGTTTCCTGATCTTAAGAATTCCTCATATCAGTGAGGTCATATGATACATATCTTTCTCTGATTGACTTATTTCATTCAGCATAACACTTTCCAGTTCCATCCACATCATTGCAAATGGCAAGATTATATTCCTTTTGATGGCTGCATAATATTCCATTGTGTATATATACCACATCTTCTTTATCCATTCATCTGTCGATGGACATCTTGGCTCTTTCCATAGTTTGGCTATTGTGGACATTGCTGCTATAAACATCAGGGTGCACATACCCCTTCACATCCCTACATTTGTATCTTTGGGGTAAATACCCAGTAGTGCAATTGCTGGATCATATGGTAGCTCTATTTTTAACTTTTTGAGGAACCTCCATACTGTTTTCCAGAGTGGCTGCCCCAGCTTGCACTCCCACCAACCATGTAGGAGGGTTCCCCTTTCTCCGCATCCCTGCCAACATCTGTTGTTTCCTGACTTGTTAATTTTAGCCATTCTGACTGGTGTGAGGTGGTATCTCATTGAGATTTGGATTTGGATTTCCCTAGATGCCGACTGATGTTGAGCACTTTTTCATGTGTGTGTTGGCCATTTGGATGTCTTCTTTGGAAAATTGTCTGTTCATGTCTTCTGCCCATGTCTTGACTGGATCATTTGTTCTTTGCGTGTTGAGTTTAAGAAGTTCTTTATAGATTTTGGATACTAGCCCTTTATCTGATATGTCATTTGCAAATATCTTCTCCCATTCTGTCGGTTGTCTTTTGGTTTTGTGGACTGTTTCTTTTGCTATGCAAAAGCTTTTTCTCTTGATGAGGCCCCAATAGTTAATTTTTGCCCTTGCTTCCCTTGCCTTTGGTGATGTTTCTAGGAAGAAGTTGCTGCAGCTGAGGTCAAAGAGGTTGCTGCCTGTGTTCTCCTTTAGGATTTTGTTGGACTCTTGTCTCACATTTAGGTCTTTCAACCATTTTGAGTCTATTTTTGTGTGTGGTGTAAGGAAATGGTCCAGTTTCATATTTCTGCATGTAGCTGTCCAATTTTCCCCCATTGTTAAAGTCCCCCACAGTTATTGTTGCCCATTTGTTGAAGAGACTGTCTTTTTTCCATTGGACATTCTTTCCTGCTTTGTCGAAGATTAGTTGACCATAGAGTTGAGGGTCGATTTCTGGGCTCTCTATTCTGTTCCATTGACCCATGTGTCTGGTTTTGTTCCAGTACCATACTGTC
Organism: Eumetopias jubatus; assembly: GCF_037043125.1. Classification (NCBI taxonomy): domain Eukaryota; kingdom Metazoa; phylum Chordata; class Mammalia; order Carnivora; family Otariidae; genus Eumetopias; species Eumetopias jubatus. Next base: position 50,859,634 of record NW_028274814.1, on the reverse strand, counting down.
TTGATGATGACAGCTTTGTAATAGAGCTTGAAGTCCGGAATTGTGATGCCACCAGCTTTGCTTTTCTTTTTCAACGTTCCTCTGGCTATTCAGGGTCTTTTCTGGTTCCATACAAATTTTAGGATTATTTGTTCCATTTCTTTGAAAAAAGTGGATAGTATTTTAATGGGGATTGCATTGAATGTGTAGATTGCTCTAGGTAGCATTGACATCTTCACAATATTTGTTCTTCCAATCCATGAGCATGGAACGTTTTTCCATTTCTTTGTGTCTTCCTCAATTTCTTTCATGAGTATTTTATAGTTTTCTGAGTACAGATTCTTTCCCTCTTTGGTTAGATTTATTCCTAGGTATCTTCTGGTTTTGGGTGCAATTGTAAATGGGATTGACTCCTTAATTTCTCTTTCTTCTGTCTTGTTGTTGGTGTATAGGAATGCCACTGATTTCTGTGCATTGAATTTATAGCCTGCCACTTTACTGAATTCCTGTATGAGTTATAGCAGTTTTGGGGTAGAGTCTTTTGGGTTTTCCACATAAAGTATCATATCATCTGCAAAGAGTGAGAGTTTGACTTCTTCTTTGCCGATTCGGATGCCTTTTATTTCTTTTTGTTGTCTGATTGCTGTGGCTAGGACTTCTGATACTATGTTGAATAGCAGTGGTGATAGTGGACATCCCTGCCGTGTTCCTGACCTTAGGGAGAAAGCTCTCAGTTTTTCCCCATTGAGAATGATATTCGCTGTGGGTTTTTCAGATGGCTTTTATGATATTGAGGTACGTACCCTCTATCCCTCTACTCTGAAGAGTTTTGATCAAGAAAGGATGATATACTTTGTCAAATGCTTTTTCTGCATCTATTGAGAGGATCATATGGTTCTTGTTCTTTCTTTGATTAATGTATTGTCTCACATTGATTGATTTGGGGATGTTGAACCAACCTTGCAGCCCAGGGATAAATCCCACTTGGTTGTGGTGAATAATCCTTTTAATGTACTGTTGGATCTTATTGGCTAGTATTTTGGTGAGAATTTTGGCATCCATGTTCATCAAGGATATTGGTCTGTAGTTCTCCTTTTTGATGGGGTCTTTGTCTGGTTTGGGGATCAAGGTAATGGTAGCCTCATAAAATGAGTTTGGAAGTTTTCCTTCCATTTCTATTTTTTGGAACAGTTTCAGAAGAATGGGTATTAATTCTTCTTTAAATGTTTGGTAGAGTTCCCCTGGGAAGCCATCTGGCCCTGGACTCTTGTTTGTTGGGAGATTTTTGATGACTGCTTCAATTTCCTTACTGATTATGGGTCTGTTCAGGTTTTCTCTTTCTTCCTGGTTCAGTTTTGGTAGTTGATACATCTCTAGGAATGCATCCATTTCTTTCAGATTATCTAATTTGCTGGCATAGAGTTGCTCATAATATGTTCTTATAATTGTTTGTATTTTTTTGGTGTTGGTTGTGATGGCTCCTCTTTCATTCATGATTTTGTTGATTTGGGTCATTTCTCTTTTCTTTTTGATAAGTCTGGCCAGGGTTTATCAATCTTGTTAATTCTTTCAAAGAACCAGCTCCTAGTTTCTTGATCTCTTCTACTGTTCTTTTGGTTTCTAGTTCATTGATTTCTGCTCTGATCTTTATTATTTCTCTTCCCCTGCTGGGTTTAGGCTTTATTTGTTGTTTTTTCTCTAGCTCCTTTAGGTGTAGGGTTAGGTTGTGTATTTGAGACCTTTCTTGTTTCTTGAGAAAGGCTTCTATTGCTATATACTTTCCTCTCAGGACTGCCTTTTCTGTATCCCAAAGATTTTGAACAGTTGTGTTTTCATTTTCAATTTTTTCCATGAATTTTTTAATGTTTTCTTCAATTTCCTGGTTGACCCATTCATTCTTTAGTAGGATGCTCTTTAGCCCCCATGTATTTGAGTTCTTTCCGATTTTCCTCTTGTGATTGAGTTCCAGTTTCAAAGCATTGTGGTCTGAAAATATGCAGGGAATGATCCTAATCTTTTTGTACCGGTTGAGACCTGATTTGTGACCTAGGATGTGATCTATTCTGGAGAATGTTCCATGGGCCCTAGAGAAGAATGTGTATTCTGTTGCTTTGGGATGGAATGTTCTGAATATATCTGTGAAGTCCATTTGGTCCAGTGTGTCATTTAAAGTCTTTACTTCCTTGTTGATCTTTTGCTTAGATGATCTGTCCATTTCAGTCAGGGGGGTGTGGAAGTCCCCCACTATTATTGTATTGTTGTCGATGTGTTTCTTTGCCCTTGTTATTAATTGCTTTTTATACTTGGCTGCTCCCATGTTAGGGGCATAGATATTTACAATTGTTAGATCTTCCTGTTGGATAGACCCTTTAAGTAGGATTTGGTGTCCTTCCTCCTCTCTTATTATAGTCTTTGGTTTAAAATCTAATTTGTCTGATATAAGGATTGCCACCCCAGCTTTCTTTTGGTGTCCATTAGCATGGTAAATGGTTTTCCACCCCCTCACTTTCAATCTGGGGGTGTCTTTGTGTCTAAAATGAGTCTCTTGCAGACGGCATATCGATGGGTCTTGTTTTTTTATCCAATCTGATAGCCTGTGTCTTTTGATTGGGGCATTTAGCCCATTTACATTCAGGGTAACTATTGAAAGATATGAATTTAGTGCCATTGTATTGTCTGTAAGGTGACTGTGACTGTATATTGTCTGTGTTCCTTTCTGATCTATGTTGCTTTTAGGCTCTCTCTTTGCTTAGAGGACCCCTTTCAATATTTCCTGTAGGGCTGGTTTCGTGTTTTTGAAATTCCTTTATTTTTTGTGTGTCCTGGAAGCTTTTTATCTCTCCTTCTATTTTCAATGCCAGTCTAGCTGGATATAGTATTCTTGGTTGCATATTTTTTCTGGTTTGTGCTCTGAAGATATCATGCCAGTCCTTTCTGGCCTGCCAGGTCTCTGTGGATAGGTCTGTTGCCAGTCTAATGTTTCTACCATTGTAGGTTACATATCTCTTCTCCCAAGCTGCTTTCAGGATTTTCTCTTTGTCTCTGAGACTCGTTAAGTTTTACTATTAGATGTTGGGGTGTTAACCTATTTTTATTGATTTAGAGGGGGGTTCTCTGTGCCTCCTGGATTTTGATGCCTGTTTCCTTCCCCACATTAGGGAAGTTCTCTGCTATAATTTGCTCCAATATACCTTCTGCCCCTCTCTCTCTTTCTTCTTCTGGGATCCCAATTATTCTAATGTTGTTTCATCTTATGGTATCCCTTATCTCTCAGATTCTGCCCTCGTGATCCAGGAGTTGTTTATTTCTCTTTTTCTCAGCTTCTTTATTTTCCATCATTTGGTCTTCAATATCACTAATTCTCTCTTCTGCCTCAATTAACCTAGCGGTTAGAGCCTCCATTTTTTATTGCACCTCATTAATAGCATTTTTAATTTCGACTTGGTTAGATTTTAGTTCTTTTATTTCTCCAGAAAGTGTTTCTCTAATAACTTCCATGCTTTTTTCAAGCCCAGCTGGTTCTTTAAAATCATCATTCTGAACTCTAGTTCAGACATCTTACTAATATCTGTATTGTTTAGGTCCCTGGCAGTCGGTACTGCCTCTTGTTCTTTTTGTTGAGGTGATTTTTTCCATCTTGTCATTTTGTCCAGAGGAGAATAGATGAATGAGAGAACAAAGTGGTAACAGGTTAACAACGTCCCTAGGAAATATACACTAAACAAATCAGAAAGGACCTGAAACCAGGGGAAAAGAAAGGGAAAGAAAGAAAAAAGAAAAAAAAAAGAACGAATAAGATAAAAACAAAAAAAACAAATCAAAACAAAACAAATAAACAGAATATGATCTAACATGATCAGGATGGTGCATAGATCGGTGCCACACACTAGATTTTGGGCATATTTTGGTCTGTTAGAAGAAAGTGCCATCCAAAATTTTAAAGAAAGAAAAACTTATATGTGTACAAAAATAAGGGTTAATACGATGAAGGGATGCAATATGACTGTAAAGATGAAAATTATAAAATATTTTATAAAAGGAATTGCTAAGATAAGAAGTTGGTTGAAAAAAGAAAGAAGAGGATTAAAAAAAAAAAGGGAGAGAATGTGATCAGGCAGGAGATGAGAACAAAGCCATACACTAGAGATTTAGGGTATATTTTGATCTGTTAGAGGAAACTGTATCTCAAAATTTTAAAGAGAGAACAACTTATATATATATATATATATATATATATATATATATATATATATGGGTAACTACTATGAAGGGATAGAATATGATTCTAAAAATGAAAAATAAAAAATATTTTTTAAAAAAGGGATTGATAAGATGTTGGTTCAAAAAGGGAAAAAGAAAAATTCAAAAAAAAAAGACAGTTAAAAAAATTAACTTTGGAAGACTAAAGAATCATGGTAAAAAAGCCATGAATTCTATGTGCAGTATTCCCCTAGCGCTGGAGTTCTGCCATTCCCATTGATTGGTAAACTTGGTTTTGGCTGGTGGTTCTTGCTGATCTTCTGGGGGAGGGTCCTGTTGCCATGGTTCCCAAATGTCTTTGCCGGAGGCAGAATTGCCCCGCCCTTGCCCCCACCGGGCTAAGTAATCTGCTTGGGATTGCTCTCAGAAGCTTTTGTTCCCTGCAAGCTTTTGGTACAGCTTTGGAGGATGAGAGTGAATATGGAGGCCTCCCAGTCTCCACCCCAGAGGAGCTGAGAACTCGGGACCCCGCTCCTCAGTGCGCCCCCGGAGAAAAGCAGTCACTCCCATCTCTCCGGTCTCTGGCCACACTCCGTGCTCACCCGGCCTGTGACCGAGCGTTTCTATCTCTGGCGCACGACCTGTGTGGAGTCTCCAAACCCAGCAGATCCCTGCGGTGTGCTCCCACGGCGCTCCTTCTGGGGGAGGAAGGGGAGTCTCCCCAGATCTGCCGCTTGTTAGGTCCCTGCTGGAGGAGCAGTGGCCCGACTCTGCGGTGGATCACGGTTTATGTCAACCCCGAGCTGAGAGCCTGCGCCTTGGCGCCGTCTCTGCAGCTGGCTTCCCCTCTCTAATACCTAGGAGTTCTGCTGCACTCAGGCACCCCTGGTCTTTCTGTGACCCTGAGGGCCCTGAGACCACACTGTCTTGTGAGGGTCCCACCCCTGCTTAGCCACTGGAGCAACATCCCTCAGTGGAGCAGACTTCTAAAAGTTCCGATTTTGTGCTCTGCTGCTCTCTTGCCAGTAGCAGCCGACGGAGGCCCCTCCCCTGCCATCTATCCTCCCGAATATCGCCTTGGATTCACGTCTCCGCACGTCCTACCTTCCAGAAAGTGGTCGCTTTTCTGTCCAGAGTTGCTGCTATTGTTTTCTTCGATCTCCTGTTGAGTTCGTAGGTGTCCAGAATGGTTTGATTCCTATCCAGCTGAACTCCTGGGACCAGACGAAATCCAGGTCTCCTACTCCTCCACCATTTTGCTCTGCCAACACTCTTATTTTATTCTGATGATCACTTAACTTCAAATATATACAAAAACTCTATTCTTTTGCTCCTCCCCCTTTTGTGTTTTTGATGTCACAATTTACCTCTTTTTATATTGTGTATTCACTAACAAATTATTGTAGTTATAGATATATTTTTATTTTTTTAAAGATTTTTTAAAAAAATATTTGACAGAGAGAGAGAGAACAAGCAGGGGGAGTGGCAGGCAGAGGGAGAGGGAGAAGCAGGCCCCCTGTGGAGTAGGTAGCCCAATATGGGGCTTGATCCCAGGACCCTGGTGACCTGAGCCGAAGGCAGATGCTTAACCAACTGAGCCACCCAGGCGCCCATAGTTATAGATATTTTAATACCTTATATACTAGTATACTAGGGTTAAGTGGTTAACACACACTACACTATGTTATAGTATTAGCATATTCTGAGTTTGACTATATACTTTTACCAGTGTGTTATATATTTTCATTTTACTAATTGGTGTTTTTTCATTTCAGCTTAAAGAACCCTTTAGCATTTCTTGTAAGGCAGATCTAGTGGTGATGAACTCCCTTAGCTTTTGTGTGGGAAAGTCTTGATCTCTCCCTCATTTCTGAAGAATGGCTTTTTCAGATAGGATATTTTTGGTTAGCAGTTTTTTCTTTCAGCACTTAATATATCATCTCACTCTCCTGGCCTGTAAGGTTTCTGCTGAGAAATTCACTATTAGCCTCATAGGAGTTCCCTTGTAAGTTACAAGTGTCCTTTTCTCTTGCTGCTTTTAAGACTCTCTTTGTCTTTTATTTTTGACAATTTTATTATAATGTGTCTTGGAGATTTCTTTATGTTGAGTTTGTTGTGGACCTATGAGCTTCATGAACTTGGATTTCCAAATCTCTCCCAAGATTTGGGAAGTTTTAAGTCATTATCTTTTGAAATAATTCTTTTGCTTCTTCTCCTTTTTTTTTTCTTCTAAGACTTCAATAATTTGTAGATGGTTTCTTTTGATGTATCCCATAGATCATGTAGGCTTTCTTTACTCATTTTCATTCGTTTTGTTTTGTTCTCCTCTGACTGGAGAATCTCAAAGTTCCTCTCTCCTGCCATTATGCTCTTTGTTGCATTTTTTTTCTTTCTTTTTTTTTTTAAGATTTTATTTATTTATTTGACACAGACAGAGAGAGAGAGAGAGGGAGAGAACACAAGCAAGGGGGAGCATCAGAGAGAGAGGGAGAAGCAGGCTCCCTGCTGAGCAGGGAGCCCAATGCGGGGCTCCATCCCAGGATCCTGGGATCATGAACTGAGCCGAAGGCAGACGCTTAACCAACTGAGCCACCCAGGTGCCCTGCATTTTTCATTTCATTTACTGTATCCTTCTGCTCCAAAACTCTTTTTTAAAAAAATGATTCTCTTTGTTAAACTTCTTAATTTGTTCATGTATTATTTTCCTGATTTGTCTAACTGTCTCCCTATGTTTCCTTGTAGCTCACTGAGCTCCTTTAAAAGAGCTATTTTGAGTTTTTTATCAGGTAAGTTGCAATTCTCCAAGTCTTTGGAGGTGGATTATTAGAAGATATTGTGATCCTTTTGTGGTGTCATTTCCTGGCTTTTCATGTTTCTTGAGGTCCTGCATGGCTGTCTTCACATCAAGTAGGTCACCTCCTCCAGTCTTTACTGACTGTCTTCGGGACAGAAATATCTTCTGTCAGCCCTGCTAGGAGTTTTTCTCAGATCTTCTGTGGACATGTCTGCTCCATACTTCTTACTCCCTCTTGTGGCAGAATTCTTAAGCTTGTATACCTTCTCTTGATCCTGCCGTGCTCCAGGCTGGGTACTGACAGTATTGCTTTTGGCTTACCAAAAGTGATGTTAAAGCTGAAATTTGTGGTCTGTCCCTGGCCCACAGATTCAGGTTGACTTTCTGCATGTGCTGACTAGTTGTCTACCAAAGCTTGCTCTTGCTGCCATCAGGGGTGTGCACAGGTTGATCTGGCCACAGAGTGGTGGTATGTGTGGGGCTGAATTATGTGGAGCCTTGGGAGTACCCATGGGCCAGTTGGGAGGGAATTCAAAGGCAAGGCATCCCAGCAGCTTATGGGCAGGTTTCTTCATGGAGTCCCTGATGCTGTTAGTAGGATCTGCATTCCTTTAATGCCCTCCCAGAATCCTTCCTCAGTCTCCCAGTCTCTCCTGCCCTCTAAGTCATGCAGATTTCATGACTGAGTACTCTGGATGGGGTGAGAGAGAAATGGGCCTCTTTGGAAGAGTCTTGCATATCTGGGGAACCTAGGTGCTCACTCACACTCTCTTTTTCTCCCCACAGTAGGGAGGAGAAGGCCTCTCTTGGCACTGAGCTGTGCCACCTTGGGAGAGAGGCAATGTGGGTAAAGTTACATCGTCCTCTTACACTCTCCACTGCATCTAAACTATCTTTTTGCTCCAACAGTATGCTGGAACTTCTTTGCTTCCACAAAGACTCTCTGGACTTCCACAAAGGCTCTCTCATCTGTGGGTGACTGTCTAAGACAGTGTTCTCCAGAAGCTCCTGGACCATGGCTGAGCAGGGCTGGAACCAGTTCGTGGGCCATTGGAGGGTCCACAGCCAGGACAGGGTCTGTATGCCTATGACCTGACACATGGGTGGGTGAGACTCCTCTCAAGTCCCTCGGCATAGGCTGCTGCTCCACAAAGGCATTTTTGTCCATTGTATACAAAGTAAAAAATCATTGGACAGGGAAGATACAAGTGAGGGATGTCTTTTTCAGTCATCTTGCTCACAGGATGCTTCTGATGGTCAAACTATTGGAAACTGTAAGGCACATTCATATTCATTTATTCAACTATCTATCCATTCATCCACCCAACCACTATCAATCCACCTTGATCCATCCATTCTTTCATTTATTAAATATTTATTAAACATCTACAATATACCATTCCCGTACTATGGCATGGACACAGGGTAAGCAATTATTAGTTCTCTGATGAATAGTCCTAAATACCATTTCCTGAAGCAATGCCAGTGAATTAGAATCACCACTTTAGCAAAAATATTTAATTGGTATATGTAAACTAATTGGTCACCAAAGGTAACTTTTATTTTCAATTTTTATGTTCAAATTTATGTTCAAATTTTATGTATTTCAGCTTCTTTATCAAAGGTAGTGATATTTAAAAACCTTTCTTGAATACATTTTCTTTTTTTTTTAATTTTATTTATTTTTGTCAGAGAGAGAGAGAACGTAAAGTGTAGAATGCTTCCCCTGAGGGGAAGGGGAAGCAGCAGGCAGAGGGAGAGGGAGAAGTGGGCTCCCTTCTGAGCAGGGAGCCTGATGTGGGGCTTGATCCCAGGACTCTGGGATCATGACCTGAGCTGAAGGCAGATGCTTAACCGTCTGAGCCACCCAGGCACCCCTTGAATACATTTTCAAAGAAATTCTGTTTCTACTGTAACAATATAAATATGCTCAAATAATCTGCTTTATTAGATTTACCACAAATAACAACTATGTACTCTATTTGGCTGGCATTGTGGGTTTGTTATCACAGCATCTTTTCAATGTTGTACATCTCTCAGTGGCTGTTTTCCAACCTATTTTTGGGTTCACATTATAGTATGACATTACTCAGTTTATAAGTGAATTGAGAGATAATTATTTATATTTTATTTAAACAACAGTACTGTAGACCTGTGGTGTAAGTTATGGTAGCTAAGATGGAAAATCTTAAAACAATTTTTTCTTATTTTATTAATTACCAAATATTATCTACACCTAACACCAAACAAATCCCTTCTTTATATATTATAAAAATTTAAAGACATTTTATTGCAGCTCAGTATGTCCTAGATCTCTACACAAATACATCTTTGCCAGAAGAACTTTTAGGCTGGTGTGCTATATAGTGGTTAAGAGCATGGCTCTGGATAAGACAGACTAGATTTTTATAATGGCTCTACAGATACTAGCTGTGTGACCTTGGACAAGTTATTTAACTTCTTTAAATGTCAGCTTCTCTGTCTCTACGATGTGAACAATAATACCTATTTATGGAGTTGTTACTAGAGAACCAATGGTTATGAAGCTCTTGGTACTATTACTTGCATAAGGTCTCCATAAATGTTGGTTTTTAGCATCTATGTTATTTTTTTTAAGATTTTATTTATTTATTTGACAGAGAGACAGATAATGAGAACAAGAACACAAACAGGGGGAGTGGGAGATGGAGAAGCAGGCTCCCCACTGAGCAGGGAGCCCAATGCGGGGTTCGATCCCAGGACCCTGGGATCATGACCTGAGCCGAAGGCAGATGCTTAATGACTGAGCCACCCAGGCGCCCCAATCTCTATGTTATTTTGACTAAGTTGAGGTGAAGAGGTATCACATGGTTTTTTTTTCTATATTTGAATTTATAGATTATTTTTGTAATAGTGTATTTTGCGTGTATTTCATGTAAAATTAGGTTGAGCTGTGAGTTAGAGAGGCCTAAAGTGACAGCAGCTTAAAAAATAGAATCCCCTTGGGCGCCTGGGTGGCTCAGTTGGTTAAGCGACTGCCTTCGGCTCAGGTCATGATCCCAGGCTCCTGGGATCGAGTCCCGCATCGGGCTCCCTGCTCAGCAGGGAGTCTGCTTCTCCCTCTGACCCTACCCCCTCCCATGCTCTCTCTATCTCATTCTCTCTCTCAAATAAATAAATAAAATCTTTAAAAAAAAAAAGAAAAGAAAAGAAAAGAAAAAATAGAATCCCCCATCCCCCTTTTCATATAAAAGTTAGGCTGTCCAGGGCTGGTGTAGTAGTTCTCCTCCAAAAAGTTCCCTGGAATCCAGAATCCTTAGAGTTTACCCCTTTGTCATCTTGAGGCTGTGGCCATTATCCTCATGATATAGAATGTTAGCTATAGCCCCAGTCTCCAACTTGTGAAGCAGAATGGGACAAGGCTTGAAAAAGAAATTGGCCGAGGGCAGCAAAGGGCACAAAGTAGTGGCCTTTAAAGGGAGGTCTCCAAAAGCTGCCACGTATTTCCATGTTTATTCTGTTGTCCATAATGTAGGCACATGTTCAAACCCAGATACAATGGAAGAAAATGTATTCTCTTTCCTTGGCTTAGAATTGGGAGTCCTCTTACTATGAAGAAATGGGGAACATGGATACTGGGACACTGGCACATATCTCCCACAACATGTAACTTGTGTATTAAATCAACTCGTGAATTTGTCAAAACTGACTCATTAAACCCAAGTGGTATAAATAAATTCTACCAACTTTGCCAAATCACCATTTCCTCCTGGGAACCAGCTCCCCTAATGATATTTCAGTCTGGGTCCTTGTACTTTGGCCACTTTAGGTCATGCAGAACAGTCTTGTTTCAATTTGTGAACCCAAGTCTCTTCGTTTAAAAACATCTGTCTGATTAGACCTATAAATATAGGACAAACGGATGGTTGCCAGAGGAAAGGGGGATAGGAGGACGGGCAAAGTGGGTGAATGGGAGAGAGAGATACAGGCTCCTGGTTATGGAATAAGTCATGGGAATAAAAGGCACAGCACAGGGAATATAGTCAATGATACTCTAATAGCGTTATATGGTGACAGATGGTAGCTTCACTTGTGAACATAGCATATGTATAGAGATGTTGAATCACTGTGTTGTACACCTGGAAGTAATGTAACATTGTGTGCCAAGTATACTAAAATAAAAAAATTAAAATAAAATTTAAAGCCCCCATGTATCTGATATTTGATTAAAAACTTTCCCCTTCCTCCCTCCTATTCCGATTAGACTACTAGTTCTAGGGTTCTAGAGGGAGGGGGCATCACGTGCTCTTTTTCATCTCCCTCCTTCTTCCTGCTTATCTCTCTCAGAGTGAGTCAGGGACAGACTGAGGGACACGGCTGGTGGCATCTTCCTACCTTTCTTTTGGCCATTCTCTGCTTGGCTATGTGCTTGAAGGTCCAGTGGTAGCAGTGGACATCGCTTTAGGCTCTGCAGATGAGGCTCTGCCCCATGTGCTCCATTGGCATTAGTAGTCCTTTGTGAGTTTCCCAAAGCCACCTGCCCTCCATGGCCCCCTACTCAGGATCTGCAGCCGGTTGTGGAATTTATTTTCTGCATGCTTCAGGAAACAAGAACCCAAGGGGACCATCTGTCCCTCCTAATCTGGCTGTATCCCTGTGCCCTGTCTGTGAGGCTCTTTCTCCTGCTCTGGGGGCAGGTCAACAAGCCCAGGGGCCTTCGGCTGCTTAGACATTCAACTCGGGCAAGCTCTGATCCCTGCCCTTCTTTTTTCCTTGTTTCTGATTATAAACTTGTCATTTTAACCCTTTCTGAGTGTTTAAATTAGTGGCCTGAATTACATTTACAATGTTATGCAATCATCACTATTTCCAAAATATTTTCATCACCCAGACAGAAATTCTGTATACATTAAAAAAAACCTCCCCTTTTCTCCTCCCCCAGCCCCTGGTAAACCTCAAATCACTTTGCATCTCTATGAATTTGCCTATTACTGGTATTTCAAATAAGTGAAACAATACAGTATTCGTCCTTTCTGTTTGGCTTTTTCAGTTACCATAATGTTTTCATCATTCACCCATGCTGCAGCCCATATCTGAAGTCCTTTCTTTTTTAAGGCTAATATTCTCTTATGTGTATATGCCCCATTTTGCTCATCCACACTTTTTGGCTATTGTAAATAACGCTGCAAAGAACATTGGCATCTCTCTGAGTTCCTGTTTTCAGTTCTTTTGAGTGTCTATTTAAGAGTGGCAGTGCTGGGTCATAAGGTAATTCTATGTTTATCTTTTTTTTTTAACTTATTTTGTTTTATTTTTATTTAAAATTTTTTAAAATTTAAGTTCAATTTAGTTAACATATAGTGTGTTATTAGTTTCAGAGGTAAATCTAGTGATTCATCACTTGCATATAACACCCAGTGCTCATTACATCAAGTGTCCTCCTTAATGCCCATCACCCAGTTACCCCATTCCCCCACCCACCTGCCCTCCAGCAAATCTCAGTGTGTTTCCTATAGTTAAGAGTCTCTTATGGTTTGCCTCCCTCTCTGGTTTCATCTTATTTTATTTTTCCCACACTTCCTCTGTGTTCATCTGTTTTGTTTCTTAAATTCCACATATGAGTGAAATCATACTGTATGTGCCTTTCTCTGACTGACTTATTTCACTTAGTGTAATACCCTCCAGTTCCATATCATTGCAAGTGGCAAGGTTTCAACCATTTTGATGGCTGAGTAATATTGCATTGTGTGTGTGTGTGTGTGTGTGTGTGTATGCCACATCTTCTTTATCCATTCATCTGTTGTTGGACATCTGGGCTCTTTCCATAGTCTGGCTGTTGTGGACATTGCTGCTATAAACATTCGGGTGCAGGTACCCCTTTGAATCAGCATTTTGTATCCTTTGGGTAAATACTAGTATTTATGACCAATTGCTGGGTCATAGGGTAGTTCTATTTCTAACTTTTTGAAGAACCTCCATACCGTTTTCCAGAGTGGCTACACTAGTTTGCATTCCCACCAACAGTGTAAGAGGGCTCCCCTTTCTCTGCATCCTCGTCATCAATGTTTATCTTTCTGAGGAATCGCCAAACCATTTTCCACAACGTCTGCACCAGCAGCGTACCAATTTCCCACTTTATATCTCACCAACACTTGTGCATATCTTTTTTTGATATAGTCATCCTAATAGATTTAAAGTCATAGTTCATTGTGGGTTTTTCTTTAATTTAAATATAGTTGGTGCACACTGTTACATTAGTTTCAGATGTATAACATAGTGGTTTGACAAGTCTATACATTATGCTGTGCTCACCACAAGCATAGCCACCATCTGTCACTATACAACGTTATTACGATACCGTTGACTATATTCCCTATGTTGTACCTTTCATCCCCGTGAATTATTCATTCCATAACTGGAAGCCTGTACCTCCCACTCCCCTTCACCCATTTTGCCCATCTTTCTATCCCCTTCATTGTGGTTTTCATTTACATTTTCCTGATGACTAATGAGGTAAAGCATTTTTTTCCCATGCTTCTGGGCCATTTGTATTTCTTCTTGGAGAAATGCTTATTCAAGTCCCTTACACATTGTTTTAAACTGGGTTGTTTGTCTTTTTGTTTGGGGGTTCCTCCCTTCTTGTAGCTGCCTCAGGGGAGAGGAAGGAGGAGAACTGCTACATTTGCCAAGAAGTCTTCTTCTTATGGCTGTTTGTTGGTGAATCAGTTCAGGCTCTCTTGTGCCTATAGTGGAGAAAGGGGGTGGGTAATGGGAGGCTCACAGTTTAAAAACTGTGTTCCCAGGGATCACCTCTGGAGGATCAAAAAGATCTTACATGAACCTGTTTCATTTATGCATAAAATAATTCATTCTTAGAACAGGAAGAGACCTTAGAGTTCATTGGGTCCAACTCCATTATTTTACAGATAAGGTCCAGGTCCTGAAAGGCGAGATAACTTTCTCCATTACTTTGCTAGTTTAAAACTGATTCTTTTAAATGCCTGGTTTATGTGTCACTATGATTGGCTGAAAAAGTGTTTTTTCGCTGGAAGAGGACACATTCGAGAGACGACCTATTTTTGTTTTCCCTTTGCCAGGTGAAAGAGGAAGAATGCAAGGTGAAAATATTTTGTCATCAACACTAATATATGAATGGTTGCTAGGCTTCTGGGGATCAGACCATTATTCTAAGTGAATATAGATGAGCAGGGCCCTTGTCTAGCACTCTACACTCTGCAAAGTGGTATCTTATTCTTAGAGTATTCTGACTGTCAGTGAGCAGGTGTTACTACTATTAGATGGGTGAGGACATGACCAAGACCATCAGTAAACTGGTGGCAGCATCTGGAGCAGATCACGGTCCCTCGTCTCTGTGAAAGTGATCTAGCTGCCAGCCTCCTGATTACCAGCAAGCTGAAGTGGAACGAACATCAGAATGTGAGGTTCGAGAACCAGCCCTGTCCCTCACCGACTGTGACCTTAGGTAATCACTTTACCTTTCTGATTCTCGGTCTCCTCCTGTGTACACAGAGACAAAAATAACACGTATCCATCCAATTGTTGTGGGAATCAACACAGAAAATGGAACAAAAGTCTTTTGTGAATATAGAGAACCATACAGATATTAGTGGTTGCTCTTATCTGGCCATCTGGGTAGAGGGTCACTTTGTGTATTATAAATAAGACTTTGTAGGGTTGAGTGGCACTGGAAGCTTCAGAAAGCTTCAGAGGGCTCCTGCCGCCTGAAAGAGGGTGTTCTCTTCATCCTCAGGTCTTATCATAACCCATAACCATTGTTATTTAGAATTCAACAGACATAACAAGCTAAGTTTTCTTGAAATATTCCCCACTTTGTAAATACAGCTTTGCTTTTACAGTTCTTTTACCAGCAGAAAGATGCAACGTTTGCTCATTTCACCTAGCATTTGAAAGGTCAGTCGTGAAAATCTGAAAATCTTTCCAACACAGAAATCCAGTCACGACGCTCCTATTATTAAAACCTTTTAACTCCCTGTGGCTCACAGGATAAAGTCCAAATGCCATAATGGCAAATCTTTTTTTCTACCCGAGTGGACTATAAATATGTAAATGAGTTTATTACTCGAACCCCTATCGTGGGTGTACAAGGCCCACTTTGGTCCCGCCCCTGTGTGCTTTCCGCCTCATCTCCTACCTCCCTTTGCACACACCCTTTGTGCCACTGCCCTCTTGCCAGAACTGCTGTTGCTCTTTGTCATGGCCTCTTTGTCTGATGTGCCACCTCAGCCGCATGGAGTGCCTTTCTCCCTCTCTGCCTCTTTGCCACTTTCATATTTACCCTTGAAGACCCTGCTCAAAAGCCACCTCCTCTGTGAAGCCATCTCTGACCTCCTCTTCTTCCCAGGGAGGATTAATCATTCCTTTTGTGTGTGTGGAGGGGGGGAGCATTTCCCACATGATTCTTTTGTTTTGTCATTTCATTTGAGATTTTGCCTAGCCATTAGTCCACAAGCATTTTGAGGGCTGGGAGGCCAGAATCATGTTCTTTGCATCTCTGTATCCCCAGTGCTCAGTGCTGTAAGTGGAAACAGCAGGTACTTAATACATGTTTGCTACATGAATGTTTGTTGAAACCCACAGGGCAAGATACACCAGTAAGAAAAACAGGAACCCGTTCATACTGTGTGACTTAAAACCCACCAACAATCTCTGTGTCCCAGAATGATGCCCATTATTACTTTGAGTCTCCCATTTCTTCTGTCCAAGACTAAAAAGATTTTAACATTCTCTAATTTGACATGAACTAGACAATAAAACAAGAGCTTGCTTTAAAGTTCCACCCTCCAGGCCTCTTTTTTAGCCAGTCAGTCTATTAGTTGGAGAGCTGGGTCTTGGGACACCAGGTCCCTCTCTCCTTGTATCACTAATAAGCTGTGTGACTTTAGCCAATCTCTCCTGGTCTCTGGGCTCTAGGTTTGGAATCAGGGAGTTAGCCTATATATTCTCAGAGGTTTCTCTCAACCCTGACCATTTATCTTCTACATAGCACATCCTAGAAAAGCTGAATGAGGCAAATGAAAGGCAACTATATTTCAGCAGGGGCAGAAAGACAGCCCTTAGACACACTGGCAGGAGAGGGAGTGGGAGAGGGGTAGGCCAGGAATCAGCCTGAAATCCTGACGTTCATTCAAAATTAGAGTGTTCTGTCGTTGCTTCCTCATTTCTCCCAGCAAAGAGTAAATCCTTCTAGCTTGAAACACATTTTCAGCATGCTTACCCCTTCCTCATGATGCTCCCTAACCCTAGACATTTTTCCTCAAAGCTGGTCACAGAATCCTTTAGAATATACCCCCTTCGAATTCTTGTGCACTCTTTTTCTGTACTTCCCCAGAATTTCAACAAGTTACGGCCTGTGAGATCAGAATGGGAACTAGCAGACGGGTCAGGTGAATCCAAGCATATACTTGAACGAGAGCAGAGGAGCCAGCAAAGAGGAACGGGAACACCAGGGTCAGTGAGACTCTGGATTGAAAAGCAGATGTGGAAAAAGAGGAACAGTCAGTGATGGAAGGGAGGGCTTAGGAATAAGACACGTTTAGAAGTTTTACTGCGGATCTGTTGTGCTTAAGTTCTTTTCCTGTTTTTGTTTGTTTTGATTTTAGGAATGAGAATTCTAAAAGAAAATAAAAAGCATGAGGATTGTACATTAGCGCATAGGGTGAGGATAAGAGTGATTCAAGAACATAGAGTTAAATATTTTACCAAAGTCCTTATATTAATTGGTTTTTTTAGAGAACACAGACGGTGGTGGGGAGGGGCAGAGGGAGAGGAAGAGAGAGAATTTTAAGCAGGCTCCACACTGAGTCTGGAGTCCGATGTGGGGCTCTGTCTCTTGACCGTGAGATCATGATCTGAGCCGAAATCAAGAGTAAGACACTTAACCAACTGAGCCATCCAGGTGCCCCAAATTTTGATGTGTCTTTTTTTTTTTAAGATTTTATTTAGTTATTTGAGAAAGAGAGAAAACGGAGGGAGAGGGAGAGGGAGAAGCAGACTCCAGGGAGGAGCAGGGAGCCAGATGTGTGGCTCGATCCCAGGACCCTGAGATCATGACCTGAGCCGAAGGCAGATACTTAACTGACCGAGCCACCCAGGCGCCCCTGATACGGCTTTTATTAAGTGAAAAGTAGAGACCCTTATTGGATGGGCTGGCTCTGAATAAATTTTTAAATAAATCCTAATATTTATTGCTGCAAAAGGGAGAAAGTCCAGCACCAAACCCAAACTGAGAGGGCTGCTGTCAAGAAAAGGGCTAAAAGAAACATTATCTTCTTTTATTAAAGGGAGGAAAATGGAAGGCAAGATTAAGAAAAAGTAACAAAAAATGAAAAGGGGACACAAAACATCCAGCACTGAGGTGGCCATGGACCAGCCATTATTCAGTGAGCTCAGTGCAGCCCTTGCTCCCCCATCTCCCATCCCAGCAGCTTCCCCTTACGTAATAAGAAGAGGATAACACTGGGTAGTCAAGAGAATGTTGCTCAAAATTCAACTAAAGATAAGTAACAGCAAAGATATATCCAGTCCCTCGGCAAACTACTGATGTTGCATAGCAACAACTGCCTGGTTTTATTTCTGTCACAGAATTGCCATAAGGAAGCTTTGAAATTAAGTATTTTTTAGAAATTTAAACAAACAAGGTAGCATACCTCACCGCACCCATCCAAGTCACCTGCTCCCTTCCAGAATTAGAAAGGCAGCCTCTCCAAGGGGGGGAGATAATTAAGGTAGTAAAAAGGGAAACACAAATTTATTCGGTCCTTACTAATCAATTTTTTTTATCTCATTTAATCCTGACAATAACCACGTGAGGCAGGTCTTACTCCCATTCTGCAGATGGGGAAACAGGACATGGGGTAACTTGGCCAAGGTCATAACAGCCAATAAGACCCAGAGCTAGGATTTGAGATGTACCCCCCATCCTTTTCTTGCCTGACTCGTAATTCAGTGCTTTTCCCATCACCCCATGCTACAGTGAGGTCTGTGGCTGGTTGTGGCAGCAACCAACCCTTCAGAAGGTATCTGGGATTGTGGCTATAACAAGCTAGTAATATTTTCAGAAGAACGTCTGGAAAAATTTGGATCCATGGCTGACCCTGTGCTGTCTCATATACAGATTTCCCTGAGAAAATCTGAGTTTATCATCAGTCTGTGGAAGAAACTCATCTCTCTTCAGGGTCCTCTGTTCTGACCTGTTTGAGGGGACTCCCGACCACAGTTCCTGGTATTGGCATTTGCAGGCAGGTATTTAGGAGTTGTTCAAGAAGTAAGTTCCCTATGAATTGAGATACTTACTTTAATCTTTTGTCTTTTCTTAGTAATTGCTTCAGTATCTATAAGCAAGAATAACGGTATCTGTAAGCAAGAATGACAAATGCAAGGAACCCAAGCTACAGACATTTTTGAAACCCCTTCTACTTATGACTTGGGGGTGTGTCATGGAAAGATCCCAACTCTGATTGCTGACCACTCTCTTGGTTCTTACACAGAGGAGGAATTTCTGCAACCAATATTTCTGGGCACCTATTGTATGCTGGTCATTGTGCTGAGTAACAGGATACTATATTATCATGATCCCTGACCTCAAGAAATTCTTCAACCTAATTGAAGAGACAAATATTATACAAAGGTTAATACTGTGTCATAAATGAATATTATAACAAATTAGGCTTAAAATCTAGCAGGGGCCCAAAAATAGGTGTCAGCTAGTCTGGTGCATCCGAAAAGGTTTTTGTTGGAAGAGGATCCACTTAATCATGTTAATGCAGGTCTTAGGATCGCTGGGGCATTCTAGGCGGAAGGACAACATGGGATTATGAAACCACAAGCAGTCCAGGAAGCCTGGAGTATAAGTTGTTGGGAGGGAGATGACCTTAGAGAATAGGTAGGAGTCAGTGCTGGTGGGGTCTCTGTGTATGCTGTGGATGGAGATACGGTATGAGGTTAGGGAGGGGCATTCATTCTATGGATGATGGAAACCACTGACAGATTTATAAGCAGGGGAGTAATATCTGGTGGCAATTAGGAAGTAGATATAGCTGGGCAAGATTAGATGCAGAAAGATCAGGGAAACACTGAGTAAATAAATTTAAAGAAATTGTCAGAGTTCTTTAAAAAAAATTTTTTTTTTGAAGATTTTATTTATTTATTGGACAGAGACAGAGACAGCGAGAGCAGGAACACAAGCAGGGGGAGCGGGAGAGGGAGAGCAGGCTTCCTGCCGAACAGGGAGCCCGATGCGGGGCTCGATCCCAGGACCCAGGGACCATGACCTGAGCCGAAGGCAGACGCTGAACGACTGAGCCCCCCAGGCGCCCTTTTAAAAAAGTTTTAACGTGCACATGAATACTGTGGTATGGCTTTGTGGTGGCTATTCTCCCTTTGCCCTTCCAGATCTATTCTCCATGCTTTCTCTACCCTGACTCACGGATGGTGATCTCTGAAAATGTTCCTCTGCCTTTTGGCTTCTTGTTGGGTTCATCAGTGGGGGCACCAGCAGGAGATTAGAGGGTGGACAGAGAGACAGGACAGGAAATTTATAACCCCCTCCATTGAGCCTCAGCTTGCCAGTGGCCCTACCTGAGGTCACAGTTCTAGTTGGGAGACCCCTTTTCTGGAACAGCTTGTTCTGGGTTCTAGAGCTATGGTTCTTCTTGTCCCTTGAAACCCAGCAGTGGCAGGAACTTCCTGCTATTACTTGCCTAGGGGAGGATCATCAGCATCCCTTGATATCTCCTGGAGTCTGCCCTCAACTTTGTAAATGGTCCTTCATTCATATAGCTTTACTTGCCACTTTGGAGTGTGATCCAGTTTCCTGTGGGACCCTGACTAGTACAGTCTTGGAACACTGACCTTGAGAAACGCCTGTCCTTTTCAAGAAACATGCTTGATGTGGGGCTGGCAGAATGGGAGTTTGAACCAAGACTGACTTAGTAAATATGAAGAGAAGGACGCAGATTGGAGAACTGGGGAGATACTCAGGAAGGAGAATTGACAGTGCCAAGGGCCCGGGAGGTAGGGAGGAAGATGCGGAAGAGTCTAGGATGGCTTCATGGATGGCTTTGGACTGAGTTGTCATGTCATCTACCAAATCACAGAATACAGAAGGATGGGCAAGTATTAAGGAGACTATAATTAGTATACTTTGGGACATAAATTCAAGGCATCCGTGGGGCTCTTAGGAGTGGAGAGGGGCTCCTTCTTGTCTACTGACTTGAAGAACACGCATACCTCAAATATTTTTTTCACTGCTGCTTGGAATTTGCCCTATTTACTTTTGCCAGTCTTTTTCTGACAATCCTCTTTGAAAATAAACCTACGCTTGGATGAGGAAATACGTAGTTTCTGGTTTCTTTATTGTGACTTTGTAGCAAGAGAGACAGATAGCTAAAAATATTTGAGAACCTAGGGCCATATTGATCTTGTGAAAAGGCCCACATTTGTCTCTATGCTCTGTCTCTCTCAAAGTTAAAACAAAGTCCCTTTAAGCCAGGCATGAAAAAGCTTTGGGGTCCCCACCAGTCAAGCACTGCTAGGCCCGCCACCCCCACCCCTTCTAGTCTCCAGCCTCCACTTCATAGGGCTCCCTGCCCAGGCCTGTCACAAGGTGGCACTCCTGCCCAGCTGACCTGGTGTGAACCTGTGGGTGGGATGTTGACATTACTGTTCCTGCTTCTGACACCCCCTCAATTCTCAATCCTGATGCGATTTTAGCTCAAAAACTTTCAACAGTTATAGAAATGGAGTTCAAATTCCTTAGTCTGACAATCAAGTCACACCCGAAACAATGAAGGAGGAAGCAGCGTCTTCAAAGACCTGGTGGTATTTGTAATGGTAACTAATGGAATCTCCCCAGGGGAGAAAGAGACTTTTAGGGAATGAAGGGGGATTTCTTGGTCAAGATTCTATTGCCCGAGGTTGGGGTGTGATTTAACCAGGAACCAATGAATTTCCTTTATTCTTTTTTTTTTTTTTTTTTTTAGTCTGCAGGTCTTTTTAAATGCTTATGGCACATATTGTATCCCATTGTTCATTCAGGAGGCAAACATATACTGATTTTATTGTAATTTTTCATTATATTTGGCTTTTCTCCCTAGTTAGACTTTTAAGTCCAAGTGTTTTATATTCTGTACACCCTGTGTACAGATAGTATAGGTTATACTATGCTTAAAGCAGGTGTCAAAAAAATTACTTGTTGACTACATGGATGAATATATTGCTAAATACAAAACACCAAGATAGAGCTCACCTCTATCAAAAGGCCTGAGTCAAGCACCTCAGCTTACTCTTTAAGGAGAACTCTGGTTTCTTTTAATCTTCATTCAGCTAATTATCGCAAGGTCAGTGAAGCTTTAGAGTGAGAAAAAGGTTATTATGAAGAATGGAATCATGTTCAATAGGTTAGTGCAGAGGCTCAGCTACTTGCTTGTTGTAGAATCTTGAGCAAATTACTTAATCCACTGGAACCTTATTTCTTTATCTATGAAATGAATCTATTATGGAGAGCCAGCATGGTACAGTGAAAGGAACATCGAGCATAAATCAAAAGACATTGGTTCTAGTCCCTGGTCTATTGTTAGTGGTATCATCTTCACCTCCTTAAGCCTCAGTTCTGTGTATATTAACTCCTAAATAACTCAAACTATAACCAAGCATGTATGTATGTGTTAGTGTGTAAATATGTGTGTGTGTGGGGATACTTAGTTATCTATTGCTGTATAACAAATTACCCCCAAATTTAGCAGCTTGAAAGCAAAAGTTTATGATCTCAGTCCTCAGTTTCTGGGAGGTTCTGACTGAATCTCTCACAAGGCTGCAGTCAAGCTACTGAGCCAGGGCTAGAGTCATCTCAAGGTTCCAATGGGGCTGGAAACACTAGAACTTCTCTGCTCATTCATGTGGTTATCAGCAGGCTTTAGTTCCCTAGTGGCTGAAGCCTGGAGGCTTCAGTTCTTCACCACAGGGTTGCTCACATCATGGCACCCGGGTTCCCCCAGAGCAAGAGATGTAAGAAAGTTAGAGCTGGAGCTAGAGTTACAGACAGATGAGGAAGAAGGGCAGTACCCAGGACTGAGGCTGCAGTCTTTTATAATCTAGTAATCTTGGAAGTGACCTGCCATCATTTCTACTGTGTACGGTTGGTCATCTAGACCCACCCTGGTACAATGTGGGGGCAAATTCCATAAGGGTGTGAATGTGAAAAACTGGGATGATTGGGGGCCATTTTAGAGGCTGGCTACCACAGTGCTCAGTAGCAGGATAAACAGTATTTTCAAGTACTATTTCTACCATTTCTCATCTTATTTGACTGTCTTCCCTGCCAGAGTAGAATCTTATTTTCCACTGTTTCTCCATGTGCCTGGTGCATGCTATGTGCTCCACATTTGCTAGAATAAAACGAATGAATGAGTACTATACTTTATCCATGTTTCAGCCCTACCATTTTTTTAAGAATAAGATGGAAGGAAACAGAGAGTCTCTAATATACCTCATCTCTTTACAGATGTGGAAACCAAAGTCCATAAAGGTCTCCATATTTGTTAGCGGTGGAGCTGACGCGAGAATCTGGTCTTTAAACGTCCCATTCTCTGTACTTTCCACTTCACTCTCTCTTAACTTCAGTCTTTGTGACTTGGAATTATCCTTGACACAGAATTTAGTAGCTGTTAATAAATCATCTACCTCTGCAGCCCTGCCTTTTGTGCGATTGCCTTAGTTCCACTTCTATTGAAATATTCAGTAATGCTTTCATCTGATTTTGTAATCTCTTTCTGTTCACCTTCTGCTTTCCTGGCCCTAACCCTAAATGTACTGAATGCCCAAGGTTTCATGGATATTAAGTTCTAATATTAACTTGCACTATCATCTTCCATGCTCTGTTTATTTTTTATTCTTGTAATACAGTTCATAATTATGTGCCTGAAATGGCTTCTAGTTTAAAAGGCAAAAGCAAAAATCCTTTTGCAAAAGGTCCTATTTAAATCACAGTCCTCATTTTTGCTGCATTCCCCCCCCCCCCCTTATCTGGTACTAGCCTCATTAATTTTTTTTTTTTATTTGAGATCTCAGCATTTCCAGAGGGAAGATGTCTTTTTCACACTTAAGATATTGGATGCTGACTCCTTTACTCTTTCCCTTTTGATGATGGCTTTACTTACTCCTTAACTCTTTCCCTTTGTACATAAAGCTGGTACAGCATGCACCACATTGCATTATTTACATGCCCATGTCTCCTGTGAGACTGGGCACCTTGAGAGTAGGCATTATGTCTTACTAATTCTCTGTATGCTCTAGTATGTCACCGTACAGCTCCTAAGAGGAGCTCCATCCTTGTCAAGTTGAACCAAGCAATTCTTCATGTCGTTTTGAATATTAGATAAAAGTATTCTCCCTCCAGTAGTGATTGTTCTTACCTGAGACCTTTTAGTCCTGCTCTGAGTGAGAGACAGGCATTATTATTGCTTCAGCCCATCATGCAATCTCCCTGGAGTATTCTGGAGCCCCAAATCTTACCTGCACAAAGCCCTCCTACCCAAGGCAATGTAACTTCGAGGTGTGGCCTGGCAAACCTCTCCCCCACAGGGGCAGTCCTTTTCCAGATAAGTGCAAACCCTCTCTCATTGGAGATTGAAGACTTAGTTTGCAAGAGCCTCCTTTTGAAATTCACATGTTTCATAACTTGTCTCTCACCTGCTGGAAACCTAGCAGGATTCATGTTTCAGTAGAAAGAACTAGAAGAGCCAGCAGATTCCTTTTGGAATGAAGCCCTCGGTGTGGAGGGCCGGTGGGAAGGGGCTGACGAGAGGGGAGGCCAGAAGGCACATGCAAACCGCAGGGCTGCCCTCCTCGCTAATGCAGCTCTGTAAGCCTGCAGCTGGTGCATAGAGGGGTAGGAAGCAGAAGCATGCCTTTTGTCTTCTTGCACTTGCTCTGGCTTCGCGGTCTTCTCTTTTTCTCGTGTTTATCTCTTTTTTTTTTTAATTATCTCATGTATATTTCTTGAAGTCATACCCCAGACTGGAGAATTTTCTAGCCATGAGGCTGTCACCAGTTACCCTGCTTTGGCTCTCCCAGTCAGCCGGGAGGGTCACTCTATTGCCGGCAGCTCTAGCAGCGCTAGGAAGTTTGTAGGGATCCCTTTGCTCAGCAGAGGGTGCTGTGCTGACAGCGTCCCTTACTGTAAAGAGTGGTTCTTTCTCAACCATTCTAGTTAGCTGCTAGTTTTAAATTTTTGTTTTGTTTTCTTCTGGTTTGCCGCACATTGTAACCCGTTTACTGGGCGACAGATGTTTACTTTTTAAAGGTTAAAATCATTAAAATTATTTTTAAGAATTTAATTTTTCCCCACTCAAGTTGGCTCAGATGGAGTTAAAGACTCAGGTGATGTCAGGAAACAAGATTGGATGTTGACCGTCCTCTTTCTGTATCAGGTAGGTGTGTTTGCTGCCCTTTAGACTGATGGCTGAGTCTTCACTCTCATGTAGGCCACCCACAGAGCAGGGGTAGATTGGGGCTCTCACACAGGTTGTATTGTCTTTGAGGATGTGGGTCTTCTCTGGCTGAGCATACTCATGATAGTCCATTCCTCTGGTCTTCAGGAAGAGCCTAGCTCAAGGTAGAGTCTAGGTGAGAAGTGCTGGCCTGGATGTGGTCTCCCCAGGGGTCTTCATGGCCCACCTCTGTAGTTCCAGGCACATTCTTGGCCTTGCCATGGTGAGGAGAGTGTCTGTGCTGTGACTGGCCCACGACTAACCTATTATCACGGATGTGCCTTGGGCAAACCTGGCAGCCAGTAGCATAAACTTCAGATACTCTTTCTCTTATACCTTGGAACTTCTGTGCTGTTATTCCTGGGAGTTGCCCCGGATGGACACCAGCTCCTTAACCCCTTGGCGTCTCAGAAATTGCTCTCCAGTTTCCTTTAGACTTTATGAAGCAGGAACTGATGGAATTGCCTAATGCTTCTTAACGTTTCAGTGTTGTTACATTTATAATGTTATTCAATTTAAAAATAAATGTATTTTCTACTTTGCAACTCTTATGTTCTTCTTCACTCAGCTGTTTAATAATGTCAAATGCTTAGAACCCAGATTAGAATTTCTACAATGGTCTCTGATTAAACTGCAATAAAAGCACAGTCAGGAAAATTCATAATATAAGGCCTGCTAACTAACTCTTGAAAGCTCAATTTACATTTTGTAAGTCTTTTTTTTTTTTTTTTTTTTTTTACATTTTGTAAGTCTTACACTAATTTAAGGATTATGCCTTAAACTGAAAAAGCTTCATGGGTACTTTGGCAAAATATTAACAATAATAATTTTTTTTAAATGAAAAAACTTGGATAGTTTTGTTCATTCATTCATGACTTTGCCTACTTTCAAAAAAATAATTTGAGACAATGTACCATAATTTGTTAAAACCACTGAAATAAAAATACAATGATGAAGACAAAACAATGAAGGGCATTGAATAATTATTCCAGAAAACTTGGACAGAGGGAAATGTCTACTTTGAAGTCCAAGACTTAATTCCAGGTTTTCCCATAGCCAAGGCAAAAAGAAAAGCACATTGTGTTACATATCTCTCATCTCTAATATGAATAAGCATATTGGACAAATGTCTTCCTGGAGCTAAATTCTAAAAAAAAAATTATGTCGTGAATCTTTGGAGATGTTGATCAAGATAGTTGGCATGTCTTTAACTAAATAAGATGTTCTTTATTTAGTATTATCTATACAAAGTTTCGATTTATAAATGAGAGCTTGGTATTAAGTCATAGTTATGAAACCATTCCTATAAAGAGCTCGAGCAGTATTCAGGTATACAACTTTCTGTTAAGATGTTGTGATAGAGCTTAGAGATTCTAAAAGAAATAAAAGGAGAATGAAAAGAAACACAAGGAGAATGAAAAGATTAGCCATATTTTTGTCTATCTTTCTTAAGCATCAATGGTCTTCACTAGGTTTTTGTTAAGAACTTATAAAAGACACTTCAGAATTGAGGTTACTGGGAGGGAGGACCTTAATTGAAGTTACTTAATTGAACCTTAATTGAAGGGTATCCTGTGTTATTTGAAACAGTATTTATTTTCTTTAGATATGTGGCGAGTTGATGTTTTATTATACATTTTGAAGACTCTGACTTGTCTTCCTATCCTGATGATGGGCCACTCCAATTCTGCATGAATGAAAAAATACCTGCAAAAATATTAACAAAGCATCTAGCAGACTGATTGGGACTTAGGAGGCACTCAGTAAGTGTGAGTGCTCAGTTGGTAGAGGCAGTCTGCCATGGGCCTTGTGCCTTTCTATACATTCTTGCCAACTGTGCCAGCTTGTAAGGCTTATCCATCTCCTGATACTAACAACTAGGTAGGTCTAGGTGACCAAAGTGTGACTACCTGTAACTACTTACTCCCCTGGCAGAAGGGGACTAACTAACTTATTTCAAAACACTCATTATGGCTCCTTTTATTTTACATTACTTTTAAATGTCTTTATTTTATGCTTGCTGCAATATTTGCAGCTTGATCAAAATGTTCTGGGCTTTCAACCTTGGGTTACCCCCTGTAAAGCAACCCACTGTGCATGCAAGGATCATCTGGTCCCATCATGTCATCCCCTGTTGGGTTTGAGAGCAAGAGGAACTGATGGAAATATGCTGGTGCTCAGGTTGCCCATGTGCTGTAAGTAATAGTCTTTGTCTCTGACCCAGGAATCTTTTGTCTTCTGTCCATGAAACTGGTGGACTCCCTAGTTTGCTTGCACAGAGGGGGAAATCTCAGACTCTTTACAGCTTTTGACAGCCCTTCTGTAACTCATCATGCCTTAATCTTCCTGCCTCTTTCGATCACCTCTTTAAGGCAGATTCATTATCATCATTACTCCTAAGAGTGTTTCCTGCAACTGGCAAGCTTATTTTCCCTTTACTTTATTTACAGCCACAGTGATTGGGAGTCATATTCTTCAGTTTGAATGAAAACTGTAACAGTATAAGAGCCCCTGGGTTGGACATACAATCCATAATTATTCCTGTCAAAGTGATAATAGTAATAATAATAACAACAATTAACATTATTTTCATCATTATATATGAAGAAATTGAGGCTCAGAGAGATTGTGTAGATTCTCCAAGGCCACACAGCCCATAAACAGCAGAAACATAATGAAACCCTGGGCCTGCTGACTGTTAGCCATCATTCTATATTCCCAACAGTAGTTTCTGGTTCAGTTTCAAATGCATATACATATGTGTGTGTGTATACATGGTTCTTACTTTGATCTCTTATTCCTCCTTGCTAGGGATTAGTAACCTCTTTTTAATTTTAGCTCAAGTCTCGTGACTATTCCTGTGTTATCTTTTTCCTTCTTCAGTGCTGACCTCACCCAAATTGGTCTGAGTTCCCTTCAGTTTGCTTTGGGCTGGTGGTTTTATCAAGTAATGGTAGAACCAAAGAGGTTATAGTGACCCAGGGAATCCTCAGCATTTACTTACAATGACCAGTGAAGTAAAAAAATTTTCTTTTTTAAAAAAAGATTTTATTTATTTATTTGACAGTATAAAGATAGAGAGACCCAGAGAGCACAAGTGAGGGGAATGGCAGAGGGAGAAGCAGGCTCCCCGCTGAGCAGGGAGCCCGACATGGGACTCGATCCCAGGACCCTGGGATCATGACCTGAGCTGAAGGCAGATGCTTAACTGACTGAGCCACCCAGGTGCCCCTTAAAAAATATGCCTGCACATGCTGCACAATGTTAAAACTGTTGTGATGGGTGAGAGATGAGTCCCTTTATCTGCAATATTGGGACAGGTAACTGAGCCTGCTATGAGGCAGACCTGGCATTTGTGGTGGGAAGGACTGGTTTCTCACTGCTCCATTTGGAAGAACACTTCTGACCTTCTGACTCTAAATGGGAATATTCTCTTTTCTATTTACCACTTTGAAATAATTCACGGCCATACTTGACCAAAGACTCCTGTCTCTAGGGTCACAGGTCTCCCAGGTAGATTTCTCATTTCTGTTAAGTTGCAATAATTTCTTATGCCTTGATTGCAGGTTATAAAACTAACAAAGGAACAATAATATTGATCATAATAGTTATAATTATTATACTACCACCACCACCATTTATTGAATAGTGATGATTCATTCACAAGGCTCAGTGCTAAGGTTTACATGTGTTATCTCATTTAAACCCTTTTACCACTATACCAAAGGTAGGTAGTATTATAAACCCCATATTACAGATGAGGAAATTGAGGCTTACAGAGGTGAAGTAGTTTTTCTCTTTTTTTAAGATTATTTATTTATTTGAGAGAGTGCACAAGTGGGAGGAGGGGCAGAGGGAGAAGGACAAACGGATTCCCCGCCGAGCAGGGAGCACGATGTGGGGCTCCATCCCAGGACCTGGAGATCATGACCTGAACTGGAGTCAGATGCTTAATGGACTGAGCCCCCCAGGTGTCCTGAAGTGGTTTTTCAATACTGTTCAGCTGACTTGTGGCAGAACTAGAATTCCATCTTACATGCTCGGATGGTAGAGCCTCTCTCTCAACCATCATGTTCTAAAGGTTCGCCAAGTGTGCTTCCAAGAACAGTAGCATCAGCATCATGTGGGAGCTTATTAATGCAGAGTCTCAGGCCTTATTTCCTATCAACTGAATGAAGAACTCTATGAATGGGGCCCGGCAATCTGTTTTAAATAAGTCTTCCCATTTGATTCTGATGTATACTCGTTTTATAGTCACACCGTAAAGCTTTTCCTTTTCCGTGTAAGTATCTAATATCAATTCCATTAATATTGATAATGAGAAATAACTTCCTTTAAAAAAAAGGCATATGTGTTAGGGCGCCTGGGTGGCTCATTTGGTGAAGCGACTGCCTTCGGCTCAGGTCATGATCCTGGAGTCCCGGGATCGAGTCCCGCATCGGGCTCCCTGCTCAGCAGGGAGTCTGCTTCTCCCTCTGACCCTCTTCCCTCTCATGCTCTCTGCCTCTCATTCTCTCTCTCAAATAAATAAATAAAATCTTTTTAAAAAAGGGCATATGTGTTAAATATGAATTTGTTAAATGCAGGTTGTCATACGTGGTGCCATCTATAAAGTGTTTCTGGCAAAAAAACCAGAGCCAGATTCTGATGAGCCTCTAGCTCTAACTGCTAGTTTACAGGGAAAATGGGGGACAGAAGAACATGTTACAAGAAGCCATAGGAATGCATTCAGTAAAATCTAAATTGTGAGAAATTCTACAGGATTTATGACCTGATTTCTTCACCAAAAAAACTGTGCTGAAAACAGAGAAGAAGGAGCAATGTACAGGTTTAAATGAGATTGAAGACATAGACCAGATGCAGTGTTTGGACTTTGGATCCTGATTAATACAAAATTTTAAAAACCAAACAAGACAACATAAGAATTATATAAACCAATCAGATATTTAGGGACATTTAATGCTGACTGGACATTTGATGTTGATAAGGAATTAATGTTAATTTTTAAAGTTATAATAATGGTAGTATAGTTATGTTTTTTAGAAAGTCCTTATTTCTTCAGACATACATAGTATTTATTCAGATAGAAGTTTCTGGGGTCAAGCCACTGGATTTAGTGAACATTATGGTGTTTCCCCAACACATTCCCCCTTCTTCTCATGTCATTTGAGTGTTCATACCTCTCTACCCTGCATAGTCCAAATAGTGGGGCATGTAGCTCCAGCTTAATTTAGCACAATATCAAGTCCTAGCTATACTTTCTAGTTTGAGGAAGGGCCAGTTAGGCAGGAAGAAGTTTTCTGGGAAAGAAGTTTACTTGTTCTTCTGACCAAACTCCAAGAAGCAAATCAAACTTGCTTCTCCAGGACATTGATGTGGCATTTAGTCTCTCAGAGGTATCCGTCACCTTATGTGGTCTCCTCTCACACTGAATTATGGCTGACCTGTGTGAACAACAGAATACTGTGGAAGTGATGGTATGTGACTTTTGAGGCTAAAAAGATTGCAAGTTCCTTCCTGCTCCCTTTGACTGCTTGCTGTGCAGAAATCAAGCCTCTATGTCATGAAGACCCTTGAAGTCCCATGGAGAAGGCCACACAGAGAGGAACCAACTTGCCAGCCAATATCAGTCTATCAGCCATGTGAACTAACTACCTAGGAAGTGGACCCTCCAGCTACAGATAGGACTTTATTTATTTATTTATTTATTTATTTATTTATTTATTATTACTTTTTAAAAGATTTTATTTACTTATTTGCCAGAGAGGGATAATGAGAGCAGGAATACAAACAGGGGGAGTGGGAGAGGGAGAAGCAGGCTTTCCATGCAGCAGGGAGCCCAAAGCAGGGCTCGATCCCAGGACCCTGGGATCATGACCTGAACCGAAGGCAGATGCTTAACAACTGAGCCATCCAAGCACCCCGGGACAGGTATTATAACGTCTGTAACTTCAGCTCACATCTGACCTCATGAGAGACACCTAACCAGGATCCCACAAATAACTTCCAAATTCTACATCTATGTTAACTTTGAGAGATAAGTGATTAGTGTTGTTTTAAAGAGCTAGCCTTGATGTAATTTGTTGCACAGAAATAAATAATGAATATACTAGATGAAAAAAACTGCATTCCAGAGAGTCGAAGTAGGCATCTTATGACCATGGGAGGGAGCCAACTTGAGGTGAAGCTTACATTTTGGAAGACAAGACAGAAGGGCTGGAAAGAAATTGATTCTTCATTGTCATTGCTGAAGCTCATCTCACTCTGTACTGTTGCAGGTCATGAACACTATTTTGTTGTTAAAGCCAATTTGGATTTCTGTTACTTCTAACTGCCTGACTGGGGTAGGATGTATGAGAAGTCTGGTGGTATGAGGGAGTGTGAGTATAGACACGAGCAGTGAGTGAGTGGAAAGACTCCTGTATTGGTTTCCCAGGGCTCCCATCACAAGCTGCCACAAACCGGACGACTTAAAATAACAGAAATTTATACTTCCATAGTTCTGGAAGCCAGAAGTCCAAAATCAAGATGTCAGCCACGTTGGTCCCTTCTGGAAAGTCTGAGAGAGAATCTGTTCCATGCCTCCCTCCTAGTTGCTGGTGGTTGCCAGCAATCCTTGGTGTTCCTTTGCTTGTAGATGCATCCCTCCAATCTCTGCCTCTGTCATCATATGGCCTTCTTATCAGGATGTCCTCCAGTCCCTGGATTTAGTAAGGTCACATTCTGAGGGTCCCGAAAGATGTGAATTTTAGGAGAACACTATTCAACATAGCACCACTATGCTTTATAGTGTTTATTCATTCAACAAATACTCATTGAGTGCCTACTACGTGCTAGGCATGTGTTAGTTATTAGAGCTGAAGTGATGAATAAGACAGCTATGGCACATGTCCTATATGGGAAGCTTACAGCCCTTACAGTCTAGGATAGAAGACAGACATTAAACAAATGGCTGCAAGTATAATAAAAATTACAAAAGGAAAAATATTGTGTGCGATGATATCAATGAGAAGGCACCTAAACAATATGAAATGAGGTGGGGATGATTTAAAAGGCCTCCTGCAGCAGGGACATCTAAGCTGAATCCAAAGAGCAAATAAGTATTAGCCAGGTAAGCAGTGTAAAGGCTAGGTTACTACAAGGTGCTATGTATGAGAATTTGCACATAGAACTAGCATTTCAGTAATGCTCATGCATCATGGACTTTGAGAACCCCTGCTGTGGGGCCTCAGCTAACCCAAAATGTATATCTCCCATCAGCCACCTGTGGGGAGGACTCTCACTGCTTTCCCACTCAGCCCTGAACTGGGAAATGGTGGGGAGGCCCCTTATTACTGAACCTCCCTGCCCATCCAGTCACGTGAGCCCCCTTTCCACTGCTGTGCAAAATTCAACTAAATAAAACATGTGATTTTTATCTAGTTTAGGTTTTTCTCCTCCTTCAGTGAGCATTCTACAACTTTTCCCTTCCTCCAACCCTGCTCTATTTTCTGCCACATAGGAAGCCTATTGCTTTGCATTTTAGTTGATAATTTATTCGCCATTGAATTGTAGAAGGCCACTTTTCTCTTGAAAACATCTTAAGTGTATGTTGTGCTCATTCAGTATTTTATAGCAAGAAAAGGCATTTACATCTTTTCATTTCTCGTCTTCATCAGCACAAGAAGCTTTTTTTAAAAATTATCTTTCCTTCAGAATAAAAGAGAAAGCTAGCCCACAATAACATTTCCCAAATATCACAACTGAAACAAAACGAAAATTGTAACAAGATTTGGGGCTGTTTCTCAGGAAAACTCTAGTAGATTCTTACAATTTGGCTGCTTTGCAAGGTTGACGAGACCAACATTCAAAATGATATGATCATAGATTTTGGAACTTTCAAGAGTCTTGGGGGTCATCAAAATTCTGCGAGACCATCATGCTCTTTATTTTACAGATGAGTAAGATTAACATGGAGGTGAGGTGACTTACATAATCACTCTTAGCCAGATAATTCAAAACTCCTCTTACTCATCAAAAATTGTTATTTTATTGGGGCGCCTGGGTGGCTCAGCCATTAAGCATCTGCCTTTGGCTCAGGTCATGATCCCGGGGTCCTGGGATCGAGCCCCACATCGGGTTCCCTGCTCCGCGGGAAGCCTGCTTCTCCCTCTCCCACTCCCCCTGCTTGTGTTCCCTCTCTCGCTGTGTCTCTCTCTGTCAAATAGATAAATAAAAATCTTTAAAAAAATTGTTATTTTATTATTATTTTCCATGACCTTGGTTCTCTACGTTACTTTGCATGTGGGGCTACACTCTTCGTGTCTGGTCCAGTCTTTTCAGGTTTCTCCTCCCTTATTTGTTGCCCCTTGCCTCCTAAGAAAGCTAGCACCCTCCACACTCAGTGGTCTGAGTCTCAGAGAAATGAGGGTCACCTCACATCAGCACTAGGGGAACTTGCTCCTAAACTGGAGCTTGGGCTTCTGAGTCTTTTTTAAAAGGTTATGCATGTCTTAAACATACAGAAAAGAAAAAAAAAATATTTTAAAGCCGTTTTCATTCGTTGTCTTCAGTCTAAAAATAGGGTGACAGAGGGATCGTGGGATAAGCAGCCGGAGCAGGGAAGAGTCGGTTGCCACAGTAACCAATGAGCCATTTCGCTGCATTTGCCTTGACTGTGTGATTTCTGGGAGGTTTTTTCCCCTTTCCTTCTCCTGTGCGTGGGGGTGGGGGTAGGTGGTGGGGGCATTTTTAGATTATATAATAGGATCCAGATTCCTTACTTCCGGAGTCAACCAGTCTTCATGAAAGTGCTATATTCCCTTTTACTTTTCCCCTCACTGCAAATAGCCTACAGCCCATTGGCTTTGTGGGGACCAAGAGAAAAGATTCTGATCACACCCATCTCCATGCCCAGTAGTGCCTTTCTGGAACACTTCCCCAGTTTTTGACAACCTGACTCCATAGAACTATCCCTCCCCTCCCCCCATCTCCCACCCCGAATCCTATTGGGTCCTCAGATGCCCCAGGCTCCAGTAATCCACCAGGAGAATACTGGGACTTTCTTCTGCTGTGCAGCAGAGAGAGGCAGCCCTGTGTGCAGGTTGAGTCAGTGAAGTCACTCTGGAGCTGACCTGCTTCTTCCGCCCTGAATGGCAAGCTCCACCTTCTCCCAATGAGCAGATCCTGGAATCCGGATATAGACCCACATCAGAGTATAGAGAGACTGGCTTTGGAAGCAAACAGATCTGTGTTTGAATCCTAGACCCGCTGCCTTGGGCTAATAACTATTTGACATTTTTGAGCCTTTTGTGGTTGTAATAGATAATACACCAGCACAGTGGCTGGTGAGTACTTGGCACTGAATGAATGTTAATCTCTTTTACTCCTTCCTCAATTTCCCTGCCCACCCATGCCTCCTTCTGCCCTTCCTGCTCTTGTAGGGCCCTGGTTGACCATTGCAGGCTCCCTCCTGTGTTTAGGAAGAGTTAACATATATTTGAGGGGTCACCCTTTTCTGTATCTCTTTTAGAAGACCCCTTTCTCCCCAACTTTCCACAGTCCTTGTTCTCCTCCCTGGCTGCCTCATATCCTTACCTGACCTCCTTTCATGCTTTAGACCTTTCCTGACGCCGTTTCATCAAAACACATCTGTTCTCTATCCCATTCATGAAGAGCCCAGTAGGTACCTGGATAGCTAATCAAGGTTAAATCAAAATGTAAAACTGTGTTCAATGTATCCAAATGTGTTAAAATGGCACATGAAAAGCTCCAGTCTTTACTGCTTATTAGGGTAATCAGGAATGAATGAGAAGCTGAATGGGAGTGTCGTAGTTAGAAATTATTTTTTTAGTTGCAGTGATGGAAACACCAGACTGAACTCACCTAGGCAAAAAAGGATGTGTTAGCTGAAGTAAGTGGGGAGTCTAGGAGTGGAGTCATCCACAGGTATCTCCAGAGATTCAACGACTAGCATCAGAAATTGTTCTGTTCCTAATTCCACTTGCCTCTGAGTTGTTGCTTTATCCTCTGCTTACCATAGACAGCCTTTCTCAAAACTAGTAACATGGCCTCAGATTTATATCTTCCCACCTTCTATGACTTAAGAGGCAAGACTCCTTTCTCAATTGCAAGTTGGATAATTGCAGGGAAAGGCTTTGGTTAGCTTGATATGGGTCTTTTTTTTTTTTTTTTTTTTAATAGGATCCACACCCAGTGTGGAGTCCAATGCGGGGCTCAAACTCATGACCCTGAGATGAAGACCTGAGCTGAGATCAAGAGTCAGATGCCTAACCAACTGAGCCACCCAGGTGCCCCTAGCTTGCTTTAGGTCTTATGCACCCCTGAACCAATCACTTTGGCTGGGAGAATGGGGTACTATCATTGATCATGTCAGGTCTCACATCAGGGAGGTGACTGTCTATGATGGGTAGCCACCAGAATGACATGATTCAAATGTTGGGGGGGCGATGAGTTCCCTAAAGGAGAGCAGGATGCTGGTGGAAGGCAGAAACAACAGAGGTTCACTTGAGAAGAATAAACAAGAATGCTGCTGCCTGTTACTCAGAAGAGTACCTGGGGAGGGGCAGGGGTAGGTACAAAGCAAATACTTGATTGGCTCTGAGGAAGAAGACAGTGTTCTTGCCCTCAGGGAGCTCTGAATTCAGTGCCAGAAAACGACTAAGAACACACGGAGAAAGGTGGGGTCACAGGGACTGGCCAAAATGCACATACCCAGCCAGAGAGGAAGTGGGAGAGGAGCGCAAATGAAAACTCAAAATTGGACCCTATGTTAAAGGAACCGATTGCTTATAAATACCGTTCTCTCTCACACTGGGTTCTCTGGAACGCAGTATCCCAGTAGGTGCTGCTAGGTGCCCCTAAGAAAAAAGATAAAGGAAAAGAGAAGAAAGAAAAAGAAAGGGAGTGGAAAAGAAAGGAGAGGAAAAGGACTCCATGGCCATGTTTGAAAATTATGGCTCAGAGTTAATCAGGCTTTTAAATTTTTTTGTTTACCTTATTATGTTAATGCTCATTCCACACTTCCGGGATCATAGAACAAAGCCCCTTAACAACAGACCACTTACTAGCATCTATAAAAGTTTTATAGTTTTATGTTTTACACTTTAGTTTGTGATCCATTTGGGTTAAGTTCTGTATAAGGACTGAGACTGAGATTAAGTTTTATTATGATGGTTTTTTGCCTATGGATGTCCAGTTGTTCCAGCACCATTTGTGGAGAAGGTGTCTTTCCTCATGGCATTGCTTTTGCACTTTTGTCAAAAATTTGTTGAGAATTTTTATGTGGATCTATTTCTGTGTTCTCTTTTCTGTTCCACAGATCTGTGTGTCTCTGCCAATACCACGCAGTCTTGATTACTGTCACCGTGTAATAAATATTGAAACCAAGTAAACTGATTTCTCCCACTATTTGGGACTGAATGCTTTTGTTCCCCCACTCCCCAAATTTATAGGTTGAAGCCCTAATGCCCAGTGTGGCTGTATTTGGAGATAGGGCCTTTAAGGAGGTAATTCAAGTTAAATGCAGTTATTAGGGTGGGGCTCTGATCCAATAGGATTAGTGTCCTTAAAAGAAGAGACCCTAGAGTTTCTCTCCCCGCCCTCCTGCCACGTGCACACTCAGAGGAAGGGCTATGTGACGAGAAGGTACAGCTAGAAGGTGGCTATCTGCAAGCCAGGAAGAGAGCTCTCACCGGAAACTGAACCCTCCCAGAATCCTTTATTTTTTTTTCAAATTTTTATTTAAATTTTAGTTAGTTAACATATAGTAAAATATTGGTTTCAGGAGTAGAATTTAGGGGGAGCCTGGATGGCTCAGTTGGTTAAATGTCTGCCTTTGGCTCAGGTCGTGGTCCCAGGGTCCTGGGATGGGTACCTGGGATCAAGTCCCGCACAGGCTCCCTGCTCTGCGGGGAGTCTGCTTCTCCCTTTACTGCACCTCCTCCACCCCCTGCCCTGCCCCGCTGCCCCTGCTTGTGATCTCTCTCTCTGTCTAGTAAATAAATAAAATATTTTTGAAAAAGGAGTAGAATTTAGTGATTCATCACTTACATATAACACCCAGTGTTGATCATAACAAGTACACTCCTTACCCATTATCCATTTAGCCCATCCCCCACCATCTTCCTCCATCAACCCTGCCAGAATCTTGATCTTGGACTCTTAGACCTCTAGAACGGTGAGAACATAAATTTCTGTTGTTTAAGCCACCCAGTCTGTACTATTTTGTTATGGGGGGCTTAGTAGACTCTTATGTCCACTTTAATCTTCCTTTTCTTTTTTTTTTTAGATTTTATTTATTTATTTGAGAGAGAGAGAGATCATGAGCTGGGGGGAGGGGTAGAGGGAGAAGCAGACTCCCCACTGAGCAGAGAGCCTGATGTAGGACTAGATCCCATGACACTGGGATCATGACCTGAGCCTAATGCAGATGCTTAACCAATTGAGCCACCCGGGTGCCCTAATCTTCCTTTTCAAAAAATTTTTAACTATTCTAGTTCTTTTGCTTTTCCATATACATTTTAGAATAATCTCATGTATACTTAAAAAAAATCTTGCTGAGATTTTGATAGGAATTTTGTTGAACTTTTATATTAATTTGGGGAGGAATTGAAATCTTTACTTTGTTGAGTCTTTCCATCCAGGAACATAATATGTCTCTCCATTTATTTAGGTCTTCTTTGATTTCTTTCATCAGTGTTTTTTAGTTTCAGCATAAAAACCCTGTACATGTTTTGTTAGATCTATATCTAAGTATTTATTTTTTAAGCAATTATAAATGATACTGTATTTTAATTTTGCTATCTATGTGTTCATCATTATTATATATAAATACAATTGAATTTTGTATGTTTATCTTTATCGCATGACCTTGCTGTATTCGCTTATTAGTTCTTGGTGGATTTTTTTGTAAATTCCTTGGGATTTTCTATGTACACCATCATGTCATCTGCAAATAGAACAGTTTTACTTATTTATTTCTAATTTGTGTGGCTTTTATTTCTTCTTGTCTTACTATACTGGCTAGGACTTCAAACACTGTGTTGAATAAGAGCAGTGAGAGTGGACATCCTTGCCTTATTCTCAATCTTCGGATAAAACATTCAGTTTTTCACCATTAACTGTAATTTTGAAGTTTATTTTTGAGATATTCTTTATCCAATTGAGAAAGATACCCTACATTCCATATTTCTGAGGGTTTTTATCATGAATGGGTGTTGAATTTTGTCAGATGCTTTTTCTGCATTGGTCGATATGTCATGTGAGTTTTTTTCTCTAGCTTAATTTATTGAAATATATTTATTGATTTTCAAATATTGAACCAGTCTTGCATCTCTGGAATAAACCCCACTTGGTTATGGTGTATAATTCTTTTTATATATTGCTGGATTCTATTTGATAATATTTTCTTAAGCATTTTTGTGTCTATATTCATGAGGGATATTGGTTTTTGGTTTTCTTTTTTAATTGTATTTTTCTTATTTATTTATTTATCTTATTTTCTTACTTATTAAATTGAAATATAATTAATGTACAATGCTATGTTAGTTTCAGGTGTACAATATATTGATCCAACAATACGGTACATTACTCTGTGCTCACCGTAATAAGTGTAGTCACCATCTGTCACCAAACAATGTTATTACAGTATTATTGACTATATTCCCTATGTTGTGTTTTTCTTCTCCATAACTTACTTATTTTATAACTGGAAGTTTCTACCCCTTAATCCCCTTTATCTATTTCACCCATCCCCCCACCAACTTCTCTGCTGGAAACCATAAGTTTCTTCTCTATATTTAAGAGTCTATTTTTTTGTTTGTTTCTTTGTTTTGTTTTTAGACTACACATATAAGTGAAATCATATGGTATTTGTCTTTCTCTGCTTGACTTATTTCATTTAGCATAATGCCCTCTATATCCATCCATGTTGTCACAGTGAAAAGATCTCATTCTTTTTATGACTGAGTAATGATGTTGTATTATATGTATATACCACATCATTTTTATCCATTCGTCTATCAGTGGACACTTAGGTTGCTTCCATATCTTGGCTATTGTAAATATGCTGCAATAAACATAGGGGTGCATATATCTTTTTCACTTAGTATTTTTATTTTCTTTGGGTAAATACTCAGTTTTGGAATTACTGGATCATATGGTATTTCTATTTTTAATTTTTTTGAGGAACCTCCATATTGTTTTCCATAGTATCTATGCCAATTTACATTCATACCAACAGTGCATGAGTGTTCCTTTTTCTCCACATCCTTGTCAATGCTTGTTAATGAATTGGGAAGTGTTTCCTTCTCTTGTATTTTCTAGAAAAGATTGTGTGAAATTGGTGTTAATTCTCTTTTAAATGTTTGGTAGAATTCTCAACTGAAACTATCAGGTCTGGAGATTCATATTTTGGGAATTTTTCAAATTATGATTTCAAATTTCTCAATGGTTGTATGACTATTCACATTATTTCTTACTTTGCATGAGTTGTGGTAGTCTGTGCCTTTTTTTTTTTTCGAGGAATTGGTCCATTTCATCTAAGTTGTCAAACTTATGCATCTAGAGTTGTTTGTAGTATTCCCTTATTATCCTTTTGTCTGTAGTCTGTAGTAATGTCTCCAGTTTCGTTCCTGATTCTGGTAATTTATGTCTTCCTCTTTTTTTTCTTTGTCAATCTTGTAGAGATTTGTCAGTTTTATTGATTTTTGAAAGAAAAAAAGAATTCTTTTTTTCATTAATTTTCTCTGTTGTCTTTCTGTTTTCACTTTCATTGATTTCTGCTTTTATCTTTATTAGTTCTTTCTACTTGCCTTGAATTTATTTTGCTCTTCATTTTCTAGGTTCTTAAGGCAAGAGCTTGGGTTATTGATTTGAGACTTCCCTCTTTTCTAACATGTGCATTTAATGCTATAAATTTCTCTTTTGGCCCTGCTTTAGCTGTGTTCTACAAATTTTGGTATATTCTGTATTCATTTTCTTTCAGTCCAATGTATTTTTAAATAAATTTTCCTTTAGATTTTTTCTTTGATCCATATATTACTTAGAAGTGCGTTGTTTGTGTTCTAAGTGTTTGGAAATTTTCTTTTTATTTTTCTGTTATTGATTTCTAGTTTAATTCCATTGTGGTCAAAGAACACTCTGATTTCAGTTCTTTTAAATTTGTTGAGATTTGTTTTATGGCCCAGGATTTGTTCTATCTTTGTATTTCTTCCGTGAGCTCTTGAAAAGAATATATATTCTGCCTTTGTTGGGTGGAGTGTTCTATAAATGTTTATTGATCCTGTTAGTTGATGGTGTTATTGAGTTCTTCTGCATCCTTGCTGTGTTTCTATGTAATTGTTCTATCAATTGTTGAGAGAAGAGTGTTGAAGTCTCCAGTGATAACTGTGAACTGTCCATTTATCTTTTCAGTTCTATTAGTTTTTGCTTCACACATTTTTCAGTTCTGTTGTTCTGTGCATGTATATTATATTTAGGATTACTAGGTCTTCTTGGTAGATTGACCCTCCTATCATTAAACAATATCCCTCTCTGTCCCTTTTAATTTTCTTTGCTTTAAAGTATATTTTACTTGATTTTCATAGAGGTACTCCAGTTTTTCTTTGATTAATGTTTGCATGATACATCTTTTTCTGTCCTTTTATTTTCTACCTGCCTGTATAACTTTATTTGAA
This sequence comes from Eumetopias jubatus, assembly GCF_037043125.1. NCBI lineage: Eukaryota > Metazoa > Chordata > Mammalia > Carnivora > Otariidae > Eumetopias > Eumetopias jubatus. The sequence continues at coordinate 50,819,477 of NW_028274814.1, read as the reverse complement.
GCTAGTTTCTTTTAGTCAGCATAGAGTTAAGTCATTTTTTAAATCCACGCTGCTCATCTTGAGCTTTTTATTGGTGTATTTAGACTATTTAAATTTAAACTAATTACTGATAAATTGGGGCATAAGTCTGCCATTTAATGTTTTTGTTTTGTTTTCTGTTTGTTCCCTCTGTTATTTTTGGTTTCTCTGTTGTCTTTTTTCTGCTTTCCCATGAGTTAGTTGAACATCTTTTAGAATTTCACCTTGATTTATTCATAATGTTTTTTTTAAGATTTTTTATTTATTTATTTGACAGAGAGAGAGAGCAAGCGCTCACACACAAGTAGGGGGAGGGGCAAAGGGAGAGGGAGAAACAGACTCCCCACTGAGCACGAAGCCCGATGTGGGACTCGATCCCAGGACCCTGGGATCATGACCTGAGCCAAAGGCAGACACTTAACTGACTAAGCCACCCATGCACCCTGATTTATTCATAATGTTTTTGAGTGATATCTTTGCATAGTTTTTAAGTGGTCGCTCTAAGTATTATATTATACATACATACTTATCACAATCTACTGCTATCATGGAAGCCTAATCATCTCTTTTTTTATCCTTTCCCATTTATACTATAATTTTCTTAAATATTTCCCATACATATTCAGAACTATATCAGGCCATGTCATATTTTTTGCTTTAACCATCAAACACAATTTACAAAACTCAAAAGGAGAAAGTCTACTGCATTTACTCATTTTTTTCTTTTTGTGTTTTTTCATTCTTCCTGATGTTCCAAGTTTATATTTTTAATAATTTCCAATTAGTTTAAATAACTTCCTTCAGGAGAAGCCAGGACCTAGCCCAGGGCCCTACAGACAGACCCCTGCCCTGTCTGTGTGAAGTGCCAATGCCCTCCCCACCCTGGGCTGGCCCCCCCTGCTTCTGGGCCTGTAAGTGAGATTGCACATTAACTACTTTAAGGAGAAGAGCCCCATGGGAAATATGAGGCCATGAGAATGTCACTGACACTGATGAGGAGAATGAACTAAACACCTTTGTAACAACAACAACTAACCAACTACCTATCTAACTAACTAACTTCAGGATAGCTTTGCTGGCAACAAATTCTCTTGGTTTTCCTTCATCTGGGAATATCTTCATTTCACCTTATTCTTGAAAGATATTTTTGCTGGATATAGGATTCTAGATTTACAGATTTTTCTCTTAGCACTTCGAAATGTTGTGTCATCTTCTGGACTCTGGTTTCAGCGAGAAATCTGGTGTCTATCAAATTGTTTTCCCCCTATATGTAAGGTGTTAGTTTTCTTTAGCTACCTTCAAGATTTTTTCCCTTTAGTTTTCACAAGTTTGACCATGATGTATCTTGGTATGGGTTTCCTTGGGTTATATTGTTTGAGAATAGATGAATGCTGCTTTGCCTTCTTCCCAACAAGGTCTGGTCTCTTTTTCTTACCTTACCCAGTTCCAACCCACAGAGGTATATTCTTGTTTGTCCTAGTTTAACAAGATATAAAAATGGGACTCTCTTAATGCCCATGTTACCTAAGGCCTGAAAAAGTAGTCCGATAGGCCTGAAGTATCTCTGCAGTCTAATATGAAGTGTTCAGCCACCCAAGGGGTTTAAGAAGTTTGCAGACCACCCAGCTGGCCAGTGGGGAGGAGCGAGGGGGCTCCCTCTTCATTCAAGCCTCCTTAGGGAAACTCAGTGGAAACACTATGGACACTAACTGCCTTCTGTTTGGGAAACATAAAGGAAAGGGCTATGGCTGGAGTTGCTTGCTGGGTTGGTAGAACAGGGAGAGGTGGCTTCTGCGGAGTTGGCTGGTAGAAGAGGGAAACAGAGTTTGTCAGAGTAAAAGGATGAGAGAATGTTTTCTATGGATCCTATGTGTACCAAATATGGGACTCACTGAGAGAGAAGGCTGGCTGAGGTATTTCTTTTATACCATCTGAGGGCTGCCTGCAAGGGTCAGGAAACTACGGCAGAAAGTTTAACATCAGGTGCCCAAATGCTGAAGGAGGAAACATTAGTGGCTTATCTGAAGAGATGCATTTCTTCTTTCAAGGGAACTGGAGATAGGCCATTTCCAGTGGTGTGTGGCAGCATCTCTGAAGTGCTCATGAAAATGCCATGAGAGGTAGTATCTTAAACACCTGCCAGTCCCAGAGAGCATCAACACTGGCTTACAGCCCTGCCAGTCAGATCACACCTTCCCTATCTGTCTGTGGTGCAGCGAGGCTAGCCATGGCAACAGGTTTATCCCTAAACCTCAATAGCTTAATACAGTAATGGTTTATTTGGGAACATGGGGATGGAGGAGTCACATAGTCTGTTAACTGCCTTGATCCAGAAGTGATATGTCACTTCCACTGAGTTCACTGGCCAGAAAAAGTCCTATGATCCAAATGTAGCTGTAAGGGAGGCTGGAAATAAAGGAAGGGAGGACATGGACTGCTTGATGAGCACAACCTCTGCCCCACTGTCCTCCTCCCCTTCTCCTCCCACTCCTCACCCTTCAATCTGGATTTAGAACCAATTATTCAGCTGAAATGCACCAGTGTAGCCATATTGGTTTTTAAATTCTTTAAAATCTAGGTGATGGACATAAAGTGGTCATTATATTATTTTTTCTACTTTTATATATGTTTTAAACATAGAATTTTCAAATTAAATTTTATTTTTTAAAAATTTATTAAAATCCAATTAATTACATATAGTGTATTATTAGTTTCAGAAGTAGAGTTCAGTGATTCATCAGTCTTATGTAATACCCAGTGCTCATTACATCATGTGCCCTCCTTAATGTCTATCACCCAGTTACCCCTTCCCCCCCAGCTCCCCTCCAGCAACCCTCAGTTTGCTTCCGATGATTAAGAGTCTTTTATGGAGGCAAGATGGCAGAAGAGTAGGGGACTTCATTTCATCTGGTCCCTTGAATTTAGCTAGGTATCTATCAAATCATCCTGAACACCTATGAATTCAACCTGAGATGTAAGAAAAGAATTGCTGGAATTCTACAAATAGAAAAGTGACCACATTTTGCAAGGTAGGAAGTGTGGAGATGTGAATCTGAGGGGATATATCAGAACATAAACAGTGGGGGGAGGGAGCCTCTGTAAGCTGGCTACTGGTAAATGATAGCCCTGGAGCGCAAAATTGGAACTTTTAGAAGTCTGCTTCAGTGAGAGATGTCCCTGTCTGAAAGGTGCTTAGGTGGCGAAGCAGGGCAGAATCCTAGGTGGGCCAGTGTGGTCTCAGGATCCCCTGGGTCACAGAGATACTGGGGGTGCCTGAGCCGACAGAGTTCTCAACCATTGGAGCAGGGAAACTGGCTATGGTCAATGAACCGACCCGGGAGCAGGCTTTCAGCTCAGTTTTCCATAAACCATGAATCGCAGCAGGATCTGGATACAGCTTTCTGTGCAGGGACCCTGCAAAGGGCAGAAACATGGTGACTCTCCTCCTTCCCCTAAGAGGATTGGTGCGTGTGTGGACTGCAAGAGTCCGTAGAGTTTAGTGCACACAAAAGTGAAGACCGCTTATCCCTGAGGGTTTACTGAAGAGAGGGGACTGCAATCTTTCAGCTCCGGGGCTGGAGATTGAGGCACCACCATTGTAATTTTCATCCTCTAAAGCGGTGCAGAAAGCCTTCGGGGAAAAAAAGCCACATAGAGCAACCTGAAGCAGCTTACACTGAGCCTGGACCCCTGTCAAGGGGTGGTACCACACTGCCCAGGCAAAGACACCTGAAAATCAGTGCAGCAGGCCCCTCCCCCAGAAGAGCAGCTGGAATATCAGGAGAATACCAAGTTTACAGAGCACACAGAACTGTAAAACTCCAGCACTGGAGGAAAATATTATATGGAATTCAAGGTTTTTTTTCCTCATAATTCTTTAATCTTTCAGTTTAAAATTTTCCTTCTCTTTTTTCCTTTTCAACTAGTTTCTTATTTTATCAACTCTTTGTTTTTAAGACTTTTTTTAACTTTCATCTTTGCATTTACATTTTATAGATATATTCTACATTTTTGGCTTCCTTTCACTGTATTCAATTTTATTTTTGTATATATATATTGCTTTCTTTACAATTTTGGGATTTAGTGTCTTCTAACAAACAGACCAAAATATACCCAGGACCAAGTGGATCACCCTGTTTTGTCAATCTGGGAGATTATATTCTCCCCCCCATTTTTTTTCTTTTTCTTTTCCTTTTTTGGTTTCTGACCTCTTTGGGTTTGTCTAGTGGGTATTTTGCTTGGGTCATAGTTGATATTTATGATTTTGTTCTCTTGTTCATCTGTTCTTTTCTGAGCAAAAAGACTAGAAGGAGGAATTCACAACAAAAGAACCAGAGGTAATACTCTCTGCCACAGATCTCATCAATATGGATATAAGTAAAATGTCAGAGCTGGAATTCAGGATAATGATTATAAAATTACTAGCTAGGCTTGAAAAAAGCATAAAAGACACTAGACAATCTCTTAGTGCAGAAATAAAATCTAATCAGGCTGAAATTAAAAATGCTTTAACTGAGATGCAGTCTAAAATGGATGCTCTAACAGCTAGGGTAAATGAGGCTGAAGAGAGAGTCAGTGATATAGAAGACAAGATGGTGGAAAGGGAGGAAGCTGAGGAAAAAAGAGAAAAACAATTAATGGTCTATGAGGGGAGGCTTCAAGAAATTAGTGATACCATAAAGCAAAATATTAGATTTATTGGAGTCCCCAAGGAAAAAGAAAGCGAGAGAGAGGGACAGAAGGTATATTTGAGCAAATCATAGCTGAGAACTCCCCTAGTCTGGGGAAGGAAACAGACATTCAAGTCCAAGAGGTAGAGAGAATCCCCCTCAAAATAAACAAAAATAGATCAACACCCCAACATATAATAATGAAGCTTGCAAATTTCAGAGATAAAGAGAAAATTCTGAAAGCAGCTCGAGAAAAGAACTCCTTAACCTATAGGTGTAGGAACATTAGATTGGCAGAGACCTATCCACAGAGACCTGGCAGGCCAGAAAGGGATGGCATGATATATTCAGGGTACTGAATGAGAAAAACATGCCGCCAAGAATACTTTATCCAGCAAAGCTGTCAGTTAGAATGGAAGAAGAAATAAAGAGCTTCTGGGACAAACAGAAACTAAAAGAATTTGTGATCACTAAACCAGCCCTACAAGAAATATTAAGGGGATCTTGTAAGTGAAGAGGGAGCCCAAAAGTAACATAGACCAGAAACAGAGAGACAATCTACAGAAACAGGGACTTTACAGGTAATACAATGGCACTAAATTCATATCTTTCAATAGTTCCTCTAAATGTAAATGGGCTAAGTGTTCCAATCAAAAGACAGAATATCAGATTGGATAAAAAAGCAAGACCCATCCATATGTTGTCTACAAGAGACTCATTTTAGACCTAAAGACATCTCCAGATTGAAAGTGAGGGGGTGGAGAACCATTTATCATGCTAATGGACATCAAAAGCAAGCTGGCAGTAGTAATCCTCATATCAGACAGGTTAGATTTTAAAAACCAAAACTGTAGTAAGAGATGAAGAGGGACACTATATCATACTTAAAGGGTCTATCTAACAAGAAGATCTAACAATTATAAATATTTATGCTCCTAACTTGGGAGAAGCCTATTATATAAACCAATTAATAACCAAATTAAAGAAACACATTGATAATAATACAATAATAGTAGGGGACTTCAATACCCCACTCACAGCAATGGACAGATCATCTAAGCAGAAGATCAGCAAAGAAACAAGGGCTTTGAATGTCAAACTGGACAAGCTGGACTTCACAGATATATACAAAGCATTCCTTCCTAAAGCAACAGAATACAAATTCTTCTCAAGTGCACATGGAACATTCTCCAGAATAGATCACATACTGGGTCACAAATCAGGTCTCAACCGGTACCAAAAGATTGGGATTATTCCCTGAATATTTTCAGACCACAATGCTTTGAAACTTGAACTCAATCACAAGAGGAACTTTGGAAGGAACTCAGACACTTGGAGGTTAAAGAGCATCCTACTAAGGAATGAATGAGTCAATCAGGAAATTAAAGAAGAACTAAAAAAAATTCATGGAAACAAATGAAAATGAAAACAGAACTGTTCAAAACTTTTGGGATACAGCAAAGGTGGTCCTAAGAGGGAAGTACATAGCACTACAACCTTTCTCAAAAAATTAGAAAATTCTCAAATATGCAAGCAAAACTTACACCCAAAGGAGCTGGAGAAAAAACAGCAAATAAAGCCTAAACCAAACAGGAGAAGAAAAATAATACAGATTAGAGCAAAAATCAATTAAATAGAAACCAAAAGGACAATAGAACAGATCAATGAAACTAGAAGCTGGTTCTTTGAAAGAATTAATAATTTCGATAAACCCTTAGCCAGACTTATCAAAAAGAAAATAGAAAGGACCCAAATTAATAAAATCATGAATGAAAGAGAGATCACGACCAACACCAAGGAAATGCAAACAACTTTAAGAACATGAGCAACTATATGCCAACAAATTAGGCAATCTGGAAGAAATGAATACATTCCTAGAAACTTATAAACTACCAAAACTGAAACAGGAAGAAATAGAAGACTTGAACAGACCCATAACCAGCAAGTAAATTGAAGCAGTAGTCAAAAATCTCCCAACAAACAAGGGTCCAGGGCTGGATGGCTTCCCAGGGGAATTCTACCAAACATAAAGAACTAATACCTTTTCTTCTGAAGCCGTTTCAAAAAAATAGAAAGGGAAGGAAAACTTCCAAACTCGTTCTATGAGGCCAGCATTACCTTGATCCCAAAACCAAAGACCCCACCACAAAGGAGAATTACAGACCAATAGGCCTGATGAACATGGATGCCAAAATTCTCACCAAAATATTAGCCAGTAGGATCCAACAGTACATTAAAAGGATTATTCACCACGACCAAGTGGGATTTATCCCTGAGCTGCAAGGCTGGTTCAACATCCACAAATCAATCAATGTGATACAATACATTAATCAAAGAAAGAACAAGAACCATATGATCCTCTCAATAGATGCAGAAAAAGCATTTAACAAAGTACAGCATCCTTTCTTGACGAAAACTCTCCACAGTGTCGGGATAGAGGAAACATACCAAAAAAAAAAAAAAAAAAAAAAGCGATCTATGAAAAACCCACAGTGAATATCATTCTCAATGGGGAAAAACTGAGAGGTTTTCCCCTAAAGTCAGGAACATGACAGGGATGCCCACTCTCACCACTGTTGTTCACCATAGTACTAGAAGTCCTAGCCTTGGCAATCAGACAACAAAAAGAAATAAAAGGCATTCAAATTGGCAAAGAAGAAGCCAAACTCTCACTCTTCACAGATGACAAGATACTTTATGTGGAAAACCCAAAAGACTCTACCCCCAAATTTCTAGAACTCATACAGGAATTCAGCAATGTGGCAGGATATAAAATCAATGCACAGAAATCAGTTGCATTCCTATACACTAATAATGAGATAGAAGAAAGGGAAATTAAAGAATTAACCCCATTTCCAATTGCACCAAAAACCATAAGATACCTAGGAATAAACCTAACCAAAGACGTAAAGGATCTGTATTCTAAAAACTATAAAACACTTATGAAAGAAATTGAGGAAGACACAAAGAATGGAAAAACATTCAGAATGCTCATGGATTTGAAGAATAAATATTGTTAAAATGTCTATGCTACCCGGAGCAATCTACACATTCAATGTTATCCCTATCAAAATACCATCAACTTTTTTCATAGAACTGGAATAATCCTAAAATTTATGGAATCAGGAAAGACCCCAAATAGCCAGAGGAATGTTGAAAAGGAAAAGCAAAGCTGGTGACATCACAATTCCAGACTTCCAGCTCTATTACAAAGCTGTAAACCTCAAGACAGTATGGTACAAAAACAGACACATAGATCAGTGGAACAGAATAGAGAGCCCAGAAATGGACCCTCAACTCTGTGGTCAACTAATCTTCAACAAAGGAGGAAAGACTACCCAATGGAAAAAGGATAGTCTCTTCAATAAATGATGATGGGAAAATTGGACAGCCATATCTAGAAGAACGAAACTGGGCCATGCTCTTACACTATACACAAAGATAAAATGGATGAAAGACCTAAATGTGAGACAGGAATTCATAAAAATCCTAGGGTAGAACACAGGCAGCAACCTCTTCAACCTGGGTCACAGGAACTTCTTGCTAGACATGTCTCCAAAGGCAAGGGAAACAAAAGGAAAAATGAACTATTGGGACTTCATCAAGATCAAAAGCTTTTGCACAACAAAGGAAATATTCAACAAAACTAAAGGCAACATATGGAATGGGAGAAGATATTTGCAAGTGACATATCAGATAAAGGGCTAGTATCTAAGATCTATAAAGAACTTCTCAAACTCAACAGCCAAAAAACAAGTAATAAAGTCAAGAAATGGGCAGAAGACATGAGCAGACATTTCTCCAAAGAAGACATCCAAATGGCCAGGAGAAACTTAAAAAATGCTCCACATCACTTGGCATCAGGGAAATACAAATCAAAACCACGATGAGATACCGCCTCACACCAGTCAGAATGGCTAAAACTAACAAGACAGGAAACAAGTGTTCAGCGAGGGTGCAGAGAAAGGGGAATCCTCTTTCACTGTTGGTGGGAATGCAAGCTGGTACAGCCACTCTGGAAAACAGGATGGAGATTCCTCAAGAAGTTAAAAATAGAACTACTCTATGACCCAGCAATTGCAATACTAAGTATTTACCCCAAAGATACAAATGTATTGACCCAAAGGGGCACCTGCACCCCAATGTTTATAGCAGCAATGTCCACAATAGCCAAACTGTGGAAAGAGCAGAGATGTCATTGACTGAATGAATGGATAAAAAAGATATACACACACACAGTGGACTATTACTCAGTCATCCAAAAAAAAAAAAAAAAAGAAAGAAAGAAATCTTGCCATTTGCAGTCATGTGGATGGAACTAGAGGATATTATGCTAAGCGAAATAAGTCAGCCCTAGGTGGTACAGGTGCCCCTTCAGATCACTACATTTGTATCTTTGGGGTAAATACCCAGTAGTGCAATTGGTGGGTCATAGGGCTCTATTTTCAACCTTTAAGGAACCTCCATCCTGTTTTTCAGAGTGGCTGCACCAGCTTGCATTCCCATCAACAGTGTAAGAGGATTCCCCTTTCTCAGCATCCATGCCAACATCTGTCATTTCCTGACTTGTTAATTTTAGCCATTCTGACTGGTGAGAAGTGGTATCTCATTGTGGTTTTGATTTGTATTTCCCTGATGCCGAGTGAGAAACATAGAATTTTGATATCACACAGGACTAGTTTTTTAAAAATTGTTTTCTGAGCATTTTCTACATTACATGGCTTTAGAAATATTTTCTTTTTTAAATCCTCACAAGCTTGTGAAGTGTAGACACTATTAGTATCCCCATTTTACAGATATGGACAAATTAAGCACAGAAAGATGAAATAACTTAGCCAAGAATGTAGATCTGTAAATATCTCACATGAACTGCAATTGCCTGTTAGTTGTTGGTTGATCAGAATAGGAGCTTTTTGGGTGAAGGGATCATTCCTTATTCATTTTAGTACTTCTAGCATCCTTCTTAGGGCTTGGCACAAAATAAGTATGCAATAAATGTAGCCATAGTAATTTTAATTACTGAGATGGGTGTATAGTATAACTTGAAATGATTTAAGAGACTGAAAAAATTTTAGTTATCTGGGAGAGATTGAAAAAGTAATGGGGGTATGTCCTAGACTTCTCCAAGGGGCAGGAAGAACCAGGGTCTACTAATTTGAGCAGAGTGGGAACTTATTTTATAGTGCACCCTTTAGTCTCATCTGTTCACCATACAGGTGACACTTATTTGGTAGATAATTTGCAAGACTCACCTTAAATATCACCTCCTCACGAGGGCCTTTCTTGGGTACTGGGGCTCAAGCAAATCCCCACTTTCAGCCTTAGACCTAGTCCTTTACTAGGATCCTTTATAGCTCTTACCATGACTTGCAATTTTTTATTTACTTAAAAAAAAGTTTCTACTAGAATGCAAGCTCTGTGAAGCAAGAACCATGTCAATAGAACTATTTTATCTATTTTAACTCTTAAGTATTTTATCCCCAACCATGAGAGTGAATCACACATAAAATGTGCTCAAGAACATTTGTTCAGTGAGTAAATGAACAAATAGAGGATGCCTTGCTCTATGTCATCTCCTTGTCCTGTACCCCTGGACCCGTTAAGAGTAGCTTGGATTTAGCAAAGTCTTACATTTGTACTACTCAGTAGGTGAAACTGGTGGTGGGAAAGTGGTTAGAGAGGCGTCTGATCCAAATCCTAGCAGAGAAAGGTATTGGTACGCAAGTGGATAGTTTTCATGGTATCACTGGTCTAATAATACAAGCCTATGCTACAGCTACATTAACAGATTTTTGTGGGGTTGAGGGACTCTAACTTAGGAAGCTTATTATTAATTATAGTTGTGCTTCTGTGAGAAAATGCATTCTGAGTTTAAAACCACAGACTCTATGTAAGACCTTTAAAACAGCTAATTTATAAGTTAGGGCCTTTTTATATGTTATTAATCTCTCATTAGGAGCTCAAGAATTGTTCGTGTGCTAGACATTTTTGGTAATTGGGAAATACAGAATAAAAGGCACATTTCCTCCCTTAAGGAGTATATGATCTAGGGGAGAGTAGGGCTTAGATTGGTCATCCTCCTCCTGAACAATTAAAAAGAATTTTCTCCTTACTCATACCTTTTTGTAAATTCATTCACTTAATGTTTTATGTCTTTTATAAAAATCAGGATATACACAATGCCATGAAGAATCAGGTGTCATTTAATAAAAATTTAACTTTTTTATTTAAAAAATTTAAAATAGTTCTCTTTTCTCCTTCTAATATCTGTATAAATTTGCTTAAATGTTCTGTATCTTCCACAGCTTGAAACCTGATAAAATATTTGCTTTTGTACTACAGTTGGTGGTTTACATGTCTGTCTTCTCCCATAGACTGCACATTTCTGTGCTTTAGAATAATAGCTCACTAATCATTATGCCCTTTCATTCCACATACTGTCTTCCTCATGCTTGACCCATGGCAGACTTTCACTCACCATTAATTAAAACATGTGGACTATGTTTTCTTTTCCTTAAGACACCTTTTGAACACTTTGCGATTCTTGTCATTATTATTGTGAAAGAAGAAAAGTATGTTCTGTGTGCACTCTGGCTGTTATCAAAAGTAGCAGTTGTCACCAAAATAGATAAATGTTCCTGTGTCTTTTCTTTGAGAAGCTACTGATAATTCCATATATAACTGTAGTAAAACAATTACATAAAATTTTGTGCAAGGGATAATTTCTTTTCAATATTTTAAGATGGGGTGGGAATCTAAATCACAGGGCTCAGTTTTGGTGGCAAGAGTGGAGACTGGTCCTTATGCCATCCTTGTTACTCAAGAGAGTGTTAGGGAGTGGGGAAGTGATACAAATTATAGGCATTTTTCATGTATTTCATATTGTTCTAATTTGCTTTAAGTGTAGAGGTTGACATTTTCTGATTGTTTCCAAATGTGGTTGGAGATTCATTTGTGTTCTGAAGTCCTTTGCATGCTGATTAACTGGCCCCTTCCCCCAGAGTTAGTGTTTATTCCTTCTCCAGGTGAGAGTCTTTCTGTGTTAGTTAACTATTGTCACAATAACAAACTACCCCCAAACTCAATGACTTAAAAAAAAAAGACGATCATTCATTTTTAACTCATGAGTCTACATGTCTGGACAATTCTGATTTCAGCTGGTTCCCTTACCTATTGAATAATCAGCTGACTGGGGACTGGGGAAGCACCTGGGCCACTAGACTGTCAGGATCCAGTGCTCCCGCAGGCTGGGCTAGCCTCGGCATGTTCTTGTGGCAACAGCAGAAGCACAAGAGCAGAAGCACTCTTTCATGGTTCTGTGTATGTCCCATCTGCTAACATCCCATTAGCCTAAGCAAGACACATGGCTAAACCTTGAGAAACGCAGCCACCCAGCAAAGTGGCATAGATACAGCATAGGTAAAGAATTAATCTACTGAACGCTCTCAGTCACTATCACATCCCTCACACTGTATTAAAAAAAAAAAAAAAGGATCAGAACCTTGGTTGGATCCTACTGTAGAGGAATGGGAATAATTCTCCTTTGTCCTCTTAGAGATCCTATGCCATGGGGTGGGAAGATCATGGAACTGAAACCAGAAGATTGGGTTGGAATCCAGACTCACCCATGTCTTTGTATTTTGGGTCAACTGGTTTAACCTCCATAAACCCCATCTGTAAAAGGGGGTTAATATTACCTGTCCCACAGCATTGTGAAGATCAAGTTTGATGAATAGATTATGTATAGTGCTTGGTGTAGTGTCAGCTCAGTAAGCATTTTTCTTATGCCAAAGATGGGCTATTCTCTCACATATACAAGTAGTAGAACTTCTCTTTTGCTTTTGCATTTTACTAGTAAGAGGAAAATATTCCTCGTTTTAATCAAATGGGTGGCATAGTCATTGTAATATTGGGGCATATACCATATTCACAACATGGGTGAAGGATGACTGAGGAACAGTAAGAATTTCATATCATAGAGCATCTAATATTATAGTTATTTCAGCTCCCTGCAAAAACACAGTATTTATGAGTTAAAGTTATTTTTTCCAATTTAATATATTTAAAATTCCTTTCTTTATTTGAACTATCATGATATAGTTCACTCCAGCTCAGTTGAGGTGTGGAGATTCTTATTCATTATTTAAAGTACTCATTAAGGACACAGATGTTAAAATCTTTTTCCATCATGGTTATAGGCAGGGCTCAAAACTAATAATTGTAGAAATTTAAACTCCATTAATTGCCCAAATATATAAGAAGCTATATTAAGAACAAATGTGTCATATAATAAGTAAATACATTTTCCCTAATAGTTTGCTTAAAATCCATTTAGGAAAAATAATCAGGGATAATTTTTTTAGGTTTTATTTTAATGTTAGCAAAAGTATAGTGGGACCATTAAAAATATTTGATTATAGAACTTAACGACAGACGTATTTTATCAACTCCTTAAACAGGTTCTTTAATGTAATCTTATCTGGGTAATTTTGAAGCTGAAAGCACTGTTTAAATTTAAGTTGGTTTTTACTAGCATTGCCAACTACATCTATGAGGAGTCTCAACAGCTGGCTTTTCTGTTCCTTTACTGATGTACTCTTGTGGACCATCAATCAGATGGTGTAGAGGGTTATGTATTATTACTGTAAATCATATTTCTAAGTGAAACATGCTTAGTGTTATAGAGCAAGTCAGTTTAAAATCAAGTGTTTCACGTTAAATAGTCTAAGAAATGAAGGATCGGTTCTTTCCATTGTTCCTGTAATTCCATTTTAAAATTTCTTGAATCCCGTCCCCTCCCCCCACCCCAACTCCTATATTTCTCTCAGATGTTAAATAGAAATTGCAGTTGTGGTATTGTCTCATCTTCATTTTAAATTTTGATTTTTTTTATTATGGATTATTTTCACTAACTTTGATTTTTTTTTAAAAAGTTACCTTAAAATATTATTTATCATGATTACTGAACTTGAGACATCCCCTCAAATTTTGCACCCCTGGTCAATGCCTCACTTACCTCCTCCTAGTCTGGTCCAAAGCAGTTTTACAAATCAGAACAATATGATGCTGAAATTTGTATGCACTATCAGTCTAGCTTTTCAGAGAGACTCGAGATTTAGGAAGTGGTACTGAGAAAGGGAATTGTAGTGGTTAGGTATGGTTCCATTACAAACCACTCCAAAACTTATTAGTTACGAACACCCCCATTTATTTATTTTTTGTGTGGGTCAAGATCAGATTTGATTGTTTTCTGGATAGATATTCAGTTTTTCTACTGCAATTTTTGAAAACGGTCCTGTCCTCGTTGCCCAGCAGTACTACCTTTGTCTTAAAACAAGTGTCCATATAAGTATGGATGCATTTCTGTTTTCTGCATTTTTTTCTATTGGTCTTTTTTTTTCTATCCCTGCCCTAATATTTACACTACTAATCAAAGCAGATTTGTAAAGTCTTGATATCTAGCAGAGCAAGTTCTACAACCTGATTCTTCTTGAAGAGCATCTTGGTTATTCTTAGCAATTTGCATTTTTTTTTTTTTAAGATTTATTTTATTTTATTTTACTTGAGAGAGAGAATGAGAGAGAGAGAAAGCACATGAGAGGGGGGAGGGTCAGAGGGAGAAGCAGACTCCCTGCCGAGCAGGGAGCCTGATGCGGGACTCGATCCAGGGACTCCAGGATCATGACCTGAGCCGAAGGCAGTCGCTTTAATCAACTGAGCCACCCAGGCGCCCAGCAATTTGCATTTCGATAGAAGTCTTAAAATTGGCTTGCCAACTTGCTCTCCCTGATTAACACACACACACACACACACACACACACACACACACACACACACACTACCAGTTAGGGTTCTTATTGGTATTTCTTTTTTTTTTTTTAAGATTTATTTATTTATTTGAGGGGGTAGGCACAGAGGGATCAGGAGATGGAGAGAAGCACACTCCCCCGCTGAGCACAGAGCCTGACCTGGGATTTGATCTTATGACCCTGAAATCATGACCTGAGCTGAAACCAAGAGTTGGCCGCTTAACCAACTGAGCCACCCAGATGCCCTACTGGTATTTCCTTGAATCTGTAAATCAATCTGGGGAGAGTTGATATCTTCATAGTTTTGTATCTTCAAGTCTATGAACATGGAATATTGTTCCATTTTTTAGACTTTTAAAAATATCTTTTAGAAATGGTTTATTTTATTTTTTCTATTTTTATTGAGATATAAGTGACATATAAAACTGTGTAAGTTTAAGATGTATAATGTATTGATTTGATACACTTATATGTTGCAAAATGATTACTAGCATACCGTTGGCTAACCTCCCTAATGTCACATAATTACCATTTTGTTTTTGTGGTGAGAACATTTAGGATCTATTCTCATAACAAATTACAAGTCTCTAATATAGTTCAGTTGACTCAAACATTGGGGGATTAGGGTGCTGGCCCCTTGTGCAATAGAAAATCACATACAACTTCTGGCTCCCCAAAATTTAGCTACTAATAGCCAATTGTTGAACAGAAGCCTTATTGATTACATAGTTGATTAACACATTTTTGTATGCTATATATATTATATACTGTATTCTTATGACAAAGTAAGCTAGAGAAAAGAAAATGTTATTAAGAAAATTATAAGGAAAATGGGGCGCCTGGGTGGCTTAGTCGGTCTTCTGAGTCAGTCTGCCTTCAGCTCAGGTCCTGAGGGTCCTGGGTCCTGGGATCAAATCCCACATCAGGCTCTCTGCTCAGTGAGGAGCCTGCTTCTCCCTCTCCCTCTGCCTGCCTCTCTGCCTACTTGTGCTCTCTCTCTCTCTCTCTCTGTCAAATGAATAAATAAAATCTTTTTTAAAAAAGAAAATTATAAGGAAAATACATTTACAGTACTATACTGTACTTATCAAAAAAACCTCCACATATAAGTGGATCCATGCAGTTCAAACCCATGTTGTTCAATACAGTTCAACAACTGTATTATTAACCGTAGTCATCATACTACACATTAGATCCCCAGAATTTACTCATCTTATAACTAGAAGCTATAAGAGTGGGAAGCCCCACTTGGGGCTTTGTCCCAGGACTCCGAGATCATGACCTGAGCCAAAGTCAGATGCTTAACCAACTGAACCACCCAGACGCCCCTCCTCTGCTCATTTTTAAATTGGATTTTGGGGCTTTTTTGCTCTTGAGTTGTATGAGTTCTTTATACATTTTGGATATTTAGTCCTTATCAGATATGACTTGCATATTTTCTGTCATTCCATAGGTTACCTTTTCATTTTCTTAATTGTTTATTTTGCTGTACAGAAGCTTTTCAGTTTGATGTAGCTTCAGTTATTTCTTTTTGCCTTTGTTGCTTGTGCTTTTGGTGTCAGATCCAGAAAGTCACTGCCAAGACCAGTGCCAAGGAGCTTTTCTCCTGTGTTTTCTTCTAGGAGTTTTCTGGTTTTGTTCTTATGTTTAAGTCTTTAATCCATTTTGAGTTAACTTTTTATACCAGCACCGTACTGTTTTGATTATTATAGCTTTGTAATATAGTTTAAAATCAGGACGTGTGATGTGTCCAGCTTTATTCTTTCTTAGGATTGCTTTGGCTATTCAGAATCTTTGATAATTCCATACAAATTTTAGGGTTATTTTTCTATTTCTGTGAAAAACACATTGGAATTTTGGTAGGCAATGCATTGAATCTGTAAATGGCTTTGGGTAGAATGCATATGTTAACAACATTAATTCTTCTGATCCATGAACATGGGATATCTTTCTATTTGTTTGTGTCTTCTTCAATTTCCTTAATGAAAGTCTTATAGTTTTCAGTGTACAGATCTTTTACCTCCTTGGTCAAATTCTTCCCTAAGTATTCTATTGTTTTTTGTTTGTTTTTTTAAAGATTTTATTTATTTGAGAGCAAGAGAGAGAAAGAGAGATCGAGAGTGAGCACATGAGTCGGGGGGGGGGCAGAGGGCAAGGGAGAAGCAGACTCCCTGCTGAGCAGGGACCCTGACGTGGGGCTTGATCCCAGGACCTTGAGATCATGACCTGAGCCAAAGGCAGACACTTAATCAGCTGAGCCACCCAGGCACCCCAGTGTTTTATTGTTTTGATGCTACTCTGAATGGGATTGTTTTATTTCTTTTTTAGATGTTGTTAGTTTATAGAAACACAACCGATTCTGTATGTTCATTTTGTATCCTGCAACCATACTGAATTAGTTTATCCTAACAAGTTTTTGGTTGATTAGGATTTTTTTATATGTAAGATAATATCATCTGCAAACAAAGGTAATTTTACTTCTTTCTAATTTGGGTTGCCTTTTATTTATTTTTCTTGTATATTGCTCTGGCTAAGACTTCTAGTACTATGTTGAATGGGAATGGTGAGAGTGCGCACCCTTGTTTTGTTCCTGATCTTAGAGGAAAAGCTTTCAATCTTTCATTATTTTGTATGACGTTGGCTATGGGCTTGTCATATATGGCCTTTATTGTGTTGAGGTTACTTTCTTCTCTACCCAGTTTGTTGGGTATTTTTATCACGAAAGAATGTTTTTTGTCAAATGCCTTTTTTGCATCTAAGATAACTGTATGATTATTATCTTTCACTTAATTGATATGGTGTATCAGATTAATTGACTTCCATATGTTCAACCATCTTTGCATCCCAGGGATAAATTCCATTTGATCATTGTGTATGATTCTATTAATGTGTTGTTAATTTGGTTTGCTAATATTTTGTTGAGAATTTTTGCATCTATATTCATCAGGGATATTGGTCTGTAGTTTTCTTTTCTCATAGTGTCATCTGGCTTTGATATCAGGATAATGCCAGCCTTGTAAAATGAATTTGGGAGTGTTCCTTCCTTTTCAGTTTTTTGGAAGAGTTTGAAGTTTGGCATTAATTATTCTTTAAATGTTTGGTGGAATTTACCAGAGAAACCATGTAGTATTGGACATTTTTGCATTGGTCTGTAAGAACTTTCTTTTTCTTCATAATTCGGTCTTGGTAGTTTGTATGTTTCTAGACATTTGTTGATTTTCTTCTAGATTATCCAATTTGTTGTCATATAATTATTCTTAGTAGTCTTTTGTAATCCTTTGTATTTCTGTGTTATCAGAAGTAATGTCTTTTCTTTAACTTTGGATTTTGTTTATTTGATTCTTTCCCTCTCTCTTTAACTAGTTAGCATCCTTTTGTTTCATTGTTTCAGCTTGAGGAACTCCTTTCAGCATTTCTTATAAGGCAGGTTTAGTGGTGATGAATATCTTCAGTTTTTGTTTATTAGAGAAAGTCTTTATCTTGCCTTCATTCCTGAGGGACAACTTTGCTGGGTAAAGCATTCTTAGTTGGCAGTTTTCCTTTCAGCATTCGGAATTTATCAGAGGGTTCCCTTGTGTGTGAGAAATCCTTTTTCTCTTGCTGCTTAAAAATTTCTTTTTTTTTATTTTAGATATATTATAATTTGTCTTGGAGAAGATCTTTATGGATTAAAATTTTGGGGTTACTTATTAGCTTTATGAACTTGAATATCTAAATCTCTCCCTAGAATTGGGAAGTTGTCAGTCATTATTTCTTTAAATAAGCTTTCTATCCCTTTCTCCCTTTCTTTTCCTTCTGGGAATCCAATGATACATACATTATTTTTATTGATGGTGTCCCATAAATCTTGGAGCCTTTCTTCATTTCCCCCCTCTTTTTTCTCCCTTCTCTGATTAGATGATTTCAGTTTTTCTGTCTTCTAGCTCATTGATTCTTTCTCTGCTTGGGGAATCTTCAGTTGATGTTCCATATTAAATTCTTCATTTCATCTTACCATTTACATTGATGTGGATGAAACTGGAGGGTATTATGCTGAGCATAAATAAGTCAGTCACAGAAAGACAATTATCATATGGTTTCACTCATATGTGGAATATAAGAAACAGCACAGAAGATCATAATGGAAGGGAGAGAAAAATGGAATGGAAAGAAATCAGAGAGAGAGACAAACCATAAGAGATTCTCAACTATGGGAAAGAAACAGGGTTGCTGGAGAGGAGGTGGGTGGGGGTAGGGGGTAACTGGGTATTAACTGGGTAACATGGGCATTAAGGAGGACACATGATGTGATGAGCCCTGGGTGTTATATGCACCTGATGAATCACTGAACTCTACATCTGTAACTAATGATGTTCTCTATGGTGGCTAATTGAATTTAAATTTTTAAAAAAATTCACACATAAGAAATAAATTCTTCATTTCAGTTATTGTATCCTTCAGCTCCAAAATTTCTATTTTGTTCTTTTCTAGTTTTCTGTCTCTTGTTTAATTTCTCATTTTGTTCTTTTATTGCTCTCCTGATTTCATTAAATTGTTTATCTGTGTTATCCTGTAGCTCTGTGATTTTCAGAACAATTATTTTAATTATTTGTTGGGCATTTCCTGGATCTCAGTTTCTTTGGGGCTAGTTACTGGAGGTTACTGCATTCCTATAGTGCAGTTGTTTCCCTGGATTCTTTGTGATTTTGTAGCCTTGTGTAAGTGCATTTGAAGCAACAGTCACCTCCTCTAGACTTTATAGACTGGCTTTGGTAAGGGAAGACTTTCACTGTGGGTGGACGCATGTTGGAGCATATTGTGATCCTGGGTTTAGTTGTGCAGGGCACCAAGTGTGGGGCATTTAGTAGCACTGTCTTTGGAGGGCACGATGTCTTTCAACTCAGACTGCTGGGGTCCACAATATCATGTGTGGTCCTTGGCAAGCACTGTGAGAGATCTTCAGGGGCTGTAAGCACTATTGGGGTTCTCAGCAATGCCTCCACGTAGCTAGGGACCTGTGTAGGCAGTGGTGGGGAGTGGAGCTGGTGGTGCACACGCATGTAACTGTGGGGGCCAGCTGCAGGTGCCTAATTAGTGACAGACAAACACATAATGGCCAGGGCCAGGGCCAGGGCAGGTAGCAAGGGCCACTATTGGCTCTGGCATCTGTGGGGGCCCTGGCTATGGGTGTGCTCTCTTGTTTCCCATTCGTGCACACTGCAGTGGAGGCTGGTGATGGGAGTCAGGCTAGCAGCATGCAGATGCACAACTGGAGGGGCCTGCTACAGGTAAGCATGATAGTGCAGGCAAGTACAAAGAAGACCAGGCCTGTTTCAGGCCCCCAAGCGGCTGTGGCTGTTGGCATGCTTTCCTGTGGCTACCCAATCTCCTCTCAGACATGCACACTGCAGTGGAGGCTGGTGATGGGTGGTGGGCTTGCGGCATGCAGTTGAACAGCTGGAGGGGTTAGCCCTGAGTGCATGCATAGTGGTGGGGGTCAGCCACAGAGCTGTAGGCTGGCACTGTGCCCTCATACAGCCAGAGAGGCCTGAGCTGGCTGCCAGTGTGGTTCATGGGCTCCCCTGGGGACAGTGGTGTAAGGAGTGGGAGGGACTCAGGTGGCTGGGTTCAGTGAATAATACCTGCGGAGCAAAAGCTGATGAAATCTACAGTGGGTAGGTAGGTGGCAGTTATGCTGGCCTTTGGTTCCTTCTTCAACGGTGAAAGCTGTTAGGTTTGTCTGTAAAGCAGGCTGATATGAACCACAATTGCTCCCACTGCATGGTTGCTATTGATAGTTCCTGCTTTTCCTCTTCATTTCTAGCTGTCTCTCAGCATCTCCACTTTGCTGGTCTGGATGGGATAAAAAAAAGTGGGACGTTTGTGTGGTACTCTGAAAGTTGGGAGAAGCTGCTCACTCACCCATGGTCTCTTTCCTGGTGAAGGGTAGTCTTTCTCACTGGGAAGTTCCCTCTTGGCACTGAGCGATGCCTGCTGGGGGCATGGGATGATTCGGACAAAATGAAGCTGTGTTCTTTCTCTTTTTTTGCAGTTAATCTCAGGTTTTTTGTTCCATTATGTTGTTAAAATTTCTTAAATGGACTCTAGAGCTCTCCCAGAGCTATTTTTGTTCATGGATAGCTGTTTAATTGCTGATCTTTGCTGGGAGATGGAAGTTAGGGTCTACTACCTTGCCATTTTGGTGATGTAACCTCAGAAATGCTAATTCTCAAACTGCTTATTTGATTTTCAGTATTTTTCCTTTTTTATATACATTTAAAGCTATGACTATCTCTTAAAACGTGGTTTAACTGCATCTTACAAGTTTCAAAGTGAAATATTTTAATTGTTATTTAGTTCAAATATTTTCTATCATGGTATTTTTAAAAACACATATCTTATATATAGTGTATTTCTTAATTTCCAAAGATATGATCTTTAGTTATCTTTCTCTTGTTAATTTTTAGCTTAATTGCCTTGTGGTACCGGACATATTTTATACCATATCATTCTTTTTTTAAAATTTAAATTCAATTAGCAAACATATAGTACATCATTAGTTTCAGATGTAGTCTTCAATAATTCATCAGTTGCATATAACACCCAGTGCTCATCACCTCCTGTGCCCTCCTTAATGCTCACCACCCAGTTACCCCACCCACCTCCCCCTTCCACAACCTTCAGTTTGTTTCCCAGGGTCAAGAGTCTCTTGTGGTTTGTCTCCCTCTCCGATTTCTTCCCATTCAGTTTTCCCTCCCTTCCGCTATGATCCTCTGTGCTATTTCTTATATTCCACATATAAGTGAAACCACACGATAATTGTCTTTCTCTGTACTATATCATTATTTTGAAATTTGTTATTTCTTTTCTGGACCAGTTTATAATCTATTTTTTTGCAAATGTTTTATGGACAGTTAAAAGTTATATGTATTCTATAGCTGTTGAGTGCAGTGTTCTATATATATCTAGTATCCATATTTGTTAGTTTTATTGTTCAAATCTTCTGTCCTTAATGATTTCTTTCCTCTGCTTAATCTACCAGTAAATGAAAGAGATTGTTAAAATTGCCCAGTGTGATCGTGGATGTATCTCTTCCTCCTTAGAGTTTTATCACTTTGTTAGCTTTATATATTTTGAGAATTTGTTATCAGGTTTAGACACATTTTAAATTTTTATCTTCCTAGCGAATTAAATCTTTTATCATTGTGAAATTTGCCTTAATCTATAATAATGCTGTTTACATTTTGTCTACTTTGTTATTAATATAGTTACAGCAACTTTCTTTTAGGGTTTGTTTAGTATGTTTATTTTTTATCTCTTTATTTTAAGCCTTTTAATCCTGTTTCAGTTATCTATCGATGCATGACAGAACGTTCCAAAATGTAGTGGCTTTTGGCCTGTCCTCTCCCGGCCGAAGCCCGGGGGACGAAAGCGAGACTCAGGGACTATGTTCCGATGAAAGCTGATGGCCCTCGACTACCACAACCCGACTGGCTTCAACTGCAAAGATGAAACAGAATTTAGAAACTTTATTGTTTGGCTTGAAGACCAGAAAATCAGACACTACAAGATTGAAGACAGAGGTAATTTAAGAAATATCCACAGCAGTGACTGGCCCAAGTTCTTTGAAAAGTATCTCAAAGATGTTAACTGTCCTTTCAAGATTCAAGATAGACAAGAAGCAATTGACTGGCTTCTTGGTTTAGCTGTTAGACTTGAATATGAAGATAATGCTGAAAAATACAAGGACTTGATACCTGATAATACAAAAAATGCTGACAATGCAGCTAAAAATGCAGAGCCATTGATCAACTTGGATGTAAATAACTCTGATTTTAAGGCTGGTGTAATGGCTTTGGCTAACCTTCTTCAGATTCAGCGTCATGATGATTACCTGGTAATTCTTAAGGCAATTCGCATTTTGGTCCAGGAGCGCCTGACCCAGGATGGAGTCGCTAAAGCAAATCAAACAAAAGAGGGCTTGCCTGTTGCTTTAGACAAACATATTCTTGGTTTTGACACAGGAGATGCAGTTCTTAATGAAGCTGCTCAAATTCTGCAATTGCTGCATATAGAAGAGCTCAGAGAGCTACAGACAAAAATTAATGAAACCATAGTAGCTGTTCAGGCAATTTTGTTGATCCAAAGACAGACCACAGACTGGGGAAAGTTGGAAGATGAACATTTTAGGATTTCAGCTTCTCACCTACTTAATACAATTGGGAACCATGTACACTCTGGCATGTGTTTGGAAATCAAATGTCACATTTTCAAGGGAAGAATCCTAGAAAACTATGTTCTCGAGATTTACCATCATTGCTTTTTCTTTAATAAAGTTCAGGAAAGTTGGAAAAAAAATGTAGTGGCTTTTTTTTTTAAGATTTTATTTATTTTTGACAGAGAGAGAGAGGGAGAGAGTATAAGCAGGGGAAGCAGCAAGCAGAGGGAGAGGGAGGGGCAGGCTCCCTGCTCAGCAGGGAGCCCAATGTGGGGCTTGATCCCAGGACCCTGGGATCATGACATGGGCGGAAGGCAGACGCTTAACAGTCTGAGCCACCCAGGTGCCCCTCCAAAATGTAGAGGCTTAAAGTAACAATGTGTTATTATCTCTCATGGCTCTGGGGGTTGGTTTGGCATAGCTCAGCAGCTCTCATTTGGGAAGGGGTTCCGTCATGCAGTTGCAGTCATATGGTAGCTGGAATTTGCAAGGGCTTGATTTGGATGGCTGTGATGGGCTTCCCCCAGGATGCATTTTTGAAGAGACTAAGTCAAAAGCCACAGGCTTCTTGTGATATGGCTTTGGAGGTCACATAACACCACTCTGCCATATTCTATTAGTCCAAAGTGAATTAGAGGTCTGGCTCAGATTCAGGGAGGAAAGGGCTACACAGGAGTGTAAATACTGAGAGGTGTGATTCACTAGAAAGCGATTTTTGAAGACCTGGTTACCACACCTTGTCCCCTGGCCTGCAATGATTCCCCATCCCTCCCACATGTACTCCTCCACCAGGACCCCCAATGTTTCATTCCACTGTGGCATTAGGCTCCATCTTAAATCCAGGATCTCATTGTCTAAATTATGTCCAGGTATAGATCAGGTTTGTTGGGTACATTTCTTTGGGTACAGTTTCTTTCAATCTGTATTTCTGAAAGCATGGTGATTTTTTATTAAGTTTTTAGTTTTAATTCTAGTATAGTTCACATACAGTGTTACATTAATTTCAGCTGTACAATATAGTAATTCAACATTTCCACATATTACTCAGTGCTCATCATAAGTATACTTACTCTTAATTCCCTTCACCTATTTAACCTCCCCTCTCCCCCGGCCCCTCCCCTCCCCTCTGGTAATCATCCATTTGTTCTCTAGAGTTTAGAATCTGTTTCTTGGTTTGTCTCTCTTGCTCTTTCTCTTTTTTTCTTTTGCCCTATGAAGGCATGGTAATTTTAGAGTATTTGTACTTCTTACATGGTAACTATCTTTCCTCAGAGCACATTTTCCAAGAAATTAAGATGAATGATACAGGCTTCTTTTGACCTACCCTTGAAAGTCACAAAGCATCATTTACATTACATTTTCTTGGTTCAAAGCAAGCCACAAATCTACCCCAGATTCAAGGGGAGGGGACTACAAAAGGGCATGAATACTGGGAGTTGGGAATCATTGTGGGGGGGGGATATATTTTGTGGCTAGCTAACATGACCTTGTATTTTACATTATAAGTAGTATACAGTTATAAGTAGTATAATTATAAGTAGTATATAGTTGCTATTTTTAAACCCATCCTACAAAATGTACTTTTGGAAAAATTAAAACATTTAAGCCATTTACATTTAATTTAATTATGGGTATATGTTATGTTTTAATATTCCATTTTACTATTTCTTTTCTATTTATTTCACCTATCCTGTATTCCTTTTTCTTTCCTTTCTTGACTTATTTTGTACTGAATACTTTTTACTATTCTGCCTCCTTCCCTCTATTAGCGTGGTTACATTTTACTATTTCTGAGTCATTATTAATGAGTTTGTTGCATCTAAATTTCTGATAATTTTCCTGGCTATATAATTTTTAGATGTTATTTCTTTTAACATTTTGAAGATGTTATTTCTTTCAACGCTTTGAAATCTTTATGATTACACTTAAATAAAAAGCCCTTACAACTCTCAAAAAGATTTGCTCTTTCCCTTGTTGCTTTTGTACACTCCTATTTCAGCAGTTATTACAGTTGGTTGTGATATTTTGCTTGAATGTCTATATTTTTCTTCACAATGTGAACGTCTTATGATCAAAGGTCATGCTTGAGTCATTTTTGTCTACCAGTTGCCTAGTGAGATTTTTGGGAACCGTAAATATTCAATAAAGCCTGAATAAATGGATGAGTTTTCCCCTTAGATATCTTCTTCATGCCTTCCTATCCACCTTGCTCTGTTCACTAATCACCTTATGAGTTTCCATACTGATTGCTGAAAAGGCTCACAGGACTCAAATCATTTATACTCAAAGAGCTGTTTTATTACAGGCTAAGAATTCAGTACAACAATATATAAACAAAGATATATACTTAAAGTGTCTGGAGATTTGATGTGTAGGTTTCTTTGTTTACCCATTGCTGGGTGGAATTAGGCATGCTTTGTCTCTAGGTCTCAAACAACCACCATGGTGTGTGCAAAGAACATTATTACCAGGAAGCCCAAAGACTGCTCTTAATCCAGGTATCTTGCAGTGAGCTGATCATATAGGACCATAACATTATGCGATCAGACTTAACTGACAAATCTACCTGGTTCCACAAACACCAAGTATGAATAATAAATCCAATTATAATTAGTAAACTATGCTGATAGGCTGGTGCATCCTGCCCTGAAACAACTCATAGACCCATGGCTACAGAACATCATTTATCTTTAGTTAATATATTAAAAAATATGGACCAAAGATTACTATTATGTATTAGGAAGTTCTGAAAATAAGCATCCCAAAAAAGCTGAAATTATTGTTCAATAACTGTTGAGAAGGATAATGTCAGGACACTTCTCAGTTTCCAGAGCACCGAAGATTCTTTTAAACCCTAAACATGGGAAACATTGGTCTTTAATAGGGCTAAACATATTTGTTTCAGAGGTACAGGTCTGTGATTCAACAGTCTTACACAATTCACAGTGCTCACCATAGCACATACCCTACCCAATGTCTATCACCCAGCCACTCCATCCCTCCCACCCCCCACCACTCCAGCAACTTTCAGTTTGTTTCCTGAGATTAAGAATTCCTCATATCAGTGAGATCATATGATACATGTTTTTCCCTGATTGACTTATTTCGCTCAGCATAATACCCTCCAGTTCTATCCACATCGTTGCAAATGGCAAGATTTCATTCCTTTTGATGGCTGCGTAATATTCCATTATATATATATACCACATCTTCTTTATCCATTCATCTGTCGATGGACATCTTGGCTCTTTCCATAGTTTGGCTATTGTGGACATTGCTACTATAAACATTGGGGTGCACATACCCCTTCGGATCACTACATTTGTATCTTTGGGATAAATACCCAGTAGTGCAATTGCTGGGTCATAGGGCAGCTCTATTTTCAACTTTTTGAGGAACCTCCATACTGTTTTCCAGAGTGGCCGCACCCAGCTTGCATTCCCACCAACAGTGTAGGAGGGTTCCTCTTTCTCCACATCCCCGCCAACATCTGTCGTTCCCTGACTTGTTAATTATAGCCATTCTGACTGGTGTGAGGTGGTATCTCATTGAGGTTTTGAGTTGGATTTCCCTGATGCTGAGCGATGTTGAGCACTTTTTCATGTGTCTGTTGGCCATTTGGATGTCTTCTTTAGAAAAATGTCTGTTCATGTCCTCTGCCCATTTCTTGATTGGATTATTTGTTCTTTAGGTGTTGAGTTTGATAAGTTCTTTATAGATTTTGGATACTAGCCCTTTATCTGATATGTCGAATCACAGACCTGTATCTTTGAAACAAATAATACAGTATATGTTAAAAAAAGAAAAAAAAAGAAGATAGTAGGAAGGGAAAAATGAAGGGGGGGAATCAGAGGGGGAGACGAACCATGAGAGACTATGAACTCTGAGAAACAAACTGAGGGTTCTAGAGGGGAGGGGGGTGAGGGGATGGGTTAGCCTGGTGATGGGTATTAACGAGGGCATGTACTGAATGGAGCACAGGGTATTATATGCAAACAATGAATCATGGAACACTACATCAAAAACTAATGATGTAATGTATGGTGATTAACATAACGTAATAAAATATAAAAAAATGTAAAAATAAATTAAAAAAAATAGGGCTAAACATAAGCTTCCCTGCAAATAAACCCAGCCAGACTTTGAAATACATTTTTGGGGAAATAACTACCTATTCTTGAAATCACAGCTAGCCATCATCCATTCTAAGAGATTAAGTCAGACCGAAAGAAGTTAAAACTTAAATGAACAAACTTCAGGTATTGTTTAGTGATGACTCCTTGCAATCCTTACCATCCCTCAGATCTCATTTCAGGTCCTACTTAATTATACAATCTCAAAAATGCAGGGGGCCTTAATTTATCTGAAGCTCACTTTCTCTTAACTGTGA
This sequence comes from Eumetopias jubatus, assembly GCF_037043125.1. Lineage (NCBI taxonomy): Eukaryota > Metazoa > Chordata > Mammalia > Carnivora > Otariidae > Eumetopias > Eumetopias jubatus. Next base: position 50,792,393 of record NW_028274814.1, on the reverse strand, counting down.
TATTTGTGCTCATTTTAATACAACTACTAAAAGGCAGGTCTATCTCATTTCCACTGGAAAAAAAATCTCAAGTTTCCTCAAAGTCTCCATATTTTAGTATACTTCTAAAATCATTTATACCACACATAATTTTTATTCTTTTTGTACATTGGGTCTGGCATATAGTTGGTGTTCAATAAATGTTTGCTAAATGAATTAAGGAATGTGCAAGTAGTTGTCATGCCAGATCAAAACCAGATCTTTCCCACTGTTGAAGTTTCAAGTTTTTCCTCCAAACTGTTAAATATAGCTCGAAGACATGATCCAACTGGGCTGATAGGACCTTTTCAAATCCACACTATTAAATCTGGCTGGGTCCTCATTGCTGTTGAACAATCTTTTTAGGCATGTCTTGTTGCCCTCCTAAAACATTCACTTTAGTAATTCCAAGCACTTTAACTCCTCAAAACTCTAGTCCCACCCTGATTTTTTGCTGCAAACCTTTTGAAAAAAATTGTCAGTAGCAGCATTACCAACTTTCTACCTTCTTGGGTGCTTATGTATGGTTATATGTGGTTGCATGATTATGTACATATCTTATTTTGCCTCCTGATTATAAATTTCTTGAGACCAGGATTCATCTTTTACTACCTCCTCCCTCAACCTGCATCATAGCCCTTTAAACATATGACAGTGGTTTTCCACTAATTGGAGGTCATCTCTTCTAGTTATTGTGGCATAACAAAACACCACAATATTTGTGAAACATCTTATTACGTGTGAGTCAGGAATTTGGTCACAGTCGCAATCAATATGATTTATCACCGCTCCATGATAGCTGGGGATCTTACCTGAGAAGACTGAGAGGATGGAGACTGGGGTCATTGGAAGACTCGTTTACTTACATGTTTGATGTATGGTATAGGAGGATCAAATGCAAATACTGCCAACTGGTGCACTTACACGTGGCACCTCCATTTGGCCTGGCTTTCTCATAGCATGGTGGACTCAAAACTGTCCTCTGTTCAAGAGGTGATTTGAAACTCTGAGTATGAGTATTCCAGTGAGCAAGATGGAAGCTGCATTTCCTTTTATCTTAACCTCTATCTTAGCATTTGTATATGTTACACTCTATTAGTTGAAACAGTCATAAATCTCCCTTATACTCAAAGGGAGAAGGACCACAGACCCCACATTTCAATGAGAGAAATGGAGAACATTTACATCACTCCAAAGATTCCCTCCCTTTGCCCATTTGTAGTTAAACCCTCTCCCCACCTTGTAACTGTCCCTATAATTTTGCCTTTTCCAGATTGTCTTATAAATGCCTTTTGTCCTTTATCATAAACCTCATCCTGCCCCAAATTCTTTCACTGATGCATTTTCTCTTTACTTACTCTCCTGTCCTTTTCTTTCTCCTTCCAAACATATTCCTGTATCTTACTTACAAATTATTCACTCATCTTTAACATTTTTGCATTCTGGCTTCTTTCCCCTGAAATTTCACTAAAGGCTATAAATGTATCCTAATTACCTAACCCCACAAAGTCTTTCAAAGTTCTGTGTCCTGTAACATTACTGCATCATTTTATACATATAATTGATCTAATTAACCCAGAACATTCTAAACAAGCTATACTTTTTTTGCCCCGCTCTTATACTCAAGATCTTCTTTTTATCAAAAATGATTTTCCACTATCTCCATCTTTGAAATTCTTTTTATCCTTTAAGGAGTGACCCCAAATGCCTCTTCCTCCGTAGAGTCTTTCACAGTTTCTCTCCCCTTTCTGACTTTGTTTAGAATTTAATTTTTTGTCACTTATTGAAAATAACATTAGGCATATGTTAGAATCCTTTTGATTCTGTCACTGTATGACCTTGAACAAGACATTTAATTTATCTGAGCCTCAGTTTCTCTCATCACACAAATGTTAATTTAAGCAATGTTACAAACTTATACAAGTTTGTTGTAGCAAATATCATTTAAAAATTTACTCTATATAAGTAAAATTTCCGACTCCTTCCCAATTCTGCCTAAGAGTTTGCTTCAGATCCTTAAAGATATTTCTATATCTATTTTTATTAAGAATAGAAAAAATATTTCTATATTCATGTAATACATACATGCAAACACATGTGATATGCATGCATATGCATTCACACATTTCCCCTAGAATTATGAATTCTTACTATATAACAACTTTTGTGACTTTTTATAAGTAATATATATTATATACATCTTCCCTCATTTTAAATAGTTTTTATTACTTTGAATTTTTTTTTTTTAAAGATTTTATTTATTTACTTGAGAGAGAGATAGAGAGAGAGCAGGGTCAGAGGGAGAAGCAGACTCCCCGCTGAGCAGGGAGTCCGATGTGGGACTCGATCCCGGGACTCCAGGATCATGACCTGAGCCGAAGGCAGTCACTTAACCAACTGAGCCACCCAGGCGCCCTTATTACTTTGAATTTTAAATAGTTCGTGCACTTAATTTTTTGGTATGGTTCTATGAGTCTCTCTTTTTTTTTAAAGACTTTATTTATTTATTTGAAAGGCAGAGAGAGATAGCAAGAGAGGGAACACAAGCAGGGGCAGAGGAGAGGGAGAAGCAGGCTTCCTGCCAAGCAGGGAGCCCAATGCGATACGGGGCTCGATTCCAGGACTCTGGGGTTATGACCTGAGCTGAAGGCAGACACTTAACGACTGAGCCACCCAACGACTGGGCCACCCAGGCACTCCTAGTTTTATGAGTCTTAACACATATGTTAATTTGTAGAACCAACATCATATTTAGAATAGAGAACATTTACATCACTCCAAAAATTCCCTCCCTTTTTCCATTTGTAGGTAAATCCTCTCCCCACCTTGTAACTATCCCTATAATTTTGCCTTTCCCAGACTGTCTTATAAGTGGACTCATGCAGACATTTTGAGACTGGATTCTTTTACTCAGCATGATTGTGTCCACATAGGAAATCTTAAGGAATCTACTAAACAGCTTCTAGAACTAACATGTGAATTTAGCAAAGTTACAGGATACAAGTTCAATATAAAAATTATATTTTATATACTAGCAACAGACAATTAGAAAATGAATAAAAATACAATTTATAATAGTTTTATTAAAAAAATGAAGTACTTAGGTATAAATCTAAGATCCTTGCCAACACTTTAAACTTGGGTTTTTTGTTTCTTATTGTTGATTGTCTTTTTCCTTGCAAATTGTTGAGAGTTTTCTGTTTTTCATATGTCAAGTAATTTAGATTGTATCACTGACCTTGCATCATATGAATCTTATGTTATGAGAATCTATATCTTGTTTGAATACTATGGAGAATGTAGCATTTTTGCTTGTTTTTTGTTTGTTTTTATAGAGGTGGGGAGGGGCAGAGGGAGAGGGAGAGAGAGAATCTTAAGCAGGTTTCAAGCCCAGCACAGAGCCTGACGTGGGGCTTGATCTCATGACCCTGAGCTCATGATCTGAGTTAAAATCAAGAGTTGGATGCTTAACAGACTGAGCCACCCAAGCTTTGCCTGTTTTGCCTGTTTGCTTTGGTAGGTATAATATGCCTACCAAACTGCTACATAACAAACTACCCCAAACCCAGTAGCTTAAAACAGGAAAACATTTATTATTACACAATTTCTGGGTGTCAGAGATCTGGGAGTGATTTAGTTGAGTAGATCTGGTTTAGGGGCTGTCATGATGCTGCAAACAAAGTGTTAGCCTGGTCCATAGTCATTGGAGGCTTGATTGGGTCTTGAGGATTCACTTCCAAGGTCATTTATGTAGATGTTGACAAGAAATTTCAGTTCTTTGTCACTCCATAGGGCTGCTCATGACATAGCTTCCCTCAGATAGAAGGATCCAAGACAGAGTGAACCCAAGATTAAAGCCAAGTATTTATAACCTCAAAAGAGGCAAATAATCACTCTGCCATATTCTGTTGGTCACACAGACTAATTTTGTACAGCATGGGATTGAACAACACAAGGGTGTGAATACCAGGATGTGGGGTCATTGGGGTCATCTTGGAAGCTGGCTACCACATTCATTAGGCATTCAACCCAATTATGTTTAGGCTGCAGGTTCCTACTTGTTTTCTGGGGACTGTGTTTCTAATTCAGCTCAATTTTTGCAATGTTATACAAATCTGTCCACATACGTTCACCACTCAATGGGCAAACTGGATCCTGGGTGGTAGTCTACCTGATAGTTCAGTTCTCAAGCTTTGGTGTACTATTTTGGATCATTTTGTATATCAAGGGTGAGCCCAGGATTGCATCATCATTATGTGGGATCCTTTTTTGAGCCTCCTCTTCTCAATCTCCCAACACTCTCTGGCACCCGAAGGTACCTCCTTCTGGTCCTTTGGCTAGAAAGCAGAGTATTTGATCTCTCTACCCAGTGACACATTTCCTGCAGTTCGGTCCACCATTATATCTAAGAAGTAGGAAGATATAAATAGAGGAAAAAACAGTGGGGTTTTCCCCTACATACTACAGATTGCCATTCTTCTTATCAGAGACAAAGAATTCTCTTGAGTTTTAGGTGCCTGACTGGCCACCGCTGCAGTCTCTGTCTAGCCACCACCCAGCTGGTTTGAGACTGTGGATTTCTTGAGATCTTCAATAGGATGAGAAAGAAAGATGGGAAGAAGGGAGGAAGGGAGGGAGGGAGGAAAGAGGAGGGGAGGAAGGAAGGGAGGGAGGGAGGGGGGAAAGAGGAAGGGAGGGAATAAGGGAGGGAGGGAAGGAAGGAAGGAAGGAAGCCAGAGGATCTTCCCCCATTCTTTCTGTACTATAGAGGGCCCCATTTCTCACTCCTGAGACCAGAAAGAGAGAGCTTCTTTTGGAGCTCTTGCCCTCTGTGCTGGATCCACAGCTCTGGGATTTGGGTTGCTTTTCAGTCCAGGCTGGGAGATGAGGAAGAAAACAAACAAACCCTGGAAATTCACCGCCAGGTTGTTCATAATTCAAGTTCTTGTTCCTCAATCTTCCTGCTACCATTCACTGTTCAGAGTCTTCAGGTAACTTCTCTATGCATTTTGTCTAGATTTTTAGTTGCATTCAGTCTAGGCTTGCCAGATAAAATACAAGACATCCTGCATAACTTTTAGTATAAGTTTATCCAATATTATACTAAAAAATTTGTTTATCTGAAAATCAAATGTAAATGAATATTCTATGTTTTAATTGTTAAATCTGGCAATCCTAACTCAGTAGGAGATAGGGTGGAGTGGGCTTACTCCATTCTACCCAAAAAGGGACTTCACCTCCTTATTTTTTAACAGCTTCCTACCATTCTCTTGAATGGAGGAACATAATGTATTTAGCTACTCCACTATTGATGGATATTTAGGCAGTTTTTAGTTTTCTTTTCTTTTAGATAATGCCACAGTGACATTTATTGATATTTATTTTTACATACTTTGAGTCTCAGTTTCTTTATCTATGCCAAATAGGGAAGTGCAACTGCCTATCTCAAAGGGCTGTTGTGAGAATCAAATGATATAATGAGTGTGAATATGCTTAGTAAGCTGTTAAAGATTATGGAAATAATTTCTCAGCACTTGCCTTGTACTGAGTTGCAATTGACTATAAGCATACATGTTTAGCTTCTCCATCTGATTAAAAAAATACCTTGAGTGGATAGATTTTGTCTTACAATGCTTTGTAATCACCTCTATCAAGTTCTAGCACAGTTATTTGTTCTTAAATGACTAAACAGATAATACTTGGATTAAGAGAATGAAATTTGCCTATATCTTTTAACATTCTTACCCTCCTTTTTTAGATGTAGCTCATTAATTATGTTTATCTTAGTTCTCTTTTTCAATTCACCTGTTTTTTTTAAAGTAATTTCCTAAAATCATTGATTGTCAAATTTTTACATGTATTTTTGCCAAGTTTCCTGATGACTTAGATGATCAGTAGGCCCAGCAACCCCAATCTAATACACTGTCCCAATCATGTAGCCTTTGGCTTTTTTTTTTTTTACCACGTTTTTTACCACAGATTAGGAGGTCATCTGACCTTGCCTCAACCCAGGTACGGAATTCACTCCTCCAGGATTCTTGTGGTTGCAAGTGACAGAAGACTCAAATTACTTTAAGCTGTGAAAGTGGATACACATGGGTAAAAAAGTCTTGATCTGATGGCTCAAATGATGTCACATTGCTCTGCCCTCCTAGATAAAAGCCTCATGCCTTGGGGTCCCCCTGACACTTTTCCTTCCAGATTGTAAAATGGCTGCAGCAGTTCTAGATATTTCATCTTCAAACTATGTATTCTTTCTAGGAGAAAAAATTCTCTTTAAGTGGCTTTTGAAGAGAAAGAGGAAATTTCTTCATCTCAGAAGTTCCAGCAAATCTTATTGGCTCTGATTCCTAATCAGATCACTATGGCCAGGGGCATGGCACATGCTGATTAGCTTAAGTCTGATTGGCTTTTAGTCACATCAGCCCTTGGTTTGAGAGGGTCTAATTCTTGCAAACTCTGAGTGAGAATGGGAAAATGATTTTTTGGAGAAAATTCAGAACACTTTTAGGAAATGGAAAGGATGCTGGAGAGCCAAACAATGCCAAATATTTTCTATAGGAAACTTCTATGTATGTTTCAGTTCCATTTCATATATCTACTGGAAGCACCTTATTTTTTTCTTATCTCAATTACTTTATTTCTCTGTGTCAGTACCAGACCTGCTTAATAGAAGCCTACTCAATGGTAGTTCTGTTTAATGAAAATGTTTTTCTAAGAGTCAAATAATTTCCTTTCAGAGACAGGTGAGTTGTAATTAATCATTTAAAAAAAAGAAACAAATCTCTTTAACAATCTCCACTGAAAATCTCTTACCATTACATACTTTTGCTTTAATACAAAGTGAAAATACTAACTTCCTTATCCAAAGGCAGGTTTAACATATGGTTGCAGGTGGGTTCTCACTTTTAAATTGAATTTAATTATAATGATTTGCCTGGGCAACAATTATCTTAAACTGAATAGAAAGAGGATAACACTGTTCCTTAAAATGCAGAATCAACTGGGCAACTGAAAGCAGCTGCCACAGATGGGGGCAGACAAAAAAAAAAAAAATCCTAGACTTGAGAAAACCCAATAGCCAGGAAGAAGCGACTATGTTCTCACTCCTTGATTCTCTTGCCAATGTCTTTAAAAAGTAATTAAAAGCAAACAAACAAACAGCAGCAACAGCAGGGATTTACAGACCAGAGAAAGCATAACCTATTCCACTTTCTAAGCAGTTTCCTTCTTCCTAAGCAAAGGGAGAGGGAGCTACTGATAGGAAAAGTGATGCAAATTAAGGGCATGGGGGTTTTAATGCTGATCTCATTTTCCTCCCCTCACCCCATTTTTGTTGTTCACTAGATCATCTAAGGTGACAGCCCAACTCCCTCTATTTATAAGCAGAAAAATGTCTTTTGATCTGGCAAAGAACAGGCAAGTATGGGTAAGTCAGCCCACCTTAGAGTGTGTTTGCAGAACCATACAGGACAGTGGCCCTTTTTTTCCCAGTAGAATGTAGGCTAAATGCTTCCAGGTTATTGTTCTGTGGTTACTGAGCAACCATGTAGCCTTTGCCAGTCCCCTGCCCCACAAATTAATCTCCCTGCATAATATCCAGTGATCCAGCCATCTGGTCCCCCTGTTCCTCTCTCTTGTCTGTTCCATCTTCTCAGTGCCTCACTGTCCTCGGCAGTCAGGCTCTCTCAGTGCTCACCTCTCATGCATGGCCTCACTCCCCATCTTCCTGCATCCTGTCACTTCAGTTCACCCTCCTATCATCCCTCTAGGACTTTCTCTTTCCCTCACTGCTCTTCTTCTCGCCATCGTAATCATCTGAACTTTGGCAAAAGGAGCAAATGCTCTGAAAAACATCAATGATTCTGATAGAAACAGCTGGTTCCTCTGAGCCGGGAATGAGTGTGAGGAATTGTGAATGGTACTTGTTATGAAAGAAGCACCTAGAAGGGAAGCGTTCAAAAGGATTGTCTTCAGTTTTTCCTGGACTGCTCTCATTCCTTTCACCTCTCTAGTTCACCAAAAATGTATGTGCTAAAACTCCCTCTGAAGTGGAAAACTTTCAGTGAGTATTGATATTAATCTTGTAGTTTCCATCTATAATGTGGGGGTTTTAAAGGATCTATTGTAATGAAAAGGTAAATTAACCCAAACATCAAATTGGTTGGCGCCATTTGTAGTATTTTGTTGCTTATCAGATAATTAGGTCTACTTCTTGATCTGTAGTCCCTGGTTACCCTTTCCATTTCTCTTTGCTCCCCTCTCCATCAAAATTTTATAGACTGTCTTGATCAGGGTCCCAGTAGAGCTCTGTTCATAGATCCTGCCATGCAGATGATACCCTCAAATTTGGAACACTGGTGGAGGGATTAGTAAAAGGACTATTTACAAAGGTGTGGGAGGGAATAGGTGAACCACATGGATGTGCAGGAACTGCGGCCTCCCTTACCAGCCCCAGGCCTGTGGGAAATTTGAGAGAGTGTCATGAAGAGAGGACACCTCTGATAGGCACTGGGACCTTTGTGACCTTTGGTTGAGAGATACAGCTTGCTCCCCACTCTCCTTTTCTCTCCTGATCTCCCACCAGGTCTCCCCACTGGCTGAACCCAACCAGAATGCGGAGGATAAAGGAACCTGTGAATGCAGTCTGAAGAAATTAGTTTCTCAGGGCAGAGATGAGTTTGGAGAAGGGTGGAGAGGTGATCTGGAGGGGCACACGGAAGAGATGGGACACACAGGCACATCCTTCATGAAAGGAAAGCAATCTGGAAATATGGAAAACGAGCACAGAAGGGTTACATAAATTTATCAGGATAACATTTTATGAGTTAAGAGCCAAACTGAGATAAAAATATAAGATTCTTTGGTCTTGGCCATCGATTTAAATTTTTTAACTTTCTATCTGTGTGATTAAAAAAAATTTTTTTTTTAGATCTGTGTAAGTTTTGCAAGCATATCCATGCCAGCAGGTACCCAAAGCTTTAATGTATGTGGCAATATTTTAGGTTCATCTAAGAATGCTACATTAGGGGGAAAAGCTTGTGCATACTCATACTTAGATGTTTCAGATCTTGGCACTGAATAATTTTAATAAGTGAATACAAGTACTTCTGTTTTATGAAGAGATGCATTAGAGGACATCTGTTGATTTTAGGCCTCTTTTCCCCCTTTGTTTGAAAATAATTCCTTGAATTTTCAGTGAGGACTCACCCTTCTTCTCTTAGCCCTTGTGGAGGGGTGGACATGTGATTTGGTTTTGCCAAAGAATCCACTCAATCCTCCTGACCACAGGGATGTGATCCAGGACGAGCCCCTGAAACAAGGTAAGCCAGTCAGGGTAGAACCCAGAACACTTTTTCTTCAAACTCTCCTTGAACTCTGGAGAGTGAAGGACAGGAGTGGCTGACAATCATTTCTGCCACCAAGTGGATACTGACAATGAAAGCAACATGAAGGAGAGCAGAACTCAGGTATGGAGAGAGAACAGACTCCAGTGACAGAGTTTGAGCCCTTGGATTAGTCTGTGCCAGAAGCCAGCTCTATGCCTGTTACATAAGCTAATAATTCCCTTTGTACTTGAGCTGGTTTGAGTTAGATCCTCTGTCACTTGGAGCTGAAAAGCTCTTAAATGGATACAAATGTATTCCAGTCTAATTATCTGTATAAGACTTCTCCTTAAAGGCAAAACTATAGTCCCACTAACTTCCATTACGAAGTTAGAAAGTTCTGTCTAAAAAAAAGTGTTTCCAGACTGTTGGAAATGAGATCAGCAACACCATATCACAGGACCTTATAGTCAGTCAGCAAGCATGGTGTTTCCCCTTAGTTCTATGCTTGCAGTTTGATTTGATTCTCATTTTTTTTTTTAGTCTGAAAACTTACAATGATTAACAGTGGAGCTCTGTTCATACATCCTGCCATGCACATATGCACCGAGTACATTAGCACCCAGAGCGTCACATAATGTAGAGCAAATTTGTTCCTCACCTCATTGATCCTGTATGCTCAGCCTCTGGTATAGTTTATATGAATGAAAGTTGTTTGTTTTCATACACACATTTAGTGAGATGGAACTTGGCTACTTTGTAGCTGAAAAACAGGAGAAGGAAGAAGAGTAAAGCTGTGAGAGTAAGTCTCAGAGCCATTCGGCTTCCTTAGACAATGGCAAGAGTAGTGGTTAAATGTTGGACCTGGGGCGCCTGGATGGCTCAGATGGTTAAGCATCTGCCTTCGGCTCAGGTCATGATCCCAGGGTCCTGGGATCGAGTCCCGCATTGGGCTCCCTGCTCCTTGGGAGCCTGCTTCTCCCTCTGCCTCTCTCTCTCTCTCTCTCTCTGTCTCTCATGAATAAATAAATAAAATCTTAAAAAAAATATAAATGTTGGACCTGAATGTCTGCTTTTCAGTATTCTGATCTGGGAAGAGGGATGAGATGTGAGGCTCAGCAGAGTTTCCAGGCCCGGATTCAGCATGGCAGAAGGTCCTCAGCTCTGCAGTTCCACAGGGGAAGGTACATGAGGTGTGTTGGGAGGGCTGTAGCCACTGTTTCTGTTTTGTTTTGTTTTCTGCCTCACTAGGGCAGATCTGCTCCCATCAGCAACCTTGGGGCCCTGTTCTTGGGGATGGATGTGTATGTACTCAGTGTAGGTAGAGGGGCACAATTCCTTTTTTCATCAAAGTACAGAAGGTGGAAGCGTGAGTTATGTCCTGTCTTCATCTACAACAGCACAATTTGGCTCTAGAATCAGAGAGACTAGGTTCAAATTCGAGCTCCATCTTTATAGGCTGTATGGCTTTTGTAAGATGAAAACAATAACGGAACCTACGTCGCAGGTTGATACGATAATTAATCGAGATAATTTAATACAGTACCTGGCACATTGTAAGTCTTCAGTAAATGCCAGCTTGAGAGGGAGACTGGGATACACCATATGAGATTTATTTTAATATATATATATATATATATATATATATAAGATTTTTTTAAATAAAAAAATATTTCCATAATCAGCTTCCCTTAACTTCCATTTGCCCACGAGCCTCCCAGCAGCTACTTAGAGAGCCCCAAGTTTCCTTGTCACACAGTGGAAAAATGACTGTAGGTCACATTGCATTTTGAATCATCTAAGAACTGTGTAGCAAGCTCAGGATCTGAAATTAACTCTGCCTTTATATTGTTCATGCTAGTTGCTCTTCAAGTACAATTATAATCAGAGAGCTAGCACTAAAAATAGTACCAATTCTCATTTTTTCTCCCAGTGTTATCTGCTGCCATAGTGTTTCCCAGGCATGTTTATTTACTTGATTTGCCACAGTGAATCTTTTTTCTTATTAGCCTGACAGCAATAGTTGGATGCCACAGCAACGCCCAGTGCAGCTGGTAAAATCTTTATTACTGGTGAAGCCTGTGAGGCCCACGTCCCTGTGCCCCCTTGAGGAGCTCAGTGCATGTGTTTGTCATGGCAAGAGCGGCCTGAGCAATTTTGCTGTGGAAAAAAAGGAAGAGAGGACCAGAGTAGAACCTTACCTTTGACAGTTTCCAAGTTCTTTTCCCTCTGGGCAGGATGACGAAGTAGCCTTCAGATTTTCCCTTATTCCCTTTCTGTGCCCCTCTGCGCCTTGTGTGTCCGTGTGAACTCGGTGTGAGGCGGGGAGGCCAGGCTGACAGCCCCCAGCACACCGGGCCCTCCTCCGACGTCCCCCACTCACAGCTCAGTCGTAAGTGAGGGGAGTGACTTGAGAACTCCGTTGATCATCTTTTTGATTATTGCACGTCAAGATATTGACCCGTCAGGTAAATGAAAACTACTGTAACCCTGGAAGCCTTTCACCCTGGGGTATTTACCACCCCCAGAATGTCCCTAACTTGGCCATCACAAACCTGAAGAGTTAAAATGAGATGACTTGCAGGCCCACTTAAGGGAGTCATTAGGTGAGAACCAACTGCTGTTAATTCTGTAATTATTCAGTTCTTTCCCTCTCTAACACCCTTCCTCAACTAAATAATAGCGATAATAATAATAATAATAATAATAAGTCATCCAACCCTGAGAAGAAGCAACAGGCAGTCTGAGGACACAGCTGTGTAATCTGTGAGCTCCAAATATTGGCCGTGACGCAGGGCGGTTTGCCGCCAAAGCAGCCAGGGAAGCAGCATCTGAAACACGCTCAGAGAGAGTGTGGGAGGCGGAGGGAGAGGGAATATATGAAGGTGGGAAGGAAGGGATAGAAAGTGAACGAATTCAAAACAGGAATGGAAGCAAAAAAAAAAAAAAAGCCAACTCAATCAAACCAAGCAATTTTATATTCCAGTTCCTTCACTCTGGGGAAAGAACCATGTGCAGAAAGGGGCCTTGCTTCTAGAGGAAGTGCGAGAGGCGGAGAGAGGTTCTAGCCCCGGTGCTGCCAGTCACTAGCTGTGGGATCTCTAGCCAGGCTGCGGGCTGTTCTTACCACGTGTAAAATGGAGGATGTTTGCAGCCGCCCAAGCCGTCGACTAGGGTTGATGAGAGGTTGCAGTCACATGAAAATGTATAAAACCACTTTAAAAATGGAAAAGGCTACTAGCAAATGTAACATATTATCAGTTCCTTTTCAGAGCGTGTATCCAACATGCCTCCAGCCTGTTTCTTTCATTCCTCAGAAAACATAATGCTTACTTTAAGGCATCTGAGGCTGTGCTCAGAATCTTTTCATTGGCAAGTCACATGCCATTTTATTCTCAGCAAAGAAGTGAAGGCAGGGACCCTGCTCTGCCACCAGTTCGCAGAGATGAAAACTGTATAGGGCAGTTGGTCACCTCTTGCCTCCAGCCAAGCTTTTCCACTAGAGATTACCATCCAGTTGGCAGTCTCTCCAGGTGGGGCATGTAAGGTGGTCATCGCTTCCTGCCATGTTATTGGGTGGGGATGGGAGTCAGTGGTAGAAAGACACGGCCAATGTGCTGTGGAGCTCTGTGGCCCCTAGAGGCCTCCACGTGGTTTAGACTGGAGCAGTGATCAAAACCATCTCTTGCAGTTTGAGGAGAAGGTGGGAATTCTCAGTGTCCATTCCACCCAGTTTTAGCCTGACTCTGTTGCTGCCAAATGTTTGGGAAATCCACCATTTTCACCCTGGAGCTTGATAAGGCTCTGGGGCTAAAGTTCCACATAGATCTTATTTGAACTGAGGATCTGAGCAGGGATTTTCATAATGTTCCTTGGTCTGATTACTTAGGAAGATTTTTGGAACCCCTGTAACTCCCTGGGGGTTTCTGTTCTTCATGGCATGCTGGACAGAGAAATATAACACTTTTGACATGATCTTCACCAATCATGTTAAGAGAATGGTATGTGCATCATAATCATTCAAAAGTTAGTGATGGACTTTCCTCATTGTTTTATTTATTTTTATTTTTTTTTAAAAAGATTTTTATTTAGGGGCACCTGGGTGGCTCAGTCATTAAGCGTCTTCCTTTGGCTCAGGTCATGATCGCAGGGTCCTGGGATCGAGCCCCGCATCAGGCTCCCTCCTCCGTGGGAAGCCTGCTTCTCCCTCTCCCACTCCCCCAGCTTGTGTTCCCTCTCTCGCTGTCTCTCTCTCTCTCTCTCTCTGTGTCAAATAAATAAAAATCTTAAAAAAAAAGATTTTGATTTATTTATTTGAGAGAGAGATTGAGAGAAAAAGTGGAAGGAGGGGCAGAGGGAGAAGCAGACTCCCTGCAGAGCAGGGAGCCTGACGCGGGGCTGGATCCCAGGACCCTGGGATCATGACCTGAGCTGAAGGCAGACGCTTAACTGACTGAGCCACCCAGGCACCCTCCCTCATTGTTTTAAAGTCTAAACTCTTCATTTACTCACACAGCATTAATTTATTGAGTGTCTAATTAAATGCATCACACCACAAAACCAACAATATTTATTAAGTATCTTGAGGACTACATGTTCTCAAAGGATTTTCAATGCTGTGCCTGAGACATATGAGATATTTCTATAAAAATATTGTACAGGACATCTCTCAGTGCCAGATGAGTGGTAGAAAAAATAAGCGCTATAGGAGCTCAGAGGATGAGGAGGTCCATGCATACATACTACCATGGTCTAAGAAGAGTCCACAGGAAGAGGGGACTTAAATTTCACTTAAACGTGGAAGGCATGGAGAAAGTGAAAGACATATCACATGGGAGACCCAGCAGGAGTGAAAGTACAGCGGCAGGCTTGCACAGGGTCGAGACTCATGCAAGAGCAGAATAGCAGTCCGGTACAGTGGGTAAGAGAGTGGGCTCTGAAGTCATTCTGCTACTTATGGTCTGTGTGACCTTGGGAAAGTTAGTGATCACCTCTTAGCATCATTTTTCTCTTTGTAAAATGAAGATAATAGTTCTCGTCTTGAAGGGTTGGCATGAGGAATAAATGAGATAATGCATGTAAGGCGCAGTGGCTAGCACACAGTAAGCCCCAAAGGAATGGTAGCAATTATTGGTATTCCCAATGATAACAGCTGAGTTGTGGAATTTATCTTTTTTTTTTTTTTTTTTTTTTTCTGGGGAAAATGGGAAGCTACTGAAAGTATTTGTAGAGGGGTATGATGTGACCAGAGCCATCTTTTTGGAAGGTGAATGAGACAGTGATATAAAGAGTTTGTGGAAAGAGAAGAGGCTAGGGGTAGGGATTCCAACTAGAAAGCAACTTTCATCAAACAGCCACCAAGTAAGGACTTTAATTGTGGCAGAGACAAAGAAGAGATGGAAAGAAAAAGCATTACATCAATTTTCAAGACTGGATGTAGGAGATAAAAGAATGGAAGATTTCCAAGATCAGAGTGTAAGCTTCTTGAGGACAGGAGCTGTGTTCTAATTCTGTTCATCCCCAGGGCTTAGCACATTGCTTGGTGTACTGCAGCCTTCAGTAATGTGTTTGAATGAATGAGTGCTAAAGGTGTGAGTGTAAAGGAGTGAATGAATGAATGAAAAATGACTTCTAGGTCATGAGCATAAGTTGTTGAAAGAATGGCAGTTACCACCAACCAAATCCACTCCTTTCTTGGGACATTTTTGGTGCCTGTGTACTCTTTGTCCATGATACTTGCACATTGGTATCCACAGACAATCTACGTCATGGTCTGATATCAGTATGCAATTGCTTCCTTTCAAAGAATCAGTTCTAATTTTGATGAGTGTGGTAAAATGGAGAGTTTTAGTTTGGGGATTTTAGTTTGATTTTGCTTTTTAACTTGAATAGAGATTTTACCTCTATAGTGTGTTCTCTTTAGGATATTATTTATTTATTTATTTGTTATTTTAAGTATAAGTGGAGCCCAACATGAGGCCTGAACTCACAACCCTGAGACTGAGACCTCAGCTGAGACCAAGAGTCGAACACTTAGCCCACTGAGCCACCCAGGCGCCTCTTGGATTGGATTGCTAAAACTAAAACCTATGCAAGTTTTTATTCAGTTTCAAGAAATTTCTTGTTAAAAAAAAAAAGAAATTTCTTGTAAACTTTAAGTATGGAGTGAGATTAAGAGGCCCTTTCCATTTTTACATTTTTATAATTCTGCCCCTCTTCTCCTTTTTCTGTTTCACAAGAAATTGGAATAAATTGCTTTGTTTCTTTAGACCAGTAACTTTTGTGGAAAACTCAACTCTTTGGTCTCTGAAAATGGAGAAAGAGATTCTAGTATAATCCGAACCAGAGGTTTTGATCTTATCCAAAGGGGAATATTCACTACCAATCTGTAGGCCGTAACCTGAAATTGTCTACTAAAAGACACCAACTTCCTTAGACTTAAAGTCACTCAAATGCCTTGTTCATATTTTTTAGAGAACCAAGAAGCGACCCAGGCACAATGACATCTGGCAGTGGGGACACTTAACTTTTTGATTCATGCTTTGCAAAAATTATCATGACATTGTAGAGTTCCCTCATTTGATGGACATTTACTAAGATCATTTTCCCTTCTCAGTAACAAAACTGAATCAAGTCCCAGACTTGTCCGGAATGAAATAGGTGGAATTTAGCCATGTGACTGTGTGAGCTCTTGCTGAAA
This sequence comes from Eumetopias jubatus, assembly GCF_037043125.1. NCBI lineage: Eukaryota > Metazoa > Chordata > Mammalia > Carnivora > Otariidae > Eumetopias > Eumetopias jubatus. The sequence continues at coordinate 50,776,349 of NW_028274814.1, read as the reverse complement.
ACAAGATGCCCTCGGGAGCCCTTTGGCACATTCACCTTTCCCTGTACAAATATAATAGAAAATGATGTTACCCGCAGGCTTTTTTGGGGGTCCTGAATTATGGTAATTATGTAAGATTCCAGCTCTTCTGACAAACTTCAACTTGAAATTAAGATATTATAGTAATTTGTAGAGGAGTATAGATTTTTGGTATTGCAGGGAAGAAGGTTATATAATGGCCAAAGATGCCCTGGCAGGCAGTGGGGATAAGATCTTGTACTTGGTGCCACTGACCACCAAATACCCAGTTTTCTGAGTAATCAATTATAGATATCATCACTTTCTTCCTCCTACCACCACCACCAAGGCTGGTCCTGGCAGTATGGAGTTGGTGTCAATGTGATAAGAGCATGGGGCAGTAGGAACAGGGAGAGCTTTCATCAGCAAAATTATTATCAACAGAGACTTGCTTATATCTGATGTTAGCACCGATCTGTGCAGTAGGTGGAACTGTGAAGAAATTCAAGAGACCAGCTTTCCTGATCCCACTGTAAAATAAGATTATCTTCCTGGGCAGCAGCTTCGTTCTGGCCCTAAGACTGTAAAGGAGCAGATGGGGGCCAGTAACCCTCCAAGGAACCCATAGGAGCCAACGTTGGACTTCTCTCCAGCCAAAGGTGGGAATGGGACCTGCATTAATTGAGATCTCTGTAGCAGCAAGGAACCAAAATCAACTAAAGTGGTTTATGTGGAAAGAGGATTTATTGAATGAGTACTAGAATAGGTCACAGAGCCTAATGAAGAGTTGAACAACCCCTTTTCAGGAAGGGTGGGGACCAGTGTGGTTCTGGGGGTCTCAAAGTAGTGATAGCTTTCCATCCAGAGACCCACTGTTAGGCAGACTCAGTTCTCAAAGATTTCCAGTCTCTGGGTCTCTCTTCCAGATTTCATATTCACCACGGAGAGACTAATTGCCCAACCTGTGCTAGGTATCCATTGTCGACCAATTACGGCCACTGGGACAGAGTCAAGTAACAAAAAGATGGCTGCCAGAAATCAGTCCTGTGGAGAGCTCAAGCAGTTCTGTGAGAAGTTAAAAAATAAGCTTATGCTATTTATCTATTGACATCATTATTCTGTAACAAACCTGGGGAATCAAGATAGCAGTCCTTAAAAATGGAAAAAAAAAAAACTCACTTTCTGAGGCATTAAAGATATTTGGCTTCAGATCTTTAGGGAATCTCCACTATTTCCACAAAATAATGGACCATCAAATCCCTCACTACTAGTGTAACAGTTATGTATTGCTGCATAACAGATCACACTAAAACTTAGTGGCTTAAAACAATATCTATTTTTATTTGCTCATCATTTTGTGGGTCAGTAATTTGGGAGGAGCTTAGCTGGGCAGTTCTTCTACTGGTATCATCTTAGAGTCACTCATGTGGCTTGGTTATCTAGAGGTTTGAATGGGGCTGGAGAGCCCAAAGTGGCTTCACTCACTTACCTGCCATTTGGTGTTGGCTTTCAGCTGGGCCCCTTTCCCCATGGCCCTTTATCCTCAAACAGGAGAGCCAGGCTTCCTCACATGTCATCACTGTGTTCCAAGAAGCCTCTTGAGGCCTGGACTTGAAAGTTTCACTATGTCATATCACTGCATTCCCTGTTTAAAGCAAGTCACAAGGTTGGCTGAGACTCAAGGGCAGGGGAAATAGACTGTATTTCTTTCTATAGGAAGAATGCCAAAGTCATGAGCATACAGGGATGAGAGGTTATTGTAGCCATCTTTGCAAATAATCTACCATGCTTGGGATCTACCTGCCTTAAAACAAAAACCAAAAAACATCCAAGCATTTATAACCAATATCCAGGCATGGGTAAAGTTGAATGACATGGTATTATAAAGTTCCTGTGAGAAATTAGTAGCTAAAAAAATAACCCTTAAAATCTGTAATTCACATGGTAGTTGTGAATAATACATATCCAAAAGCATACTGGATTGAAATGAAGGGAGATTAGATTATAGATCCAGTCTCGTTACCAACTTCCTCTGTGAATTTTACAAAACTCTTAACCCCCAAGCCTCAGTTTTCCCATGGTTCGAATAAGGAAATGTATAAGCCACACAAAATTCATGAGAAAGAGCTCTGTGAGCTGTAAAAATGCTATATAAGTGAAAAGTCATTAAAAAGAAATCAAATCATGAAACCTTGTCTTTCTCCTCTCCTCTAGTTATGTGGTTTAAAACAAGGAATGATCTCAGGCTTATGTTGCTACAAAAGATATGTTTTTACAAAAATTTTCTTTCATTTAAATGATTTTTGATGATTTGCCAGTGAATGTAGTGCAATCTATGGTCTTGCTAAGTGCACAAAAATGTGTGAAATTAAAACACCCAAGAAGAGAATAATTGGATGTATCCATTTGGGGAAAAAGGAAGTCGTGTGGGAAAGAAAATGAGCTTAAAAGCATAAGAGAGACTGTTTCTTTTAGACTGTGTAAGAATAATTAGGTGAGATTCCTCTGTGTGGACAGTTTTAAGAGAAAATGATTTGAAATGGTAGTGTGTGTGCCAAGCTAGGTATGAGACACAGTTATCTTTGAAGAAGTAAAAGAAAAAAACGTCTCTACAATGCAACAACTAATTTCCTTAGGGAATGGGTCATGATGAATATAAAAACACCAGGTTTTAGTGTTTCTAGAGAAAAGGGTGGTACGAGAAAGATCAGTGAGCACTTGGAAGAGCCTTGCGAGTTCATTTCATCAAGTATGGAAGAATGTGAATATATTCTCCAGTGTTTCATAACCTCCATTTGTCCCTTATTGCGTCTGTGATGCACTTCACCACACCCCCTTTTCCACCTGACCCCAGCACACTTTCATGTATCCTTGGCAGCCAGTATTTTGCATAAAACACACTGGCCATCCATTCGTGCTGTTTTCTCAGTGTCTATGCACACCCAGAAATGGGGGGCAGGGCGGGGTTATCACTCTCTAGGGCAATCTTCAATCATTGGGCATAGGAATTGGTGGAAAAGGAATGCTTCAGCCTCCCTGCATTCTAGTGCAGCACTGACAAACTTTGACCAAATCCAGCCCATCTGTTTTTTATAAATAAAGCTTTATTGGAATACAGCATGCCCATTCATTTACATATTGTCTATGGCAACTTTTATGCTGCAGTGGCAGAGATGAGTAGTTATGACAGGTACTGCATGGCCTACAAAGAGAAAAATGTTTGATATCTGACCCTTTACAGAAAATATTAGCCAACCTCTGCTCTAGTGGGACAATGCTGAGGCACATTATACATGGGTTCTCAGTGTGTCCCCAACAAGATGGAGACCCAGTCACTCATAGCAGAAACCAGCACTAACACACACATTATTGGCTTTTTGCCCTTTCTTATCTCTCTTTCCTTTTCCTTCACTTTTGTTTTCTAGGATCACTTTCCAAGCAAACTATTTGTACCTGAGACCTTATCCCTTCGTAAATATGAATTAAGTCAGAACTCAATCCTCCTTGGTGATTCTTTTCCATGTTACACTTATGAGATTTTGGTCTAATATCTTACTTTGTGACTCATCACACATAACATACATATAATTGAAACACACACATATAACCTATTTCCAAAAAATGATTTATTAAATAATGCTTATCTTTCTTATCACAAACATATACTTATATTTTCCATTCCATGTTACTCTCTTATATTTCATTTAAAAAATATTCTGGTCATTAAATTGATTTCAACACAGCCTAGTGGTCCATTTACCAGTTTTTGAACCAACAGGTCAGTTGGTTCAAAACCTTCAATGCAAGGCCAAACTTGCATTGACATAGGGTCCATAACGCTTCAATTCAGATTGCCTGGCTAAAGAAATGCAGATTTGGTATCTGGGAGAAATCTGGGAGATTTCCACCAATAAGGGCAGAAATGCATTGGCTCCATCCTAAGAAGAACACAGGGGGAGGCTTGAGGGGATGAAGCAGTGAGGAGCAGGAAAAATGCCCTTAGGATGAAGGAGGAAGACCGAGGAAGAGATAAAACCCAGTGGAAATGTAAAGCTGCCATGAACTACAAATCATCCTTTCATTTTCACGTTGCATGAAATTTACCCGTGCATAAAAGCAACAAATAATAACATTCGAGTGAACGTAAGTAATCAGTTGAATCCTTCCTATATTTAAAAATTGATGTTTTCCATTAGTTACAATTTGTGTCATCTTTATGTCTTTACCCATGATTTCAGATGACTTCCTCCTGCTTAACACCATACTGTGTGGGTTCTTCCTACCTCTCTGATTACTCCTTCTTGATCTCTTTTGTTGGATTCTCTTCTCGTATTTGCTCTTAACTGTTGATGTTTTCCAGGGTTCCTTTTTCAACTTTCTGGGCTTTTTTACATGCTGTATACTTTCCTTAATCAATTTCACCCACTCTTGTCATTTAATGACCATTTCTGTGCTCCTGGTCTACAAAATAAATACCTTTGGCCTAAATCCCCTCACCCCCAGATTTATTTGCCCAACTGCCTACTTAATGTCTACACCAAATTTAATACACTCCAAACTAAACTCTCATTTGTAATGCCTACCAAATCTTCCTCCCACCTTCCCTGTCCTGGATTCTGTCTTTTCCACCACTGGTACAATTACCTAGACCAGAAGTCTAGAACTGCCTAAACTCCTTTCACTTTTCTCCTCTAACCAAGTGGTCATATGTCCTAAATATTTTTAAAGTTATTGTCCTCCTCTGTTTCTCTTATTTTCCTAGTTTTGAGCATCAGCTCTCCTTTGTATTATTGAAATAATCCATCTCTTGATATCCCTGCCTCTAGTCTCTCCCCATTCAATTCTTTCTTCACAAAGCCCCAAGCATCATCTTCTAAAATGCCCCAGTCAGGGTTTGGATCAGGGAAACAGAAACCACATGAAGTATTTTGAGCAGGGATAGATTTAGTATTGCTAAATGATGCTTATAAAATATTGGAAAAGTTGTAGGACTGTAGGTCAGAGAAGGTTATCGGTGGCTCTGTGGCTTGCCAGCAGGCCTACAATGTGGTAGCAAACTTTCTGGGGAAGAGGAAGCAGCTATTGTTGCCCTGGTTAAGAACTTCAGAAAACTGCGAATATTCATAGCTGCCTGTAACACCACAGTGGGTGCCTCACACATAGCAGAACACTGATAACAACCTAATGTCTCTTGAAGTCACTCATTTGCCTACCACTATTGGAGGAGTCATGGTGGCCTTTGATTTCCTTCTACCTTCTGAAAGCCTATCAGGACACTGAATTGGTGAACTTTAAATTGATATACCATTGACAAGAGATCTGGGAAATGTTTTCCCAGACTTCCAACTTCTGTGATACAGGAGAAAGCATAGAAGGAGTTGGAATGGCTCTGAGGACCACAGGTAATACAGTATACTCTCCATCACTGGTAGGATAAAATATAAACGCCTCAGCCATGACAAACCACATCCTTAATGAGCCAGTGTCTTCCTACTTCTCCATTCATCTCTCTCCACTCCTGTTTCTTCCTCAGTGCTGTCCTTATTGAATTACTGACTTGCAGTTCCATGACTGAACTTTACAGTTTCATACCTTTGCATATGCTGTTTCCCAGGTCTGGAAGTGGTCTTCCCACAGTGGTCTTCTTGACAAACTTCTGTTTATTCTTAAGACCCTAGTGGAAAGGTTTCTTCCTCTGTGAAGTTTTTTTGATTATCCCCAGTAGAGTTGACCCTCTTGTACCAGCCCTGTGCTTTGAACTCACTTTTTAATTTAGTAGCTACACTATTCATCTATGTGTCTGTCTTCTTTGCTACACTTTGAACTCCTTAATTCTTTTTTTTCCCTCCCCGCCGCCCCACCAGTGCTCTGCCTAGTGTTTGGCTTATAATAGGTGCTCAACTCCCATGGAACAACTGAATAGATGAAAGCTTCTATAAGACACTGTGCCTGAAGGCCATAGCATTTGTGAAATTGCTTACAAGAGATATGAGGAACCAGACCCCTTGTAATAGAGATACCATTTGTTAAATTCTACCCTATGGAAAATGGTTATATAGGTAGATTCCGACTGTGTTCCAATTCACAGCCTGTATTCCTTGTCATATCTAAGTGATTATTTGGCAGCTGCCTGTATTTCTATGTCCCAAGTATCTTTTCAAATGGATTCTGAATCTGGAAATGGTGTTGGACCTTGGCTGGATAGAATTCAGCTTTAAAAATACATATACGCGGGCGCCTGGGTGGCTCAGTAGGTTAAGGGACTGCCTTCGGCTCAGGTCATGATCCTGGAGTCCCTGGATCGAGGCCCGCATCAGGCTCCCTGTTCAGCAGGGAGTCTGCTTCTCTCTCTGACCCTCCCCCCTCTCATGTGCTCTCTCTCTCTCTCTTGCAAATAAATAAATAAAATCTTTAAAAAAATACATATAGTCATCTAGAATGCCTTCTTGCTTTGTTAGACTGTGAGCTTTTGAAGAAGGAAATGATTATGGGGTTGGGGATGGGCAAAGGGAAAGCTGGCCATCTTTCTGAACAGAGAATGAGGAGGAGTGAATTGGTTTCCTAGGAGATAAGGATTTTCTTTATTTGAAGTCTTTCTACAGAACGATTTCGGTACTGGTGTCTTCTCCTTAGTCATAAGGAGTTCACCATCAGAGATGCAGCTCAGAATTTCTTTCAATCAGCAGCTGCCAAAGGTGAGCTTAACCTTCTTGGTCCTTACTTTCTCTGCAGGACACTAATAAAGGCAACTAATAATACAGTTGCAATGGACACTTGAGTCACTTGATCACTAGGACAGGAAGCTTTACCATTAAATCTGCTGGTAGATCACAAGCTCATCCCCCCTCCATATAGTTTCTAAAACAGTTGCCCCACATACTGCCTTCTGAGCCACTTTCTCCTACCAAGTTTCCTCAGATTCCTTGAAAGGAAGGATGCACAAGAATCTGTTAGCTCAAGGACTTTAATATCAGTAGCATCTCCCTTCCAAGGAGTCTCTTGGCTTCAGAGGAATTAAAAGGAACCTCTTACCAAAAAGAGATTGTGACTTTACCTTCCTGTGTACCTGTGATCAGGCAGAGTCAAATTCTTTTGTATACAGCTTTTATTTGTCTTAGTTGGAGGTAACTGAGTCTTAGGTAAAGCCTTGCAGAAGCCAGAATCTACCTTAGCCCCTATGTTAGCATTTTCCCCACCTCCAGTGATGACTACTCTTCTCCAAGGTCAAAGAAAGATTATACGGACACCACTAAAGGACTGCACTGCAGTAAACATGTTTCTAAGTGCTTGTTCAGCTCACATCTCTCTGCTCTGAGGACTGTCACTCTCTCTCTCCCTCAGGTGGAGCCCCACCACTCACCTGAGTTCTGTCAAGTACCTGAGCTTCTGGCATCTGTTGATTCAATTAAGGCGAATTTCTAACTCCCTAGCCGAGCTAGGTAATTCTCCCTCCCCATGAGTTTGAGACCAAGAAATGCTATTTTCTGGCTGAGCTGGCTCTGTGAATGGAGAAGATACCAAGTCAAGCATTGTCTAGTAGCCATGCAGGAGGTTGAGGGAGACAGAGACAGACAGACTGACAGAGAAAGAGAGAGGCTGAAGAGAGGTGGGAACGTTTAGTGCCGCTTATACAGATCCCTCAGTGAATGAAGTTTGTTGTTCCGGTATTTTGTTTCAGAGTCACACTGAAACTGTGAAGATAGAGGGGGTGCTTGAAGGGAAAAGGATTGTGGTTAGCACTAACATTGCCCAACTCTTCCTCTTCCTTCATTGTTTGGCCCTTGGAAGAAGAAACCAGAACTTGGCAGTTTCCACCATAGGAAAACAACAGCTTGAGCAGGAGAGCTGGATGGTGTCTGGAGCCCTTGGGTAAAAGATTTTGTAAGGAAGCTGCACATTTAGGTACCCTGCGAGCCCTGACCTCCTTAACCTGAAAAGCATGAAATCTGCCTGCAGGGCCTGCTCAGGTTCAAGTGGAGGTATTTAGGGCGCAGCACTTGCCATGGAAATGACTATTTCCTGCAAACTGGCCGATTTCTGCAGTGTTCCCAGCCAAGAGCAACCATGAACCTTCTTTCTGTGCTTTCGAAGCCTTCCCCTCGCCCTATCCTCTCTGCTTACTTCTGGTCCTTACTGCCCCCTCTGCTTCCTCTGGTCTCCCAGGAGATCAAGACCGAAATGTTAGTTATTTTTGTTCTTCACCGTGAAAGCTGTGTCCGATCTGGAGCCCCTAGAAGCGTATTAATCAAGGACTACTCAGCACAGTACGTGTGCCCGGAGGTTAACTTCCTACATGTGCCCTGCGGCTCCGGTCAGGTGTGGCTTCAGGACCAGGATCTCGTTGCGCAAGCGTGCAGGCCTTTGGACTGCGGCACTGTCTTTCACTCCACGCAGGCTCCCTCAACTGCCATCCGGAGTCCATATTCAGTATTCCCTCGGGCTGCCTTTGCCTAGCATCCAGCTTCCTTCCTGGCCTTCTTGCTTGCCCCTCTCTTCTCTCTTGCCTTTTCCTGGATGCATGGTGATCAGGGAGAGCTGTCCGTCCACAGTTTGCCTCCTCCGGAGCAGGAACTTCATGAGGGGAGCAGTATAGTTGCCCTGCTCAGCGACATCTCAAGGGTGGGACAGACAGGAGCAGACATTGACAGTATGACCAGGGCACCAAAGACCCCAACGATGGGTTGTCTTAGGTAGAGAAAGAATACTGAGGGGCGCCTGGGTGACTCAGTCGGTTAAGCGGCGGCCTGGGATCGAGCCCCGCATCGGGCTCCCTGCTCAGCGGGGAGCCTGCTTCTCCCTCTCCCTCTGCCTGCCGCTCTGCCTACTTGTGCTTTCTCTCTCTCTGTCAAATAAATAAATAAAATCTTAAAAAAAAAATACTGAGACAGAACAACATGTAGCAATAGGTTTGGAGTCAGGGTTCTGGTCTTTCAATGATGCTGGGGATAGGCATTGACAAAGACTTCAGGAAAGCTAAGAATACTGGTGTAATTTGTTAATTCCAGAGAACAAACAGGGTAAAAGTTATGCTAATTCTAGTAATTTATGAGAATGACTTGCCCTTTATAACGAATTACTATGTTACTGTAACTATTATGCATACCATTAATAGGTGTCAGACTAATTTTAAGTTTTATTTGACCACAGTGCTAAATCCCTACATGCATACTCAGTCTTTGTGTGTGACATCTGCTTTTGGTCACAACTTTCAGTAATTAGGAGAAGCACTATTGGAGATTGGATTAGGACAGATCATGTGGATATGGTAAAAACCACTATTTATTGATTCAACAATGATGCTATATTTCAAAATGATATAGGTACAATTACTGTATGCACTCCTAGATTTCATTGAAAAGGTCGGGCTTGACCCCCATTCCGTTCCATTCCATTCCATTCCTCTGAAGCTACACTGTCCACTAGTGACATGTGGCTATTTAAAGTACTTAAATCAATTCCTTTGATACACACATTTCAAGAGGTCAGTAGCCATATGTGGCTGGTGGCTAGTTACTGAACAGTGAACATATGGAACATTTCCATCAGTGTAGAAAGTTCTGTTGGGCATGTGGCCAGAGTCTTGGTGGTGGTGAAAGTTAGCCCATCTAGCTTTGGCAGCCTACCTCTCATGAAATGACTAGGTCAGCGGGCTCTGAATTTTCTGCAGAGGCAGGAATCTGGGAACCTTGGGGCTCCGGCTGTGGGGGGAAGGCAGTGAGTCTAGCAGTGACAAAGAGGAATAGATTCTCTCTCGAGAAAGCCGCAATAGCATGTCAGGGAGCTCAGACAGGTAGTGGGGAGGAGCCATCTCAGGCCATGTGGATCTCATCACTGCTCACCGGGAGCAAGTTGCTACTCGTTCCTGTTGCCTTGTTCAGTGGGATACAGAGAAGTCACATCCAAATTAGCTCAATTTATTGGTTTACAGTGGTTGGAGTATTGTTCAATAAACAATTTGCAGAGTGAATGAATGATGTAACAGAGAGCAAATTTTTATAATATCAACAACTTCCATGCATACAGAGACTTACAGTTTATATACCTTTTTTTCTTTAAATTTTTTATTGTTATGTTAATCACCATACATTACATCATTAGTTTTTGATGTAGTGTTCCATGATTCATTGTTTGCGTATAACACCCAGTGCTCCACGCAGAACGTGCCCTCTTTAATACCCATCACTGGGCTAACCCATCCCCCCACCCCCCTCCCCTCTAGAACCCTCAGTTTGTTTTTCAGAGTCCATCGTCTCTCATGGTTCGTCTGCCCCTCCGATTTCCCCCACTTCATTCTTCCCCTCCTGCTATCTTCTTCTTCTTCTTTTTTTTTCTTAACATATATTGCATTATTTGTTTCAGAGGTACAGGTCTGTGATTCAACAGTATTGCACAATTCACAGCGCTCACCATAGCACATACCCTCCCCAATGTCCTTCACCCAGCCACCCCATCCCTCCCACCCTACCCCCACTCCAGCAACACTCAGTTTGTTTCCTGAGATTAAGAATTCCTCATATCAGTGAGGTCATATGCCATTTGCACTGACGTGGATGGAACTGGAGGGTGTTATGCTGAGTTTATATACCTCTTTAATGCAGTCTTTCATTTGATCCTTATATCCATTTAAAGTGAGTAAGAAACCTATTCTCTTTCTTTTGCTGATGAGAAAGAGTCAGGGCTCAGAGAGGTTTCTTTTGTTTTTGTTATTGTTTTTTAAGTAGGCTCCACGCCCAGAATGGAGCCCAACATGGGGTTGAACTCACAACCCTGAGATTGAGACCTGAACTGAGATCACGAGCCGGATGCTTAATCGACTGAGCCACCCAAGCTCCCCTAGGCTCAGAGAGTTTAAGACATTTACTCAGGATTACTCAGCTAGCAAGTGGCAGAATTGTGACTCAAATTCAGGGTTTACGACTCTAAATGACATGTTCTGTTCCATTGCATGGCCTCTTCGTGCCTTTTTAAGTGTATTTCCAGCAGCAGATTGCTGATGTGGTAGGATTCAAGAATGGCTTTGACACTTAGGGTTTCCCAGGGACCAGTTGATTCAACTTTGATAGGTTTTTTAGGTTGTTGGCATGAGGCACGGTTTTTATTGTTCACATTTGCCCGAATCCATGCTTTCAGGCTTTCATAGAGAGACTGCCTGGCGTTCTGAAGCCGTGACTTTCACACTGTGTCCCCCCAATTCCAGTAGTTTCATGGAGGGGCTGCAGAGGCTGCCATGGGGGTGGGGCTCAGTGGGGAGGCCTTGGGTTTGGACTCTAGGCTGTTCAGGGCTGATATGCTTTCAACTATTTTTATATTTTTGGCATTCCACAAAAAAATTTCGCTTGAAAAAGGTTCTTTTGCTAACGATTAGAAAAAAATCACTGTTCTAAAGGATTTTTGTGGCAGCTTGCTTCCTGTGACAAGAAAGTGGGGCAAGCTGAACTCTCTGCCCAGGCATCATCCAGGAACAGGATTCATCTGTAGACCAACACTTTCTTTCTAGTTACAAACACCTCCTAGACGTTCAGAGTCTCCTGTACCCTACGGAGCCAGCCCTCAGGCAGGACGGGGGACAGAGGGCCCCTGCCTTGGGACCGGAGAGCCTGTCTTTTGACAGAGCTGCCCTATTGTCTTACTCTGCCACTTGGCTCTCATTCTCTTTCCAGGCAGGAGTCCTCCTCCCTGCCGGAGCCCACAGCACCTGCCACATCCGCCCTCTGTGACTTGACACTGGTCCTAAGCTACCAGCTTCACCTCAGTGACCACCAGTCCGGGCCTCCTCTTGTGTGCTGGGCTCCGTTGTCGCCCACACCAGTCGCAAAGCCAGGAACTTTCAAGAAGGTTGGAGAATTCCCTGACGGCCACTTTTGGATTCCTTGTCCCTCCCTTGAATGGGAATACCACTAAAACGGATTGAGTAAGCCTAGATTTTTACATTACAATTCTGTCCCCACCTAACATTTATGCTATAATTAATCTGAAAGCTCTTAATTTTTTCATTGATAGATCTAAATAAGCATGATGCTGTTGTCAGCACAAAAAAGGGAAAATGAGGTGTGTCGTGTGGGAACTGGAAAATAAGGTTAACTTGTGAGAGTAAAAGTAAAAAAAAAAAAAAAATCCAACAGTAGTGGATGAGAGCAGCCGTTTTTAAAACTGATACATCTTGAGGAATAATCAAGAGATCGGGGCTTAGAGGACCATACCAGTGTGGTAATACTGTGGTATAGAGAGCAAGATGACAAAGGCAAGGCTTCAGCAAGATGAAATGGTACCACAACCTTTTTTCCAGTTTTACTGAGAAATAATTAACTGGTAATACTGGATAACTTTAAGGCATATACAGCATGGCGGTTTGATATGCACACATTATGAAATGATTACCACAGTATGGTTCGGCTAACATCCATCTTCTCATACAGATAAAACAGTAAAAAGAAAAAAGAAAGAAAAAAGGAAAAAAAAATTCTCCTCGTGATGCAAACTCTTAGGATTTACTCTCTTCACAACTTATTCTGTGTTAGCTCTAGCCATCATGCTGTGCGCTACATTTCCAGTACTTTTTAAATCTTATAACTGGACGTTTGTACCTTTTGATCACCTTCCTCCAAATCCCCTCCCCCCACCCTCTACCGCTGGTATCCACAAGTCTGACCACTCTTTCTGTGTTTTTTTTTCTTTTTTCTTTTTGATTCCACATATAAGTGAGATTATGCTGTATTTGTCTTTTCCTGTCTGACTTATTTCACTCAGCATAATGCCCTCAAGGTCCATCCATGTTGTCACAACTGGTAGAATTTTCTTTTTTTTTAATGGCTGAATAATATTTCACTGTATGTCTATGCAGACTAGAACTTCTTTATCCATTTATTCATCAATGAACACTTAGATTATATCCATGTCCTGTCTGTTGTAAATAATGCTACTATGAACATGGGGGATGCAGTGTTTTCATTTCCTTTGCATGTATTCCCAGAAGTGGGATTGCTGTATCATATGGTATTTCTATTTTTAATTTCTTGAGGTTCCTCCTTACTATTTTCCACATTGGCTATATCAATTTATATTCTCACCAACAATGCACATCCATGCCAACATTTGTTATCTCTTGTCTTTTAAATGATGGCCATTTAACAGGCATGTGGTGATATCTCACTGTGACTTTAATTTGCATTTCCCTGATGACTGGTGATGTTGAGCATCTTTTCACGTATCTGTTGGTCTTTCTGTACATCTTCTTTAGAGAAATGTCTATTCAGGTCTTTGCCCATTTTTAACTGGGTTGCTTTTTTGCTCTTGAGTTGTATGAATTCTTTACATATCTTAGATATTAAGATTTTAAGATATTAAGCCATCTCATATATGGGTATGGCCTTATCAGATTTAGGATTTGCAAATATTTTTTCCCATTCTGTAGGCTGTCTTCTCACCCTGTTGATGGTCTCTTTTGCTGTGTAGAAACTTTTTAGTTTGGCGTAGTCCCACTTGTTTATTTTTTCTTTTGTTGCTTGTGCTTTAGGTAGTCATATCTAAAAAGGCATTACCAAGGCCCATGTCAAGGAGCTTTGTTCCTATGTTTTCTTCTAGGAGTTTTATGGTTTCAGAACTTATATTTAAGTCTTTAACCCATTTTGAGTTAATTTTTGTGATTGGCAGAAGATACGGGTCCAGTTGCATTCTTTTACATGTGAGTACTCAAACTATATATCGAGAAGACTGTCCTTTCTTCATTGAGTATTCCTGGCTCTCTTGTCAAATATTAGTTGACTGTTTATGTTTGGGTTTATTTCTGACTTCTTGATTCTGTTCCATTGATCTATTTGTATGTTTTTATTTGCCAGTACTATACTGTTTTGATGACTATAGTTTTATAGTAAAGCTTGAAATCTGGAAGTGTGATGTCTTCTGCTTTGTTCTTCTTTTTCAGAATTTCTTTGGCTATTTGGGGGTCTTTTATGGTTCTGTATAAATTTTAGAAGTTTGTTTTGTTTTGTTTTTGTAAAAAATGCCATTGGAATTTTGATAGAGATTTCATTAAATCTATAAATGGCTCTTGGTATTATTGACATTTTAACAATATTTATCCTTCCAATCCATGAATATAGGATACCTTTCCATTTATTTGTGGCTTTTTTGATTTTTTTTTTTTTTTAGTCAGTATTTTACCATTTTCAGAGTAGAGATCTTGGATCTTTTTAGGTAAATTTATTCCTAAATATTTTATTGCTTCTGATGCTGTTGTGAATGGGATAGATTTTTAAATTTCTTTTTCAGAAAATTCATTGTTAGTGTATAGAAGTGTTATTGATTTTTGTATGTTAATTTTGTATTCTATAACTTTACAAATTCATTGACTAGATCTACCATTTTCGTTGTTGTTGTTGAGTCTTTAGGTTTTCTATACATGAAATCATGTCACATGTAAATAGAGACAATTTTACTTCTTCCTTTCTAATTCTGATACCTTCTATTTATTTTTCTTGCCTGATTGCTCTAGCCAGGATTTCTAGTACTATGTTGAATATGAGTGGGGAGAGTGGGCACCCTTGTCTTGTTACTAATCTTAGAAGAAAAGCTTTCAGTCTTTTACCACTGAGTATAATGTTAGATGTGGGCGTCTCATATATGGCTTTTATTATGTTGAGATATATTCCTTTGTTACCTAATATGTTAAGAGTTTTAATTATAAGTGGATGTTGGATTTTGTCAGATACTTTTTCTGCATCTATTGAGATGGTCATATGGTTCTTTTCTTTTATTCTACTAATGTGATGTATCCCGTTGATTGATTTGTTTATGTTGAACCATCTTGCATCCCAGGGATAAATCCCACTTCATCATGATGAATGATCCTTTTAATGTGCTGCCAAATTCAGTTTGCTAGTATTTTATTGAGAATTTTTGCATCTATATTCATTGGGGATATTTGCCTGTAGGTTTCTTTTCTAGTAGCATTCTTTTCTGCTTTTGGTATCAGGATAATACACATTTCATAAAATAAGTTTGGGAGTGTTCCCTCCTGTTTGACTTTTTGGAAGAGTATGTGAAAAATTGGTGTTAATTCTTCTTTAAATATTTGGTAAAACTGGGGTGCCTGGATGGCTCAGTGGGTTAAGCCTCCAACTCTTGGTTTCAGCTCAGGTTGGGTCATGAGATTGAGCCCTGCATCAGGCTCCACAGCCAGTGCAGAGTCTGCTTAAAATTCTCTCCCTCAAAAAAAAAAAAAATTCTCTCCCTCTCCCAGTGCCCCTCCCCCCACTTGCATGCTCTCTGTCTCAAATAAATAAATAAATAGATAAATAAATAAAATCTTTAAAAACAAACAACAAACAAATAAATATTTGGTAAAATTTACCAGTGAAGTCATCCGGTCTTGGGCTCTTCTTTGTTGGGAGATTTTTATTACTGATTCAATCTCCTTACTAAAAATTGGTTTATTTTTATTTCTTCCTGGTTCAGTCTTGGTGGTACCACAATTTTCAAAAGTGCAACCCAAATCATTCCAGGAAACAGATGAACAACTGAATTATATTTTACAGTAATGACAAATGAGAGCTGTAAACTGACCAATGGTTGCCCTGTTTGGGTATATATTTTGCATGTTGGGAGGGGGACAAAAACCTACGGAGGGATTTTAAGTCTCCAACACTGTCCAAAGAATCTAGAATGTAGACATCGGATCTCTAGGGCATAGAAACGTTTTAGTCATTGGGAGAGGTGGACTCTCTGGATGAATAGTAAAAGTTTATCTGGCTTTCCTAGAGCCTAGGTGATGTGTTTGACTTTTTGGCCACAAGGTAAAGAGGAGACAGTCATGGTTTACTTCAACCAATGGGATTTGTTATAAGATTTTGGGAGAACTGGTGGGTGGTTTATAGTCGGGGCTCTGAAATGACTCTCAGTGGCTGGAGGTCTCTCACTCCATTAGTTTTCTGGGTGTAATAGCTTGGTTCTTCTGGTTTTGTTTCTTTCTCTACCTGTACATATTATATACTTGCAAACTAACAAAATTTCCATTTTTTCGCTACATCACTGTTTTTAGTAAAACATTGTTTCTTATGTCCTAAGACTTTTCCTTATTTTTTCTCTCTCTTCATATATGTTATGTTTAAAATCTCAAAGAAAAGTGATCTTAGTTGCCATCTAATACAGGGACACCTCCTAGACTTCTAGATGATGGTCCATCTCTGTAGTCTCAAGTGGAACAAAGAATAGAAGTATATTGATAGGGAAAATTTCAAAAGGTAAGACCTCAGAGGCTTTTTTGAAGGGTAATAAAATTGGCAGGCACCTAGTAGAATCTGATCAGTACAGTGATTATTCCATATACCTGTCCTACTATCATTGTTCTGATTCACATTCATCAAGTAGCTTAAGGTTTATTAATTTAATCTGCTAGATGCTCTGTTACTAAGGTTTTCTAGCTAGTGGACATACATACTTTAATTGCTGTAAAGAAGTGTCCCAAATTTATTTATTTATTTATTTGAGAGAGAGTGAGTCAACGAGCAAGGGAGCACAGGGGGAAGGGCAGAGGGAGAGGGAAAGAGAGAATCTCAAGCAGGTACCACACCTAGCATGGAGTCTGATGTGGGGCTCAATCTCATGACCCTGAGATCATGACCTGAGTCGAAATCAAGAGTTGGACACTTACCCCGCTGAGCTACCCAGGCACCCCAGAAGGGTCCCAAATCTAAATTAATGAATTGAGTTTTGGGCGTATGTGATGGTTATTTTTATGTGTCAACTTGGCTGGGCCTTGGTGCCCAGATATTTGATCAAATATTGTTCTGGATGTTTCTACAATGGTGTTTTGGATGAGATTTACATTTAAATTGGTGGACTTTGTGTGAAGTGGATTGCCCTCATAATGTGGGTGGGCCTCATCTAATCAGATGAAGTCCTGACTAGACCAAAGCCTGACCTTTCCCCAAGCAAAGAGTTCTACAAGCACACAGCCTTTGGACTTGAACTGCAATATTGGCTCTTCCCTGGGTCTCCAGACTGACAACCCACTCTGCAGATTGTTTCCATAATCACATAAGCCAATTCCTTAAAATAAATCTCTGTTTAGATACACACCCTCTTGGTTCTGTTTCTCTGGAGAACTCTTATTAATGCAGCTTACGTCAAGTCTCTTGTGAGTTTATTTAGCATGGGTCAGTTTTCTTAAGTTCATTCTACTTTAGGGCCTCTAAAAACTCACATTTATCAAGTAGCTGTCATCTTTAGTTAAAGGCTTTCATCTTCTTGCTCTCTAACTAAATACATCTCTTTTTGAGACATTCAAGACTTATTTAATGCTTATTGAAATTTCTTGAGATTCTTCGATTTAAGGTTCCATAGCTTTGTAAAGTGAGATTCACACTCCCCAAATAGATTTTAAGGGACTGATGGACATCATGGCTCCGAGTATTAGTCAAGTTTGAACCCAGAGGGTTATTATATGTTGGAAATGGGTGGCAAAACACCAGGTGGACAGGGGACTGATGTCTCTAAAATTTTGGTCATTCTAATCCTTTCCTCTTGTTGCTTTAAAAATGACCACAGAGTTAGTGGCTTAGAATAACACAAATTTATTATCTGACAGCTCTGAAGTTCAGAAGTCTGAAATCGGTCTCATGGGTCTAAAATCCAGGTATCAGCAGGGCTTCATGCCTTCTAGAGGCTCTAGAGGAGAATCCCTTGCCTTGCCTTTTCCAGCTTCTGTAAGCTGCCCATGTTCCTCGGCTCAGGGCCTCTTTCTAGCTAGCAATTGCATCACTAAGACCTACACTTCCATTGTCACATTTCCTACTCAATTCTGGCTCTCTAGCCTCCCTCTTTCACCTATAAGGACCTTGGTGATTACATTGGCCTATCCAGAATAATCCCTCCATCTTAGGATCCTTAACTTTGTCACATTTGCAAGGTTCCTTTTGTATATAAGATAATATATTAGCAGGTTCTTGAGATTAGAATGTAGACTTTTGGGTGCAGGCATTATTCTGTCTGCCAGTTACATCATTTTCTGGTTACATATTTTTAATAAGCATTTAGTGTGGCTGGACCCTAAAAATTGAAAATAAAGAAAATAGAGTCATTTTGAGTTAACCTTAAAATCAATACATAACTTACAATAAAGGTACAGAAAATCAACTGAAATGGATGGGGTTACTTGTAGGCAAGCAAGCCTTCACTGTAACCTCCTCAACATGAGAATTAAATGTAGAATTAAATCAAATTAAAGAAACAGGAAAATAACTTAGGTACATATTGGCAGGACTAACTAAACAAACAAAAGGAAAGAGACTCAGATACTGGGCTTTGATTGTTTCAGTTCTGTGGTAAGTTAAGTCCTTAAAGGGAGAATGAGGCAGGGCTTCAGTTTTTATATTTCAAGAACACAAGGCTCATTGGCAAGTTCATCCCTATGGTAAGATTGTATATCAGTCTAAGGACTTTGGTCAGTGAATCCTAAACTCTATCTGTAGGGTAATATTGTTTCATGAGATATTGATAATTATTCTATAGAAACAAGAGTCAAATTTATTCTAGAAAATTTGCCTATATGAGCCCTTGCAGATTCATAATTCATATCTGCAGACGAAAGGAAACATAAAGTTATGAAAGCTGCTTTACTTGGTTTAATTTAGAGTTTCTCAACCTCACTTGATTACTGAACCTCTTGTTGTTAAAAGATCTGGTCCAAGTGTCTCACAGCACATAACACATTTTGGGAAAAGATGCATTAAAGATTTGATTTATCTACTTCCTGTCATTTTGAGTCTGTGCTCACAAAACCACCTTTTGATTTCTGTGTGGTTGGACCACTAGAAAAAAAAAGCTTTGATCAGGCCAATGTGATATTTATTGGGCGTGTGGTGTTGTCTTCCTCACTGTAAATCAACACACCAGCATGTTTACTTTTGTGTCATGTGCCTTTTAGTTAGCGTGAGTCATTGGCTCTTACATCCAAACTTCCATTTACTTTCAAATGCCTGTCTACTCACCAATATCTACAAGAGGAAGGGTAGCCAGGACTTTATCTACTACTAGAATGAAGGATGGGAAATAATAATGAGTTCTGAACTCCACAAATACTTGTCCCGGTGGCCTGACTTCATAGGTTGCCTGGACTGCTTAGGGAGATGAGTGGATTTCAAAGCCAAACATCAAAACGAAGGCCTAAGATTACCACATATTTTTGTCCTCAGGCAATCAGTTTATTTTTTTTCTTCCTAATAACTAATAGGATAATAGCATTAATCTCTTATATATGGTTACTATAAAGTGTATTCATACTACTGCTCATAAAATGATCCTTCAAAGCTTGGAGAGAATACAGGGTTAGGGAGGGCCAAAAGTAGATCAAAAATAGTAGGTAGTTTTATTTTAAAACTCAGCCTGTAACACAAAGATCTTTTATAAGAGCAAGTTAATGTTAGGACCATTAGGCTTTCCTGTTAATGCCCTCAGCTCTAGCTAGACTCTAATAGATATTTTGATTTGTACTAAAATCCTGAACAACTCAGAAAAGAAAGAAAGCTTCGAGAAAGTTCAGAGAGGAATAATCAAGTATTAGACTACAAGAGTCCTGGAGAAAGATGAAAGATCCAGAGTAATTTAGCCTTTTTAGAAAATAAGAAATTATTATCATAGAAATAAATAATACATATTCATAATTCATTAAAAACTAAGACATTTAAAATCTTTTTTTTTTTTTTTTTAGAGAGAGAGCAAGGGAGAAGAAGAGGGAGAGAGAGAGGGAATCTCAAGCAGACTCCCTGCTGAGCATGGAGCCCAGCACAGGGCTTGATTGATCTCACGACCCTAAGGTCATGACCTGAGCTGAAATCAAGAGCTGGATGCCCAACCGACTGAGCCACCCAAGAGCCCCCAAAACCTGAGACATTTTGTTCATGGTAAATAAAACCTTGGAATAGCCTTGAAGTTTCCAATCTTGCTATCATTCCTCCTTTGAGTCCTGAATTTACTCAAGCAGAGTGTTTTCCTCTTCACAGTGCTGTGCATCCAGATTCTGCCTCCCCAAACCTCTCCATCTTCCAGTTACCACCTCATGAGGGTAAGTCTGCAGATTCGTTCTTCATCTGCTTTTTAGGACTTGACATTTGAGAATTTTCCTTCTTACCAGTCTGTCCTGGCCTACGCTTACAGTTCCTTTTTGTCTAATTCTTTGCTAAATTTTGTCCTAGCTCTCATCCAATGAGAAAGAAGGAGTTTCTACCTCCTCCCTTTCTTTTGGTGAAAGAGGAGGTTGAGCAGGGAATTCCACAGGGCACAGTCCTCAGTAATACCAGGACTTATAGGAAAAAGAGGGAATGACACAAGATCGAATTAGATCAATGAGAAAGCATATTTCCCTAAGAAACACTTCGTTAACATTTCCTATCTTTTGTACATAAAAAAGTTCAATTTTAATGTTATATTAATAAGATTTTTTCATTTTTATTTTAGAAAGAGTATGATTAAACACAAAGAATTCTACATGTGATTTTAGTAGTCCAAAATTATAATGTAAGTATTAAATATTAATATCAAGTTTTCACAAAATTTCAAAATGGTACAGTCAAATGATTCTAAGTCAATATACATTTGGTGCAAAACATGCTGTACTTTAAAATATTTTTTATTAGATTTATTTAGTAGAGTGTTTTTTACCATGATCTAGACATAGATTGAAATTTAATCTTGGCATCTAAATTCAGTTATTTTAGAGGTACAGCTTTGAAAATTGAACTTTTCTTATTAATCTCAGAAATGACTATATAAATGGTTTTCGTGCTTACAATTCTCCTTTCTCCTTTCCAAATTAGAAGACGACTATGGCATCAAAGGCTACACTTAATTTCCTTTTTAAAAAGTTATTTTATTTTATTTTTTTATTGAGTACAGTTGACACACAATGTTACATTAGTTTAGGTGTACAACGTAGTGACGCAACAGCTCTGTACTTAGCCTATGCCCACCAGAAGGTTATACTTAATTTCTGAGCGCTCATGAAAATTTTACAGAGCTTTTGGGGAAACTCAAGAAATACATGTGTCTTGATATCTGCATTTCTTCTCATAGTCCTGCATATGGGATTGGAATACCATGGTTACATTTGCCTTAATTTCAGTTCTTCAGTAAAGCTTCATTTATTGACAACTATATTTTCCAATATGGTAGTCATCAGCCGAATGTGTCTATTAAGCAATTGAAATGTGGCTAGGATGAACTGAGATGTGTCATAGTGTAAATGCATACTAGATTTCATAGACTTATGATGAATAAAATCGGCAAAAATTTCATTAATAATTTTTATGTTGATTATATATTGAAATGATAATATTGTATGTTGAGTTAAATTACATTTGTTATTGGAATTACTCTTTTTTAAATTTTTAAAAAATGTTTTATTTATTTATTTTTGCAAGAGAGAGAGAGAGTGAGTGCATGAGTTGGGGGGAGGGGTAGAGGGAGAAGCAGACTCCTCACTGAGCGGGGAGCCTGATGTGGGACTCGATCCCAGATCCTGGGATCATGACCTGTGCTGAAGGCAGTTGCTTAACCGACTGAGCTGGGAATTAATTCTACTCTTTTAAAAACTTTTAAAATCTGTCTGCTAGAAAACCTAAAATTACATATGTGGCTTCCATTTATGGCTCACATTTATATTTCTACTGAACAATGGTGATCTAGAGCCATTGTGCAATAAAACATTTTGCATGTTTATATTTTCCAGATATATTTAAATATTAAAATGTTCACTGTATCAGTTATTTTTGTGAAAGTCTTCCTAAATGTATTATACTTCTGTATCTTCTTAATCAGAGAAGCAACTTAATATAGCATTTTCTTGATAAGTCAATGTCATCATTATGAAGCTTAACATTTTTTAATATTGTGTTTTATCAATGCCTTCATGAGTTAGTTAGGAAGTGAAGCTTATAGGGCTTTTGGGGTCGTGTATAAAATGGCTGCTGGTTGATGTGAGATTACAGTTGGGAATTGGGCTGTGTTTTTCCTTATGCTTGTATTTGCTTCTTAGGCATACCTTTTGCCCTTTCCAAAGCAACCTGTATGTCCCTGATCCATTTAAGGAAACCTAACAGTTTTCTAGAGAAAGTAGACAAGTAGCTTATAAGGTCTGTAGCTTTGGCAGAATTGAAGGTCTTAGGCCCATGGTAGGTTCTGCTTCTTCTGTAGATGAAGTTCATGGTTTTATTATAGCTGGGTTTCTTGGAAGACAGATTTTTTCCGCTTCTGGATTAGTGGTTATGAATGAGATATTTGTGGCTGCCAGAAGTCTTCCTATTAATCTATTACTTACAGTGAGGCCTTTTCAAATGACATTAGAGTTTATGTATACAATTTTTGAAAAGAATACATAAAATACATAAGGGATTTGTAGGGAGTATCTAGAATGATTCTGAGGATTTTTGTTTTTTAAAAGATTGCTGGGGGTCCAAGCCACAATTGCTATGTTCAAGTGGGGCTACACAAGCTAATGGAGAATGAGCTACGCACATGTGAAATTTGAACCTGGGTTAGTGGTTGTAGCCTATTGTTGGTTAGCTGTTCACCTGAAGGCTTTCTTCACGTTCCTTATAGTTGTCGCTCGGGCTGTTTTGTGTACTGCTGCTATTTCCCAGCAGTCCACAGCTCTGTTGCATGGCTTGATGCTGTGCTTTGATATGTTCTTATAGCATTTATCCTGCTCTCCTTTCTTGTGATTTTTCTGACATCAACTGTCTTATACAATAGCTCTTGGAGTGTCCTGCTGTCTTCTATTCTCTGCATACACACATTCCAGGGGTATATCAATATGAGGACTATCTCAATGCCAAGACTGACAATATTCTTTATGATGCTGGTGAGAGATCTGATTTTTAAGTTAACATTCTTAGATCTGGGAAGTGGTGTTGTTCCCTAACACACAGATGCCTATTATGACCTGTATCACATTACGTTCTAGCATCTATTTATTGGCGAGCTCTATCATTCAAGTGAGGGATAGCAGTATGCCTTGTGCTGGCCCAATAATGTTGTAGGTATTCTGTTGCAGATATTGGTGAATTAAACTGAACTGATGAATCTGCTCAAGAAGCTCCTGTGCTGTGTGCAAAAGATACAGAGCTTCCAGCAAAAGGGAAGTTTAGGATGCTTTCTTGCATTCTATGCATTCTATGGATCCTCAGTTTGTAATGCCGAGTAAGAGACTAATGCTGAGTTAGCACTGAACTTGGTCTGTCAGGCTCATAAAAGGCACAGTGACTCGGGGGGATGGGTTAGCCCGGTGATGGGTATTAAGGAGGGCACGTACTGCATGGAGCACTGGGTGTTATACGAAAACAATGAATCGTAGATCACCACATCAAAAACTAATGATGTATTGTATGGTGACTAACATAACATAATAAAATAAAATTTAAAAAAAGGCACAGTGACATTTTTCATGTACTTCTCTACTTCTTTGTCAATAACTCTTAGAAGAAAATGGCTCTTTCAGGCTGACACCTGGCCCATTGCTCTCTCTTGACTCTGTAAAGAATTTCATGATAAATCCATGCCACTTGTTTCATTATCTCTTCATGGCATTTGATGATGCTTGTAACCTAGACATTACCCTTTAGCCTGGATCCATTTAAAAGGATGTACAAAGCAGAGCTTGGGACTACTTTCTTTTATGGTTGATGTGGAACAAGTTAGATAGGATACCATCTATTATTAGGTGACTACATAAGTCAACATTGCAGCATAACAAACAATGCCAAAAATCTCAGTTGCCTATAATAATAAATATTTATTTTCTCATTTATGCATTTGAAGGTTAACAGGGTTTAAGCTGGGGTTTTCCTGAACTTCACTGAGCTCAGCAAGGTTGGATATAGATCCCCTTCATGCTTCTTTATTTTAGGACCAGTGACTATCCAGGTATGCTCTGCTGATGATGGATATCAGGAGGGGAAGAACCCCAAGTCAAATCATGAGAGTACCTTTAAAGCCCTTGCTAATATGTCACTGGATAAAGTAAGTCACATGGCCAACCCCAACATTGATGGGGCAAAGAAATATACTTTTGCTACTAGGGAGAGCTACTACAGAGCCACACGATACAGATATTTCCAGCCCTTGTTGAGTGAAGAGGTTGATGAAACCTCTCTGCAAAACAAAATCAAATATATAACTGTATAAAAATTTCAATAACAATCATTTCAGGACTATGGAAATTGAACAAAGCCAGGTAATAGTTAAGAAGTATTGCTTGAAAAAATAACTGAAGAACTTTGTGCAAGAAACTGTGGGAATATGCAGCTTTTTTGGGGTTGGAGCTGCTTCCATGCCTCCCCTAGCCCAGGCTGGTTGTTGAAAGTTGTAGTTTTATGAAGGTAGTGCTGGTCATGAACACCAGCAGTTTTGTTCCTGAGTGGACAGATTCAACTTGGGACTGGAGACAAAAACCCATGGCTCTGTCATTTAAAAGTGGCAAGCTCTGTAGGAAACAAAAGGTAAACTCTATAGCTTTGTTGGCCTGAGGATCTGATTCTATTTGGGGCAAGTAGCAGACCAGCTAATAACTTAATGGGGAGACTTTGGAAGTGAGAGAGCCATAAAAAGGCTTAATACACTTTCCACACATTCCTGGCTGATTTGGGACTGTGACCTATGCACATGGCCAGAGGAGACCAAAAAGAATTTAGTGGAAAGTAAAAGGCCAGGCATACTTAAGAACTCTCTGAGCTATGAATATGTTCCCCAGTCTACACACAGATTGATTGGCAGAGATTGGAAGTGCTTTTGGACTTCAAGTGTTTAAGCAAACTTCAACAAAAATCATTAGCTGATCACTAAGCTATTAGTAACACAGGGGTGAGCTCTAATAAGGCAAGCTGAAAAATAATTTTAAAAACACAATTTCAAAACCTAAGTAGAAACATTAGGAACTATACACATTGTGGGAGACAGATTCTGCAGTTTAAGTTCATTCAAGTTACTTTAAAAAATCCTTCAGAAAAATCACTAATAGATAAAGCAATTTCAGAATTGCTACGTTAACTTATCTAAAATGTCCAGTTTTCAACAAAAAAATATGAGAAATTCAAGGAAATAGGAAAGTGAAATTCATATACAGGACAACAAGTAGTGAATAGAAACTGAATCTGAATGGGCCAAAAGTTTGAATTTAACAGATAAAGATATCAAAGCAGGTATTAGAAGTGTGTTTGAAGAATTAAAAAAAACAAAACAGGTACAAAGAAGTAAAGGAAAATATGGCGAAAATGACTCAAAAATAGGAAACCTAAATAGAGATATAATCTATAAAAACAAAGAGAAATTCTAGATTTGAAAAATACAATAACTGAAATGGAAGGTTTAGTAGATGGGTCAACAGAAGATTTGAGAAGATGAGAGAAACAATTAGTGTATTTGAAGATAGATCAATTGAAATTAATCAATCTAAAGGACAAGAAGAAAATAAGATTGAAGAACAGTGAACAGAGACTCAAAGACCTGTAGAACGATGTCAAGCCTATCAACATACTTGTAATGGGAGTCCAGGAGGAGTGGAAAGAAAGGAGGAACTGTTTTTTTGAAAAAATAATAACCATAAACTGCTAAGTTTGATGAAAACACTTAATTTATAGTCCAAGAAGCTCAATGACTACCAAGTACAATAAATATGAAGAGATCCACTCCTAGACCCATGATAATAAAAACTACAACAGATCAAGGCAAAGGCAAAATCTTGAAGCAGCAAGAGAAAAATGATTCGCCATGTCTGGAGAACAACAATACAACTAATGGCTGACTTCTCATAAAAGTAGGGGATCTAGAAAGCAGTGGAAGAACATATCCGAAGTATTTATAGGGAAAATAAAGTCACTGACCAAGAATTTTTCTATCCAACAAAACTATTTTTCAAAAATGAAGGCAGAATAAAGACCTTCCCAGATAAATAAAAACAGACCTGCCTTATAAGAAATTCTGATGACTGTCTTTCAGGCTGAAAGGACAAGATAGGAGATGGTGACTAAACTCCAGAGGAAAGAATGAGGAACTCTGAAAATGTCAAATATGTGAGTTAATATAAAAGACGATTCATTATTTTATTTTTTCCCCTCTTAATTTCTTTAAAAACAAGGACCATTTGAAGCAACAGTTATAATGCTTTTTTGGGGGGTTACACCTATAGAAGTAATATGTATGACAATACTAGCACTAAAATGAGAGGAACTATGTCAGAGCAAGGTGGCTGTATATTATTATTGTTACTCTTACCATTATTATTATTATTTATTATTATTATCCTGAAGCAGAATGTGATAAATTGAAAATATATATTGTAATCCTTAGATGGACTGTTAAGAAAATAATTTTTAAAATATAGCCAACAGAGGAAAGGGCAAGATCCAACTGTATGCTGTCTATACAAGACCTACTTTGTATTCAGAGACGTAAGTAGTTGCAGAGTAAAAGGCTGGAAAAGCAAATAGTAACCATTGAAGCACTGGAGTGGCTTTATTAATATATAAAAATAGACTTTAAGACAAGAAGTGTTACTAGAGACAAAAGAAAACATTTCATAATGATAAAATATTTGATACATCAGGAAGAAATAGCAATTATAAATATATGAATACCTAACACCAGTGCCCCAAAATACACTTAGCAAAGACTGACAGAATTAAAGGAAAATAGACAATTCAATATTGTAGTGCTTAAAATTTCAGTATTCTTCTCTTAGTAATTGATAAAAGAATGAGATAGAATATCAGTAAGCATATTCAAGACTTGAACAACAGTAGCAACCAACTTGACATAAATAACATAGCAGACTCCATCTAACAACAGCAGAGTATATATTCTTTTCAAGTACGCATAGAACTCTCATAATAAACCATACTACAGGACATAAAATGAGACTTAAAATATGTTTTCTGACTACCACAAAATTAAATAAGAAATCAACAACAGGAAGCAATTTTGGATTTCCCAAATATTTTGAATTTCACAGTATACTTTAAGAAAAACAATGAGTGAAAGTTGAAATCACAAGGTACATTAGAAAATATGCCAAATTGGATGAAAATGAAAACTTAACATATAAAAATTTATGAGATATAGGTAACAGATTGCAGAGAGGGATACTTAAAACTTTAAGTTATTATATTAGAAAAGAACAAGATCTCATATCAACAACTTAAGCTGCCATTGCAAGAAGCTAGATAAAAATGAGCATATCAAACCTTAAGTAAAAGAAAGGAAAGAAATAATAAAGACCAGAGAAGAAACAAGTGAAATAAAAATTAGAAAAACAATAGAGAAAAATCTGTGAAAACAAAAGTTGGTTCACTTAAATGATCAACAAAATTAATAAAACTTTAGTTAGAGTAACAAAGAAAAAAAATGAGAAAAGACAAATTAAAATTAGGAATGAAAGTAAGAACATCACCACAAACTTTACAGAAATTAAAAGCATTAAAAGGGAATATTATGAACCACTTTATGCAAACAAATTGGACAACTTAAGATGAGATGGTTAATATCTTGGAAAGATACGAGTTACCAAAACCATCTCAAGAAAAAATGAAATCTGAATAGACCTGAAATGCATAAGACATTGAATTACTAAGAATTTTCCTGTGCCCAGGTGACATCACTGCTAGATTTTATTAAGTATTTAGGGAAGGCACAATACCAATCCTTTACAAATGTTTTTAGGAAAAAAAAGAGGAGGGAAAACCTCCCAATTTGTCCTATAAGGCCAGTATTAGTGTAAAACCAAAGCCAGATAAAGATAGCACAAGAAAACTATAAAGCAATTATTTCTAGTGAACATAAATGCAAAAATCCTTAACAAAATATTAGCAAATTGAAATCAGCAACATATATAAAGATTATATACCACAATCAAATAAGATTCATCCCTGGAATGCAAGAATTATTTTACATCTGAAAATCAATGAATATAATATACCATATTAATAGAATGAAGGACAAAAGTTGCATAATTTTTTAAGTAGTCACAGATAAAGATTTTGATAAAATCAATACCCATTTAAGATAAAAATTCTCAATAAATTATGAATAGAAAGCAACTTCCTCTACCTGATAAAGGGCATGTATGAAAAATCTACAGCTAACATTATACTTAATTGTGAATAACTACAGTCTTTCCCACAAAGACCTAGAAGTAAGAGTGAGAACTATAATACTTCTGGAAGAAAATAAGAGAAAATTTTTGTGACCTTAGGTTAGGCAACGCTTTTTTATTTTATTTATTTATTTATTTTTAAAGATTTTTATTTATTTACTTGAGGCAGCACAAGTGCACCAGTGGCGGGGAGGGGCAAAGGGAGAGGGAGAAGCAGACTCCCTGCTGAACAGGGAGCCTGAAGCAGGGCTGGATCCCAGGGCCCTGAGATCATGACCCGAGCCGGAGGCAGATGCTTAACCAACTGAGCCACTCAGGCACCCGAGGCAACACTTTTAGATCTGATGTGAAAACAATCTGTAAATGACAAAACAGATAAATTGGACTTTATCAAAATTAAAATATTTTACTCTTCAAAAGACACCATCAAGAAAATGAAAAGACAAACCACAGACGAGTTGAAAATATTTGTAAATCACACATCTGATAAAAGACATATTCAGAACATATAGCTCTTACAACTCAATACTAAAAAGACAACCCAATTAAAAAATGGACAGAACTAAGCAAAATAAGTCAATCAGAGAAAGACAATTATCACATTATCTCACTAATATGTGGAATATAAGAAACAAAACAGAGGATCATAGGGGAAAAGAGGAAAAATAAAGCAAGATGAAACCAGAGAGGGAGACAAACCATAAGAGACTCTAAATCATAGGAAACAAACTGAGGGTTGCTGGAGGGGAGAAGAGCGGAGGGGTGGGGTAACTGGGTGATGGACATTAAGGAGGGCATGTGATGTAATGAGCACTGGGTGTTATATAAATATGATGGATCATAGGCCTGTACCTCTGAAACTAATAAAATATAAATATAAAAAATGTTTAGAAAAATGGTAAATTAAAACTAATTAACATATAATGTATTATTGGTTTTTAGTCTATTTATTTATTAAAAATTATTATGATGATAATTTTCATAATCATATGTCAAAGATAAACTAATTTAAATAAAAAATACAGCACCTGGGACAATGGACTTTTTCTTTTTTTTAACTGGACCTACAATTTCTTTTTACTTTATTAAATTTATCTTTATTTAAAAAACAGAAGTTTAAAATACAAAATTAATTTGTAATGGACAGAAGATTTGAATAGGCATTTCACTAATGACATGCAAATGGCTAATAAGCATATGAAAAGATAAAAACACTTGTATTGCTTACAATTTTGATAGTGGAAGAGTTTCTTCTCTTTTTCTGGATTGTGGCAGCAAAAGCAAGATGAAGAATAGAACATAAGTGGTAAGTGTCATAGTGAGAGGTATATTTTGCACCATCACTGTAACTCCTAAGTCTGAGTTTCAGAAATTGACGTATGGTGTATGCTGAAACTCTGCTCCACTTTCCAACTAAGGCTCAAAGATAAAACTCTGCTGTTTCACAGGCTAGTAATTGCTTCTGCAAGTGGATTATCCTCCTATTCCTTAGTAACCAAATCCTTGCAATGGGCCCAACTGAAAGCTTTATACCCTAGCCTCCCTTGCACCATCGATGTGGCTAACGAGTTATAAATGGAGGAAGACTTTTAGGAACACTCCTTAGGAGTGAGGGGATGAGCATTCTTTCTTTGCTCCTTTCTTCATGGGCATCTGATAGCTAGAATTTATCAGCCAGATTGTGAGTACGTCTTGAGAATGGAAGCTATGCAATGGGAGGGTTGAGAAGAAAGATACAGTGAACCTGGGCCTCTAAAATCTTTGAAAAGTCACCATGGTGGCTCTGGTCTGCCTATATACACCTTCTTTTAGATTTAAGGGAGAAACAATTTATTTCTATATTAAGACTCTCTTTGTTTCTTCTGGAATACACAGTGGAGTGTGATTCCTAAAGTATCCATCTGCTAAGCACAAGAGAAAGATGAAATGTCCCTGATATCAGAAGAATAAAGCACCTGATTCAGGAATGGTTGCCATTATGAAACATCTCAATAGGGCAGCTTTTATAGAATCCAGTTTATCTGATGTATTTCCAATATTAGTTAAAAATAAATGTTTATGTTTATGAATCACAGAGTCATAAATGGCTCTGAAGTGAAGCCGGTCTAAATATTAAACTTCTGAAATTGAAGGCAGAGAGGACAATTCTGTTTCCCATGCTGTGTCCCCTGGGGATTTTGTTAAAAACAATGCTAAATAAATCCCGATTCTGAGCCACAAGATGGATCCCACATTGCCATATGTCAATTGTTCTAATTCTTCTGCCTCTAAGGGAGGACTATTTATTTGTTAAAAAGTAATCCTTCCATATAATAAGAAATTCAAACAGTACAATAGAATAGAAGGTATCTTTTAAACTACTAAAACCTCCATCTTTCTGTTCTATAGATCTTAACTAAGAATTTTTCTCCACTTTATTGAGGTATCATTGACAAAATTGTAAGATATTTAAAGTGAACAATGTGATAATTTGATATATGTATCCATTGTGAAAGGACTCCTCCCAATGAGTTAATACATTCATCACCTCACGGTTACTTTTTTTTTTTTTTTTTTAGTGAGAACATTTAAGTTTTACTGTCTTAGCAAATTTTAAGTATACATTATTATCTATAGTCACCATGTTATACATTAGATCCTCAGACCTTATTCAAAGAATTTTTTGTGCTTACCTCAGTGCTTAGTATATTTTAGTCTATTTATTTATTAAAAACTATTATGATGATAGTATTTTCATAATCATATGTCAAAGATAAATTAAAATACAATTAAAATGAAAAACCTTCATAATCATTTCACAGGACATTTGGGGATTCAGATGTTGTAATGGGTTGAGTAGCATCCATTTATTTAGATTTGGGTACACTGGCATCTGAAACTGGTACCTTCTACCCAATAGCTCTCTTTTATATTCACAAATTTATGGAGTGGAGGATTCTCTTAGGAGAAAATCGGCTGGTCCCCTGACCACTCCACTTTCCAAATAAGGCTCCAAGATATAAAATCTGCCTGTTGAATGGATGTGGCTTTAGCTGAAGCTGGTGGCAGGACAGGACAATGGGACACTTGAGAATACAGTTTCCGCAATGTAGAAGTAAGCCTGTGGCAGGGAATTGGGCTCAGTCTCTAGACATAAGTTATTAGAGAGGAATGATGGTTCTGTGAGCATGGACTGGCAACAGAATTCACCCTTGCCCAGTGTATTTATTTCCTGGGGCTGCTCTAACAAAATACCACAAACTTGGTAACTTAAAACAACAGAAATTTATCCTCATGAAGCTCTGGAGGCCAAGATTCTGAACAGTGTGTTGGCAGGGCCATCCTCTGTCTGAAGGCCCTAGGAAAGAATCCTCTCTTGCTCCCCTTGGCTTTTGGTGGCTCCTGGAATTCCATGGCAGTACAACTCCAATCTATGCCTTTGTTTTCACCTCTCTGTGTCTGTGTCCCTTTCTCTTCTCTTGTAAGAACTAGTCCTTGGATTTAACACCCATTCTAATCCAGGAGGATTGTCTCAAGATCTTTACTTCAGTACATCACAAAGACCCTTTTTCCAAATAAGGTCACATATGTAGGTTCTGGGCGGTCACACCTCTTGGGGGGCCGCATTCATCCCTCTGGAGTCCAACCTCCGGCTCCCCAAAATGTATGCCCATTGCACATGCAAAATACATTCACCCCATCCCAACATTGCCCCAAGTCTTGGTCCATTACAGCATCAACTCTTAGTCTAAAATCTCATGTAAATATCACCAGCTCAACAGCCCTAAATCTGATCATCTAAATCATGTATGGATGAGACTCTGGGTATCACCTATCTTGGGACAGAATTCCCCTCCATCTGTGAACCTGTGAACATAGAACACAAGTTATTTGCTTCCAAAATACAATAGTGGGACAGGTATAATATAGGCATCTACATTACAAAAGGGGGAAATTAAAAGAAATGAAGGGGTCACTGGTACTAAGCAAGTTTGGAATCTGACAGGGCAGATTCCATTAGGTTTCAAGGCTTGAGAATAATCCTCTGTGGCTTGAAGTTCCTTCCTTTGTGCCTTATGGTTCCATTATCCCCTGAGTCCTCAGTGGTGGCTCCATCGTCCTTGGCCTCTGGGTCCATGGCAATCCCACCTTGAGTCATTCTTTTTCTTGAAGGGTAGCACATATTTGCAGCTGGGTAGCTCTATAAACCCACTTTCTGCCTATAGAATTCTAGGAGTGACAACCTTCTTTCATGTTGTCCAGTCTCTGTGCCTATCAGTCCACCCTGGCAATGTTTGTGCTGATACAATATCATCAAAACCTTGTGGGCCTCCTGTGTATCCCAAGGGGCATCCATATCAGTAGACAAGAGGGTTCTCCACAGATTCTTCCTAAATGACCTCATCTCTGTGCTTGGCTTCTGTTGAGATGGTTGATTGGAAAATGAGTCACACACCTAATCTCTTTAGCAAAATGTTGTCCAGCTACACTCTTGGCTTTTTCTACAGAGCAGGTTTTCTCAACAGTGACTTTCCTAATTTTAGCATCCTTTGCAATATGGATAGACTGAGAACCTCTCAAATCATGAAGTGCTGGTTCCTTTTTGCTTAACAGTACTTCCTTAATTTATCTCCTTCCTTTTGCATTTTACTTTAAGCAGCAAGGAAAAATCAGGCAGCACCTTCAATACTTTGGAAATGTCCTCAGCTAAATATTCAAGTTCATCTCTTACAAGTTCTGCTTTTCCAAAGTAGAACACAGTTCATCCAAGTTCTGCTGCTTTTTAACAAGGTTTGCCTTTCCTCCTGTGTCCAATAACACATTCCTCATTTCCTTCTGAGATCTCACCAGAAGTACCTTTAACGTCCATATTTCCACCAGTCATCTCTGCAAAGCAATCTAGGATTTTCTGTCAAGCACCTCAAAATGATTTCAGCCTCTACCTATAACCCAATTCCAAAGCCACTGCCACATTTTTAGGTATTTTTTTATAGCAGCACCCTCTTTCCAAATGTCAAAATCTGTATTAATTAGTGTTCTACTAGAGAAACAGAAATGAAGGAAATATAGAAATCTCATTCTTTCCATCTACTTATCCATCTATCTCAATGAATTGGCTTATGTGATTGTGCTGGCTGGCTAGTCCAAAATCTGTAGGACATGTCAGCAGGCTGGAAACTCTCCGACATGTCAGGAACTGAAGTTGCTGTCCACAGGCAGATTTTTTTCTTTCTCAGGGAAATACCAGTTTTGCTCTTTTTTAAAGAAACAGATTTATTGAGATATAATTCACCCACTTCAGCTTTATTGAGATATAATTCACCCACTTAAAGTGTATAATTCAATGGTTTTTAGTATATTCACTGATATGTGCAATTATCACCACAGTCAATTTTAGAATATTTTTATCACCTCAGAAAGAAACTCCATATTCTTTCCTATTCCTCCTTCCCTACATCTACTCCCTCCACCCCCACAGCCCTAAAGACCGACTAATCTGCTTTCTATCTCTACAAATTTATCTATTTTGGACTTTTATATAATTGGAATCAGATAGTATGTGGTCTTGTAGCTGGGTTCTTTCACTTAGCACAATATTTTTAAGGTTCATCTTTGCTATAGCATGTATAAATAGTTCACTCCTTTTCATAGCTGAGTAATATTCCACTGAATGGATTATAAAATGAATTATCCAGTCATCCATCGATGGATATTTGGGTTGTTTCCACATTTTGGCTATTATGAATCATATTGCTATAAACATTTGTGTATAATTTCCTGTGTGGATATATGTTTTTATTTCTCTTGGGTATACATCTAGGAGCAGAATTGCTGGATCATATAAAAACTCGTGTTTAATCATTTGAAGAACTGTAAGACCGTATTCCAAAATGGCTGGACCATTTTACGTTCTCACCAGCATTTTTGATTGCTCCATTTTCCCGCATTCTCACCATTTGTTGGTTATCTGACTTTTTTTTTCCTAGCCATTTTAGTGGGTGTGAAATGGTATCTCATAATGATTTGAATTTACTAATGATGTTGCATATCTTTCCATGTACTTAATGGCTATAATATATCTTCTTTGGAGGAATAACTATTTGGATACTTTGCTCATTTTTTTATTGGGTTATTTGTCTTATTATTGAGTTGTAAGAGCTCTTTATATATTATATAAGGTATCTTATAAGATATATAATTTGCAAGTATTTTCTCCCATTATGTGGGCTATCTTTTCTCTTTGTTGATAGTGTTCTTTGAAGCACAAAAGTTTTTAATTTTGGTGAAGTCTAATTTATTTTTTCTTTTGTTGCCTGTGCTTTGGGTGTCATACCTAGGAATTCTTTGGTAAATGCAAGGTCATGAAAATTTTCCCCTACATTTTCTTCTAAGAAAATGTTTTTGTCATTATATTTAGGTCTTTGATTCATTTTGAGTTAGTTTTTGTATATTGTGTGAGATGAGGCACCAACTTACGTTCTTTTGCATGTGACTATCCAGTTGATCCACCACCATTTGTTGAGAAAACTACCCTTTTCTAAATTGAATGGTCTTGGCATCCTTGTCAAAAATCAGTTGATCACAGCTATATGAGTTTATTGCTGAACTCTCACTGCCATTCCATTTCTCTTCCATTTATATATATGTTTATTTTTGTCCATACAATCTTAAATATCCCTGCTTTGTAAATACATTTTGAAATTGAGACATGTGAGTCCTCCTTTATTCTTCTTTTTTAAGATTGTTTTTTCTAAACAATGGATCATGGATCACCACATCAAAAAATAATGATGTATTGTATGGTGACTAACATAACATAAAGAAAAAAATCGGTTTTGCTAATTAGAATCCCTTGCAATTACATATCAGTTTTAGAATCAGCTGGGATTTTGATAAAGTTTGCATTGAATCTGCATTTCAATTTGGGGCGTACTCCCATTTTAACAATGTTAAATCTTCCAATCCACAAATGTGGGATGTTTTTCCATTTATTTAGATCTTTAATTTTTCTTCACAATGTGTTGTCGTTTTCAGATGTTTTAGAATTCTTTTGTTAAGTTTATTTCCAGTATTTTATTCTTTTTGATGCCATTATGAGTGGAATTATTTTCATAATTTTATGTTGTATTGCTCATTTCCAAGTGCACGGAAATAAAATTTATTTTTGTATATTGACCTTGAATCCTACAATCTTCCTGAACTCATTTATTAGTTCTAATAATTTTTTAGTGGATTCTTTAGGATTTTTTCTACATATAAGACATGTCATCTGCAGATAGACAGTTTTATTTCTTCCTTTCCAATTTGGACACCATTTATTTCTTTTTCTTGCCTAATTACGATAGCTGGAATTTGAACTAATATGTTGAATATGCACAAGGAGATCAGAAATCCTGTCTTGTTGTTGATATTTAGGGGAAGCATCTTGTTTTCCACCATTAAGTTGGGGGTTTAGCTTTGCTCTCAAGGTCTTTCAACTGACTGAATAACCACTCCACCCCCAGATTACTGGGGATAATCTACTTTACTTAAAGTCAACTAATTGTAGATGTTAGATGTTAACTACATGTATAAAATAACTTGACAGCAATACCTAGATTAGTGTTTAATTGAATAACTGGGTAGTATAGCCTAGCCAGATTGACACATTAACTGTGACATCCAGGTTCTTTAAAAGGTGGGTGTATTCTGAGAGAAAATGGCTATGTATGTGATATAAAAGAGGTATAATAGTAAAGTCCATAATGCTTTAGAGCTCCTTGGTGTTGAGCCCTAAGAGGATTAAAAAAGAGAAGCACTCCCTTTCTCACAAGAGTGTTGTCAAGGACTTCAGCTTTGAAGTGCAGCATTACTGTTTTGGTTTCACTAACATCAGATTTTTTAAGTGGTTTCCTAAAATCTATCTTTTCTTTGAGCTTCAACTTGATAAACATCCCACAAACACCTCAAATCTAAAATATCAAAACAGAACTAATTTCTCCCTCCCGTGCTTTCTTTACCTCCTCTATTTTTGCTTCTGTTCTAGTCCCTGCTTCAATGTGTGGTATCATCAAATACACGATCTCTGAATTCAAAACCCTCAGAGTCATCCTAGTTTCTACTCTCTCACTTAACTTTTCAATTAATACTAAAATCCTATAAATTCTTTCCTCTCAATTTCTTTCAGACAACCTCCTTTTCCATTCCCTCCACTACTGCTATAAGTCAGTCCCCAAATGGTCCTTTCTGCCTAGGGTCATGTTTACCCTCCAGTGAATCCTCCACACCATTACAAGAATGATTTTTCTAAATCCCAAATCTGATGACCCAAATGCTCTGCTTAAAACCCATTGCTGAGAGAAAAAAACTCTAAACCTCAGAGTGTGGTGAATAAGGCCTCCATAGCATGTCCTCATCTTTACTGTCTGACCCCCACCAAACAAGCATCAAAACTCCAGCCACACCCAAGTACTTGCATTTTCTTAAATGTGTTCTGCTGCTCTCTACCTCTGTACTTTTTTAAAATTTAAATTCAGTTTAGTTAACATATAGTGTATTATTAGTTTCAGGGGTAGAATTTAGTGATTTATCAGTTGCATATAACACCTGATGTTCATTACATCAAGTGCCCCCATTAATGCCCATCACCCAATAACCTCATCTCCCCATCTACCTCCCCTCCAGCAACCCTCAGTTTGTTCCCTATAGTTAAGAGTCTCCTATGCTTTGCCTCCCTCTCTGTTTTTATCTTATTGTATTTTTTCTTCCCTTCCTCTATGTTCATCTGTTGTTTTTTTTAAATTCCACATGAATGAAATCATAATGGTATTTGTCTTTCTCTGACTGCCTATTTCACTTAGCATAATACCCTCTAGTTCCATCCATGTCATTGCAAATGGCAAGAGTTCATTCTTTTTGATGACTAATATTCCATTTTGTATATATATATATATATATATATATATATATATATATATATACCACATCTTCTTTATTCATTCATCTGTTGATGGACATGGACATCTGGGCTCTTTCCATATTTTGGCTATTGTCAACATTGCTGCTATAAACATTGGGTGCATGTGCCCCTTTGAATCACTAGTTTTGTATCCTTTGGATAAATGCCTAGTAGTACATTTGCTGGGTGATAGGGTAGTTCTATTTTTAACTTTTTGAGGAACCCGCGTACTGTTTTCCAGAGTGGCTGCACCAGTGTGCATTCCCACCAACAGTGTAAGAGGGCTCCCCTTTATCCGCATGCTTGCCAACATCTGTTGTTTCCTGACTTGTTAATTTTAGCCATTCTGACAAGTATGAGGTGGTATCTCATTGTGGTTTTGATTTGTATTTCCCTGATGCTGAGTGATGTTGAGCATTTTTTCAGGTCAGCCATTTGTATGTCTTCTTTGGAGAAATGCTGTTCATGTCTTCTGCCCATTTCTTGACTGGATTTTTTGATTTTGGGGTGTTGAGTTTGATAAGTTCTTTATGGATTTTGGATACTAGCTCTTTATTTGATAAGTCATTTGCAAATATCTTCTTCCTTGACTTTTAGTTCTGTTGATTGTTTCCTTTACTGTGCAAAAGCTTTTTATCCTGATGAAGTCCTAATAGTTTATTTTTGCTTTTGTTTCCCTTGCCCTTGGAGACGTGTCCAGTAAGAAGTTGCTGTGACTGAGGTCAGAGAGATTGTTGCTTGCGTTCTCCTCTAGGATTTTGATGGATTCCTGTCTCACTTTTAGGTCTTTCATCCATTTTGAGTTTATCTTTGTGTGTGGTGTAAGAGCATGGTCCAGTGTTATTCTGCATGTGGCCGTCCAATTTTCCCAACACCATTTGTTGAAGAGACTGTCTTTTTTCCAGTGGTTATTCTTTCCTGCTTTGTCAAAGATTAGTTGACCATAAAGTTGAGGGTCCATTTCTCTCTATTCTGTTCCATTGATCCATGTGTCTGTTTTTGTGCCAGTATCATACTGTCTTGATGATGACAGCTTTGTAATAGAGCTTGAAGTCTGGAATTATGATGCCTCCAGCTTTGGTTTTCTTTTTCAACATTATTTGTCTACTTGGGTATTTTCTGGTTCCATAAATTTTAGGATTGTTTGTTCCAGCTCTATGAAAAATGTTGATGGTATTTTGATAAGGATTGCATTGAATGTGTAGATCGCTTTGGGTAGCATGGACATTTTAACAATACTTGTTCATCCAATCCATGAGCAGGGAATATTTTTCCATTTCTTTGTGTCTTTCTCAATTTCTTTTATGGGTGTTCTATGGTTTTCAGAATACAGATCTTTTACCTCTTTGGTTGGGTTTATTCCTGGGTATCTTATGGTTATTGGTGCAATTGTAAAAGGGATCGATCCCTTGATTTCTCTTTCTGCTGCTTCATTGTTAGTGTATAGAAATGCAACAGACTTCTGTGTGTTGATTTTTTGTCCTGCGACACTCATAAATTCCTGTATCAGTTTTAGCAATTTTTTGGTGGAGTCTTCCTATCCGTGTACTTTTGATCGGGTTCTTCCATCTCTTTCAAATGCTCTTTTCTCCCTACTGTTTCTCCAACTTCATGCATATAGGAGGGCACCTACTTATCTTTTAAGACTCAATATCTAAAGGACATGGTGGAAAGGAAGAGTCTTCAAAGAAAGTTGAGGAAGAATTATATGTGAGCACATATAAGAGAAAGCACTGTGCCATGAATAATTTTAGGAAATAACATGGTTACTCAAAAAAGATTGAAATTATAAAACATCAAAATATTTACTTGGGACTCTAAGAATTTGACAAACTTTTATTTGTTTTTATACTCAACCTTTATATGAGAATTTTTTTATATGCAAAATTACTTCACAATGTCTTCATACAGCTTTTTAAAGTTTAATAACTTGCATTGGAGGTATGACAGGAACAATGTCTCTGTATCATATAAAGTCAAAAGAAACTTTCCTCTAAAGAGTGATGTGGACTTTAATTCTATAGCCAAGGTTATCCATTATCTTTTTGTTTAGGGCAGCCATTTATGTTAAGTGTTATAGGACCTGCAATGAGTATATTATTGTAATCACTGCATAATATGGTTGTTCTACAGTTTAATAAATTCAGTTCTGAACTTCTGCATAGGATATTTATATTATAACCCCAAAGTAAGTTATTAGACTTTATGATACACAAGAGAAAGAAAAGAGAATACACAAGGGCTTTATGAAGACTCTGCTTGTATTTATGTGTATATATGTGCATGTCCAATATTTGTGTGTACATGTAAATATTTATGCATACACAACACATTTTTCTGGTGCAGTTTTAAGTCCGTTTTCTCCTACCCTGTCCTGAATGGAATGAAATTAGGCTTGTCTTCATCTTTCTTAAACATTTATGCCCTTGAATACTGTTAGTAAGCCATCTCTTAGCCTATTTACTGTTCAAAAGTTATCTAGTTCTTTTCATTTGTCTTCTTCTATTTCCCAAATGGTGAAATAATTCAATTTAGAAATTCAAAATCATGGCAGGCTTTAGGGGTACAAAAATGGAGTTCCCTACTTCAGGAAATAGCACTGAAAGTTTCAGTAGGGTAAGAAGATTATTATTCCCCAGGGTTTTTTAGGAGAGATTCTTATTTATCCAAATATTCAAATGATTGCAGCAATAATGACACCATTTCGTGTGCCAGGTGTCATTTGAAGAATTTAAAAACACTCAACAATTTTTGAACAGAACAAGGGGATCTGGTTGCTTTGCACTTCAGAAAACTGCAAACTTAAAAGTTCTTAAAATCTTGGCATTTTTTCTGAAGTGGAAAGTGACCCCTGGCGTCAACAGAGTTACAGGCTGTGGCATTCACTGATAAGGGAGCCAGAGTGAAGCACCTATTAGTGCTTAGTTACAGTAGTATTTACTCAAAAATGGGGGTATATGCCAAATGATAAGGTCCCCGCAAATCTGTGTTGAAATGAACAGGCTGCAATTCCAGCTCTGCACAATTACTGCATACCAGAAAGTGGAAAGAAGAATCAGCTGTACTGGTGGGAATTGCCAAGAATTAGTCTGTGGCTTATACATATGAATTTTTCTGTGTGCATATGTAATAAAGGCAGAGTGACCCGAAGAGAAATACCTTAATATCACATTGGCCACATATCCTGGATCCCAGGTCCCAACTGGGAAGAAGGGAAAGACATTACCCTTCCTTTACTCATGCCTGCCAGAAGACCGAGATGTCTCTGCAGGACTGAGGAGTGGAGGAAGAGCAAGAGAGGGAGGAACAATTGTGTGTTTTCACACTTCTGGATCAACCCAGATTCTGCTGACCACAGTAAGTTGTCCTCATAAGGCCTGTATAGAGACCTTACAAAAAAGAAGGGATGCATATCTAAGAGGTGATGTAAGAACATGTGTTCAACAAACAGCTGTAAGAGCGCTAATGCATTCACTCATCTCCCTAAAAAGAGAATGAGAAATTAAGGGGAACTCCATGTTCAAATCTACTTCCTGTGACCACCAAATACCTTATTCTCAAATTCCTTATGATTAAAATAATCTTAGCCTTCCCATCTCATTTGAATATTCTTCAAGCTTTTTCTTGGTTCAAGAAGATCATTAAAACATATTTGGTACCATAAAGCTACTGAAGCTTCCTTTCTACTCTTATGAAATGATATTAGAATGAAAACAACCCCTCTGCTGCCCCACTTTTGTACTGTCCACTCTAAACTAGTAGCTTGCTGTGATTGCTGCCATTGCTGACAAGGTTCCTCTCTGTGAGCATCTATTTAATGGCTCAGGAGTAACTTACACATACTGGGCCATGATAACAACCCGTTGAATGCCCCAATTTCTTAAATCATAACATTTTTAAACCCATGCTACTGAGCAAGAGTGGTACTTTTTCAGCTAAAAGAAAAAGGTCCAATAAACATGGTAAAATATTTATTTATAGGTCAGAATTTTATTTATATTCAATCATAATGAATAGGTGTGGGTTTTTTTTGGATGGGTGGGTAAACATATTATTTAGAACAACCAATTATTTCAAGGAATTTGCCTGATTTACCCTTTTCTGTTTCCTTTGTCTTCCCAAAACCTAATGTGACCTGTCCAATATAAGCAAGACATAGAGAAATAAATCAGAGAGAAACGAAATCTAGCCTGCCTTACAGTTTTCTGGATTAAATATAATAAAAATCTTTATTTCTTCTGCTAAAAGGAGACATAAGATATTAGGAAAGACTACTTTAGACGAGCTCATACTGAGTTTTATGTGTTTTTAACCTGTGTTCTTCTAAAAATTGTTATTAATTCCGTTTTTCTAAGGAATAGAGAGGAAGCAATCCAGAGGCATGTTTTCTAGGTAGGATGAATGCCGGGAAGTGTTACCCTGAAACACAAGAATTGGGGAACTAGAGGCGCCTGGGGGCTCAGTTGGTTAAGCATCTACCTTCGGCTCAGGTCATGATCCCGGGGTCCTGGGATCGAGCCCTGCATCGGGCTCCCTGCTCAGCGGGGAACCTCCCTCTCCTTCTGCCACAGCCCCTGCTTGTGCTCCCTC
Organism: Eumetopias jubatus; assembly: GCF_037043125.1. Classification (NCBI taxonomy): domain Eukaryota; kingdom Metazoa; phylum Chordata; class Mammalia; order Carnivora; family Otariidae; genus Eumetopias; species Eumetopias jubatus. Next base: position 50,734,710 of record NW_028274814.1, on the reverse strand, counting down.
ACTTTCTCTCTGTCAAATAAATAAATAAAATCTAAAGAAAAAAAAAGAATTGGGGAGCAATTCATTTGGCTGAAAGCAACTCATCTCTTATCTGGAACTGACCGAGCCGGTTCATCTACTTAGGTCTCCAGTTAGGAATGCCAAGAGAGATAATGAGCTAGTGAGGCACATCTAGCCGTTGGGAGGGAATCTGAAACTCCCAGCTCCACCTTGGAACTGTTTGGTAACTGTTGTCATGATTCTCTCAGTGGAGCAAGGAACACAGCAAGTACCCATTGTTTCTAGTGAGCTAGATAAAGCAACGAACACAAACATGGGTTTGTTGGCTCCTTTCTTTCAGCTGTCTCTCTTGGTCACTGTATGGTATTCTTACATCCGGAACCTTTTTGAAGGTGGAAGGAAAAGAGAAAAGTGTATGAGAGGACTTAAAAGTGTGAATGAAAATGAAGTTAGTTCACAAAGGGAGGAAGACCTTTGAGCCGATGTGAAAAAAGTCTCCTTTTCCTTCTCTGAAGTCTGAATAACTTTGGGGCTCAGAAGATAGCACACGAGAGTGAAAGAAAAAATTTTGCTGGCACCCCACTTTTCTAGAACGAAAAAGATCCAGTGGCTCTCATTCTTCTTTTGAAAACATCCTGAAAGTTAAAATAGGCCAAACGGCTTTCCCCAAGGCATTAACCAAGATAGTGCCAGAAGCAGATTTTCTATCAGCTGGGTTTAGAAAAGTTGCATATGCTGTTCCATGATTAAAAACGATTTTTTGTTTTTTAAACATGACCTTAATAATGGAACATAAGGAAGTCTCCTAAATTGTGGCCCTGTTGAAATCGTGTAATTTCGTTTACAACCCCAGAGCTGTCCTTTTTGCTATTTTTGTCACTTATGTTTTTTCTTTCTGTCTTTTTAAAATTAATATCAGATCATCATTTACTTATTAAATGTAGAAATTAAAAAAAAGGGATGTTATGAGTAGACTTACAAAATTTATTGTGTGAATTAATATTTCTGTTGGGCTTGGTTATAATGAAGTTATCATTGGCTTTCAAAATTTGTGGGATGGCGCTAAAGCATGTGGGTTCCATTTCTCCCTATAAAATTTCATTCAGGAATTACTGACACTAAAATTATTAAGTGTATGTAGAATGTGCAATGCTAATAGAAGACTTTATAACATCCTTTACTAGTTATTCTTCACATCACATGTATGTAGTGAGTAAGAATTACCAGGAAGATAATAAAGATAATATCCTCAGACCTGAGACAAAAACTTTGAAAACTTTCTCAATAACAGAGAGTAATGTTCAGGATCAAGGGATAGTTCTAACACTCTAAGTGCATATTTACATCCTTTTTAATGAAAATATGACTTTGAGCCTCAAAGGTAGCTTCAGCTCTGGATACAATTTAAAATTACATCTTTATAAAAAATTGAGCCTCAAGTCATCAATTGGAGAGTAAAAGAAGAGTTGAAATTTAGAGAAAATATTGTGGAAATAGTTTGCTGCAAATTCTTAGAATTCTCAGGACACATGACTCTTTGAAGGGTGAGAGCAGGCCTCTGTGGTAGAATGAAGAGGGCTCCTTCTGCAACGTAAACAGGGAAACCATCCTCAAAGATAGCAGGGGCAGGAGAATCGAGAGGGTTAGTGAGCAGAGGAAACATCACTGGCAGGATCAGCCAGCTTTTCCTGAATTTTTATCTCTTTCAGATCCTTCCTGTGTGCCACCTGCCTCGTTAAAGTGAGCCCAAGAAAGTAAGACAAAATGGCAAGAATAAAGAAAACCCTAGAAAATATAGAATAAGCCTCCATTAGGTGTCTTTCTGTGGTGTATTCAGAAACAAATCATCTGAAAGATGCCTCTGATTATCCAAAATACAAATTTTTATTTTAAGCGCAGGGAGAACTTAATTATATTTTGGTCCTCAAATGGGATAGCTCTTTGCATATGTTTTATTTAAGAAAATAAATATGAAAATGGAAAATTATTTAAGTGGGGCAGCAGTTAAGTCTTGGAAATGCTCTTAGAATAAAATTTGATGAGGTTACGTAAAGGCAGCTTTGATTTTCAGAAGTTAACAGTATCTTAAAAGAAAAATTGTGTATGTGTAAGTGGCAATGCATTTTGGAGGACTGATATTTAAGTCCAAAGAAGTTGACAAAACACTCAACTAATTTTTCAAAAAAATTTTTTAATTTAAATTCAATTAGCCTACACATAGTAGTACATCATTAGTTTTTGATGTAGTGTTCAATGATTCATTAGTTGCATATAACACCCAGTGCTCATCACAACACATGTCCTCCTTAAGACATCATCCAGTTACCCCGTCACCCCACCCACTTCCCTTTCCACAACCCTGAGTTTGTTTCTTGGCGTCAAGGTTCTCTCACGGTTTGTCTCTCTCTGATTTCTTCCCACTCAGTTTTCCCTCCCTTCCTCTATTGTTCTCTGTGCTATTCCTTACGTTCCACAAATAAGTGAAACTATATGATAATTGTGTTTCTCTGATTGACTTATTTCACTAGCGTGATACCCTCCAGTTCCATCCATGTCGATGCAAATGGTAGATACCAATTTTTAAAGACTTTTTTGTATTCTTTCTGGGCTTAAACTGTCATCTAAAGACCCACTGATTTAGCTTTGTCATTGCAGTTAGTGTAATTTTTGTGTTGTGTGATTTGGATATAATCCATATATCACCATGGCAGAGTCGATGCATTTATTAGTATCTTTAATAAACATATCCACTATTGAGTTAATAAAAATTATTATATATAACATTTTATAAGCTTCTACTCCAAAACATAGAGATTGGATTAGAGATGATAACTCTCTGTTCCTAAGATGAGAGCACAGAGACGCTTCGGATGCAGTCCTCAACTGCATTCCTATTTCCACTCAGCCATGTAAGGTCTGTGTTATTAACTACAGGGCTGTGAACATGTGAGGATGTGAGTGATATAGTATATTTCAATACTATTGTAAAATCAACAATCCAAGTCTTTATCTGCTCTCTGGTAGGATTTTGCAAGTAACAAACATCTGACAAAGTTGATGCCATACTAAGTGGTTTAGACTTTATCCTGTAAGGGATGAGAAATATTAAAGAATTTTAAAGTGGGAGGTACCTTGATCAATGTAGACTTTTTTTAAAGAGCTGTCTGGTATGGTGTGCTAGATGGATGAGAGGGAGTTGAGTCTGGAATTTGGAAGCACATGCAAGAGTCTATTGCAAAAGCTACCAAAAGCTTGGAATGCAATAATGAGGGTAAGGAAGCAAAGGATGAAACGGATTCAAGAGGCAATTACAAGGAAGACTGAATTAGTCTGAGAAGTGTGAGAGGGACAAGTCAGATTCTTCTTCAAAATTTTGACTTGGACAACTGTTGATATTACCCACACTACAGGGAATATAGTAGAGGAAGCAGGTTTGGCAAGGGAAGGAAGAATATGGGTAAGTGTGGGATATGTTGAGTGTTCAGTGCCTGAAAGGGCATAAGTGCCATCTAGCAGCAGTCTCCAGCACATTTGGAAATGTGGATCTCAAGTCCAGAAGAAAGGTTTGGTCTGGCATATAGATTTGGAAATCGTACAGTTGGTGTTTGGAATCTTGGGAGTAGATGAGCTCAATGGGAAATAAATTCTTGCAGAGGTGATGGTATTGCTTCAGTGAACTTCCTAATGCAGTGTTTCTTCCATAATAAAAATGAAGCTTCAGAAAGCACAGGGAATTTCTCAAGATGAGGCTTTTGGCCCTTTAACTTCGGAGTGGTTGATGACTACTGTTGCAAGTAAAAAGAAAGATAGTTAACATTGTTGCAAAAAGGAACAGGTGGCCCTTTCCTCATCAGTGATCAGGTATTGTGAATGTTTGTTTATCTCTATTTCTGCTGAGATCTTGGCCTCCATCCTCCTGGAATGGCTTCTAAAAGTATTGCCCACTAATGTATTCTTAGGAATAATAATGTGGATTTAGGTTGCTATGTGGTACTATAAATCATATGATCTGCTCTATGAACAGCTACCAGAGACATGCCTTTTCTACATTATATTTGCAAACTTCATAAAAGCATAAACCCTGGCTGTGTATCAGGCCCAACCTTACTCAACATCTTTAATAGTGGTCTGCCTGGGTAATTCACAAAGTCAAAATGCGAAAGCCACATTGGAAGGAAAGTTGGAATTGGTCAAAATTTTGTCTCTGAATCAAGACTAACTTAGGCCAATGTGAATCAGTTTCTTGGGAGTTTAGAGTTTGATAGTTAGGAATTTCTGTAAGTGCTTCTGTAATAAATATTTTAAAATATTTTTTTAAATTTTTTATTGTTATGTTAATCACCATACATTACATCATTAGTTTTTGATGTAGTGTTCCATGATTCATTGTTTGTGCATAACACCCAGTGCTCCACACAGAACGTGCCCTCTTTAATACCCATCACCAGGCTAACCCATCCCCCCACCCCCCCGTCCCCTCTAGAACCCTTAGTTTGTTTTTCAGAGCCTATCATCTCTCATGGTTCGTCTCCCCCTCCGACTTCCTCCCCTTCATTCTTCCCCTCCTGCTATCTTCTTCTTTTTCTTTTTTCTTAACATATCATTGCATTATTTGTTTCAGAAGTACAGATCTGTGATTCAACAGTCTTGCACAATTCACAGCGCTCACCATAGCACATACCCTCCCCAATGTCTATCACCCAGCCCCCCATCCCTCCCACCCCCCACCACTCCAACAACACTCAGTTTGTTTCCTGAGATTAAGAATTCCTCGTATCAGTGAGGTCATATGATACATGTCCTTCTCTGATTGACTTATTTCACTCAGCATAACACCCTCCAGTTCCAACCACGTCGTTGCAAATGGCAAGATCTCATTCCTTTTGATGGCTGCATAACATTCCATTGTGTATATATACCACTTCTTCTTTATCCATTCATCTGTCGATAGACATCTTGGCTCTTTCCACAGTTTGGCTATTGTGGGCATTGCTGCTATAAACATTGGGGTACACGTACCCCTTCGGATCCCTACATTTGTATCTTTGGGGTAAATACCCAGTAGTGCAATTGCTGGATCGTATGGTAGCTCTATTTTCAACTGTTTGAGGAACCTCCATACTGTTTTCCAGAGTGGTTGCACCAGCTTGCATTCCCACCAACAGTGTAGGAGGGTTCCCCTTTCTCCGCATCCCCGCCAACATCTGTCGTTTCCTGACTTGTTAATTTTAGCGATTCTGACTGGTGTGAGGTGGTATCTCATTGAGGTTTTGATTTGGATTTCCCTGATGCCGAGCGATGTTGAGCACTTTTTCATGTGTCTGTTGGGCATTTGGATGTCTTCTTTGGAAAAATGTGTGTTCATGTCTTCTGCCCATTTCTTGATTGGATTATTTGTTCTTTGGGTGTTGAGTTTGATAAGTTCTTTATAGATTTTGGATACTAGCCCTTTATCTGATATGTCATTTGCAAATATTTTCTCCCATTCTGTCGGTTGTCTTTTGGTTTTGTGGACTGTTTCCTTTGCTGTGCAAAAGCTTTTTATCTTGATGAAATCCCAATAGTTCATTTTTGCCCTTGCATCCCTTGCCTTTGGCGATGTTTCTAGGAAGAAGTTGCTGCGGCTGAGGTCGAAGAGGTTGCTACCTGTGTTCTCCTTTAGGATTTTGATGGACTCCTGTCTCCCATTTAGGTCTTTCAACCATTTGGAGTCTATTTTTGTGTGTGGTGTAAGGAAATGGTCCAGTTTCATTCTTCTGCATGTGGCTGTCCAATTTTCCCAACACCATTTGTTGAAGAGACTGTCTTTTTTCCATTGGACATTCTTTCCTGCTTTGTCGAAGATTAGTTGACCATAGAGTTGAGGGTCCGTTTCTGGGCTCTCTATTCTGTTCCATTGATCTATGTGTCTGTTTTTGTGCCAGTACCATACTGTCTTGATGATGACAGCTTTGTAATAGAGCTGGAAGTCTGGAATTGTGATGCCGCCAGCTTTGCTTTTCTTTTTCAAGATTCCTCTGGCTATTCGGGGTCTCTTCTGGTTCCATACAAATTTTAGGATTATTTGTTCCATTTCTTTGAAAAAAGTGGATGGTATTTTGATGGGGATTGCACTGAATGTGTAGATTGCTCTAGGTAGCATTGACATCTTCACAATGTTGGTTCTTCCAATCCATGAGCATGGAACGTTTTTCCATTTCTTTGTGTCTTCCTCAATTTCTTTCATGAGTATTTTATAGTTTTCTGAGTACAGATTCTTTGCCTCTTTTGTTAAATTTATTCCTAGGTATCTTATGGTTTTGGGTGCAATTGTAAATGGGATCGACTCCTTGATTTGTCTCTCTTCTGTCTTGTTGTTGGTGTATAGGAATGCCACTGATTTCTGTGCATTGATTTTATATCCTGCCACTTAACTGAATTCTTGTATGAGTTCTAGCAGTTTTGGGGTAGAGTCTTTTGGGTTTTCCACATACAGTATCATATCATCTGCAAAGAGTGAGAGTTTGACTTCCTCTTTGCCGATTGGATGCCTTTGATTTCTTTTTGTTGTCTGATTGCTGTGGCTAGGACTTCTAATACTATGTTGAATAGCAGTGGTGATAGTGGACATCCCTGCTGTGTTCCTGACCTTAGGGGGAAAGCTCTCAGCTTTTCCCCATTGAGAATGATATTCGCTGTAGGTTTTTCATAGATGGCTTTTATGATATTGAGGTATGTACCCTCTATCCCTCTACTCTGAAGAGTTTTGATCAAGAAAGGATGCTGTACTTTGTCAAAAGCTTTTTCTGCATCTATTGAGAGGATCATATGATTCTTGTTCTTTCTTTTGTTAATGTATTGTCTCACATTGATTGATTTGCGGATGTTAAACCAACCTTGCAGCCCAGGGATAAATCCCACTTGGTCATGGTGAATAATCCTTTTAATGTACGTTGGATCTTATTGGCTAGTATTTTGGTGAGAATTTTTGCATCCATGTTCATCAAGGATATTGGTCTGTAATTCTCCTTTTTGATGGGGTCTTTGTCTGGTTTGGGGATCAAGTTAATGGTGGCTTCATAAATTGAGTTTGGAAGTTTTCCTTCCAATTCTATTTTTTGGAACAGTTTCAGGAGAATAGGTATTAATTCTTCTTTAAATGTCTGATAGAATTCCCCTGGGAAGCCATCTGGCCCTGGGCTTTTGTTGGTTGGGAGATTTTTGATGACTGTTTCAATTTCCTTAGTGGTTATAGGTCTGCTCAGGTTTTCTCTTTCTTCCTGGTTCAATTTTGGTAGTTGATACATCTCTAGGAATACATCCATTTCTTCCACGTTATCTAATTTGCTGGCATAGAGTTGCTCATAATATGTTCTTATAATTTTTTGTATTTCTTTGGTGTTGGTTGTGATCTCTCCTCTTTCATTCATGATTTTGTTGATTTGGGTCATTTCTCTTTTCTTTTTGATAAGTCTGGCCAGGGGTTTATCAATCTTGTTAATTCTTTCAAAGAACCAGCTCCTAGTTTCGTTGATCTGTTCTACTGTTCTTTTGGTTTCTATTTCATTGATTTCTGCTCTGATCTTTGTTATTTCTCTTCTCCTGCTGGGTTTAGGCTTTATTTGCTGTTCTTTCTCCAGCTCCTTTAGGTGTAGGGTTAGGTTGTGTATTTGAGGCCTTTCTTGTTTCTTGAGAAAGACTTGTATTGCTATATGCTTTCCTCTCAGGACTGTCTTTGCTGTATCCCAAAGATTTTGAACAGTTGTGTTTTCATTTTCATTGGTTTCCATGAATTTTTAAAATTCTTGTTTAATTTCCTGGTTGACCCATTCATTCTTTAGTAGGATGCTCTTTAGCCTCCATGTATTTGAGTTCTTTCCGACTTTCCTCTTGTGATTGAGTTCTAGGTTCAAAGCATTGTGGTCTGAAAATATGCAGGGAATAATCCCAGTCTTTTGGTACAGGTTGAGACCTGATTTGTGACCTAGGATGTGATCTATTCTGGAGAATGTTCCATGGGCACTAGAGAAGAATGTTTATTCTGTTGCTTTGGGATGGAATGTTCTGAATATATCTGTGAAGTCCATTTGGTCCATGTGTCATTTAAAGTCTTTATTTCCTTGTTGATCTTTTGCTTAGATGATCTGTCCATTTCAGTCAGGGGGGTGTTAAAGTCCCCCACTATTATTGTATTGTTGTCAATGTGTTTCTTCGCTTTTGTTATTAATTGTCTTATATAATTGGCTGCTCCCATGTTAGGGGCATAGATATTTACAATTGTGAGATCTTCCTGTTGGATAGACCCTTTAAGTAGGATATAGTATCCTTCTTCATCTCTTATTACAGTCTTTGTTTTAAAATCTAATTTGTCTGATATAAGGATTGCCACCCCAGCTTTCTTTTGGTGTCCATTAGCATGGTAAATGGTTTCCACCCCCTCACTTTCAATCTGGGGGTGTCTTTGGGTCTGAAATGAGTCTGTTGCAGACAGCATATCGATGGGTCTTGTTTTTTAATCCAATCTGATAGCCTGTGTCTTTTGATTGGGGCATTTAGCCCATTTACATTCAGGGTAACTATTGAAAGATATGAATTTAGTGCCATTGTATTGCCTGTAAGGTGACTGTTACTGTATATTGTGTGTGTTCCTTTCTGATCTATGCTGCTTTTAGGCTCTCTTTTTGCTTAGAGGACCCCTTTAAATATTTCTTGGAGGGCTGGTTTCGTGTTTGCAAATTCCTTTAGTTTTTGTTTGTTCTGGAAGCTTTTTATCTCTCCTTCTATTTTCAATGACAGCCTAGCTGGATATAGTATTCTTGGCTGCATATTTTTCTCGTTTAGTGCTCTGAAGATATCTTGCCAGTCCTTTCTGGCCTGCCAGGTCTCTGTGTATAGGTCTGTTGCCAATCTAATATTTCTATCATTGTAGGTTACATATCTCTTCTCCCGAGCTGCTTTCAGGATTTTCTCTTTGTCTCTGAGACTCATAGGTTCTACTATTAGATGTCGGGGTGTTGACCTATTTTCACTGATTTAGAGGGGGGTTCTCTGTGCCTCCTGGATTTTGATGCCTGTTTCCTTCCTCACATTAGGGAAGTTCTCTGCTATTATTTACTCCATATACCTCTGCCCCTCTCTCTCTTTCTTCTTCTTCTGGGATCCCAATTATTCTAATGTTGTTTCGTCTTATCGTATCGCTTATCTCTCGAATTCTGCCTTCGTGATCCTGTAGTTGTTTCTCTCTCTTTTTCTCAGCCTCTTTATTTTCCATTATTTGGTCTTCTATATGGCTGATTCTCTCTCTGCCTCATTTATCCTAGCAGTTAGTGCCCCCATTTTTGATTGCTCCTCATTAATAGCCTTTTTGATTTCAACTTGGTTAGATTTTAGTTTTTTTATTTCTCCAGAAAGGGTTTCTCTAATAACTTCCATGCTTTTTTCAAGCCCAGCTAGTATCTTTAAAGTCATGATTCTGAACTCTAGGGCCAACATCATACTAATGTCCATATTGAGTAGGTCCCTGGCTGAAGGTACTACCTCTTGTTCTTTTTGCTGAGGTGATTTTTTCCATCTTGTCATTTTGTCCAGAGGAGAATAGATGAATGAGAGAACAAAATGTTAACAGGTTAACAACGTCCCCAGTAAATATACTCTATATTTCTAAATCAGAAAATACCTGAAACCAGGGGAAAAGAAAGGGAAAGAAAGAAAAAAGAAAGAGAAAAAAAAAGAAAAAGAAAAAGATAAAAACAAAAATGGAACAATGCAAAAAAAACAGAATATGATCAAATATGATCAGGCTAGTGCATAGGTCAGTGCCACACAGTAGATTTTGGGCATATTTTGGTCTGTTAGAAAAAAGTGCCTCCTAAAATTTTAAAGGAAGAAAGACTTATATATGTACAAAATAAGGGTTGATACAATGAAGGTATGGAAGATGACTGTAAAGATGAAAATTATAAAAGATTTTATAAAAGGAATTGATAAGATAAGAAGTTGTTTGAAAAAAGAAAGAAGATTAAAAAAAAAAGAAAAGAAAAAAAAGGGAGAGAATGTGATCAGGCAGGAGACTAGAACAAAGCCATATACTAGTGATTTAGGGTATGTTTTGATCTGTTAGAAGAAACGGTATCTCAAAATTTTAAAGAGAGAACAACTTATATATATATGCCAAAAATAAGGGTAACTACTATGAAGGGATAGAATATGACTCAAAAAATGAAAAATAAAAAATGTTTTTTTAAAAAAAGGATTGATAAGATGTTGGTTGAAAAAGGGAAAAAGAAAAATAAAAATAAAGTTAAAAAAATTAACTTTGAAAAACTAATGAATCATGGTAAAAAAAAGCCATGAATTCTATGTGCAGTATTCCCCTAGCGCTGGAGTTCTCCCGTTCTCTTTGATCAGTAAACTTGGTCTTGGCTTGCTAGTTGTTCGAGCTGATCTTCTGGGGGAGGGGCCTGTTGCCATGGTTCCCAAATGTCTTTGCCGGAGGCAGAATTGCCCCGCCCTTGTCGGTCAGGGCTAAGCAAGCTGCTTGGGTTTGCTCTCAGGAGCTTTTGTTCCCTGCAAGCTCTTGGCACAGCTTTGGAGGACCAGGGTGAAAATGGTGGCCTCCCAATCTCCCCCCAGAGGAGCTGAGAACTTGGGGCCCCGCTCCTCAGTGCGCCCCCAGAGAAAAGCAGTCACTCCCGTCTCTCTGGTCTCCGGCCGCACTCTGTGCTCACCCGGCCTGTGACCGAGTGTTTCTATCTCTGGCACCCGACCCCGTGAGGAGTCTCCAAACCCAGCAGATCCCTGTGGTGCGCTCCCACGCCGCTCCTCCTGGGGGAGGAAGGGGAGTCTCCCCAGCTCTGCCGCTTGTTGGGTCCCTGCTGGAGGAGCAGTGGCCCGACTGGGTCACGGATCACAGTTTATGGCAACCCCGAGCTGAGAGCCTGCGCCTCGGCTCCGTCTCTGCAGCCGGCTTCCCCGCTCCAATACCTGGGAGCTCTGCTGCACTCAAGCACCCCCGGTTTTTCTGTGACCCCGAGGGTCCTGAGACCACACTGTCCCGCGAGGGTTCCACCCCCGGCTTAGCCACTGGAGCGACGTCCCTCAGCGGAACCCACTTCTAAAAGTTCCGATTTTGTGCTCCGTGGCTCTATCACTTGCCAGAAGCGGCCGATGGAGGCCCCCTCCCCCGCCGTCTACCCTCCCGAATATCGCCTCGGATTCACTTCTCCGCACGCCCTACCTTCCAGAAAGTGGTCACTTCTCTGTTCAGAGAATTGTTGCTACTCTCTTCTTTGATCTCCTGTTGAGTTCATAGGTGTTCAGAATGGTTTGATCCCTATTCAGCTGAATTCCTGAGACCAGACGAAATCCAGGTCTCCTACTCCTCCGCCATCTTGCTCCGCCCCCCTTAAAATATTTTTAACAGAAAAATCTTCAAAACTAAGATTTTATGCTGGGGAAATATACAAAATAAGTGTGATGAATATAATTTGAATATACAAATGTAAAGAGAAAAATTATAGATGAATAAAGCTAATATTTCTTTTCCACAGAATAATTGGCCAAAGAAGAAGAACAAACCATTTGCACACAAGAAAGAATGAACAATAAATCAATAAGCTTGTTCATAGCTATACAAAAATACATTAAAGGAGATGATACTTCTTATATGTTATATAAAAAATATGAATAAAATAATAAAAACCAAGTAGTTGGGGTAGTAGAGAAAGAACTACAAGTAAGATTTTACAAACTTGTAAAACCCTCATAGAAAAAAATTGGAAATGAAAACAGTAAATATGATAGTACTCAATGATCAATAATCCCACTTTTGGGAATGCAGCCCAAGTAAATATTTCTAAGAGGAAAAAAAAGTATTTTTTTCCAGATGTTTATGGCAAATTATTCATCACATTAAAAAACTGGAAACAAAATTTAAGGGATGGATTAGCAAATTACAACCTTTATCTTGATAAATGTGTGACCTATGTGGATACGTAGGAAATTATATAAAAAGTAGATTTAAGTAAATAAAATACACAAGTACCATCACATATTTACAACTACATAAAATTTAAATATAGACATATGCACCTGTAAAAGATTGGAAAAAATGACATAGCTAGTTTTAAAATTAAGTTAGACTGGAGGTCTTTAAATACAAAATTAACTAAATATATTAATCCAGAAGAAAAGATTTTTGAATCTTTATTAGTTGTTTTAAATTTAAGTTCCTTTCAAATTAAATGGGATGGTCAATCATTTTTAGGGGACAGAGAGCAAGATAAGACATAAAAATGAATGTCATATTTAACCAAATTCTGAGAGTCTTAGTGTAAGGGGTAAATGTACACCCTTAAAACAACTCAGAAAATCTATAGTGGGTAGCATGTGTCTTTGGAAGGTCTTAATTAAGCTAACCATTGTTGTGTATGCAATAATGTTAGTTAATTGTTCTTCCCTGTTCTTCTTTTAGATGTGGCATCATTGGACAGTTGTTAAGGTTTTAGTTCTGACATTTATCATGCTATCAAAATGATTTCAATGTAGAGGAAAACCTTATTAATTTTGACCTTACTAAGTTGAAATTTGTGATAATTTAGGCAAGATGTGTTTCAGTTCTCTATGTATTAGCATCATACTGACTAGTTTACTAGATCAGGCAAACTCTCCTGTGGCAAGATTTCTCAGGGACAACAGAGAGATTCTGGAAACCACTCTTCTCCAATCTTCCTTGTCTCTTGTCTGTCCACATGAACTGTCCCTGTTTGAAATTTACCTGTTTTACCTAAGGATTTGTTATCAACCAACACAAAAATATCCCTGGGGGAAATGCTCTAAACCAGAGGTCACAGTCCAGATACTGCCAAGAAGTTGTGTTTTGTTCGGTCCATAGCAGTGTTTGTGTTTCCCCTCAGAATTTGAAAGCCTTTTGACAGAACATACACTTTCCAGTTCACTGTAGCTCCCACCATCCCTACACCTGGCTACTTCATGCATTTGAATTCACCACTTTAGCTGTGAAGATACTCTCAGAAAACCATCTCAAAACATTCCACATTTCTTTCTTCACTGTTCTCCAGAAGAGTATTTCCTATCAGAAGTGTTTATTGCCACGTATTTTCTGCTGCTTTGCTTATGTTTATTAACATTTCATGGGTACAGTCTGGGTTCTTCATTCCATTGCAATTGCTTGAGGGCAGGGATAAGTATTAAATAATTCTGTGTCTTCACAGTGCCTAGTAGAATGCCTTTAGTCTAGGTGCTCTGTGGCTATTGAACGACTGGCTGAGAGATAATTGAGGGTAAATAAAGAGCCTCACATCAGATAGAATGATACTATTCATGTTGTCCTGTAAAGCTTGCAAAGCATATGGATTATGTCATTTGAGCTTTCCAATCTCCTTGGACAGGAATGGGAGTGGTGACAGGGAACAGGGTGTGAACACCCTGGATTCTGAGAATGGAGGTCGAAATTAGGATCTGTAATATGCTTATCCAAATACATTTCAAACTAGTGCTTTCACCCCAACTTTGAATTTTAAGACCCAAATGTCTAATTATTGCTAAGTTACAAGAAGCTGCTGTACAATGATATTTATGGCTCTACTCTCTCTAGAAAGAATTGCACTAGACAGAATTGTCCCTGCCCCAAGCAGTGGGCTTGGCCATGGGACTAGTTCTGATTGGTGGGTTGTGGGCAGGAATGAGATGCATCTCTTTCCTTAGGGACAAAACATTTGACTGCCAGTTCAAGAAATGCAATCCCTCTCCTTCCTTATGGCTGCTATCCTGGTAGCCCATGTTGCTGTGGACATGACCTAGGACTGAGGCAACAGAAAATGTTCTCTCGACACAGGGAGAGCTATGCCTTGGAGGTTGGCTAGAATCTGCAGGATTTGGAGAGTGTGAGAAGTAATCTTTTCTTGTGTTAAGGATCTGTTGTTTCGGGGCTCTTCACTGCAGCGTAACCTTGACTATCCTGATGAACGGTTCTTGGGACTGGGGTTGGGTATGTTGGAGGAGCCGTTACTGACTGATTCCAGAGTGTGGTTGTCAAGAGTGTGGCCCCAAAGCCCGATTGCCTGTGTTTCTATCCAAGCATCATTGCTAGTTCTTGAACGTCTCAGTTCCTCAGGTTTCTTAGCAATAATATAGGATAATAACAGCATCTAGTTCATAGGGCTGTTGTGTGGATGAGTGAATTGCTTAAGGCAAAGCACTAAGAACAGTACTCAGTGAGAGTTATTATTAATAATATCACTAGTCAGAAAACCTCCTAAGATGATAACTCAACTCTTGTGTCTGGTTTCTTACCACCAAATCTGCTTTTCCTCTGTCTTCTATCATAGGGACATCACAACACTTCAGTTAGTCATGCTCAAAAATGTGGCATCTTCTTATCATGCTCTATCACCAGCCATATTCAGCCAGTTGCTGGCAGTTTTATTTTGGCAATATAAATAAATAAATACAACTGTATAATTTTAAAATATCTTAAAAATCTTAAAATGTATCCTCTTTTCTCCTTGCCACCATCATAATTCATTAGCACTGCCTAGAGGATAGCAATAGCCTCCTAATTTGTCTGCCTGCATCCAATATTTGGGAAGCAGAATGATCATTGTAGAAAGAGGATACAACCTGACCTTCTTGTCATACAACCTGACCTTGAACCCCAGTTCTATCTCTTGCCAGCTGTGTGATTTGGGGAAAGTTACTTAATGTCATTATGTCTTTTTCTTCATCTATACAAAGGGATACCTATAATTACTTCATAGGATTTTTGAGACATTATACGAGATAATTAAGGTAAAGCACTCAGTACATAATAGGGGATCAATCATTCTTAATTTGATTCCTTTTTCTCCATTGCATTTAGCCCAAATTGTTGCCAATATTATTTTCCAAAAGTCTAGGCCAGATCAAATTCCTCTCTTCCTCAGAACCACAGAGTGTGAAATAAAATGCAGACTCCTTAATATAGAATTCAAGAGCCTCCAGAAGCTGCCTCCATACTTTTACTACATTCCTCTTTGGCATTGCGTTCCATCGCTTGCTATTACTTGAACATGATTCTGAGATTCTGCCTGTGCTTTCCCTTCAGCTTAGAATGGTCTAGCTCCTTGGTGATTATAGTTAATAATACTGTATTGTATTCTTGAAAGTTGCTAAGAGAGTAGATCTTTAAAGTTCTCATCACTAGAAAAAGATCATAACTATGTGTGGGGATGGGTGTCAACTAGACTTTCTGTGGTGAACATTTTGCAATTTATACAAATATCAAGTCCAGTTATACACTTGAAATTAATATCCTGTTATATGTCAATTACATCTAAAAAACAGCCTATTCCTTCTAAGTTCAGAAATAATGCCACATTCTCTGAGGTGTAAGATTTCCTTCATCCCTCTGTATATCAGTTAGTTATTGCCATAAAATTGCTGCACCATGTGCCACACTAAAACTTGGTGGCTTAGAACATCAAGCACTCATTCCCACAGATCTAAGGGTTGGCTGAAGATGGAAGTAGGCTGGGCTCAGTTAGGGTGTCTAGTTTTGTTCTGCCTGTCTCTTCTTTCCTATTAGGACAAGCATGTTAGCCTAGACATGTTCTTCTCATGGCAATAGTAGAGGTTTCAGAGCTCAAGCAAAAATATGTAGGCTTCTTGAGACCTGCCTATGGAGCTGATACTCCATCAATTTTGCCTCATTCTGTTGGTTAAAGGAAGTCACATTGCCAAACCCAAAGTCAAGGTGCTCTCCCACAATGAAAGGGCACTGCAGGGTTACCTGGCAAAGGGTGTGGTTATGGGAAGAGATGAAGAATTGGGGCCACTGAAGCAATCTTCCACACTCTATTGGAATGAATGGGTCTTACTTCTGGGGTCCTAGCATCTTTACTTCTGTCTTTATTATAGGGATTAAATAGTTCTGCATTGATTGTTTCTTTGTTTACATACTGTTTTCCTTGTTTTAAACTTCTGGGAAGCAGGGGTGTGTTTGACTTATTCTAGTTTTTCCAACAGTACTTAGCATCCTGCTTTATACATAATCAGTGTTCGGTTAATGTTTTTCAAATTAGTATTTTAAAATTTGGACTAAACTAGCTAACTAACTTAAAGATGTGTTTTAGCATTTTGTAAAAGGAAATTTATGAAGCAGTTTTGTTCAAAAAAGAAGAAATTCAGATATTGCTCCTAAATGGAGGCTAAAGGGTTTTTTTCTCTACAGAGTCACTAAATTATATATGAATCGGTTCTCACAGCAATCTACCAATGGATAAAAGAAAAAACTTTGCAAAGAAGGAAATTTGGAAGGGTTTATGAAATGTGTTAGTAAACATGGATGCAGAAGAAAAGGTGTTTGTAAGATGTGAGAGAATATACATTTTGAAGTTTTAAAAATGGGCATAATAATTTTTACAGGTTAAGAACAAGGACATTGTATAACTGTGGCTTGCCAAAAATAATCATCAAAAAAGCATTTATTAGTATTCACTGATGATCGGTTGTTACATTGGAGATGGTAAAATGGTGATCCTCTAATTCTATTATTCCTTAAGCATTTATTAACTAGAATATTTGTAAAGAAGAGCTTTTCTTCCCTCTCCCCACCACCAATTTCCTTCAAGTCCACAGGGACTAATGGAGTCTTTTTTATTCAACGTCTCATAATCAATATGGTCATTATTCTTTTTCAAGCTAAAATCGCCCCAAATTTGGCCAGTGGGAGATCCTTTAACCTGGATCATATGTTCTTTTGACATGTCCCCATTAGTTTTAGAGCACTTCCTTGCTTTCAGGCTAAACAAGATGTTCTGGGCTCACCTTGTATTTTCCCTAACTCCACCAAGAATCAAGGATTCCTTGTTCCTTTCCCTGGAGAATGGTGTTTAGAAACCAGGATCTGGATATCGGGTGTGCTCATTGTTACTGTGAAGTCATTGTTTTTAGGTCCTTTTAGTGGACAGAACTTTTATATAAATTTTTTATTTCTGTCCATAATTGTTGCACTAATACCTTTACCAACAACAATCTATTCAGAGTTTAAGATTTCTTTTTAATACTCTTTGTCCTTAAGTTATTAGGAAACAGGAACGTGGGAGCACGGTGTCAAATTATCACCCAGTGGATTACTTAGTAATTACAAAGAGAAAATATACCTTTACAATTGAGAGATCTGGTGGATACCCCCAAATCAATGATCAAATTTGCCATTATCAATAATGGGACACACTGGCATTATGTACCTCCTGATAATTTAATGCATTGGAGAAATTCACAATATTACCTTGCCAGAAACGTTTATCCTTAATTTATTCATGAGGAAAAGAATCAAACAATTCTAGATTGTGAAGATTTCTGTTAGCTAATTTTGGCCCAATCTCTCCAAAAATGTCAGTGTCACGAAAGACAAAATAAGATGGAGGAACTATTCTAGATTAAAGGAGACTTAAGAGGCAGGATAACTAAACCTAATAAGGGACATTTATGGGACAATTGTAGACTCTGAATATTGATTTAAGTATAATTATGATCAATGCGTATTGGAGGATATGAAGGAAGGGAATGTGCATATATGTGATACATTAGTTTTTGTTTTTATTTGTGAGAGACAAACTTTTATCTTCCATAGTAGGATGTCAATGAACAATGAAGAGTAGCAATGTAGGTGTGTCATTTTGAACTGTGAGGGTGAGTGCCGGCAGTTTGAATGAAGATCCCTGAGGGGTGCCTGTGTGGCTCAGTGGGTTAAGGGTCGGACCTTTGATCTCATCTCAGGTCATGGTCTCAGGGTCCTGAGTTCAAGCGCTGTGTTGGGCTCCACGCTGGGCAAGAAACCTGCTTTAAAAAAAAAAAAAAGTTGATAGTGGTGGCCTTTAGGGAGGGGGAGGGGAGGTCAAAGGACACTGCTACTGAACAACTTGATTATTTTAAACTTTGCTCACACAACTTTGATGAAACTAAAATCTAAATTTAAAAAGAAAATAAATCTCAATTTAAAAAACAAAATGAAAAAATGAGTGCACGTGATGAAGAGCTACAGGGGTGAGGGAGGTTGGGGCCAGACTGTGAAGGAACCTGTGTGTAGAAAGGGAGTTTGAACTAAACTCCACTAGTGGGGAGCCTGTTGAGTGTTCAAGCAGGGTCATGGTGATGTAGCTCCTATAAAGATCGAGAAAATCCTTCTTCGAATACCTACTGATTTCATCCTCAGGGTCTGCTTAGAAGTTATTCATTTATTCATTTAGGCAATGTGCTGGGTGTCAGGAGGGTTGCAGTGAACAAAATGGACCAGCCCCCTGCCCTGGTGGTGCTTACTTTATGTACTGCTCAGGCTGATGTGTAGATTTGGGACATGTGAGGAATAATCACCCCTTGCCTCAGATTGGCACCTCAGAATTCTTTCAAAATGCTACTGTGTGTGTGTGTGTGTGTGTGTGTGTGCATGCACATGCTCTCCAAAGGAATCCAGCTTAATTCACACAATTTCATATTCATTTTGCAGGACCAATGTCCCCACAAGTGATTGTCAGACACCTCTGTGACTCTGTGTTCTCTCAACAGCCTGCCCGTGTCTCCCTGCTGGCTCTTCTTTCTTGTACTTAAGGCAGGAGATCCCTATGCTTTGTCCTGATGTCCTTTGACTGGGGTCTGCATAAGATCCCTTGGCTGTGAATGGGAAGGGTGATGGGAGCAGAGGGACCATCAGAAGTGGGCAGAAATCACCATCAATAAAAGCTACTCCAGAAGATAAAAGAACTCTGAAGGGGGTATGAAGAAGAGGGGGTACCTCCCTAGAGGATGATGGCATGACTGCTCCAGGACCCACACAGAAGGAGGCAGGTTCTAAAATGGAGAGACAATATTGGGGGAATGGATACCTGGATCACAAAGAAAACTGTTAGAAAATTTCGGAGAAAGACATGAAGTGATGAGAGAGAAGGGAACCTGTGAGAGGAGAGATACAGAATTTATCTCCATTTTGTTTTATCACTTGCATCATTATCTGACTGCCTCTGGTAATAAGATGTTTGAAAATGCCTCCAGATACGGATGGGATCTCTCATCCATATTGTCTGTAGTAAAAGAAATTAGGGCATATTTCTCAAGAAGCTTGATCAATCTGATAATGAAACACCGGGAGTGCATCTTCTCTACGTCATAATGGTGAGACTAGAGGCCATTTTTCCCCCTTAAAGTATTTAGATGGAAAAAAAAGAAGGAAAAAAACCACACAAAACTATTCAGCTAGATAAAATCAAGATTCTAAAGGATTTCTTAAAAAACAAACAAACAAGCAAACAAACTAAAAATCCAAAAAACAACAGCTAGGTAGGTCAGAAAAATTGTTGTCATATCCTTGCTATATTGAAGGAGGAGAAAAAGCCAGTAAGTCAGTGCCAACTCTAACTGTGCTTAATTGGGGGGTTATTTCCACTCAGGGTGTGTTCTTGCAGGAGTTGAGTGATGCTAGAAACAACGCCGTGCAAATTCTTCTCTTTATCACAAAGAACTTACTATCACATCACAACTTCCATCCACTTTCTAGATCCAATCATTCTTTTCTCTTCAAGTCTTATTTATTCTTCTCTTCTTTCTCTCCTCCCTTCAGCCCCCATTGTATATTTTGGAAAAGAAAAGGGACCATGTAGGGAAGGATTAAAGAAATGTTTCTCTGCATATACAATGTGAGTGTGTAGAAGTATATTGTTACAGTGTACACAACAGGCTCAAGAAAATGCAGTGGGTAATGAAGACTTTTTTAATTGTTGGAGCCGAAAGGCAGGTCTTCAGGCGGGGGGATGAAGGTTGTTTAACTATCCCTTTGCAAAAAGACTGCCTGGGTTGAATAATTAATATCATTATGATAAGAACAAAATAGAGATTCTTTTAAAAGAGTAATGATGGTAGAATCAGGATCTTAGTATGCTTGTGAGAGTTATTAAAATTGAATGCTCTGTGTTTCCTGTACACTCCAGGAATTGCAAGCAAAAGAAGATGGATTGGATTCAGCAGAAGGCATTAATATGCATGTTGTCAACTGAGCCTTTAACGAATTATTTTTTCAAAGATAACATTCGAATATTTTCTCTAGAAACTAGGAAGCCTGTTTTACATTAGGTAACGAGCAGAGGCAGACTGACTTTGAAGCTAATGCAACTTCCGATTCCCAGCCTCTCACTTGGGGCCCTTTCTTCTAAGGCTGTGGGAGAGGCCCTAATAATGTGTCCAAATGTTTTAGTAAAATTTGCAAAAGTAGTATATTTTAATTGCAATCATTTAAGATTGCTGTCTCTTTCCACTCCAACTTTCTCTGATTACCTCTTATACTGGGTGTCATTGGAGTGGCAGTGAGTATTTTTAAGATGAAGCTAAGTGGAGGCTGAGTTGGGAATAATTTAATTTGGGTTCAGTGAGATATATTTATACGGCTTGCCATCAGTTTCCTATAGAGTTAAGTTATTGCCAGCTTTCTCAAAGAAGGAAAAGCTTCCAGGAAAACTCCATCAGCCCCCTGTGCCTCCTTACCCCGCACTACGACGTGAAGTCTCAGAGAACATGTGCTCAGTGCCTCATCCCCTTACCTGAAGCTGTAGTCTGCTTTTGTATTCCATAACGCTTTTTTTTTTTTTGCCCTTTCAGATTTGTCTCACAAATAGAATATTTGACAACTTAGAATTTTCTTTAAAGAATCAAAGTATAATGCTTCCCACTAGAAAGCTTCTGCTTTGTAAGATGAGTATATCAACATTAAGTTTCTAGAATTTTTCATAGGCTGGGAAGGGAAACCCGAACATGGATTTTAAAAAGTTTCTTTAAGAGTTGATAAAGTTTGAGTTTGTTGCCACTTTATCTGAAGTTTGGAAAGACACTTTGGGACATTTTAATAAAACAAGTAAGAAATTACAGACCGCTGTTTGGGCCATAGTTGAAGAGTTCTTTATTTTATACGTTTATTTATTGAAGAACTAAGAGAAAATTCATATAATAATTAATAAAAAATGACAAAAAGATTAGCACTTACATCAGTAGAAATCAACCTGATATTAAGAAGCAAATTGCAACATTTTTTTTTTCAAATCATACCACAACTGTAAGAAGAAAAGAGAAATTTTGAGTAATGAATAGGCTCCTGGATTGTTTGATGATTCAGTTATAGAAGAGGAGTGAACCAAATGAACACACTGGAGAAAGATTTAAATTTCTGGCTGGTTTGAGACAAAACACTAACATTGTTGAAGATAATGCAAAACTTGTAATACACTGCAAACTGGTTAATGAGTGGCATCAAATCAAGGGATATTTAATATTAACCACTGTACACGAAAACTTGAAATCCTTGAAACCGTTCAACTTCTATATAAAAGAAATTTGATAAAGGTTTTCTCTAATTTGACAGCGATTCTGAAAAACACATATTGCACTACTACCAATAAGAAATTTTTCTAAATGGTTAATAATGAAAAACAATTTTTGAGCAACCATGGTAAAGGGTAGACTTGATTCTTTCTGTTATTTTCATATAAATGATATTATAAATCATAATGTGAAGAATACAAAGTAAAAAAATATAGAAAAGCAAATATAGAACATTCAGGCAATAACTAATAAAATTGTAATAATGACAAATTGACAAATTTTTTGTGGCATTAATAAATATCAAAGAATTTTTTATTTCTTGTGATTTATTTTCTTGTTTTAAGTAAATCTTCACTTCCACATCAAAATTTCTACTCTTTCCTTAAAGAGGAACCCCAAATGGTAAACCTTAGGCCTCACCCTGTGGTATCGTTGCTTGATATGAAAGATGTTGTGAGATAAATATATCCCCCCACCTCCTGCTTTTATTTATTTATTTATGGATTTATGGATTTATTTATTGCTGGGCAAAGCATGGGCTTTGCATCTGGTGACTGGGCCATGGACAAGAGTGTTTGCATCTCTTGGGATCCTCTCTTTTGGTCAAGAGAGCTGGCAGAATACCTCCATGTTTCATTAGCAGCCTCAGGCAAGAGCTTTTCCTTCAATAAATGATGCTGTGAAATATAATCCAACATCTTGTCTTTTTAGAACATTGCTTTTTGTGCTTCCTGACTAGGAGTTAGGAAATGCATATTTGCAATGTTGAGAAATAGCGTTCCAAATTTCATGAATCTGGATGATCCTTGAAAACAGTTTTATTGAAAGGCTTGTGGTCCTTAGAGGCAAAGGTCATTCATGAGAAGTGCCAGGGAATGACAGGGAGTCTGAGAAATAAGGAGAGAGGTCTTCTCCCATTGAATGGACAATGGGCAATGAATACCATGGAGAAGAGATGCCACCTTCCATTCACAGGCTGCATGGTTCCTTGAATTAGATCTTCCAGAGCCAGAGTCAGCAAGACTGCTTGGGAAAGCGGTTTCTAATAGTCATTAATAAAACCCCAAACAAACCAAAACCTTAATATTTATTGAGGCCTAACCACATGTCTGGAACTGTGCCACTGTTAGAGGAGGTGATTGGGAGGAAGTGACAGCCAGTTGACCCACAAGCTGGATCTGGGCAACTGGAAGCTCCTTACCCCCTGCTCTGTTCTTGGAATGTGCGTTCTACCCATTGTTCTCACCCTAGGAGCTACTTCAAGGATACAGCTTTGAGAGACTAATGGGTTGAGACCATCTGGACTATGTACATGACTGAACCCCATGAAGGCCTCTATATAAACTCTTAAGATTCTGGTGGGCAGGTGTTGAGATCCATTTATCTTGTGGCTGCCCAAGACAAGCCTCCTGGTAAGTTGTCTTGCTTATTAAAACTGCCACCCACCAATCCGGAGTGAGCTGTCTCTTTCTTCAGTCTTTCCTTGCTCTCTGTGTACACGGACCAATTTAGAATTTCACCAGGGGAACTCTTGAGGTTGCTAACCAACAGTCAGGTGCTGGGAAGAGATGGATCATGTAGATGTTGGTCTAGCTCCTTAAGTAGTTAAACAAGTAATTGGAAAGTTAGGGAGATATACATGCGTTTACAATTTTAAGTTTAGCCTTATGAAATTGCCTTTTTATTATAGGTCAATACTGGTTATTTCGTGTGATTGGCAGTTTCATATGATTGAATACCAGCAGTTTCATATGGTCCAACATAAAGAGCTTATGGCTTTATTATTTTCCTTTTGGGCCAGTTCTTCTTAATGCAAGACCAAATGACCAATTTGGTGTGTGTCATTATCTCTGGTGCCCGCATCACGCATGTCAGTACCATCACCTTGTCATCTGATAACTGATCATACAAATTCCTCTACACATTTCCAAATGCAGGGGGTGGGAGTCAGGGGGATGGTGGGGAGGGGCCATACCTCATTTAAAAACTCTTGCAGTTGTTACAGAAATCAATTCAGGCTTGGTTGACTGAAAATATCCTCAGATGAGGTGGGGGGGGACTTGAGCTAGAAATTAAAGGGGAGGGTAGACTTTATTAGGGAGAGGGAGACTGAGAATTCATTCTTTCCTTTATACTTGCAAAGGTGAATGGGCTGGAATGGAATTCCTGGGTCCAGAAAGGGAAGAAAAGAAAATAGAGAAGAATGGCCCAATTTTGGTGAAGAGGATTGGGACAGGAAGGGGAAGTTGGGCCCTGAGGGTTTTTTGTTTTTGTTTGTTTTTGTCGTTGCTTTTTAAAGTAGGTTAAAGGTCAACCCTTGAGTGAGTTTGGGTCTTATTCTGAAGGTAATGGCATTCCCGGGAGACTTAAGGAAGTGTTTCAGGAAAGCTCCATGGGGTCCTTGCTCTGCATCTTACACCCCTCCTGGAATCCATGTTCTAACAACTGGAAATCTGCACATAGAGTGGTTTGGGTTGGCTGCTGTGTATCAAGGGGCACAGCAGCTCTGGAGTGGTTCTATAGTTCTCCAAAGAGGTGGAAGTTCAGCCCTATCCTGTCTTAGAAAAACAGTAATACCATTACTGAGAAAGAATAATTTCGGTGTTTGTGTTTCCATATAACGCTTATGCGTTTGTGTGTGCCTTTAAAAATCTTAGATGCAACCATTAAACCTAACAAAAACTAGGAAATATGAAAAGGATTAGGTTCAGATATATTATGACTACTGTCTGGTCTATAGGACCTAATACACATGTATTTTACATAGATCAAAGCCCCAAATTACTAGGTGTCACTACTTCAGACACAGGAGTATTACCTGTGTGTTTATATGGCTGCTTCTCAGGGACGTTGGTGAGAAGTTCATGATGTTACCAATATGAAAATGCGCCACCACTATAATATGCTGGATCTTTGAAGAGACAACGGATCAGAATAAAAATGGTGCATACACGATGATATTAATATTAAAAATAATAATACAGGTGGTGATAAGTGCTATTAAAACAGAAAACAGTTTAAGAGGGAGCGAAATGAGTGCATGTTTGCGTTTTACAAGAGGGTGGGTTTCTAAATGTCATGAGATGTAGTTTCATATAAGGATTATTCACCTATCTCATCATTCTCTCTCATCAAGGTCTTTAAATAACAGGATCTACTTTAATAAAAAATGCCAAACTCCTGGAACCTTCACTAGTCGTCAGCAAAGCACACATAGAATCTGTACTATACAATTTAGCCCTTAATTGCGTTTGCCTTTCTTTGTTTCCCATTGTTTTCCCGTCAGCTTCATGGGCTCAAAATAGACCTTAAGCTTCTTGAAGGCAAGAACCCGGCTTTCATAAACCGCGTCCGGCACACGCGCTGCACGTACGAAGCAGAGGCTGATTTATGGGAAAGAGAGCAAGGGTCTTAAATTTCAAACTGCAGCTCCGCCTTTGAGAGGCTTTCCGCAGCCGAGTGCGGCCGCCCACCGGGGGCACTGTCTCTCTCCCCGCACCCCTTAGCCGCCCTTCCTCATTGCTGTGCCCCACTGCGGCCAGCAGGAGGCGCCACGGACCCAGGTTAAGCCTTTTCCCCCCTTTTCCTACCCCACATCCCCCAGCACGTGACGTGGGAAGCTGCCTCAGCCGGAGTCTCAGCAATAGGAGTGAGGGGGTGACGGGGTTTGGGGGTGGGGTGGGGTGGGGGGTGTGGAGAAAGAGGGCACGCACACACACACGCTGGGAGCAGAAACATCCTCCCTAGCTTCGTGGGTTTCTCCTCCCACCAGAGCCAGTATGTAAGAGGTAGGTGTGTGTGCGGGGTGGGGGCCGCACGTTTTTGGGTGTGAGACCCAAATCCAGACCAGGGAACCTGCGATCTCCCGCCCAACCCCCGTCCCCGGTGATTAATACCCATTTTTCTTACTCTCCCCCTCCTCCCCCTCCTCGTCTTCCTCTCCCGCTGCCGCGCGGTTGACTTGCACAGCGTGCCCCCGCCCGCTTCCCCTCCCCCGGCTCCGATCATCACCAACTGGAATCTGGGCTCCTGCCTCTCCACCCCCCCCTTTTTTTTTTGAGAAAGGAAGGTTCCCCCCCAACCCCTTTTCAAAAACCACTTCCTTCGGCTTCTTCACCTCTAGGAAATCTCGGGGCTTTGCTCTTATCGAAAGTGTTCGTCAGGGTGATTTTTTATGACCACAGTCCAGAAGTGCTGGCGTCCGAATGCATTTTCTTTGGCTTTGCCAAGAAGAGTCGTGAACTTCAAAACCCCCGACACGGATTATCAATCCTGCTTTGCAGGAAAGGAAAACCCTCAATCCCCGGCCACCCGCCACCCCTCTCCGGAGATTCTGCAATCGCCCAGGCGCTCGGAGTCGGTACGTAAATGTTCGCTTTGGAGTCTCCTGTCAGGGTGTTGGGGTTTGGGGGTGTTAGGAAGATAAAGGGTCGAAGCAGTGGAACCGTTAACTAACCTGCTATTGGGTGAAGCTCTTGAATCCGGCAGAACCCGGCACTTGCTAATTTGGACGTGGCTTTTTAAAAAACATATATATATTTTTTACGGTGAAAGGGGAGGGCTCCCTCTGGTCTTTTTTGGGGGGAGGGGGGTGTTAATCCCCTTACCGAACAGAGAGGTTGGGCATCGGTGCCCCGGGCCGGAGCCACGCGCCGCGACCATCCGTCCAATCGACACGTTGCAGGTGAAGCCCCGTGCGCTGCACATCAGCGCGGCGGCGGCGTGAGTGTGCGCGGGGGTGAGTGTGCGCGGGGGTGAGTGTGAGTGCGCGCGCGGGGGCGCGTGCGCGTCGGGGGCGTGTGTGTGCGCGCGCGCGCGTGTCAGTGTGCCCCTTCCAAGAAATGCCCAGTGTGCACTCAGTGCACAATCAGAACCCATTCAGCACAAGCCCGGGGTGGGAGGAGGCGCTACCGCTGGAGGCGATGGGGAGAGCGAGACAGACATGTCGGCAGCAATGCAGATGGGGCTGGGGGCCGCACTTGCTGGCGAGTTAAGTGGGGATTGTGCTTCTGCGTGTGTGCGAGTGTGTGGAGTGTGTGTTGCTCTCTGGTGCCGCTTCTCCCCCCCTTCCTCCTTCCTGCCCGCTGCCCTCCTTCGCTCGCTCCCTCCCTCTCCCCTCTTCCATTCAGGTTGGCATTCCCACCTCTCATCCATGCCTGTCCCAGGAATGGTATAGCCAGACCTTTTCTGAATTATTTATAGACCGGTGCCGGCAGTTTTCCATCCCTCTCGTGTGCACTCTGTGGGAAATGCGGGGTTTCCTGCCCCTTTTCCTTAAAACGAATTGATATCTTTTTCGGAATGCATTTTTCTCACCCTCCGGGGAACACTCGAATCAAACCCTGACCGCCTCTTTTTCCCCCTTAGGAAGGGGACGCTTTGGGAATGACCATGCTCCACGGAGGGACAGAGCCGGCCCCCAGCTTCTCTACACAGAGCCTCCTCCACTAAAGCTCCAAAAATCAAAAACCGTGATTGCCAGAAGAATCATTAAAAAAATAGCCCAGCCACTAACCTCACATGCAAATGGAATAATTACTCTGGATTCTGCATTGTGAGCTGCTCTCCATATTCTGAATTACCTTTGAATTCAGTCTTTTTTTCTTTGAATTTGCATCTCTTCAAGACACAAGATTAAAACAAAATTCACGCTAAATTGGATTTTAAATTATCTTCCTTTCATTTATCCTTCGTCTTTCTTATGTGGATATGCCAGCGAGAAGAGGAGACTGGACATTCCCAACATGCTCACTCCCTTAATCTGTCCGTCTAGAGGTTTGGCTTCTACAAACCAAGGTAGGGCAAATTCTGTTTTATTTCGTCTCACCTGGGGTAGGGATTCCTTGTTTATCTCTCTCTTCAAATCCCTCAAGTGGAATTTTTGGAAGAAAAGGCGACAAGATAAGAAAATAATGCTGTTTGGGGAAAAAAGGCTTATTACAAAGGGGGAAATCTCCCATGTTATGTCTTTCCCTTCCTCATCAAACAGGTTTCGGGTTTTGGGGAGGCAATGGGGGTGGATGCATGTGGGAACGGAAGATGTTGGGTAGCATAAGGGTCTATGTATGTAGACATGCATGGGAGACCTGTGTGATTTTTGAGCTAAAGAGCATTTTATTCACCCAGGGCTACAGCTCTGATTTTTATGGGAATCTAGGGAAAAAAAAATTTTTTTTCAGGCTAGCCTTTTCCCCCATTGCCACTTCCATGCCTGTCTGTCTCCTATTCTCTACCTTCCTAGGAATTTTTTTTTAATGCCCTTTTAAAAAATGAAAATAATGATTACTGTGGTTGTTGCCCTGAAGTCCACTTGCTGTCTAAAGCATTGACACCGGGCCCAGAGATCCCGGGAGGCCTACTGCAGAGGGACAGGTCTAGGTGGGGAATCTGGCTGGTCTAGGAACACCTGGAATTGAAGGGTGCTGCAGGTTAAAAGGACTTCAGTCTTAGGCTTGCAAGGAACGAATTCTGTCAGTATTCTTTTAATTGATATATTTTTTCCTGTGCTATTATTTTTGAGCTGTAAATTTCTCCTTCTGTCTACACATCTATTTATACCCACACATCCTCCAAGCAAACTGTTACTTCCACACTCTTGCAAAATGGCTATCTTGCAGAGTTCTAAAATGCTGTGCATGAGGAAGGGGTGCAGAATTCGACACGTGAGTCTTTGTGTTAAACAAAGAGATGTGCCGTTTGCATGTGTTCGTCTTGTACCTTCAAAAGAGAATGAAGACTTTATTTTTTTTTCCCCCTCTCGTCAATTTTTACAGTATATGAAATGTGGCTAGGCAGTATTTTTTTATGTACTTGAAAAGAGAAATAGCAGGAGAAACGGAAAAGACTTAGCTAATGACTCTTCAGCTAGGCACTCATGCAATGCAAGATAACCCCTGAGGCAATCAGATCATCCACAGGCTGGAGGGCCATGATGGCGAGCTGGTGTGCTCTTCTCCTTGGTCCACTGACCGTACACCCCCAAACTCTAAGGGTACCCAAATGCAGGAATTGGGTTGAGACAAAGATCTTCAAAATCCTGTAGCAGAATCGTGGGCATCGATAGTCTCTCTGAAAGTATTCTCCCCGCAAATCTTTTTTTCTGGCATTTTTAATGACTATACTTTGAAGCAATCCAAAAATACCAAGGGGATGTGGGGGAAGTAGGAGAAGATCTTTGTCCCTCAACATCAATCACACCAGAAGATAGTTCCTCATTGTCCAGAAAGGTTGGATATCATCCACACTCACCCCCCTGCCCCTCCGGTTTCGTTCTTTTGAGCCTTTAACTGGTAATCTGTACCCATCTGTACTGTGGGCAGAATGGGAGAATGGGATCCCACTTTGAACCATGTTCTCACCATGTCTACAAATAGCTGAGGTTATCTGGTGTGTGTTCACCTTACAGACACCTGAGCTGGTTCTCCATCTGCTTCTACTCCTTCAAGTGGGAGGATGTATTCTTAATTTTACTTCAAAATAGAACAGAGGTATGGGTGAGAACAGCAACTCCATGTGCACTGGTTTCCTACGTACAGATGAGCAAGGTGAGGTGGGTGTCCTTAGGGCCTCTGCCCCTTTTCTCTTTCCTGGTGCCTGCGAGGGTGCCCTATAGGGACGAGGTCCTTCGCCGTATTGGTTGGTGACCAGGTTGACAGCAGGCCTTTGGGCAGAGTCTCAGCCACATTCTCCTAGAATGCTCATGGGATTAAGCCAGGTTCTAGGCCATCCTTAGTTGGCCCTAAAGCTAGACAAAGGACGACAGGTTAAAAGGGGAGGGTGGTGGGGACTGGGTGGTGGGAAAGCTACAAGGAGAAGGGGAGGTGCTTATTAGGATTCAAGGTGGAATCACCATAGTTGGTCTGCACCTTTACCACATCCAAAGCCGTTTTGGAGCCCTGACGAAGCAGGTGTGTCCCGTCCCCGTGAGCAGTCTTGACGAGGCCGTGACTCAGTGGTGTTCTAGGCTGTCTCTGGGCCACTGCTCTCCCTTTCTCTCTCTGTTTTCCCCCCTCATGGCACAAAGAGCTGACTGGGTTCGATTTTGTCTTCTCTCCTTCTGCCACCCCTCCGTACAGTGTGGGTTACCTGAGGAAGAAATGTGTCTGCTGGTGGGAGGAAGAGCAAATTTAATTTCAGTTGAGGAGCCTCCGTGATGTACAATTAAGAAAACAAAATAATAAAAAACACTAATGGGAAATAAAGACTTCTCAGGCAAGCCCGGCTAAGGAGTTTAGATTGGTGATTTGAAGGGAAGCAGAACAACATGGTTGCCTTCTATCCCTGTGTGTTTCAGGTGTAGCAAAGCATGACGGTTCTGGGACCACAGAGCCATGTGGCCACCCAGAGATACCTGTTCACGTGCTGCAAAGAGAGGAGCAGGGTGTGCCCCTCAGTTGTCTCATTTCTTCTCAGCATTGGTTCCATTCCTAGGAAGGCTGTCTGTCGGAAGACTCTTGCTTTGCCACTGCATGTGTGTCGTTTCAGGCAGGGATAGATGCAGAGAAAGCACAGAAGAAACGAGGCAAAAATAAGGGAACGGAGGAGGACCAACACATTTCTCTAGTCACTACTTTGCACACCAAATGCCTTTCTTGTAGGCTGAGTGCGAAGAGCGACTCCCTCTGGTGAAGGGGTGAACGGCAGGTTGATTTTGTATTCCTCTTCACCTCCAGAAGGATGGCTTCGGAACCTTGACCATCTTCTTTGACCTTCATGCGCATGCACCAGCCTTGTGTGAGGAGGGGCAGTGGGCACCTGGGCGGTGGACACACGGACTGAAATTGGTTGGGGGGATGAGTGACGCTGGACAGGGAGAAACGAGACTGAGCTGATTCAGCCCTCGACCATATCATCATTGCCTTGTAAAACATTCTCCCGTCTGCTCCATGAATGTGATGAGCCCCGGATGCAGGGGTTTGCCCCCCTATTTTCGTGTTCAACAATGTGAAGATGAAAGTGATATGTCCACGACTGCTAACAAGTTAAAGCAAAAATGTCATGAATGTTTATGGAGTAGGAAATATAGCAGGCAGGGGAAAGGACGGGTTGTATGTGAAGAAACCGTAGCAAAAAAATCAGCCTATAAAAGCCAGGGGCAGGAAAGAAGCCAGGGTGGAACTCACCATTCTAAAGGTTGGCAAACGGTTGTTCTGAGTGATAGCCTTTTCTCCTTAATAAGGAAGGCTGGGGCTGACAAAACCACTCATCTCGTGTAACTTGTTGGGGTCAGGAGTGGATACGCTGGAAAGTTAGGTCCTCTTTCCCTCCTGTCATTCTCCAGCCTCCTTAGAAATTCTAGAAATTTCTTCCTTTCAGTAAATTACATTTTCAGTCTCTGGTAGCGTGCATGCAATCAGATACGAGTGTCGTCTGTATAAATAAATATACATCAAAAAGTGTTACTGATCTAATGAATTGTTCACATCTATTAAAGTGCATCCCCTCTTTGAAACCACAGAAGAAGTCTCTAGGGAGAGCAGATTAGTGGTCGAATTGATACTATCTTTCAGAAGGATGCCGAAACTAGAAGAACCGAATGCAGTCAGGATGAGGGGGAGTGGGCATTAACTCAGAGGAGGTGGGTTTCTTGGGGTGCGCCTGTGGCTGTTAATGCTCTCTCTGTGTCCCTTACACCAAATCCATTGTGTGGATGTGCTCTTGGCATTTTGTGAACCCAGAGAGGTGTGTTTGGGAACCTTTGGTTGGTTCGTGGATGTCCTCCAACTACCTTATTTTTGTCTTTTCACTTTTAGTGCGTGCAGCTGAGGTTGGCAGAGAAGGTTGGCAGGGTGCATATGTTGGCCCTTTGTTGAAATCCTGCCTGACTGCCCCAAGCAGAATGGCCACTCTGCCTTCTGTGCATCACCAGGGCTGGTTCATGATCATGACCATACTTTTATCCTAATTTTGTTTCTATGCTCTGTTTCCCAAAGTTTGTGAGCTCCTTGAGGACAGGGAGGGGTATTTATTCATCCTGGAATCATTTGTCCTTAACACAGTGCCTGGCACATAACAGATACTTGAAACAAAAAATACTAGGTAAGTGGAAAGAGGAAGGGAAATATTAATTAACAAATAAGGCTATTTGTTGTTTGTTCTGGTGGGCGTCGGAAGGATTTGAAGGTAAGATGTTAGATGAGATCAAGAGGGTCAGAGCTCCGTGACAGTTTAGAATGCACTTACTCTGACCTTCTCATTTCACAGGTGAAGAAACTGAAACCCAGGGACATTAGGTGATTGGCTTAGGTTGTGCGGCGGCTTGGTGGCAGTGCTCTGTGCACCACACCACTGAACGAGATGCAGAGGTTATCTGCGGATATCAAATGGCTACATTGGCTTTTGTCAAACTTTTTTGTCTATAGGAATCACGTGGGGATCTTGTTAAAAATGGACACTCTGATTCACTAGGTCTGGGGTAGGGCCCAAGATTCTGCACTCCTGACACTCTTCAGTGATGCCAAAGTTGCAGGCCCATGCATTCGGGGTCTACATCGTTCCTGCCCCGAATTCTATGTCATGGTTAACGTTGGCAGCTCCGCATATATGTTCTACTTTTGGAACTTCCAGAATTTCTGATTTTTCTTAGAAAAGATCCGAGAGGAGCCTGTGTATCTAAGGTCACCCATGTCCTCTCTTCTGTCACTCTCCCACCATGTGTGACTTTTTTGCCTCTTCTGCTTTCATCCTCTGTGCATTCTTATTCTGGCCCCTTTCGTCATTGAGTCTTCTCTTTCTCTTGATGTTCTTCTCTAGATAGAGTTTATGTATTTATTAGTGTCTCTTAGTCTCTTTTCTTTCACACTCTATTTCTTTAACTTTATTTTTGTGTCTTTTGCTCCACATTATTCAACAAATGTTTGTTAAGTACCAGTATTTGTCCAACATTGTGTCATGAGAAAGACTTGGCTCTGGTTTGTACCTTCCGGTAGCTCATAATTGAATGGGGGAGAGGTGTGTAAAGAGATTATTATATACTTCGGTACGATCTATGAGGAGGGAAGCCTGGGAAAATGAGATGGGCTTCACAGAGGGGTTGACATTTAAACTGTGTCTTTAAGAATAATTAGGAGTTTTGTAGAAGGAGAGAATGGTCAGTTTAGGAGGATGGAGAGCAGATGGAGAGGCACACTGGTATAAAAGGGCAAGCCTTCTGCTCTTCCTCACGTCCCTTAACCTGGGGAGAAGAGCAACACAGAAATGTGCTGGTTCTTTGATTAGGAATTTCTGATTCCAAACGATGAGGCTAGAGAATAAAGTCAGGGTCTTCTGAAAAGGAAAAAAGGAGAGGCTCTTATTTCTGCTTTAGTTATTCTACAGTTAATGAATCCCACTCCTGTTTATTAGACTCACCTTTAGAATGAGCAAATGATACTATTTTCATCTTAGACGACTGGATTGCAACTAACTTTCTTGATGGCCATTATAAAGAAAGGGACAGCTGTTAGTTGGTTTGTAGCCAGGGAGAGAGCTGGATCCTAGCCCAGGCCAAGCTACTCGAAATGAAGGACCAGCCTAGCCCCATGTGTTTCCAAAGTAGTGAGGTAGAGAGTTGCCTTGCTATTCAGACACTGGCCACTCTCTTTAATGGCAGAAGGGAGCAATGGAAGAAGAGGGGCTCAGTTATTCCCAGGGAATTTGCAGAATACTTTTTGGTAGCCTTTTTAGCTGGCCTGGGGTTTTAGAAGCCTTCTTCATGGAGATGCCCATGCGTAGAGGTGATGGAAAGACACCTTTAGCACTTGATTGAACGGTAGCTTGGGTGCCTCAGGGAGGATGGATTTGAATGCATGTTCCTCCAAATTTTATTTGCACTTTTTCTGCTGCCCATCCCTCTCCTCCCTTTCACCCCACCCAACTTCCACCTCCTTTCTCTGTATTGTGGTTTGTATTCATTTCAGTAGCAAAAGGATCCTAAGCTCCCCTTGAAGACTTTTTTAAAGATCCATTGCATATAAAGAGTATTCTGAGCCTGAAGGTTTGTGGATGAGCCAGTGTCAGCACTGGCTGACTTGAGGGACATTCATTCCAAGGTCCCTTGAGGGGCAGGGCCATGGAGGCACAGTGACAAGGCTGCGTGACGAGGGGGATGGGGAGAGGGGAGAGGAGAAGACTGCAGACTGGCCCCGAGGGATTGGCAGACGTGGAAGGAAAGAGAAGTACAGGCTTTGACGCTGCTTGGAGTCCAGCTTTACAGGGACGGGAATGTCTGGAGTAGAGAGCTTCCTAGATTAGGATGATTTAAGGTTTTGACTAATTAACTCACTCGACTCATAAAAACCAGGCTGTGTTCCACACACGCCATCCTCCATGTCTTTGTTCCCTGCCTCGCGAGGACGGTGAAGTTCCTTCGTTAGAAAGAAATGTCAAGTTTCCATTTCTCATTAATCTTTATATAGAGCCCATCAGGCCTTCAGCTGGCTATGATTTCTGCGGAAATCAGATCTTGTTTCTTTTTGAGAGGCGGGACTTCAAAACAATGGTGGATAAAAGCCCTGCATTGTTCAGGGAGGGGAGAAGAGAGGCTTCGAAGAAACTTGAAGCTGATGAGGTGATGTCTTTTATCCTTTACTCAAAGCTAATTGGACTCCGTGCAAATGCATAGACGTTCCGAAGCAATCCCCCCACCTTCTAGGGATCTCAGTTTGAGGTCTTTTGGGACCTCACTGGTGTCTTTGGGTTAGAAGTCAGTTGTGTTCCGTGTGTGTCCCAACACGCACACACCGCATGCACGCATACACGCTAGGCTTGCGAGCATGAGGGTGTATTTGTATAGTGATTTACGTACCAAATAGCAGTAGTAAAAAATAATCTTAAATGCATTAAAGGTGTTTGTGGAGTTTAGGTGCAGTAATGCACGTGTGTGTGTGTGTGTGTGTGTGTCAGACATGGGGTAACAAGAATACTAAAGCTAATAGGCACCTTGAAGATGATCTATCCTCCACAACCACCATTTTAAAGCTGTGCAAGTAGCTCCAAGGTGTAAGGAAGACATATACATGGTGCAGAGCCGCATCCACTGACTCTCTTTCCAGTGCGTTCCCATTCACTGCCCTGCCTCTCGAGTCCCTTCGGAATGCATGTCTCTTCCGTTAGCTGGTGGTGGGCATTTGCTCATCCACATATCTTCGGAGCCCAGGGTACTCCTTGAGGTGTCTTCAGAGATGTTAGGTTTTTCCGAGGTGTCCGGTGGCTGCTTAAATGAATAACGGAGGTGGTGGTGGTCTTGAGAGTCCGAAAGCTTCTTTTTGTTTCTGTGGGTGTTATTTCACTTGTGGGCAAGCCGTTGCCTCGGGGCCTTGATTTTCTCATTTCTGAATCAGTGGGACAGGCTGTGCAGTCCTCCTTAATCCCAGCTCAATAACAAAATCACCCGGAGCGCTCCCACAAAACGAAACAGAAGAGGCTAAACAACAACAACAAAAGCAAAACAATGATGTCCATGCCCAGACCAGACCCCGCACAGTGAAATTAAAATCTGTCAGCAAGGGATCCAGGCAGGGAGCATTTAAAAATATTCCCCAGGGGATTCTCCTGTGCGGTCATCTTTGAGAATCACCAGGCAAGATGACGGGCGTGGGGCACCTGCTCTCTCTCAACGTCACACTGTCTTAGCACTTTAACCTGTAGAGGGAGACCCCGTCGCCGTCAGACTGTCACGTGACTGGCAGAGGGTCCCTGAGCCAGAGGCAGAAGAGGTGGCTGGAAGACGAGGGGGTTTAGCGTGCAGAGTGCACACAAGGGGGTGCAGCCTGGCGTGGAATTAGGTAAGAGCAGGGTTGTATTTATTCCTGAGCTCTCTCAACGTCGACGGAGGCCTGGTGTGGAAAGTTAGGAAAGTTAGGGAGCTGCTTTCCCTGACACCCGTGAAACAGGTGTGGCTGTGAATGAGGGCGAGTGGCCCTGGGTTCTGCAAACCTCCGCTGTTCCACTTAGTCCTTATTGAGGGCGCCCCATTTCTTGTTTCAGGGAGAAAGCCCCATTGCACTCCTTTATAACACTGTCAATGTAGGAAAACTATTAATAAATGGGGCTGGATAAGCAGACCCTGATTGACTGGTGAGGGGTGTGAATGGTACAATTATCTTAGTGCTGGTTGGAATTCGCTAGCTGTGTCACCCTCCCTCTCAGCGCCTGAAGTAGAACATTAAAGACACAAAGAGGAGGAACAGGGTAGGAGGCACTGAGTTTCGTTCTTCTCTGACTGTAACTTTAATCACTGCTTATTAGGCTTAGCTGGGTTAATAGTTTTCTCGCATCCTTCCTTTTTGGCTCCCTCCCTGCCCGTTTGAAAATAAATGTGAGCCTAATTGTAGAGGTAAGAAAAGAGCAGATTTATGGATCTATGTTCCTTTAAAAAAGACAGACCCGAGAAGAGTAAAAACACTAGTTCTCTTTTGGACATCTGCAAATAGTGGTTGGAGATGCAAGAGAAAGGTCATGAGTGTGGTTTGGACTCTCACTGGTGTTCGGTGGGATATGCTTAAGTGGGAGGCATTAAATATTTAGGAGAAACCCAAGAGGTGTACTCACTGATCTGAATTTTTAAATAAATATTAGTTAGCCCTGTGTAAGCAAAACATCCAAATCATTGAGATACTGTAGCCTTTCCCCTTTGTATTTGTTATGCGGATCAGCTTTATCAGTGAGTTCTGCGCGGGGGTGGGGGGGGGTCAGAATTGATATCTTCAGGGTTCATGGCTCTCTTTTTTATCACCTCCTTAGAAATTCCAGGATTGTTTCTGGGCTTAAAGGGGGAAAGGGAAAAATTTCAGCCCTTATCTGGTTCTTTCTGTGTCTGTTTCCTGGTTTTTCCTTCAACTCCCATAGGAAGGACTACAGAAGAAATCGTATCCTGGCTAAATATGGGTGCTCAGATACGGAAGGTCTTTCTTGTGTAGGAGAATATTGTCCCTTGGATTTTTGAAGACGAAATACTGAATGGGTATTCTTGGAGCCTGTGTATAGAAGAGAAATCACTTTTGTTTGTTGATTAATTGTCATTTTTCTATGAGAACAAGATTCATGCTTTATGTCACTTTATGTCCTCAGTGCTTAGCAGAATGCTCTCCGCACTTGAGCAGTGCTCAGAGAATGCTGGTTGTCGATAAAGATGATGATGAAAATGAACGTGCTTTGAGGATAAAGTTGACATATTTATATCTTTTATGTTTCCGTTTCCTTGCCATCCAAGCACGTCTTGATGCTTTGGGTGAATTTCACTAGAGTTGAATGGATGAGAGTATCTTTTATGCTAGCTAGAGGCCAACAAAATGAAAATATACCCATTTCTTCGCGTCTCCCCTCTTTGATCTTTATTTTACATTGTGTTCAGTGAGGGTATTTCTTCAAAAAGCTCTTCCTCCTCACTAATTACACTTTTCCCCTTTCCTTCAAATTCCGTGTCAATACTGTCCATTCCTCCATCCCATCTCAAAGGCTGTCTCACCCACGAGGTCTTGCTTGATCTTCCCAACTGGAAATAAGCTCTCCCAAGTTGTTGGTTCATATACTATTTTTATTTTCCCTTTGTTTGTAGCCCTTTTCTTATGCTGGCTTTTGGGGCAAGTCCCTTGAGGGCTTTTTCGTCTCTATTCCGCCAATCACCTTTACTGCACTGGGCTTTCCAGAACGAATAGGACCATGGTTATTCACCTTCTCAACCTCTCCTTTCTCTTCTGCACTATTTACAGAGATGCTTTGATTTCAGCTTAAAATTCAAGGTTGTCTCTGAAATGCATGAGTGATCTCTCAGTTGCTTTGGCGGGGAATCTAGTTTATTGATAAATCTGCATTTGTGTGACTGTGACAGAGGTGGGGGGAAAGGAACCAGAAGGTCCTGGGATGGGATAGCCAGAATTTGTAGACCATTTTAGAGATAAATGGTGGAAGGAAAATGTTAAGAGTTATTGCTGTCGGTCCAAACACAATCGTCATCCAACTGGAATTGGCTTGCCTTTGCTGAAGACAATCTTCTCTTGAAATTGGGCCTGGAATTAGCAATAGATATTTGTAGTGTGCCCACGAGAGCCTGGGGTATGCTAACATATGTTATCACATTTAATCCTTACCATAAGGCTGACGTTATTCTGTTTCTTAGGTGAACAGAGTAAGGATTAAAGAATTCAAGGTCACACAGCTGTGAGCAGCAAGCCAGGCTTCCAACTACATCCTTGATTGTAGCTCCTTGCTCTTTATTTTGTTTATTTATTATTTTAAAAGATTTTCATTCATTTATCTGAGAGAGAGAGCACACAAGCGGCGGGGGGTGGGGTGGGGACAGAGGCAGATGGAGAAGCAGGCTCGCCGCTGAGCAGGGAGCCCGATGCGGGGCTCGATCCAGGACCCCAGGATCATGACCTGATCCGAAGGCAGACACTTAACCGACTGAGCCACCCAGGCGCCCCACCCCTTGCTCTTTAAATTATAAGGAGCTGCTTCCATACAAAAGAACGTAAGGTTTATATTGTATGTAGAGGAACCTGTAAGTAGCACGTACTTTGAAACCTCAGCCGAAGTGACTTCTCGATCATGTCTCTTTGCGTTTTGCTTTTGGCAAAAAGCAAAGTTGTTTTCAAATGAAAAAAAAAAAAATGGATCCCTACAAAATAGCCAAGCTCTGGACCTTACTTTAATTTGGTGAGGGCCAAGGTGAGCAATTCATGGAACCGGCAATCAGCATCTCTTTCATTTCACATGATGGTTAAGGCTGGGGCACCATCTTCTCAGCCTGGTTCTACCATTCTTTACATACACTCCACCTCCAAACTTGAACTCTTCTCCCTTTAAGAGGAAACAGTCCTTTCCTACTCATTTGATTGTGGACATTATGACGAATGCTCATTTTCTGGTGCCCATTTCTTTCTCAAACCCATTTGACCACTACTTTGGGTGGAAACAAATGGTTAGAGTAAGAGAATGGCAGCCAAAAATGCTGCTTTGTTGTTGGGTTTTAATTGTTAACAGGAATCATTATTATCGCTCTGTGAGTTAGACCTCCCTGATTCTAAGACGAATATGAGGGAGGTAGTTTTGTTTCAAATATCTGCATTAACTTTTGACTCAGAGGGCAGTTTATATATAAACATATAATACAAAGGTTAAATTCCATGTCTTCATTTTTCTATCTAAGGCAAGACAGCCTCTGTTGGTGCCACAAAGAGTTCTGGTACCTTAGACCTACCATGTGCATGTTTTTATACTGCTTTCCAGTGACTCAGAGTATAGGGGTATTGAGGAAGGAACACTGGCCAATGGGCCAGGAAACCAGGCCCCTTCTTAACCTCACCTCAGCTCTGTGTGATTCAGGCAGATTACATAACCTTGCTGAGCTTACTTCCTCATCTGCAAAATGAGGTCTTTGGTGGCGGGGGGTGGCAGTGATTGCCTCGTGGATCAAATGAGGAAACATAAAGAATCCCCTGAAACTACAAGTTTAATATACATACCTACAATATTATTATTCATAACTCCATCCTGCTCAGCATGACAGCCTTCCAGGGGCCTTGAGTGCAATGTATCCACTCCTGCTGGGCAAGAGAAGATAAAATATTTGGTGGAGAAGATAGGCAAGTGGGGGCAAAAGTCACCAGTATTCCCAGTGCTGAGCAGCTCCAGGCCTGTTGTGACCTGTGGTTTTTAATCTTTGGTCCATGTCTCGTCAGATTCTGTGTCACAGTATTTATCTAGAAAACTAGATAAAAACTTGTCAAAAAGGAGAACAAGGAGCCTCTTCTTAGCTTTATGTATAGAACTACTTTTTCCAGGCTTATCTTCCCAGGAAGAGTAGAGACAGAGCTGGTGACACAAGCTACGGAGAAGCTTGGCCACGAAAGGCCATTGTACACTCAGGCCTCTGCCCCTGCCCCTCATTCCGTCTGCAGTCCCTCCCCCAGCTTCCCTCCCTGGCTTCAGTCCTGTTCTGCCTTCAAGGGTCAGCTCAGGGATCTTCTGCTCCAGGTCTTCCTGTCCCCCAGTCTGGAGGCACTGTTCTCTTCACGCTCCCGTGGTTCCCCGGTTTGAGATGATGCCTGCCATGTCTCTGTCTCACACACCTCTGATGTGAATTTCTCAAGGGCAGAAACTGCCTCTCCTCTCTACCCTATGCGTGCCTAGCAGAGTGCTGGCCCATGGGGGACACGTAATAAACAGCTGCTTACATGGTGTGAGGGCCGACAGGCTTTCCATGCATTTGTGAATTTAGCAGTTCCAACTACCCTTGAAGGTAGGTATAATTATTACTTACATTTTATGCATGAGGATTCTAAGGCACGGAGAAGTTAAAACTTGCTCAGCTCAAGTGGAAGAGCCAGGATTTGAACCCAGCTCTCTGGCTTGAGCTCACATTCTTTGACTTCATGCTCTACACAGCTTTGTAGTAAGTTTTTGTGGTTGACCTGAATGATCAGAGACTTAGAAGAAACATATTGTGTGTCTGGTTTTACATAATAAGGGCCGTGGAAGGAAGAGAAGACAGTGCACAGTGGGATTTGAAGAGTGGTTAGGACTTGGATCTGTATGAATATTTGTGGATCTCAGTCTCCCGATGTGCTAATTAAATATAATAATATAAAATATTAATATATAAATTAAAAGATACCCGGGACTTCCAGAAATGCATGGGAATGTGATTAGTATAATTATTGTTGAGTTTTGAGTGAAGCGGGTGATATTTCCAGAACTTGTGCTTCTGACCTGCTTGCTGTTTCCTTTTGGTTTCTTCCATTTTCCTGGCCACTGTTTCCTCCAGGGGCAATTTAGGGGTGCTGGGGGGGTGGTGGTGCTGTTGGTCTGCATACTCCTCCATCCATTCTTACTGCAGTCCAATATGGTGATAGATGCAGGAGACAGTGACTGAGACCCAGAACTCAGGAGTCAGACAGTCACGGTTTCTGTTGTGCCCCTATTAGTTTAGTGGGCAAATGTCTTCAGTTCTCTCTACTCCCAGATTCTTATCATAGGAGGTATTAATAATTCTGGCTTTTCAGTCACTGGGAGAGTTAAGTGAGTTATTTCATTCTGAACAGTACTTGTTACAGAGTAAGTATTCAGTAAGTATTAACTACTTTGATGGCCCCTGGTCCCATCCAAGTCAGAGCCAGCTCGAGCAGCAAGGGTGTAATGTAGGTGGCAGTTGTGTCTGATTTAGAGGCTTCCAGATCAAGACTGGCACTGACTTCTTTGAGTATCTTATCAAATCATAACTGGTAAGAGAAGAAAGTACGGCCAGGAGCCGACATGTTCCTAGAATGTTGAGAGGACATGACTTCTTAGTGCAAAAAAGTGCAGAAGATACCCACGGATGGGAACCAGTTACTAAAGGATTTGAAGATTGAAGTGAGCTCTGGGCAAAGTGGCCATGAACTGATCAAACATAGGATAAAATGAAAAGCTGTAAGGAAGTATGCAAACAAATAAGTGTAAATTTTGAGAAAGACAGGAATGCTTTCAATGAAGGAAGGTAACAGAGGCAAAGACAAACCAACTTGGAGGTAATAATGACAATCGTTTGCATTTCTGGAGTGTTTTATAATTTACTAAGGGCTTTCTCATATGTCTTTTGGTCTTCCCAAGAACCCACTAGGAGGAATTCTGGGCAGGAATATTATCTCCATTTTACAGATGAGGAAATTGAGGTCTGAGGTACTCTAGCGATTGTCCAAAATTGCACAGTCAGGAAGAAAAAGAGGTGGAACTCAGTTTCAACTTTTCTGAATCCCAAATCCAGGGCCTGCCCTTCTCTGCCTCTGCCTTGAGACAGCCAGGGAGAGCAGCTTGTTACCGTGGTTGAGAAGCTTGAAGGAAGTCTAATTGGATAAACAAAGAGTTGATTCTAAGAAGAAAATAAATGAAGATAAATGACTTTCACAGGCAGGTGAAGATGTTCAGAAATAGTAAAAGTTGTGAACCCTGAAAAGGCAAGGTCACATATCATGCAAAAGATATAAGGGTTTGGAACATGAGAATTATTATTTCACTTCTTTATATTTTTCTTTATGTTCCAGAATTTCTACAATACAGCACATTATTTTCATATTCAGAAAAGATGAGCTAGGAAACAAAAGCAAGAACTTTAATTATATCAGGAATTAGATAGAAGGAAATGGGTAGAAGTCATCTGCATAAGGGGAAGAAATATATTCTTACATTCTTAGAAATAGAACGGGGAACTGGTTACTAATATAGTCACACATCTGTGTGTTTGTGGGTGTGTGTGTGTATAATCTGGATTCTAGCATGGGTTAGAGAACACAAAACCCATTAAAGTTGGAGAGGATTTTACTTTATTTTTTTAATTTTTAATTTTTATTTATTTAAAATTTTTTTTGAGAGAGAGAAAGTGCATGCACACACAAGCAGGGGGGAGGGGCAGAGGGAGAGGGAGAGAATCTTAAGCTGGCTC
This sequence comes from Eumetopias jubatus, assembly GCF_037043125.1. Classification (NCBI taxonomy): domain Eukaryota; kingdom Metazoa; phylum Chordata; class Mammalia; order Carnivora; family Otariidae; genus Eumetopias; species Eumetopias jubatus. Next base: position 50,692,973 of record NW_028274814.1, on the reverse strand, counting down.
CACCCCTTGAGATCAGGACCTGAGCGGAAATCAAAAGTCAGACACCTAACTGACTGAGCCGCCCAGGTGCCCCTTTATTTTATTTTGTC